>NC_053158.1:32882528-34082528 GCF_016835505.1 Polypterus senegalus
GAGTGCTTCCGGGTGCAAGGGCAGCACTTCTGCCACACTGGGGAGTGCTGCCAGAAGTCTGTCATCAGGCACCTGGAGCACATCCTGGACAGGATAAAAGGGGCCGTCTCACTCCAGTCAGAGAGCCGGAGTTGGGTGGAAGTGGACAGAGCTTGTAAGAGAGGAGCGGAGGCGGCCCAAAGGGCCAAGGACTGAGAGTGAAAACTGTAAATAGTTGCAAATAGTGTAATAAACGTGTGTGTGTTTGGTCATTGTGGGGTCGTGTCTGTCTGTGGCTGGGCTAGCTTATACAATGGATTGTTGCTCCATACAACTTTGCTTTTTGTTTTGTGTCAGATACAGTTGTTCCAGCTCCCAATAATCTTGTAATGAAATAAGTGATCAGAAAATAAATTGGAGAGTTTTTGTAATTATTATTGCTTACATTGTTTGGCTGGATGTTTAATTTAAATCACCTATTGCACATTGGTAATAGTGTAAGTTGTACTGTATAATTTTAATTCAGTAGTCCTTTATAACTGTGTAGAAGAATTGTGTTAGAATGAGACACATATCCCTAAATAAAATCTTTCATTGTCCATTATCCCAATTTGCAGTAATAAAACCACAAAATCACATCCAGTATAGCAATACTAATATTCTGAATTTGCAAATGTCATGTTGTATATTTTGCATAAACTTTGTCTACTTAAATTTTATTGCCTGAAGGTTTCTTAACCCTCATGCTTTGCCTTGTTTTCAGGCGCCTCAGGTTCTTTATAAAACCTGTTAGTAGTTTCTGTCTTTTTTATTTTTGGAATAGATTATGTACCTTAGGGCTTTCTTTACTCAATTTCTGTGTTATTTGGAAATGAGCATTCAGTCATCTGTGAAAGTAGAAACAAATTATTTATTATATGTGATGCATTCAACATTGCATCAGTTCTTGGCTCGTTGATTTATAGTGTTTAAAGAATAATAATATTTATTCATTGTTGTAAAATCACTGTGTTTAATTGTTGTTTGACTAGTGAAGCTCAGAGATAAAACACATTAGTAATAATATTTTTCTTTCTATTAAAGCAAAGTTTATATTAAGATGCCAAGAATACACAAGAATTTTTATTTGTTTCTTTAACAATAACCTCTCTGCAATATTTTGATCATGTGTCTCTCTTAAGCTTTTTTTGATCTTGGTTCTTCTGTGCCCACTTTTTCTCATTCAGCTTGTTGCCTACGGCAACAGTGACATCTGCTGTGCTGGCCCGTGCACCGCACACATGAACCAAGATTGTTTTGAAAGTTTTTATTATCTGCTTGAAATTAATAGATTGCTTTCTCAAATATGTGAACAAACAGAGCATAGGCTAGAGCCACATGTGAATATTTGCTTTGGAAACAGAGTGCTTATGCTAAAACATTTTGCATAAATCTTAAGAAAAATGTATCTTCAGTGCAGGCATCCTTTTATTTTAAAGAAATTAAGTCCTTAATTAATTTACCCAAAACACTGTGCTTGTAGGGAGCTGGAGTGAATCTTGATAGTATCAGATAGGAATCAGGAGCCAACCCTGGACAAGACATCAGTCCCATCACAGGGCACATGCACGTCAAATGCACAATCACACACATGATAGACTCAGAGTCACTAGTCAACTTAAGTTTCATTTTTTTGGATCATGCGAAAAGAATACAGTACAATAAAAAAACGAATACATGGAGAATGTACAAATTCCACACGCACAGTGCCAGAGTAGAGGTTATAAATGCCATACTCGCAAGCAAAGAGGCTGCAGTGCTAACCACTGTGCTGTTGTGCTACTGTGAGAAAGATAATTTCATACAAATAAATTTACACAAGTATAGGTTATTCAATGAATACAGACACATGTAGACTATTCTCCATTTTGTGAACTTAGAAAAATGAAATATTAGGGAGTGAAGACATTTGTGAATTGAATGGGCTTTATCCCCATGACTCTGATTGGTTTGAAGAGGTTTAAAAATGAATGGTGTTGTGGCAGCTCTGCCCTCCATTATAATTACTTGTATATTTTTGACAGGGAGTAATTGGTCTGGTTTACTCATAGTCCTAATAATAAAAAGTATATCTTTGGTGCATCTGCCCATAAAAATAAAAGGAATGTTGTAGTTCTGCTTATGTAAAGATATGCTATCATCTTACAAGTCTAAATTAAATAAATATATTTACTATAATTTGTAAGAAACCTCTTGAGCCATTTTTGTAACCTGGTTATTCAGTTTGAAGTTGTAGTGAGACAATGACTATTCTAGTGACAATAACAACAAGGCAGAATCGATGTGTGGACAAGATGTGAATGCTGTAAGCTGTATAAAGATAACATTTCTATTTATAACAATATTTCAAACACAAATAATATTTTATATTATAGTATTAGCAATATTCCCAGAATTCACTTAATTCTATTCAGGACTTTATACAGCAAGAGTCTGTTCTAACAACATTTTAGTTCCAGGTCTACAGTATATCATTAGCAGATGGGACAGCAGTCCATGACACTGCACATTCACACTCTCACACATTTTTGTGCGAAAATTGGTAGCAAAGGCTGGAGTACCCAATGGGGAAAACCTCCGGCACATACCAAAACAACATACAAAATACACAAATTAAGATTTGATCTCAGTCCAATTAAACAGTGATACAACAGTTGTAACCACTGAGCCACCATGTTACCTGGGGAAAGATGAATCAATTCATGATGAACCATTTTACCATATTCATTAAGTATCACCATGGAAATGTCACTGACTTGCCAGCAAATGATTTAGCATTTTGCATGGTGAAATACTAAATGTAAGTTGTGGGACAAATCTTCTTGGTACTAAAGCTCTAAGCATTGAATTAATTCATGAACATGAGCACTTTCTTGGCACTCTGACCTTCAGGTCTTTAGGTTACACCCTTGTGGAGTTGATTATAGACATAAGCTAGTCCAAACTCTAGTAGACAAACAAGAACAGAAAGCTTATTCTCCAACTCTGCCCCATTTATTGCTTTTCTGGTTCGGCAAAGGCCAGGAATAAAACAGTCTACTGTATGTTATTGTCATAGCAACAGTGGTCAGCCTGGCTTGAGCACAGACATTGTCCAGCTTAGACTCCATTCTTGAGACTTTCATCAAATTACAATTTTTAACTTATGTTACCTCAAATATTTTTTCATGAACACTGGCCATATAATATTGATTTGCAGCATATAAATGATGTTTTGTCAGCTAAGTGTTAAAAATTTGACCTCATTTCAAAGCCATTTCATTTATATAGTTTCTTTCAAATGGTAAATGTTGCTGTCTTGCTGTGTTTTAGGGGTGGCAGCTTTCTCACATAGCAGGTTTTTTGTTGCTTGGGGCCTTGAATACTCTCAAACATCTGAAAAAGCTTTCTTATTAAAGAAACAGGTCCTTCAATTACTTTTTTTAGCTGTTAAATCTCAATTGGTGTGTAGTACACTTGCATCTACCAGATGGATGAAGGCAATTTAATTTTAATACTTTAGTCATTTTCAGGGTTGACCTTTTTATTATACTCTTTTTGTTTTATTAGTTGTCTTTTTATGCAGTGTTATGAGCGGTTTCCTGTTTGAGAAAAAGGTGACTAGGTGGTTGAGGATCAGGGACCTAGGTTCAGATCCAAGCCCAATGTCAGTGAAAAGTTTAGATGTTCTCCCAGTTTTAAGTGGGTTTTCCACAGGTAGTCAAGTCCCCTATTAACATCACAAAAAAATTAAGTTAATTGGTAGCTCTAAATCGGCTTACTGTGGTTGAACCAAATGTAGTAGACATGGATCCCATCCAAAGTTGCTTTCTAGCTTGTGTTCAGTCATACCTGGATAGAGTTTGGCTGTGCAATCTCATAATGAAAAATCAGTATTATAATCGATTTTTTTGTTCTTTACTTTACCTTATACACTTCCAATGTGTTAGTTTTCACATACCCCTTGGCGTCAGAGTGCATGGTCAGCCATTGTACAGCACCCCTGGAGAAACTGCAAATTAAGAGCCTTGCTCAAGGGCCAGCAGAGTAGTATCCTCTTTGGTAGTAATGGGGATTTGAACCAGCAACCTTCTGGACACAAGCACAGATCCTTGGCCTCAGAGCCACCAATCAGATGTTCTGGGTTTGAATCTTGCACAGGTTTGGCGTGTACATATTATCGGCCTTTTTCTACCTAGATAGCCTTTGGACCACATTATGCTCACTTGAATAAAAAGCTTTCATAATGTTATAAGTAGCTTTAGTAAGTGTAAATGGTCAAACAAGTCATTCTTAATATTATTTTGTTCTTTCTGCATTCACACAAAATAGCCAAAATATTGTAACACTTAATTAATAAAATTGAACAAATGCATTATCATTGAAAACAGCATAAATACATATATATATATATATAGTAGCTAAATCAATTCAGTGAGGCAAAATAAAAATTGATCAAGGGTGATTTCTATAACGATAATGGCCCATTTACAGAAATGCTACAGTTGATGTAATGGTATGGTAGAAGGGAGGTAAGGACCATTCACTTTTTATTGAGCCTTATGCCATGAAATGTAGACCTGAAATTGGACAGGTGGCCCCCAGGTTTGCTTACTGGAATATGGAGTGCTTGCTGATTCGTTATCAAGATGTACTATAGGTTGGTGAATTCAATGTGCAAGCAGTGTTGCCCAGCTTATTAGTACTGGGAAACAAAAACCTGTTAAAGTAGGAAAAGCATCTCAGGGAGTTCCTTGGCTTTTTAAGTAGTTTGACTGAGGATTTGCAGTATATTACACCCAGAAGCCACCAGGAAGCAGCACTTCCAAGTGTAGTGCACCCTACTCTAGTGGATGAGCACTGGGAGGAGGATAATAACTTTTGGTGGGCTTATAGGTTAATGATCATGGACCCACATACAGTACATGTACTTCACATAAAGGTCGTACTTACAAGGAAGCTGTGGCCTAGTTGCCTATTCTCTCAGCGGCACGGTGGCGCAGTGGAAGCGCTGCTGCCTCGCAGTTAGGAGACCTGGGTTCGCTTCCTGGTTCCTCCCTGCATGTAGTTTGCATGTTCTCCCCGTGTCTGCGTGGGTCTCCTCCGGGTGCTCTGGTTTCCTCCCACAGTCCAAAGACACGCAGGTTAGGTGGATTGGCGATTCTAAATTGGCCCTAGTGTGTGCTTGGTGTGTGGGTGTGTTTGTATGTGTCCTGCGGTGGGTTGGCACCTTGCCCAGGATTGGTTCCTGCCTTGTGCCCTGTGTTGGCTGGGATTGGCTCCAGCAGACCCCCGTGACCCTGTGTTCGAATTCAGCGGGTTGGAAAATGGATGGATGGATGTTTCTCTCTCATTGTTACTTTTCTTATGCATTTTTCTTTTATTTGCTTAAAACAAATATAAACAAACCTGTCTTTTTTGTGTCATTCTTTAAGGGATAAGTCAGATGTCAATGTGAATGAACAGTCTTGGCAGGAATGGGTGCAGTAAAGATGTTCCACATTGATAATACATCATGATAAAGAATAAACAAAAAAATACAATATTAATGATAGGAGAAATCCTGAGATGGCCCTCATACCAAGCTTTATGTGTTCTCCCAGTATTTCAATGGTTTGCTCTGTGGTCTCTTAGTTTTGTCCAGCCCAAATCCTTGGGGTAGTTTAGAGCTGCTTTCTAACAGATCCAACATCCTGGAGTTGAATACTGTACTTGAATCCTGTACTTGGTGCCTGTCAGCCTGTGTGAAGTTTGCTCATTCTCTCTTTCTTTGTGTATTTGTTTTATGGTGTTCTCTGGTTTGTCTCCCGTCTTCCAAACACTTGGGTGTTAATTGAAAATTATGTGAGTGAAACCCATGATGGGTAGACACCAAAGGCCGAGTTCCTTCTTTGAGGATCTTGCAGCTGAGTCTGGTTCTTTCTCTCTGTAATAGTGAGTTGGAGTAGATGAATTTGAGACTGTTATGTTATATTATGTTACTTCAGCAAAGAGCTGTGTGGTTTGTAGATTTTGCTGGGCTAGGCTCCAGCTTCCCACCAGTTTAAATTAAATATGTAGGGTAGAAAACAAGAGAGATATAAATGTTTTTACTTTAATTTTTATTACATTATGGGTTTATATTTCTGAATGTCCAGAGATGCCGAGTAGGATAAGCCTTTCAAAATGTATGTTTTTTTTATATTATTGAAACAAAGAAATACAAATCTGTGTAACCCGACCCCAAAGTATTTTTCCATTTCTGCTGCATCAGACTGTGCCAGCACTTTAAATGTATGAAGTGAATGAGTGGGTTGCTTTGATATGCATGCACTGAAGCATTTTTTATTCTGCAATGCTCCGCAGTTTCATATTAGCATGGTTATTGAAAGCAAGGACCATGATCTGTTACCATTTCTTTACGTCACTGGCAAACTCACTTTGCAGCAGATAAGAGCCAGTTCCCCTGGGACACTGAAAAATATTCAAACCATTTGGTCTCGGAATCGTTGTTTAGACACTGTTTTATCAAATAAAGCTTGTTGGTTTTGAGAATCCCTTTTCCCTGATAATGTGTAACAAGAAAAAAAGAGGAAAAAATATCCTGGGTGATACATAATACTAAAGTCAGTCTTTTGCCACAAGGTCACAGCTTTAATAGCTTATGTGAACAAGTAAAGTTTGATATGCTTACTAAGCTTTAAGGAAAGCATTGTATTAAAGGCTAATATGATGGCCTTTGCCTTCAAAGAAAAAACCTTCAGTGAAGGAGATGATAATAGTGGTTTGAAGCCACAGTACTTTACAGACAATAATGAGTCTTTATTCTGCTTTCATGAAAAGCTCCATTTGATCAACCTGCTCCTGTAGGGACTAAGTTGTATGTTTTTGTTTCCACTGTGTAGGCTTTATTGAAACGGATGTACAATGAGGCGTTCTATGCAGCATTTCTTACAAACTTTGGTTGAACCTTGTTAAAGCTGGTAGCCAGGAAGTTAGACTGATGTGAAATTCATCCAAGCTGGAGCCAAGAGCAAAGCTGTTTTTTAAAATTTCAAAAGTCAAGGACATAGTTTCTCTCAAGTTGTATACATGGTTTTATATGTGAACACTAATGTTGCATTTTGTTTAAATTGAATATGTACTGATTAATTGATAAGATCTCAGATGTTTGAGAAGGACAAGCAAGAGCTGCACCACTTTGAGTTTTGCAGGCTATGAGCATTAAGGTGGGGTTGCAGGTCTAGATGAATCTTGAAGAAAAGAGGCATCTATGCAGAGTACGGTTAAAACAATTAGTAACTTTTAAATTTACAGTCCAAAAGAGTCTAGTTCAAAGGTAATAATATAAAAGTAAATGGATTTTGAAAGCATGATTCAAAAATGCAATCTAAGAAACAGGCAGATGAACATACACTAAACAGAATAACAGTAGAGAAACACTATGTGTTCTGGGGTAACTTGATGATTGCCTAACAGAAGAGTTAGGTTAAAAATTCTTAGGCCACATCACCAGCTCAGCTCCTCATATTTGTTTCCCTAGCCTATTCTCTCTTGTGATATGCTGTTAATATTTTTTTTGTTCTTTTATTTCACCTTATACAATTTCTAGTAGTAGGAATTTGTTAGTTTTCATATACCCCTTGGGTTCAGAGCGCAGGGTCAGCCATTGTACAGCGCCCCTGGAGCAATTACAGGTTTTGGCAGTGACAGGGATTCGGACTGGCAACCTTCTGGATACCAGCACAGATCCTTAGCCTCAGAGCCACCACTCTGACTGTTATGTTCCAAACTCAAAATAACAACAGCTATTCTAGAGGTTCCCAAACATTTTTAAGGTAAGACCTTCCCTAGAATGTTCATCCACCTAGACAAAGCTTCCCAATATTAAAAGTCCAATGCTGCAAAGCTGGCCATGATCTTGAATCTTGGTTTTTGCTAACAGTTGGTCCATATCATGAATGTATTATTATTCAAAGCAGCTGCTTAAATATAGCAGACAAATGAATATGTGATCAAATATCACCTTATACCCTTTTTCTTGGTGCACCACCTCCAAGTATTTAAATGTTTTGAAGTATCAGCATTTTTTTCTTTACAATTATTGAGTACTAGCCAAAGCCCGCTGTAGCATACAGCGGTGTAAGAATAGGAACAGAAAACGGTGAGAAAGGAATTCAGTATAACAAAGGCTTAGGAAACCACCGCCGCAGTATAACGAAAATAGCAAGGAGTGAAACCAGTGCCAATGGTTGAGAGAGTACCTTCCTGTAGCAGGCTACGGAAAACATAGACATATATAGATAGATGCCGCATTCACTGTGTTGCCTAGTTGACACGATAAGTCAGCGCATCCCCCCTATTGCGAGTGGGAAAAGTGCCATTTTAAACTAATACAGGTAAACATGGAAACTGGGTTTTCTGATGAAAAAACAATAACGTTTTAAATAGTATCATTTACATACAAAAGATTTTGGCAGATTGTTTACATGCAATTATTTATATCCATTTATACACTAAATGCGTGCATATCCCATAGTCTTAGAGTTGGTGGGCGGGGCTCTCTGTCTTGCATGCGTTCTTTGTCTTGCTTGCCCTTAGATAGAATTGGTTGGTGGGCGTGGCTCTCTGTCTTGCTTGTCCTTAGTTAAAGTTTGTGGGCGGGCTTAGCGGGCATGTCTCTCTATCTTGTATGCGCTCTCTGTCTTGCTTGCTCTTAGTTAGAGTTGGAGGGCGGGGCTCGTTGTCTTGCGCCCGGTGTAAAGTCAACGTGGCTCAGAGGTGCATGTGGACTTTTGCACAGATGAAAGCGACTGAGGCTGTGTTTGGTGAGTTGTTGTGTGCCTCGAGAGCGACGCTGGACTCGGGAGGATGGTTACAGTTGGAGTGTGTGGCTCCGTCGTGCGTATCCCATGACATGGTAGGAGGGTTAGAATTGGCGGGCGGGGCTCTGTCGGGCATATCCCATGGTCTTAGAGTTGGCGGGCGGGGCTCTGTCTTGCTTGCGCTCACTGCCTTGCGTGCTCTTAGTGAATTTTATATATACAGTAGATTGAACTTTTACTAGTCACAATGAAAGGTGATATTTCTTTAAACCATTTTTTATAATACTAAATTTTAGAATTTTAACAGGGGATTACTGATAGTTTTTTGTGGGTTTGTGTTTTTTAATTTTTCATGCTTTTTTAATTCATGTTTCATGCTGTTTTAATTGTTTTTAATGTAAAAGCAATAGTGTGATTTTATATGAAATAAGAAAAAACCTTTCAATACCTTACATGTACATGTAGTGTAGAGTTACAGATGGATCCAGATTAAAAGCAGCAGAAAAGTAACTCATAAGTTACACACAATTTACGGTCAAAAAATGAAAACAGTAACGCACAGATAGTTACAAGTTAATATAAGGGCTCAGCCTACATTATTTTTTAAGGAAGGATGAAGGTTGCTGAAAATGGATGAAACTGTCCAAAACAAAAGCATTCTGGTGTTGAATAATACCACTAAAATTAAATGTTATATACAATTATTTCATTACTATTAATTAACATTCATCTTTCTGCCACATTGTACATTCTTACACAGCAGTCTGTCAGTTTCTAAAACTGCTAAAAATGATGATGCATTTCAAACAGGTTTCCCAAAATTAAAAATATTATAACATTGGTGGACTGGGTCTGAGAGAGATTTAGTGATGAGAGACATTTTGCAGACTGCTTACATTATTATGATTTAAGACTACACTTGTTTTGTCACTGTTTGGCAAAATTTCATTGGTCTTGGCACATTTTTCCAAAGCAAACTCCATCCTGGCATGGATAAAAGAGGTGGGGAGCAAGAAAGAGCTATTACTTTGGATCCCACAGACTGGAATTAGCATAGGAGGTGGACATGGAATATTATAGCGAGGCTAGATAAGCAACAGAGTGTAACCAGGGATAGGAGTGGAGACTCGCTGCACAAGCACTGTGAGACAGAGCAGTGGAACTGAAATGCAGCCTAGCATTGAGACTTGGGTTCAGCCACTGTGTAACTAATTCTCCTTTTTTAAGGATCACTCTGATGCCCAAAAACTTTTTTCCTGATGTATCATCTGACAGCTGTTCGCATATAGCAAGGGCATAGAACTACAACACTAATCTATAACTTAGTTGATACAAGACTAATTTCATGTAATAATTGTAGAACATTATCTATTATGCTTATTTAAAAGCTATATCAGGCAATTTAAAGACAGTCTTCAAAACTGGAGTACTTTTTTTAAAGAACAGGTGCCTCCAGTTTGAAAATCACTGTTCATGACCACTGTATCTATGGTCTAATCTTGTGAAGACTCAGGTTCTTTTCACAAAATATAGCCAAACAATCCTTAATTTTAGATAACTTATATTTACAAAATCCAATTAAGGTAGATTACTAGCCAAAAAGTTGTGTGGATTTTTCTTTAAATTTATGATAAAACAGCAGAGTATGATTGTATGATGCATAATGTGGCTTATGGAAACAATGACATAAGTATAAAATCATGACAGAATCATGCCTGTTTTCAATGCAGTGCTGCCCGAGGGATTTCTCCTGATTCTTGGAATCTTTTGATGATATTATGTACTGTAGATGATGACATATTCAAAGTCTTCGCAATTTTACATTGAGGTGCATTATTCTGAAATTGTTCCACAATTTGCAGATGCAGTTTTTTGCAGATATCTTTACTTTACTGAGAGACTCTGCCTGTCTAAGATGCTGTTTCTATACCTAATCATGTTACTGACCTGTTGTCAATTAACCAAATTAATTACAAAATTTTCCTACACCTGTTTCTTTTTGTACCACTTATTTTTCCAGCCTTTTCTTGCCCCTGTTGCAACTTTTTTGAGATGGGTTGCTGACATCAAATTTAAAATGAGCTAATATTTTTCATGAAATAGTAAAATGTCTCACTTTCCAGTTTTGATATGTTTTTTATGTGCTTGTGAATAAAATATGTATATATGAGGTTTGCGAATCATTGCATTCTGTTTTTATGTGTGTTTTGTGGCTGCATTGTTCTATCTCTCTGTTATACCATATAGGCAAGAGGAGTTTTATTTTCCAATGATGTAAAAAGCTATATTCCACATAGATAGAGGAAAATGAGCCATTTGTTCTTCTTAGTTCCTGGAAAGATGTAGCTTTATTTAAGCAAAGCTAATATATACTGATGCTGTGTGAATATTTTTTTTCTTTTTTACTGTTACTACCTTTTAGAAAGTAATATTACCATCATTTTTAAAATTAAATAATAAACTATTTACATTTTTATCTTTATTCACCTAATCCAAATTTATGTGTACATGTAATTTAGCTAAAATCTGGCATTTTTATTTGGCTAAAGTCAACATTATTTCATTGAATGTGAGTGACATTTTTTCTTGTATTTAATGGCATCATTGGTATAATAAAAATTCAAGAACTTGCAAAGCAGCCGTGAAGCATATAAATTAGCTTGCTTCTTCATGTATGTCCTTTGTTCTGTCCAATAAAAATTCCTTGAATGTCATGCAGGCATTTTTTCTTTATTTAATAATTCAATAGTTGAGGCCCATTGTCCTTTTTATGGATTACAATAAAACATGAGCATAATTGATCAAGTCTATTTGTAAAATCAAAGTATAATAGCCCTTTTGTAGTAACAGCAGGCATCACTTGAATATAGCATATGAAAAAGGGGGCTAGTAATGTAATTTTATGCTCTGTCTATACAGTAAATCATTGACTATATTTTGTATGGTTTGCATTGTAGATTTTGGTGACTTTCACATCTCTCAGTTTCCAGACTATTACTATA
Source organism: Polypterus senegalus (assembly GCF_016835505.1). NCBI lineage: Eukaryota > Metazoa > Chordata > Cladistia > Polypteriformes > Polypteridae > Polypterus > Polypterus senegalus. The sequence goes on from NC_053158.1 coordinate 32,894,332, forward strand.
AAATAGTACTTTCAGACATAAAGTGTCTCATGGAGTATAAGATAGATTTACCATGCTAACAGTTGTGGATATCCTTGTGTAGATAGCTGTGATAATCGTACCCTGAGTAATTACTTTTTCAACTATAGTTACCTGTAAGGTAATCTCCTTTCCTGTTCTTTGTGTACCTATTTCCAATGGTGACAAATTGTAGTATTGTTGCTTTTGCATCTCAAACCATGCCTTTACACTGAGTCATTGTTTTTTTCAGGTACACCTAGCACGTTGGTGCCTAGTTTGCTATCACAACTTCCTAATTTTATACAGGGTTTGGGCTTAGCAGGGTGCTGAAAGAGCAGTAACTGGATGTTTGTCCTTGCTGATTATAGTGTTGAAAATTAGCTGCTTCCATCTCACCTCATAGGCACTGATTTGAGTGGAAATTGCAGAATAAGGAAGTAATAATCGGAATCTCCAAACCTCTTTCAGCAACTATTTTAGGACAGAAGGCCTTGTCGCAAAAACTCTGATTAAATTTTTTATTCTGAATGAGTTATTTTGTTGGCACTGAAGTTCAAATATTCCATGCCATCCTAGTGTTACCCTAATTGTTTAGAATAAACAAAAGTATTCCACAAACATTTATACTTCACTTACCCAGTAAACATTTTATGTGCTTCTTAGCTGACTGGAATTACGTAGATTTTTGTTGTTTGCTAACATTAGTGGAACTCTTTTTTTGTTGTCTTCTGCCAAACATCATTAAATCATATGTTGCTATTCACTTCTTTTAGAAAAAATTGTACTCAAATATTATTTTTATAAATTATGTGTTTCCACTTAAATGTTTGTTATTGTCGTTTGTTTCACTGGCACCTGCCACACTGCATCTGTAACAAGCTAAGTCAAGTTATGCATTCAGATATGCATGTTTTGGTAACACTTTTGCACTTGGTTGTTCATTACTAGACTAGAATACATTTGCTTCTCCACATAAGTCTTTTCAGCCTTCTGGTCCATTGTCATCCTATACATGAAGATGTACTTAAGCATTAACTGTCCTAAAATTTACACAGTGCAAATGCTACCAAATAATTAGTGTCTTTTTTTAATTACAGTATCAAGTTTTGATATCACTTTTTGAAATGTGAGTAAAACAAATACAATGGCAAACTTTTTCTCCTGCAATGTTTTAAACATTTTCACGGTTAGTCTTCATCAGAAACGTACACACCATTTATTTAAGAAATAGTAATCTTATATTGGAGGTAGTTCTGTCAATTCACACCTGTTAAATATTCTCTGTATATGCATTTGATATTTGTATTGTATTAAAAAAAAAATTGTTTTTGCACTGATATGGTTGAACAGATATTGTTCTGTGTTCTAGAACAATACCTAGTAGTACCTGCTTTATTTTTACAAAGAGGATAAAAAAAATAATAATTTTATGCATTTATATTCGTCAGGGTCAAATGTACTGTGTTTGTAGGTGACCTTGTTCACCAAATAATTTCCTGGAAATTCACTGTGCATCCAGCTTAGACGAACATTTTTTGTCTCCCAAACTCCCAGATGGTCTTATTTACCTGTGTTAATTTGTGTGGATCTGGCTCTGGACTACCTCTTTGGTGGAAAAACATATTAATATACTTTAGATATACTGAAACTGAAGATAAGAATGTTTTTCAACTGATCTACTGGTAATATATCAATAGGAGCTATCTTTTCACTTTGTAGTGTACAAAGTTATTTCTGTAGTTCTAAGAACAGTTTTTTAACATTCCGTGTTCTTACCTTGCAGTGTTACATAAAAAGTAGTGCTTACTTGTAGTGAATTTTAGGGACAATGAAATTTGGCAGCCCCTTTTTCCCCCCCTGTTTAACTTATACCTTTTTATTCTTTTGGTCAAGTTTTACAAAAGCTTTTTTTTTTTACTATTATCTTTTTTAATTTCATCTAACTTTTTTCAGCTATTTTTATCAAATTTCTCCGTTAACATGAGGAAGCATAAGACTATATGTTACCAATGTAAATCAAACAAATAAAATTAATATTGCATCTACAATAGTGTGCTTCTTAAACAATCCATGAAAGCCAACATTTAGCCTGTACCTGATAAGGAGAACTTTATGACAAGAAAACTCAATCTAAAATGTTTATGTTATAGAATAAATCAGGAAGTAAAATAAAAAGGTCAAACACAAGTGTGGTAAGTTTACTTTAGGATTACATTAATGAGTTTGTAGTTTTTTACTTCCATTTAAATAGAAGTAAAAAATTTGCTGTTATGTTTATATTCTAATTCTGCTTTGTTCGAAATATATAAAAATGACAATTTCCATTGGAAGATTATGATTTTATTTTTCTGTAGAAATCCTCGATAACTACATCCTAGCAAAGGCAGAACGTTTTTTGCATTGTATTGTAATATCTTTCATGGAGTCATTTCCTATGGTATCACTAAAGTGTAAGTTACATGGAAATACTGTATGGAATATCCCATGCAGATTTTTTCATTTTGAGATAATATTGAACATTGCTTTCCCATTGAGTTAGAGAGTGAATTGGGATTCCTCCAGTTAAACACATTAAGTCTTTGCCCAAGATATTAAAACAAATTTTTCTTACAGATTGAATCTTACCCTGGATACGTTTTATAAAAGTTTAGACATTGAATAATTATTATTTGAATTAGCTTGGCTTGCTTGTTACATATTGAACTAGTGTGTGTTTTATTAATGGCTGAGTTCCAATTACTTTTCTGAAATGTTAATTGTCAGATTCTTTTTCCAATGTTTCATAAGATCATGTAAAGCTAAATATTAATATTAAGCTGTAGTCTCATTAAAATTCTTTGATATATTCTGGAGATGCTGACTAAATCTTGTCACTGTCTTGTCCCGAACTGAAATAGGTGAAAGATGGTTGAAGTGGAGCTGGTTGCTTTCAACAGTCTTTCAAGTTTGAATATCGAAGAACAATACAAATGTAGCCATTTTACTACATAAACACAACCTAAAAAGAAAATAATGTTATGGTGACTGATAAAAGAAAAACACAGGAGCTTCTTTTTAACCTGAATAAGTCTCTTTCTGTTGCTTGATACAATGCCTCAGACTGCTAAAACATGATGATTAAGTCAAACATGGTAAAAACAAACGCTTGTCAATACATTCATTTGGTGCCAGCTCCACCTCCTGTACATGTTGTTACATTGGGCTGTTATTGTTACCAGATATTTGTGTGCTAGTGGAATTAAAGTATGCTAGAAAGGCAAGTGTGCTTTTACAGTTATTGTTCAAAACAAGGGCAGTGTATTCAAATGCAAAAGAAGGCCTTCCATTTGAAGAGGCTACATCTAAACTCAGAGTGCTTGACATTTTAAATGGAAGTGCACAATTTTAAAAACAGATGTAGTGGTTTAGTATGATGAGTAACCTCATATTTGTGTTCAGAACAGTATGGTATAGAAGTACTAAGAAACAAAATAACTTATTTTGCATCAATTTCCATATTTATGATTGTGTACAAATACTCCCAGCACTGTGAATTTAGTAATAGTCTTGCTAAACAAACCATCTATTTTTGAATGTATTTTTAAAATTGTAATGCACCTCCTTGCATTTTGCGGAGACTACTTTCTTCTTCTCACATACCACTTTAGCAATTATTTTTATTTGTACACTTTTCAGTAGATAAGTGGAAGGAATCGTAATGTGATCCAAGTATCAGCTTTGACATTGCAACAGATTTGCACCTTTTAGGCAACTCTGAACTTGAACTCAAAACTCTTGGAGTGATTTTCATGTATTTATTTTAATAAAAAGTAGGGTAAGAGAAGCACATTCATTTTATCACTAAAGAATAAGCAGTAATTAAATTCACCCTCTGAACTCCTCAGATTAACAGTAAGGTAAGTTGGAGTGTGTTTGTGTTTGGAGCCTGGGCACATTTATGAATTACATATTCATTTTTAGCAATAAAGAGAGAATGCTTGATCTGTTTCTTTTTTCTTTCACAAATTCATCATCCTGGGTTGGATTCTGACTTCAGGATGTTTTATATGTGTTGTTTTCATCTTCTTCCCATGTCTACATGGGTTGTCCTCCCAAATCCTCCAAGATGTGCATGTTATATGAATTCCATATTAGTTGTGTAGGAGTGAATGGGCTTTGTAATAGGCTGGAATGCTGTCCTGAACTTTTTCCTGTCTTGTGGCCAGAGTTACTGGGATTGGCTACAGCCCCCGCAATGCTGCACTGGATTATGCTAGTTTCAGAATTTTATGCTCTCTCTGATCCCTCCAACTGTCTGTGTGTGGAGTCTACCCCCGTGAAATGGCATACTGTAGGTTTACCATTATACTGTATCTTGATTTTTTTTAGCCTGAAAGGGTTCAGAATATAGTCAATGATAAATGGGTGGCACTGTGGCATAGTCTTTACTTCTTATTGCTTATAGCCCCGAAGAACGGAGTTTGGTCCCTAGTACGGTCAATTTTTGTGTGGATTTTCATGTTCTAGTCATGTTTGTGTAAGTTTCATCCCTAGAGATTCGATTGCTTTCACATCCAAAAGACTGATACGATAGATTAACTGGTCCCAGTAAAAAGACGTATGCATGAGTGTCTCTTAGTTTCTCATTCAGCACTGGATCTTACCGTGACCCCAGTGTTGATGGTATTGGTGTCCAATTCTTCTGTCTCTATTGTGAATTTGTGCTTTGTTATATCAATTTTATCCTGTTTGGAAATGCCCTTGTTTTCACTTTTGATAGTGAAAAGTACTTCTTTTGCCATTATGTTGTTTAAATAGAACATTTTAGAACATCAGAACAATCTAGATAAGAACTGGCCATTCAGCCCAACAAAGCTTGCCAGTCCTATCCACGTAATTCTTCTAAAATTTAGAAAGTCCCTAAACTCTCACTGTCTACCATGCTACTTAAAAAAAAATGTTCCTAATTTATGTGCAAAATTTACCCTTAACAAGTTTCCAACTGTATTGCTGTGTTCCTGAAGAACTCATTTTAAAAGAACAGTTTTGATCCACTGTACTAATTTCCTTCATGATTTTAAACACTTCAATTATGTCACCTCTTAACTTCTTTTGCTTAAACTGAAAAGGCTCGGCTCTTTTAATCTTTTTTCATAATTCATCCACTGTAGCCCTGGAATGAGCCTAGTTGCTCACCTCTGGACCTTTTCTAGTACTGCTATGTCCTTTTTGTAGCCTGGAGACTGTAACTGCACACAGTACTCGACATGAGGCTCTTACCAGTGCATTATAAAGCTTGCTATTAAAGTTATATGAGGGAGCTTTGCCCCCTCCTCGCTTCGCTCGCCAACCACTGGATCTGCACTACACTCTAGCCTCTTTGCGGTTCTGCCACTCATGTATGGGGATGCAGATGTACAATTTAAACAGATTGATATTTTCATGGAAATTGTTACATATGCATAATAAAACTACAGTTAAAACAATTTTTTAAATTACATTTTCGTCAATATTAACCTTGAATTTTGATTTTGTGTTTGGACTTTCATCATGACAAGGAAACATATAACTGCCCGTGATGGAATTTTGTTTCTTTCTCTCTATTAATTGAAATGACTTTTTCAAATGTTCCACTCTGAGATTTGTTAATTGTCTTTGCAAAAGCTATTCTAACGAGAAACTGTTCACGTTTTAATAGGAATGGCATATCAAGATCTCCTTTGTTGTCTAACGTTATCCGCAGAAGATTTACTACGTTACCTTTCTTGGATACATTCTTCTTTCTACAGTAATTTGTGCGGTGGAAGACCGGACAGTGTTAATGGTTCTAGATATATTTTGGAATATTGTAAGTTGATATTTTCATGTTCCGCACGATCACCACCAACTGTTTCAGCATTTAACCAATTTGACGTGTAACTGATAGACATTTTTGGCATTTGACGTCATCGTTTCTCGGTGCTAGGATTGCCCGTGTACTCATTTTTTCTGTTGATAACCCTTTGTGATGAAATTCTTCAATAAGACATAATACGCCTTCTTTAATTAGGAACTTAAAGTGAGCTGAGAGAGCAGGATCTGTGTCTGACGAAAGCATTCACACGAATGAGAGGTGAGAGTACCATGTGCCCAGTTGAATATGGTCGAGAAGAGGGCATGAGTTGAAAAAATCTCATGGACAAAGTCTCATGGGACTTAAAATATCTCTTTAAAAAACTCTCGTCTCGTTGCAGGATTTTTTTTATATAATAGAGAGATTTGCTTGCATTTTATTTGTTTTCTAAACTGGTTTAGAATTAACATGATGTAATATTCTCTGGCCTAATGAAATGGAGGGTTGCAGGGGCCACTAATAACTGAATCTTTGAATCAATATTTGATTACTCAGTTATATGTATTTCATTCATAGTTGATCTGGCATAACTAGGGTTGAGGTTCTCTACTATCCATCCATAAGTTTTGATAAGTTGTTTATGCAGTTCAAGGATGCAAGTTCTCAAGTGTGGTGTAGTGGCTCCGTCATTGTTTGTTGGTACAAGACACTTATTTTAAACTTGCTTTGCTAAAAATTAAAAAAAAATACATAAATATGTATATCCCCTAAAATTGGGTTTGGCCGGTAACATATTAGTCTAAACTAGTTTATCTTAGAATCGGGTTTGGCCAAGAAACTGATAGGATGAGCCTAGTCTGAACTAGATTATCCTGAAATCAATGTAGAGCTCCCAGGACAATCTGATTTGTCCTAGGCTAAACTGGTTTGGCCTGCAATTGTATTTTCCTAGTACGCTTCAGAAAAACTAGTTTATCCTAAAATCGGGTTTGGCTGGTAACATACTGTTTAGTCTAAACTAGTTTGTCCTTAATTCAGGTTTAGCCTGTAACATATATATATATATATATATAAAGACAGCGTTGCGGTGTCAGAAGAAATGACTCACTATCATTGATCTATACGCATACTAAATCAACAGGACATTTAATTGGGACGATGTACAAGTAAAAAGTTTAAAGCCAATAATAAAAGTGCCAGCGAGCTGGCTGAATCCTGGTTATCAAATGAGAACGGCATCAACAGACACTTGGACATAAATCCAGCATATGCAAACTTAAGAACTTATTCATAATAAACAAGACTCTACACCCAATAACCCCCGACCACACGGACCTAGCCACCCTTCCCCACCCCCCCGTCAGTTATTGCTATATATTGCCTTTGATTCTTGTAAGTCTAAGCATTATCCTCTGATGAAGACCCCTGGTAGGGGTTGAAAGCTCAGGAATAAAAACTACTTTATGATACGTGATTCATTTTCTCCCTTTGTGGATCTCCAGCTGCATATGCATATATATATATATATATATATCTCAAAATTATATATTTTTTAAATTAGAGGGTTATAATTTTGATCTATTTCACTAACTTAACATCAGGGTTACAGTTTATTGAGGTTAAGGTTAGGATTTTATATATACAGTGGAACCTCGGTTTCCGAGTAACTTGGTTTCTGAGTGTTTTGCAAGACGAGCAAAATTTTTTAATAAATTATGACTTGATAAACGAGCGATGTCTTACAATACGAGTAGAATGGATACACTTTGTCTGGTGAGCGTTATGTGATCACAACTGAGCTGATGGTTCTTCTCTCTCGCGCGTGCGTCTCTGTCTCTCCTTATCTCTCTCGCTCGCGCGCAGCGCATCTCTCTCTCTCTCTCTCCTTATCTCGCTCGCTTGCTCACTCGCTCTCTCTCTTCACTTGAGGGCAATCGTCTCCTATTCTCCATCTGAGTCTGTGTGCCTCACTCATATGGTCAACATTCGTAGGAGCGTATACTGTTTACTATAGCATTGTGACTGTGTGTGTGTGTGTTTGTGCGCGCGTGCGCAAAGCTGAGTCTCAGTACTTTAACAACACCAGCTTTATTCAGCTTGAAACAGCAACAGTGCTGTTATTTATTGTAGTGGGATCTTTATAATGTTCCTTGTATCACCCATCGACGGCAGGTGCTTATAGCATGTCTGCTACAGCACTGAGAGTCTGCAGTTGCTTTGGGACACTCGTCCCGTTGGGTGGAATCCCACATGAGTTTAGAGACTCACTCACATCAGCCATGATGCTTTTTAAAGGTAAAGTGTAGGTTAATTTGTTTTATGTATTTTTACTTTATATTTTGTATTAATCATTTTTATATGAATAGTTTTGGGTTGTGGAACGAATCATCTGAGTTTCCATTAGATAGATAGATAGATAGATAGATACTTTATTAATCCCAAGGGGAAATTCACATAATTCAGCAGCAGTATACTGATACAAAGAAGCAATATTAAATTAAATAGTAATAAAAATGAAAAAGCAGACAATAACTTTGAGTAATGTTAGCATTTACTCCCCCGGGTGGAATTGAAGAGTTGCATAGTGTGGGGGACGAACGATCTCCTCAGTCTGTCAGTGGAGCAAGACAGCGACAAAAGTCTGTCACTGAAGCTACTCCTCTGCCTGGAGATGACACTGTTCAGTGGATGCAGTGGATTATTCATGATTGACAGGAGTTTATTTCTTATGGGTAAATTTACTTTGATAAGTTCCACTGTATATTATATAGTGCTGGGCGGTATGACAAAAATTCTATATCACGGTATTTTTCAAAATTATACCAGTTTCATGGTATTCAACGGTATTTTTTCCCATGCATGAGTGGATGTTAACCACATTTTCCACTGCAATTACTGCAGTAGACTGGCTAAGAATAACCTGTTCCACTGTCATGAGAATTGTACATTGTACAAAAAACATTTTAGTGTGCACAGAAGTATTAATACAGGTTTGCATGGCCCCATTAAGTGATAGTTTTCAAGTGGATGGCACTAATGAAGAGAAGGAATTACATTGCATGACAGTTGCAGTCAAAATATAGAACCTTTTTATTGAACAAATTTTGCAAACAACTTAAACTAAAATTTGGACAACATATTTTCAACCATCCAAAGAGGCATTTAGACTTAGTAAAATATCCAGAGGTGCTTGTCAAAAGTTGTATTGCACTGAACATGTCTTAGAAAAGGATTAAATAGTAAATATTTTTTGTAAACCAACTACACTTGCTGTTAATGTTAACAATCTCTGTCCACTGACATGTTAAAGTGACTTTTTAAACAACTTTCCCATCATTAAACTGCATAGTATTTAAATTAATAAATAACAATAAATTAAATAATAGTGCAACTTCCAGTAATAATACTATTACTTCAAGACTTCAAGCCCAGGTGCATTACACAGTATTCACCAAATAAAAATAAAATAAAACAAGTGCAACTTGGTGATGACATATATACCAACTGAACCATCATTTAGTCAAATTGCATTAATATGGACCTTGCTTCAAGCTAAGCTATATACATAAAAAATAAAACTGCAACTTGCATTTATAATGCTATTTGTGGTATAGCCCTATGGAATTGTATTAGGGCCACAGTGAAGAAAAAAAATACGGACACAAGGAAGAAAAAAAAAACTATATGTCGCAAATAAAGTCGACATGTTGACTTTATTCTCGACATTTCCACTTTAATTTCAACACTTATGTCGAGATTAAAGTCGACAGAGATTAAAGTCGACATTTTAACTTTATTCTCGCCGTTTATGTTAAGATTAAAGTTGACATTACCACTTTATTCTCATAGTTTATATATATATATATATATATATATATATATATATAATATATTTAATATATATATTATATATATAATATATAATATATTTAATATATATATTATATATAATATATATATATATATATATATATATATATAAACAATTGCAATGTATCTTGTCCCTGGAAGTTATCTGGGAAAAGGTGTCAGCTACATATAAGCAAATATCATCATAGTGTTTGAACTGGCGGAGGCGGTTCTGGTCTTTGGGAGCCATTGGTTGCTGTAGATTTTTGCCTTATCCATATTTTAATTTAAAACTAATTTACTTAATTTATGAACATTATTTGCATTATATACACTCCCTCCTTTAACCTGCTACAATTCTGCTTTGTCTGAAATGTTGTTTGCACTATATTTTACTTTTTCTGAGAAAATCAACAAAATAGATTGTTCAGAATTTCAACCTTTCAAACCCTCAATTTATTTTTGTTATTTTTTATTCAAGCTCAAAGCTTCTATTAAAAACAGATATTTTATAATGGACACACCTTCTAGTGAAATTGGTGCACATTTAACTGATTAGCCATTATCTATCTTGTTATTTGTGACTTATAGTTATTTGCCTTCAGAAGGAAATTAATTAAAAATTCACATGCAAATTAATTAAAGTTAAGTAACAAAATAGTAAATGATTAAGGATGCACTCTGGTGTACTTGAAGTTATTTTCTAAATCTCAAAGGTGGTAAAGTTCTGATTATTTTTCTTTTGTGAGACAGCAGACTGTAATTTAGAGTGAGCCATCCAATTAAACATGGAGTTCAGTAGTCACCAAGGTTGTTATAAATTAAGAAATTGGGGGATGAAAGTCTGCTACCACTATGGTTCTTCAAGACCAGAACAAAGAACCAACTCCTGTGTTACAGTGCGTCCGGAAAGTATTCACAGCGCATCACTTTTTCCACATTTTGTTATGTTACAGCCTAATTTCCAAAATGGATTACATTAATTTTTTTCCTCAGAATTCTACACACAACACCCCATAATGACAACGTGAAAAAAGTTTATTTGAGGTTTTTGCAGATTTATGCAAAATAAAAAAACTGAGAAATCACATGTACATAAGTATTAACAGCCTTTGCTCAATACTTTGTCAATGCACTTTTGACTGCAATTACAGCCTCAAGTCTTTTTGAATATGATGCCACAAGCTTGGCACACCTATCCTTGGCCAGTTTTGCCCATTCCTCTTTGCAGCACCTCTCAAGCTCCATCAGGTTGGATGGGAAGTGTCGGTGCACAGCCATTTTAAGATCTCTCCAGAGATGTTCAATCGTATTCAAGTCTGGGCTCTGGCTGGGCCACTCAAGGACATTCACAGAGTTGTCCTGAAGCCACTCCTTTGATATCTTGGCTGTGTGCTTAGGGTCGTTGTCCTGCTGAAAGATAAACCTTTGCCCCAGTCTGAGGTCAAGAGTGCTCTGGAGCAGGTTTTCATCCAGGATGTCTCTGTACATTGCTGCAGTCATCTTTCCCTTTATCCTGACTAGTCTCCCAGTTCCTGCCACTGAAAAACATCCCCACAGCATGATACTGCCACCACCATGCTTCACTGTAGGGATGGTATTGGCATGGTGATGAGCGGTGCCTGGTTTCCTCCATACGTGACGCCTGGCATTCACACCAAAGAGTTCAATCTTTGTCTCATCAGACCAGAGAATTTTGTTTCTCATCTGAGAGTCCTTCGGGTGCCTTTTGTCAAACTCCAGGCAGGCTGCCATGTGCCTTTTACTAAGGAGTGGCTTCCGTCTGGCCACTCTACCATACAGGCCTGATTGGTGGATTGCTGCAGAGATGGTTGTCCTTCTGGAAGGTTCTCCTCTCTCCACAGAGGACCTCTGGAGCTCTGACAGAGTGACCATCGGGTTCTTGGTCACCTCCCTGACTAAGGCCCTTCTCCCCGATCGCTCAGTTTAGATGGCGGCCAGCTCTAGGAAGAGTCCTGGTGGTTTCGAATTTCTTCTACTTACGGATAATGGAGGCCGCTGTGCTCATTGGGACCTTCAAAGTGGCAGAAATTTTTCTGTAACCTTCCCCAGATTTGTGCCTCGAGACAATCCTGTCTCGGAGGTCTATAGACAATTCTTTTGACATCATGCTTGGTTTGTGCTCTGACATGAACTGTCAACTGTGGGACCTTATATAGACAGGTGTGTGCCTTTCCAAATCATGTCCAATCAACTGAATTTACCACAGGTGGAATCCAATTAAGCTGCAGAAACATCTCAAGGATGATCAGAGGAAACAGGATGCACTTGAGCTCAGTTTTGAGTTTCATGGCAAAGGCTGTGAATACTTATGTACATGTGCTTTCTCAATTGTTTTATTTTTAATAAATTTGCAAAAACCTCAAGTAAACTTTTTTCATGTTGTCATTATGGGGTGTTGTGTGTAGAATTATGAGTAAAAAAATTAATTTAATCCATTTTGGAATAAGGCTGTAACATAACAAAATGTGGAAAAAGTGATGCGCTGTGAATACTTTCCGGATGCACTGTAAATGTTGTGTGTATTGGTTATTTTAAAGTGTGAGATTTGCAAAACCATGTGTGTATTATTTGGTTTCAGAGCCTTAACTTGTATCTAATAACATAGCATTTTGGATGCAAATCATTTATGATATATAGCAAAGCTAATCTACTTCTGCCTGGCATGCTGATGAAGAAAAACACAGTATCACATAGAAATCAAACTAGACTAGACAGAAAATGTCATTCAGAGTACAGTATTTTTTTAAAATGCAGTGCACAATGTGATGCATTGAATAAACTTGTCTTGCATTGCACTTAACACATTTTGACGGAAGCTGAGTTGGTTTCCAGGATTCCTCAAGAATCACTTTTCATGGTTGGAAGAAATACAGTTTACATCTGGTGTCTTAAGTTTATGTTGCATTTCTGTTTGATCAGTAGTACATTTTAATGATATAGTGAGTTTTGAAATTTTTAGCTTTTCAAAAAATTAAGGCATTTTTATCAATTTGACTTTATAGATCTTGTAGGGCAATTTAAAACATGTTTTACTTCTTAAAAGTGTGCATTCAGAATATAAGTATAAGGAGTCATTGAGTTTGTTTTTTTTAATAACCTGTTTAGCAATTTTGTAATGAAACTGTGTCTGTGCTGCCGTATCTTGGTCTATAATTGAAAAGTTACAACAGTAGAATGAGGAACATATAGTACAAAATTTTATTTTAAGCAGTGCTCCATTAGACTACTTTATGCAAATCAGAATCCTTGAATTCCTCAAAACTGTAATCAGTGTCAAAAATGATTCAGAAGTTTTTTTGTTCCCTTACACAAACATTTTTTACTTTATTGCATATACTGCTTTTGCCATACTTTTTATATCAGTAGACTTGTTCAAAAGGGTGTCTCTGTGTATTAAGGTGGCCGTAAATGCTTTTTTAAAAATTTTTTGACCTGACACAGTTTGATGGTTTTGTGAATTTATCTCAGAGCTTTAAAATCAGGTTTTTAAAAACATTTTCTCCTCTTTTTCAGGCACTAGAAAAACACGCAAATACTCCAATGACAGCAAAACAAATATTAGAGGTCATACAGAAAGAAGGACTAAAAGAAACAAGGTATTTTCTGTCATTTTCTCTTATTTATTAAAGCCATAGAAATGAATTAAAATTGATTATGGTGGTTGAAAAGTTGTTAGTGCTGGTGCCCAGTCTCAAATTGGATCTAAAAAGTTCTCCTTTATCATCCAGTCTCTCTGCAGCTGAACCATATTTAAATAGCACAAATTGGTTGTTTTTGCTTGGAGATTTGAGCTTTGTAGTTTTTCTTTTTTGATAGTAAGCAAAGGCAGCACTAAAACTCAGGTCAAGTCCAATTTAAATTATTCTAATTATGAATTATTATAATTAATCATTATTTTAATTATTATAACTATTATTTTAAAAACTGAGTTTTTTGCAAAGACATATTTTATAGTAGCAACTTGTGGTCATGGAGTAGAGCTCCGGGAAGCTGTGTAATTCTTAGTGGCACAGGCCCCAGGTCATTATTTTTAGCAAAAAACTGTAACTAAACAAGTAAAAAAAAAAATTCATTAAACAAGTTAAAAACAAAAACAAATTCTGAGTTAAACTGAAATTATGACTGCACAATACATGTAAATAATGTAGAATGGGTGGAAAATAAAATCTGTTGTTTCTGTTTTTGTAAATAAATCATTTTACCAGTGACCAATGTTCGCTCTGAGGTGCTTGTGTGTGCAAAACTTTATGTTTCAGCACACATTCTCAAGCAGTGCAGAAAGAATTGAGTGAAAAAATTTCCCGCTGAAAGTTCACATTGGCACAGCAGGCTTTCCTACTTGTAATCGGTTATTAAAATTTGGCATTGAAAGTCCATAGGCGAGATCTTTGAAAATTTACATTAAAGGTACCCAGGTAGTTTGTCTTATGCCCACCCAGCACGAGCGTTATTTATGTTGAAGTAACTTTGGGTTATAAAATACAACAGAACAAAGCTCAATGACCAAATGTTTTAACAACCCAAATTTGATAGTGGGAACATTAACATGTGATCTGAGTTTAAGCCAGTAAATAAGTGAGGATCCTCAGAGGTGGTGATTTAGGATGAATTAGGTCCATCATCAAGTTCACAAAATTTATAACAATTAGGATATTCTAAAAATATTTGCTGTTTTTGTGTGTAGTGATATGCAAAATGTAGGTGGTTTGAAGACAGGAAAAGCTGCTTTCTGTAAATTGTGCAAACAAAAATACATACTGGTGTGTAAAGTGTGTTAAACAACATGAACTGTGGATCTCACAAGATTATGATATGGAGATGAACTCAGTGCTAAACACTAAGCAACCCTCAATGATTTCTATTTATGGGATGTAATTTCTGCCTTGCACTTGATGCCTTCAGCTTAGACTAGTTAGACTCAATCACAAAGGAAATGGAAAATGATAATGGTTGTAAAAATGAAATATGTTTCTGCTCGATACCCATTTTTACAAGTGCCAATTGTAATTCTATTTTAAGACTGATGCAAATGCAGAGTTGTGATTTGTAGAAATTTTAAATCAGTTTTCACTGATTTTGAATAATGTACTTGTATGTAATATGCTGTTGAAAGGGTTTTTGATTAAGTTGCCTGTACACTTTTTTGTTTTGTTTTACAGCCTGACTAATGAATAAATTGTGCTTCAGTGGTTTAAATAAATTTGGCAGTTTAATAAATACCTCCAAGTATGTTTTGCAATGCATGAAATCTAAGATTTTTGCTTTTGAATAGATAGTTATATTGTATAATAGCGCCTTGAGAATGAAAAATGCGCTATATAAATAAAATGTATTATTATTATTATACATTGATGTTGACTGTCCCTCCTTTTGACTAAATGGCTGTACTCTGTATAGGTGTGTAGCATAATTAGCATGGTAATTGCCAACTACCTTTTTTTTAATGAAACTCGGCAAGGAAATGGTCATAAATGATATAGTACTGTCTGCAAATGTATATGTGGCACTGAAAAATGATACAAAACACAAATAGAAAGAAAGTATGGTGAAATAGCTATTTACTGAACGACTAGGGCTTATGTGAATTACCGCCTTCATAAGGTAACGTGAAGTACTTGATTCAAAATTTAAAATGTCCAATGCTGCTGAAGTAAACGGCAATAAATAGATAGATACTCTAACACAAGTGTCATGCTTCATCAAATGTTTAGAGGATGAGTTTCAATATAGATTGCTGGAGCAAAAGGGATCTTCATCTTCTAAAATAGTGGCAGCAGTACTTTGAAAGTGACGGAGGCTGAGTTGAGAAGTAAACAAACATATGTCAATTTAATTGACATTTTTTCTTCATATTTTAATTGTATCATAAAATTAATATGATCATTCTTTTTTACAGGAACTTTTATGGTTTTCACTGTATTAGTATACTACTTTAAGATAAAACAAACTATTGTTTAATATTATGAAAGTATTCCTCTGCTACAACAAAATCAATATTCCCAAGCTAATAAAACATATTATAGAGCACATGCATGTATTGTATTTGTGACAATTTTAAAACTAAACAACTGATTAAAATTAATATATCTCTTCTGTTTCTGTTATAGTACCATACAAAGCTTATGTATTCTGTTTAA
The DNA here is from genome assembly GCF_016835505.1 of Polypterus senegalus. NCBI lineage: Eukaryota > Metazoa > Chordata > Cladistia > Polypteriformes > Polypteridae > Polypterus > Polypterus senegalus. The sequence continues at coordinate 32,910,154 of NC_053158.1, forward strand.
TTGAAGTTGTAAGATCTATTTCAACCCTCTTTTGCTTAAGCAAGAGAATCAGATTATATAATCGATAAGGCAAATTCAATTAAAGAGGTTGACAAGGTTAGCTGCATAGCCACAGGAAATGTATTTTTAGCATCAGTATGCAATATTTAATGTGGACAGGCTAATTGGTTGCATATATAAAAGTTTTGATGTTGGTGTCATCATATTAGGATGCCATTTATTTATTGTATTTAAATATGATTTCCTTTGAATTTTATTTTCATGCTATACTAGAAAAAGGCTCAGTTCACTAAGCTTGTCCTCCTATTTTGTAATCTTCAGTCTACTCTTGTACTACACACAGTATGCTCTATAATCCAGAACCCTATTGTACTTTATTTATATCTGTACCTCGTCTGGTTGCCTGTAAGAATTCTCAGTACTCTCTCTTAAGCCATCAGGTCCCCATTGCATACTTCTATTAAAATCATTAGGTTGCCATTTTGTATTTTTAATTATGTTTTGTGGCATTTTACATGTGTTTAAATTTATATTCATTAAGTTTGAATTTTATATCTACTTCTGGTACTTGCTAATATACATATGCACTTGTGTCATTTGTATATAAATATATAACTGTTATTGCCATTATTATGTAAATCATTACTGGAAAATTCAACCAATTTATAAAACTTTCCTTGCCTTTTTATATTGGATCTGCCTCCTAACTATATACTGCACCCTGTATTCCTGCCATTAATGACTTGTTTCACATACAGTATTTTATTATAAAACTCTTGAAGGAAAAGATAGATGATATTGTGTGCTTTACTGTTGAAAAAATGAAGGTATAAAAATGAGTAGATTGATCATTGTGTAATACACCAGTCTTATTTTGCTTTTGCTGTTTTTTTTTTTGTTTAATAAAACTTAATAAACAAAAGACAAGCAATCTTATCTACACTTGTTAACCCTCTGATAAAATGCTGGCAATTTGTTTCTATATCTTTTTAGAAGTTTATATTGTTTAACCCATTCATATACAGAATGCAGAAAGGCCACATACAAAGCAATTAAGCTATGAATTTAAGCTACAGCTGTTGATGTATGTTACAGCAGTTCTAAACACTGTTCCACAATGCTACCCTGTGTTATATTCAATTCTTTTTAATTTATCGGCTTAAAATGTGGTATAGTAGCTGCAAGTACTTGGGGGGCACATGAATAACAGGCTGGATTGGTCTTGTAACACAGAGGAACTATATAAGAAAGGGCAGAGCATACTCTTTTGGCTTTGTTTCCACCCCCACCATAATCTATCATCTATCAGGAAGGAGTGAAAGCTTTAGATCCGTCAAAAATTTTGATCTCCAGTTTTCGACAGATCTCAACCAAAAACATCAATATCTTGATGACGGGTGTATTTCTCGACTTGTGTATGCCTGTGTGCATGTGTGTCACAGCTTCTTGTTCACGGTCTATTGCTGAAACGGTTGGAAGGAAAATTACCAACCTCAAAACTTAAGCTTGTTATGAGATGATGATGTGCCGATTAGTTTTTTGAGTCAAATCATACAAGAGAAAGAGGCAATCTAGTGGAACCCTCAAATGCCGTAATTCTGCAATTACAGTAGTTGTGAATTCTCCTGTTCAATTGCTATTGTAATCACCTATTTTATGGTCAGAAAGATCAGCATCATAGCGGTAAATAATTACTGAAACTATGCACTAGCCTCTTTGCGGTTCTGCCTCTCATGTTTGTGGATGCAGATGTACAATTTTAACAGATTGTTATTTTCATGGCAATAGTTACATATGCATAATAGAACTAACTATTTTACATTACAGTAAGTAATTATCTACAGGGTGGTCCAGATCTAATTATGCAGATCCAGATCGTCTGGATGACTTTGATTTATGCGGGGATGATTCCAGTTCAGCGCAAAGATGATTTTTCATGTCATCAGTTCGGACACTTCTCGATGGTCTGAGATTTTTCGGGTGATTTTCTATGTAAAAAACTTAATAAGTTATAGCGTAATGAAAATTGCATAATTAGATTTGGACCACCCTATACTGTATATTAAAAAATAATAAAACGTAATAATTTGAAAGTAAATTATGTTTCATGTTGCGTTAGTTATTCGTTGCATAATACGATTTTGTTCTGTTTGGTTTTGAAGTTAACATGCAAATACTTTTTGAACTTACACTTTTACTGTAAAAACAATTTTTTGAATAAAATTTTCATCAATATCGCATTGAATTTTGATTCTGTGTTTGGACTTTCATTGTGACAACGCAATGTATAACTGCCTGGGATTTAATTTAGTTTCTTTCTCTCTATTAAATAAAATGACTTTTTGGAATGTTTGGCCCTGAGATTTGTTAATTGTCTTTGTAAAAGCTATTCTAGTGGGAAACTGTTAACATTTTAATATGAATGGCATATCAAGATCTCCTTTGTTGTCTGTTATTTGCAGGAGATTACTTTAACTTTCTTGGATACATCCTTCTTTCTACAGTAATTCGTGCGGTGGGAGACCAGATGGTGTTAACGGTTGTAGATATTCTATGGGATATCATAAGTTGATGTTTTCATCTTCCGCATAATCACCACCAACTGTTTCAGCATAGTCTATTGATATGCATTTAACCAATTTGCTGTGTAACCGATCGACAGTTTTCGCGTTAATTCATTTGACTTTCCATTTTTCAGTGCTAGGATTGCCCGTGTACTCATTTCTTCTGTTGATAACCCTTTGGGATGAACTTTTTCATTGAGATTTGGACATAATAAGTCTTCTTTTATTGGGAACTTAAAGTGAGGAAAACGCAAAAATTTATAAGAGCTGAGAGTGAGAGGATCATGGGCATGGGTCATTAACCGTAAATGGTTGAGAGGAGGGCAGTACTTGAAAAACCTCTTGGCATTAGTCTTATCTCGCGGGACTTGAAAAAATATCTTGGAAATAGTCTTGTCTCGTTCTCAAGATTTTCTTTTATAATATAGAGATATTTCTATGATATACTGAAGTATAACTACAAGCATTTCATAAGTTTCAAAGGCTTTTATTGACAATCACATTAAGTTTATGAAAAGAGCCAATATTGGCCCTTCTTTTTTAAGACCTCTGCAATTTGCCCTGGTATGCTGTCAAACAATTTCCAGGCCAAATCCTGACTGATGGCAGCCCATTCTTGCATAATTAATGTTTGGAGTTTGTCAGAATTGGTTGGTTTTTGTTTGTCCACCCGCCTCTTGAGGTTTGACCAGAAGTTCTCAATGAGATTAAGGTCTGGGGAGTTTCCTGGCCATGGACCCAAACTTTCGATGTTTTGTTCCCTGTGCCACTTATTTATCAGTTTTGCCTAATGGCACAATGCTCCATCATACTGGAGAAGGCATTGTTGGTCACCAAACTGTTCTTGGAAAACACTGAAGCAGCATACTTTGTGAAAAACAATACTTGTGTCATTCTCAAAATATTTTGCCACGACTATATGCATTATCTATAGTACATTAATGTTTTTGTTCACATTTGTGATGAATTGACTATATCTTATTGTAAAGCATATAGTCTATAAGGAGAACTGAAAGAAGCCCATGGAAAAGCAAAGGACATGTCATAATTTGTCCTTAGGCTGGCTTCTGACATCCAGTATTTTCTCTGTGCTTTATGTTTTTTATTATTGTTTTTCCTAGATCAGTCAGATAAAGATGCATCTTTTCCCTACTAGATTTAGTTTCCAATTTCTCAGCTTTAGCATGCTGCAGTTCCACAGATATTCCTAGAAGTACCTAACATGCCCTAGCCTGTTAAAATTCATTCATTTACATGCCTTATTGTACACTGTGTTAAGCTTTTAAATAATTGATTAATTTTAAAGCAAAGTCTTTTTATGATATACAAAATAAATTAATAACATTTTTGCCTATGAATCACTTCAACACATAATTCATTAACTGCAACATGCACATACTCACAAAACACTAATTTAGATTCTCCTCCCAACCCTTTGGGATTTGGGAGAAAAAAAATTATGTACTTGGTTGGGGGGGAATGAAAGATCATAAAAATACAGGAGTCAAACCCAGGACACTAGATCTTTGAGTCTGCAGTGCTTAGCTGCTGTGCCACCGTGTCACTTGTTGAATTTTTGCAATGGCCACACCTGTGTAGGCAGCTCTCCTTTCAACTGTTTTGTATCCCACACTTACCAAAATGTTATTTGTACATTTTTTTAAACAAATGCAAATGTATGCTTTTTATTGCAATTGGTTTTCCAAACATTTTGATTTAAATGAGGAAGGAAGTTTTTAATATGACATTTATTGAGGTTGTTTTCCATAGTTATCCATCTTTTTAAAAGGACAGTTGTATTACTTAATGTGTTTGATATATGATATAATAAGGGAATTTTGTAATTCTGGCCTCAAGCTTGACTTTGATATCTGTCTGAGTTTCACAAAAAGGGTAGCCTTAACACTGCACATTGTTGTGATTCCCTTAACACAACAATGTGATTAAATGCTGACCTTTACCTTAGCGTTTGGATTAAATCTTCTTTGAAAAAGAGTTTCAGTGTTATATATACCTAAAGTATTGTGGGAATGAATGCAACCTCTTGATAAGGATGAAATACAATTTGCACTTAGAATATTATTCCAGTAGACAAGGTGCCAGCATGTAGTGTGCATGTAATGAATGTGATTCTGGTGCTTTGTAGTTGTCTGCCTGTGGCAGTCTGTTTCTATCTGTTCTCAGAATATTTAATTTATCATTTTAGTAATAACTTTGCTGCTCCTTTGATGTGTTTTCCCCTAACACTCTTTAATATTACCTATTTATTTAATTTTACTATTGAATGCTAGCCAAAAATAACAATGGCATTTACTGGCTTTTTAGTATTGTAATGTTTACCTATATTAATCCTTAATTAAAAGCTGTGTTTTTTTTATTTCTTTATGAACATGAAATTATTTTTTCCCTTTATACTACACAGTGCATGGTGCTCTGATCTTCACCTTCCATTGGACTGATTTTCTTTTCAAATATCGCTCTTATTGAATGATGAAGTCTTCAAAGCAAACAAAATTACAATAAGGCTTTAGGGACTGCAACTAATGAAAAGAATAAACCAAGGCTTTATTTTATCCTCATACAAGCTTAATTAAATTGATTTTCAGATATGCCAAATTTAACACTTTTTGTGAGAGAAAAAAAATGTCTGTAAAATAAATCTGCAGAATGTTTCTGTCACAAATGGGCACACTAATCTTTTGATACAACCCTTATCTTGTATAGTGTTTTTCACAACAGACATTTATCACGGTGCATATTACTTATATACAACTTTAATATAATTCTTTACATGTAATATTTAAATTGATGAATGAGCAAGTTAATTGTGTTGTCACAAGTACAGAAATTTCAAATAAACTTGTGGTTAAAGCCCTGCCTGGTAGCCACCAAAACAAATTGTTTTAAAATTCACGAGCCTGTCTGATGCTCATAAGGAAATTTTTTAATTTTCTGACACACAGAAATGAAGTATAACCCGGTATATAAAATGCTTTTGTTTTTAAAGGATCTTTTCCATTTTAAGGCATATGTCATGTTGGCTTCCTCCTGGTTATTTTTATTTCATATAGCACTATTATCAGATTTATAATAGTATAAGTTAATTATAGAAGTACATGTATGTACATTTTCTGAAGAAGTGGCATTATAGTTATTAGTCTGTCAGTCAGTCTGTTTCCAGTTAATTTAGTTTTGATTTATTCTCTTTGGAGAAGAAAACAGGCATAGTGGCACAGCAGTTAGTGTCTTGTAGATTAGGGTTGAATTCCTGACTTTGGCCTTGTCGGTTTGGAATACCCTTGTATTGTATTATTCCCATTTTCATTTGTTTTTTTTTTGTAGTTATTCTGCTTTCCTCCCACATGCAAAAGGCATGTTTGGTTGATTTTTTTTTTTTCAAAACTGACCACCTATGAGTTGAGTGTAGATGTCTGCATGAATATACTCTAGAGTAAAATGGCCTTATCTTCAGGGTTATTTCCTGTTTTGTGCTTGATGGAGTCAGAAGAATCTGACTGTCTGCAATGGATAAAATTAGTTCAGAAAATTGATGGATATACCAACATAAGATACTGTATAGAGGTAAGTGTAATCTGCCCATAATAACTGCCCTCTGTTTCATTTAGGTCCTAAAAATAAGCAGTGACACACTAACGAATACCTCCCACATCTTTCTTATTCCTCAGATGTTGCTCTGTGATCTTATATCTGATTTGTGTCTGTTCTCACAGATGGCATACCATTTTTAACTTGTTCTTTCATTCATATTACAATCCTGCTTATTTTGGTATAGGATTGCATTGGGGTGGGAAGCTTTCCCAGAATCAGTGGGCTATTATTATCAATCCTGAATCTCCAAGGAGGATGCCTTAACCTTGTAATCTTTTGACCTATACTGTGTGTCTAATAAATAAGATTAGCCTTCATGGCCTGATTAAAGTTTTTAGTTTACATGTGCTGCCACTATTCCCGTGTCTATCACATATTTTTTTCTATATCTTTCTTTTTATTAATTTAACATTTTTTTTATTAATCTAACATTTTTTGTGCGTTGTCTCTTAATGCATCTTATGTTAAATCACAAGGAGTGGTGGAGAAGAAGAGGAATATTGCAACATCCTTATATTAAACCTATTAAGTACACTTACACTACATAATACAATACAGTAATCCCTTGCTATATTGCGCTTCGACTTTCGAGGCTTCACTCTATCCCGGATTTTATATGTAAGCATATCTAAATATATAACGCGTATTTTTCGCTGCTTCGCGGGTTTCTGTGGACAATTTACTTCTGGTACATGCTTCCTCAGTTGGTTTGACCAGTTGATTTCATGCAAGGGACGCTATTGGTGGATGGCTTAAAAGCTACCCAATCAGAGCACGCAGTTAAGTTCCTGTGTGCTGATTGGCTCAGTGACGGAGTGCCGAATTCGATTCCGCTGCGTTAACCAGGATGTCTCGTCTCGCTCATTCAGCATTAACGTGTAAAGAGTTAACTGTTGTGTTTATCTTTGTGCATAGTCAAGCCCTTCGTTATGGCTCCAAAACTATCTGCTACTGCTTCAGGTGCCGTGCCCAAGCGCCAATGGAAGATGCTAACGATTGCCGAAAAGGTAAAAGTTTTGGATATGTTGAAGTAAGGGAACAGCTACACCACTGCAGGACGCCATTACAGCATCAATGAGTCCACGATTCTTTTTATTTAAAAAGTAGGAAAAGAATATAAGATCTACGGCCGCAGTGTCCTTTAACCAGAGCACAAAACAAGTTGTAAGTGGATGTAATAAGGCGGTAGCCCAGATGGAATCTGCTTTAGGGATTTGGATTGAAGACTGCCGGAAGAAAAACAACGGCAGTGCTAAACAGTCGCCTGAAGAGGCTCCTTTAGAAGAGCTGTAATGCTCTCCTTTGTTGTGCAATAAAATTAAACTCATTATCGGACAAGTCGTTGTGTCATTGTCGGTGAGTACCCATAACTAATTTTCTACGTACTTAGTACATGTACGTACATTTATTGTAACTGTACACACATTCATTTTATACAATTTTTCTTGCATTGTAGGTATTTATTGCTGTTTGCCTGTCTATCTTAATGGCTGTAACTTATGTGATATCGGAGACGCTCTACAGTATCTTTAAAATAACATTTTGGTTTTATGTACAGCATTTACATGTTATAGATTTTTCACTTATTTTTATATTACCTAATTAATTACAATATGTTTAAAACTGTATTACGTATTGAATAAAACTCCTCAATGATATATGATACGTATGTTTGTGAGTAGTATATAAACAGTGTGTTTACATGCATAATTTCAACGAATCTTACCTAATAACTAAGAGAATATAAAGGGTTTATGCTGTATAACTGTGCAGGGAATATTTATAAACAGTGTGGGAGAGTTTATAAGGGCTTAAAATATATAAAAATAACCATACAAACATATGGTTTCTACTTTGCGGATTTTCACCTATCATGGGGGATTCTGGAACGCAACCCCTGCGATCAAGGAGGGATTACTGTACACAGACATATCATTAGTTTTGCCAATCATCATTTTGCCTGCAATAGTCACCTGTAATTTTCTTTGGACCTTTTATCCTAAAGGTCACTGCTTCAGGTCAGATATCCCTCAGTGTGCAAACTAAATAGCTCGATCACAAATACATTTGTCAGCAGGGACAGGGCTAACCCACTAAGATTCTGTCTCCCACTCAGACCTATAACTTGACAGCTTCTTATGTTTCACAGGCAGATTTGCATTATCAGGCGTCATCACTGTGTGTAACATCTTCTTGATTTTTTGCTGTACTGCACAAAATGACTAACTTTTTTTTTTGTTTTAAACTATCAATGTGCGAAAGCCACAAAACTGGCAAAGATGACGCTGACATGCAGTCTTACTCAGCACACAGTGCTTGTCTATCTGCAACATTAGCATGACACAAAAATGAAACTCAGTCACTCTTTTAAAACTGGTTTGATTTGAATTGCTCACATTATTCTCTGTACTTTGAAGAGTTAGTGTACATATAAAATGTACACAAAAATACAGGTCAAACTGTGTCCCTTTGTAATTCAATATGGTACTCAATATTTTATGTTTCAGTAAGAGATGAATGGCAACTTTACTGGTATGTCTGGATGAATACCATTATGAAGAAACAACACAGGAAACGATCAAGTGCCAGTGACCCACTCTAAAATTAACAGACTTGAAATCATTTGGTGCTGCTTCATTATGTGTGAAGTGTCGTCAAATTGACCGGATTAAATTAACACATTTAGGGGTTGCGTAAAAATAATAATAATAATATTGATGTATTAATCGCATGAGTTAAGAGCGATTAATCAGAAGTTCTAAAAAAATTTAATTAAGATACAGATAAGAGCCAATATTACTTGTCGTAGATTTGAGCAAATGTTAATCACCTTAGGTGGGTCAGTATAGCAAATGTTTTATCATCTGTTAAAATCATAAATGGGTGAAGAACCCCTGTGTTCTGTGTGAACTAACAAAGGCTCAACATTACATTCTGAGGGATCAACTTTTGGCTTTCAAAACTAAAAATATTGTTAGCAGATAATACACCACATATTTGGAGCAATTATATGTCAGCATATTAATAAAACCATGACATAAAATAATGAATAAAGCCCTAAATAGTTTGTTTATTTTACCTGCTGCTTTACAGCATTTTGATCTTAGAGTTATCAGACAGCAAAAAAAAACCTGTCATAATTTTAGCCCTGATGTACAAAGTGCCACCATTTGAGCAGATTTTTTCATGTTGTTCACAGATCCTTCAAAAAGAAGCACTTCTGGTTTATCATCTGACATTCTCTTTTTTTCATAGAGTAAATAAAAGCTGAACATTCTTTTTGCTTATTACACATTAGCATGGGGCAGAAAAATACACACTTTCTGCTTCTGAAATAGCAAGAAAACATCCTGTATTGGTCTATAACTACACAGGCAGTTGTTCACCCCCAGGTAGCAATGGTTCTGATAGGCAGGTTTGAGATTGCAATGGCACAGAACTACTTTTAGTGTAAAACTCCCCCTGACTCTCCTCCATTGTCTTAGAATGAATTGCAGAAGGATTTAGAGGCATTTACTCCAAAGGCCACTGTGTGTGTGTCATCTCAGCCCACTTATGTTCTGTTTTATGCCTTTTTTTTGAAAATATTCAGGATCAATTTTCTTACTTGTTTCTTTATTGCGTTTGTGATATATCCATCCTTGTGTATCTGTTATTTAAACAGAAAGAGACATAATTATTACCAGTAAAATATGACATTTAATTATTTTTACTAACATTGCAATACTTCAAAAACATCAAATAGAACTGAACAAAACTGTTAAAAAAATGATGTTTTACTTGTATGTAATGAAAGTTGTTGAAAGTCAGTATATTCTGGTGTGTGATGTAATCTTGTCTACATCTAGACAATGTCTAATGTCTAATTAAATACATAGCGTCAAATATCTTCACTTTAGTTCCATCACAGTTGACTTTTTTCCTAAATGTTATTTTAATGGTGCTTGAATTTCTTAATCATAACAGTAGGCGTTTTATAGAGATATATAACCACCAGTAATTACCAAAATATTTTTCAATGCAGATGTTTTTCATAACAACAAAACCTGCTCACTACTTACTGGGTTTAAGTATACATTTTTCAATTAAATATGCAATGATTATGTATTTATCAAACTAAAAATTCTGAAGTAATGTGTAAAATGCAGAATTCATTGGCACAGACATTTTTTCATAACTTTATTATAGAAGCTACTAGAATCCTCCAGATTCAGCACTGGAGTGCTTCCATCAACGACAGACACATTTAACATGAGTGGAAATTTTGTCCACATACAACAATCAAGTCAGAAAAAAGACAAAAGCAGTATGTGTGGCAGTAACAGTGGTCGGGTAGATTGCAGAAGGGTGGTTCAAGTCCTGACACTTGAATTGAATTAAAAATTGAGCACAGTGTCAACTGTAGCATGTTTAACATTGACTTATATACAGTAATTTCCTTCATGAGAGTGTAAAATCATTGCCTTCATGCTAAAACATAGTTATTTATAGCACTGAGGCATACCACCTGGTTTTTATTGTTTTCTTTTTGGGTCATTATGAGTAGCCCATTCCCATTATAATCTACTGTTTCGTAGCTGCACTGTGTAGTGCTGCGCAGATTAACGCAAGGGACAGTTAAGGCCCAAATTGCCACCCCAATGCATTTGGTGACCACAGGTGTAAATGTAATAGAGAGAAACTATGTATGGATACAATTTATATATAAGGGGGTGTTTGAAAACACTAAGTTTTTATACTAAGTCTAAGCCATATGTAACACGTTTTAAATGTTATAGAGGAAGGCCATTTAAAAAAAAATCCCAGAGCCGGATCACATAAAAGCCTTAAGATTGACACCTCTGCATTATTTTTAGTGATTTCATTATTTTGCTGCAATTTTATAATTATTTTCAGTTCACTTCCGGCTCACCACTGCCTTAATGGACTTCTACACAGCAGACATATTGCAGCGACAGCAGGGTTTGTGAGATTTTTCAGCCTTTCACCTTTGCCTCCCAGTTGGAATTGTGCTCAGTCACTCTGATTACAAGACTGGGATGTTACAGAAGAGCTAAAGACTTTTAACATTCCTTTTATGTACATATCCAGCTCCCACACCCTTGCATAGCAGACGGTTATTACACTATTTTTTATTTTGCTTTACCTGCATAAAGAAAAGCAAGGAGTTGCAATACATTTGTGTGCAGCAAACAGTTTATTTTAATCATAAATCCGACTAGTAACGGGCCAATTATTCCAATCTGCCGATTACGCATAACAAGCAAAAACTGGCCAGTTCTGATCCACTGCCGAAAAACCAGGTTTCAACCAAAGGCCAAGAAATGGTTGCCAACTGTCACGACACCATTAGTATTAAGCCCTGTAACACCAGCAAACTGCACCACAGTATGTGGAAGACCACAGCTTGGTAATCCTTTCCAAGGAGGAAACATATACACTAAAAGTTAACACAAAAAACACCTGGAGATTTTTTTACTACTGTAAAAAAATACATTTTTTTGGATAACTCCCAGTGTAGTATGAAATTGTCTGTAACTTTACAGGTACAAAATATTTAGAGCTATTAGGTGAAGCAGAATAATCGATATAAAGCAAATTGGGAAAATTCCTGAGGTTGTCAAGGTATTAAACCATTTTGATTTTTGTTCAGAGTTGATAGAACAGTTTTTCCTATTTCATTTTAAGAAATTTATAGTAAGTAAATTGTGAAAAGATTCTTGTCCACATTCTTGCCTAAAATACTGCCAACGTGTCTATCAACTTGTAGCCAATCTCTCATGAAAGTCATAATGATCTTTGTACATATTAAAATTAGTTTTCCATTCCTTCACTTCTCTATGCAAATTATGTTTATGAGCATAGTACAAATGCAGTTTAAAAATGATGTTTGCAGATTTGTTCTGTGAGGAAAAGCATTGAAAGATAGTTGATAACTGTTTTTTACTGTAATCGTATTAATGTTCAATCTTCTTTATAAGGTGGGAAGAGGCATCTTTTGTTTCAGCAAAAAAAAAAGCAACAAAACCACTGAAGTGAAGAGAGGCACATTAAACCAATTTCAAGATTGTCCTGAATTTTACATAGCTTTAGGGTCTGAGCCAAACAGGCTATTTTTAAACAAGTTAATAAATATTCTGAATCAAAAGTTTTCCTATACTGAGCCTGTATCTTTTTTTTTTAGCATAAAATCATTACTGTCATTATGTTAAGCCAGAGAGACATCTCAAAAAACCACGGCACTACAGTCCAAAATTCACGTTTTTGAAAACATTCTTTGTTTCACAACATTAATACTAGAATTAACATTTGATGACATCAATAATAATTTACTGCTATAATGCATTAGCAAACTAAACATCTTAAACGCAACAATGACAGAGCCAAGAATAAAGGTGCCTTTGAAACTTTTGATAGTCCACTCAGGTATCCCTGATTTGCATGTCTTCTTTCTTATCTGATGCTGAAGGAACATTAAGAAGATCTTGAATTTGAGGGTGATGTGGTTTGAGCCTATTCCTCTTGTTTTTCCTGAATGGGCCTTTCAGTTATTCAGGTGCAATTGTTGTTAATGAATTTTAATTTAGTGATTTTATTCTGTTACTGTATGTTATCATTTTTTCTCTAACCAACTTTTTTTTTTACCATTCTGTGCTGTGCCTGCGTTTTACCATGGGCATTGGCATCTTATGGTTGTAGATATGGGGCATTACCATGCAATATGATTAGGCATGAGATATTGGCATTATCCATCCATCCATCCATCCATTATCCAACCCACTATATCCTAACTACAGGGTCACGGGGGTCTGCTGGAGCCAATCCCAGCCAACACAGGAAACAAACCCCGGACAGGGCGCCAGCCCACTGCAGATATTAGCATTATTTCTTTGAAAATAAAATAGCACATATTGAAAAGCATGTGAGCATTGACTAGATAAAGCAAGGAGCATCATGAGAAAGTCTGTGGTCAAGCAAATTCAAGAAAACATTTTTTTTTACCTTTGAGTTTGGGTCTGTCCTAATCACATGATAAAAATTAAACATCTGTTAATTGTTGTTGATTGGAGTTGTTAAGTTTCTAATGACACACAGGTGGACAGTGGTGTTGGATCTTTCAGATATTTGATAAAAAGTAAAATGTAGTGTAATCACTGTAATTAGTTCACTTCAAATTTAATGTTCAAAACTCTTTATTTGACAAATATGCACCATACTTCCACTCTTCAGTGACAGTTGTTTCACACGTTAAGCTACACAGAATGTAATTACAAGAAATAGACATCCACCAGGATCCATGTCCATGATTGTACTTGGGGTAAAATCCTGAAAAAAAAAAAAGAATTATTTTCACACAGCTGCATCGGTTTCTATATGAAGAAAAGAACAACATGGCCTGGAGTACATGGAGCAAGTTGCGATTAAAGACCACAGCACTGAAAGGCAGCATAATTACATTTTCACAGATACGGTAGAGCCAACACTGTATGAAAATCTAACAATAAAAAGTTGGTTTTCTTCATTAGCGCACATGGTATAATGCACCATTTAGGGAAGAATATAGGATGATCTTAGTATGCATCTCCCATCAAACCATTGCATCTATATGATTCAATACATGTGATAGTAATACATCGGGAAAAATATATTGATGCCCTTTCGCACTGTACATGTAAAGTAAACCTGACAAATCTGATAAGTGTTATTCCCTACTTGGGGAAAGAACCCACTGAAATGCTGGGGAAGGCCTGAGAATACAGTGATGTAACTTGCTAAGCCTTTCACAGGCAAAGAAAGAAAGGTCACCCTTGACAATATTTTCACATCATTTTCCATGGCAAGCAAACTACTTGCCAAAAAGACGAGCCTTTTTGGTACCTGTGAAAACACATACACATGGTCAAGGCGGTGGCCACTGAGAAAGTGCAGCAGCAATGCCAGGTGGAAAGATGTACATGCAGCAGAACAAAGGAGAGGTGCATGATGCACCATCTCTATGTGTGCAAAGGACTACAGGAATCTGTGCTTACTACTAATGCAAGAAGAAAGATACCTTTATTGTCACTGTACAATACAATGAAATATTGTTTGGAGCAAGCTTATAGATGCCTTGTATAACGGTATATAAGAGTAGACATTAAACTACAAGAAGCATACATTTAAAATTAAACTAGGTAAAGCACAGTTACTATGAAAGGTTTCATATATGCACAGAGTAAAAATAAAGGTAAATATGTAAGTATAAATAGATAAATAATACATGAAGTCATAGTATGTTTCACTATGTGTGGTTGATGCAGAAGTTCAGTTCAATCAGTGGTGGTTCTGTTATAGGAAGGGACAGTGATCACTGGGTAAAAGCTGTTTTTCAGCCCTGGTAGTGTGTGCATGCAAGGCTCTGAAGTGCCTGCCAGAGGGCTGAGGACTAAAAATGCTATCTCTGGAGTGAGCTGGATCTTTACAAATGTTCTTTGCTCTTCTCCTGCAGTGGGTATTGAAGATATCATCTTGTGATGGTAGCTGAGTGGCGGTAATTCTCTCAGCTGTTTTGATGATACGCTGCAGGATCTTCCTGTCCTCAAAGATGCGACCAGAGTGCCAAGCTGTAATGTAGCACGTGATGACAGACTCTATGGTGCACCTGTAGAGGTTAACCAGCAGCTGTTGTGGGAGTTGTGCTTTCTTTAGGCTCGTCAGAAAGTGAAGCCCCTGAAGACTTTTCTTGGCCATTGCTGTTGTGTTTGTTGTCCATGACTGGTCCTCGCTGATGTGGACTCCTAAGAATTTTGTGATTAGCCAACTTTCTGCTTTGCTTTTGCATACATTTACAATGGTATATACAAGTATGATTGTAAATTGCAGAGTATTTACATATTAAACTATTAGGTTCTACTTAACTTGTTCTTTTATGTACACAGCAGACATAAAAAGAGTTGTTTAAGTTTTCATGATTCAATACTGAAGTGGTTTTATGCCAAACAGTAGCATGACTCTGGAAACTTTTATTTTTTTATTGAACCTTTACCTTTTACATGAAAATGTAGTACTATGCAAAAGTTTCAGGCACTTGTGGAAAAAATAGTGTAAAGTGGGAACATTTTCAAATATAAGCTATTGAATAGTTTTTATTAATCAATAAACTTTCTAGAAAGTTGAGTAAACAGAACAAAAACATAAATTAAATCAGTATTTGCTTTAAAAACAGCAGCAATTCACTTAAATATGCTTTCATGTGGTTTCTGAAGATGCTCACCTGATATGTTGTTCCAAGCCTGTTGGAGAGCTTGCCACAGTTAACTGCAGACTTTGATAGCTTTACTTGCTTCTGTCTCTGATAATAATCCCAGACGACTCATTGATATTGTGATCAGAGCTATGTGGGAGCCATACAGTCTGTTGTAGGATTCCCTGTTCCACATTTTGTTGCCTGCAGTTTTTTAAGATTTTGTCAATGTGTTTAGGGTCATTGTTGTACTGCAGAATAAATAGGGGTCACTGATAGTTATTGTATGATGGATAATAATCTACTTGCACTTCTCGACAGAAAGGAGCTATCAGTTTTGATCACATCATTAACTCAAATTGCAGAAATGCAATCCCAAGTATAAAGGGAACCTCCACTGTTCTTCAGTGTTTCCTGCAGACATCTCATTAATGTACCATTCTTCATTACTTAGATGGACAAACAGCATTATGTTAGTGCCAAAAATTGTAAATTTCAATTCATTAATCCTGAGTATATTACCATGTTTCTGTACCCCTGTCCTTCTGTTTTGAGAATAGCTAAGTTGTTTGGCTTTTTATACACCTTGGTGGAATTGTTTTTTGGCTGCAACCCTTCAATGAAGGCTACTTCTGATAAGCATTCTCTGAACTGTAGATGGGTATACCAGTGTCCCAGTTATATCTGCCAGTTCTGCATTGATTATGGTGCTGAACATCTTCTGATTTTGAAGAGAAATAAACATGATGTGTTTTTCATTTGCTGCACTCAGTTTCTGTGGCCAGTCACTGTGTTTCTGGTTCCCATCCTTGCCCATTTGTTTGTACTTCTACAGAATAGCTTGGACAGCACTCTGGAAACACCTGTCTCCTGCACATGTTCTGCTTGTGAGACACCTTGATGATGTAGGATGAACACCTGCATCTTGTCTCAGTGTACACCTTTGTCATGGTGTAAGTAGGATTTGCTAGTTAAACCACCATATCTTACCATATCCTCACCTTTTTAGTATGCTAGTTCCTTGCCCAGTTTTATTTCCTCTTCACAGCTGTTTGTTTTAGTAAATCACCTTCATTGGATATACACATGATGTCATTGATCATTAGCACCAATTTGTTATATTTGCGTAATCAAGCATGCCACATCTTTGTAACTACCTTTCAGCAATCACATGTGTTCTCATATAAGCCATTTGTCTACTTTTATGCCACTGGCTGTACTAAAAACTAGTTAAAAGTAATAATAAATAAACAATTAAAACAACCCTGTGGACTCATCTTACCACATATATGCCTGAAATGTTTTTGAACTGGATACTGGTTAGTTACTATCATAGTTCCTTTGTTTAATGACATTCAGATATATTATGACATTGCTTCACTTTTTACAAAAGGAATATTTAGAGCTCTAGTATATGTCCTTTTCTTTTGATACACTATTTCAGAAGACATAAAATAACCATATCAGACAAATAGTCTTGTGACGAAAATACTCTGCCATAGAGAACACAAATGTTTTAGCACGATGACAAAAATGTTACTGTCTCTTGTAGGAGATGGTAGTGTATTTCACTAGAGCTGGCCTTCTTTCCGCAGTTTACTTGACTGCTACTGCTGCTGTATAAAAATCTTTTGTACTGTATGTTACGTTGATGTGATTGTTGTATGTGGATAGAAAATGAATTTGCATTTCCAATTGTGTTAAATGTGATTGTAGTCTGGCTCTGACCAGCTCTGAATTTGGTCTGTGTGATTCACTATCAACTTGTTTACACCTGTTTTTTTTAACATGGTCAAGTGTCATGTAGTTGTGACGCATGTTAATGTGAGTATAAACAGATGTATTTGGCTGTAGTGACAAGTTCACACATATCTCTCAACTGCTGCTCTCATTCAACTTTTTATGCTGATATTACTCTTTTCACTCAATGCTGATTTCAGCCCTGTGGCTACTGGTAACTTTCCTAACCCACTGCAATATCCAAAAAGAAAAGCTTATATAGATGGGCCACAGTTTCAAGACAGACATTATTCTGATGAGCAGAGTGATACCTGTTTTGTCTTGTTTGTAAAGAAAAAAAAAAAAAAAATGCCGGCCATTGTTTATTGATATATTTCAGGGTATATAAACTGGTATTTTTGGCTCCCAATTAAAATGAGTTTAACACCACTGATCCAGTTAAAGCCACATGATTTTATACCTGCAAATAACAAAGACTTACCAGATTAAACTCTAAAATAAAAAAAAATACACAAGTAGCATTTAATTATTTTTCCCTTTGGCTTTTCAGGAAAACTGTCTTAATCAGACTATTATTTTTACACTAAACTATTTGCCTTTGCCATGTTAAAAAAAAGTGAAGACAGTGAAGGTATAAATAATCAAATGCACTTTCTCTGTTAATGTGGTTTAAAAAATTGATTTTAATTTAGAATTCATTTTATGATGATTTACTGGCTAATTAACTTATTATTGACCCACTAAGCTCATTACTACCTCTTCAAACAAGATTAAATTATGATTCCACAATTGTGAACACTAACAAGGACATCTAAAAATGCAATGAAGAGGGCAGTTTTTGATTTAAATCCAAATTGAGAATAACAAATACAATGCCATAATAAATGTGAGATTATGAAAGTGGGGAATTTATTTTTTAATTTGTAGCAATAAATTTGGCAATCCTTCTTAGTAGATAGACTCGTAAATACAAGTAAACAAGCAAAAATTCTCTTGTCACAACATATCAATATATGAATAATCTGGTCAGTTATGGGATGTACATTGCTCAGTTTAGCTAAAGATCACACAAATGAAAGGTTCATGAATCCAGGACTTGGTGTAGACATTTTTAGAACTAGATGCAGACTGAAGTACCTCTGCATCTAATATATACAGTATATATATATATATATATATATATATATATATATACATACATACATACATACATACATACATACATACATACATACATACATACATACATACATACATACATACATGCATGCATAAATATGTGTGTGTGTACATTCTTTAAAATCTCATTTATCTATCAGGTGTCGGGACTGAGGCTGTGACGGATAAGAGAAAAGATGGATTAAAGAAAAGCTACTTTATAAGTGAATACAGTAGATTAGTATAGCAAACAGTCACAATTATTTACAAAATAAAACTATATTAGGGCGGCACAGTGGCGCACTGGGTAGCGCTGCTGCCTCGCAGTTAGGAGCCCCGGGTTCACTTCCCGGGTCCTGCCTGCATGGAGTTTGCATGTTCTCCCCGTGTCTGCGTGGGTTTCCTCCGGGTACTCCGGTTTCCTCCCACAGTCCAAAGACATGCAGGTTTGGTTCATTGGCAATTCTAAATTGTCCCTAGTTTGTGTTTGGTGTGTGGGTGTGCATGCATCCTGCCTGGGGTTTGTTTCCTGCCTTGCGCCCTGTGTTGGCTGGGATTGGCTCCAGCAGACCCCCGTGACCCTGTGATTGGGATATAGCAGGTTGGATAATGGATGAATGGAACTATATTAAAATATAATATTTACAAAATTAATTAATTCATATAATATTGTAATGACCAGCGTAATAAGCAAACTGAACTCAGAGGTGCTGGAGTTTTCTATGTTTTACTTCGAGTCTTCATTCCAAAACAAATGGTGCCCTGTTTTATACTTCTTTACATCAGTTATGGAGCACACCTCCAAAACAATGAAAGAAAGCTTTCCTTACCAATCAGTTTATCCCCTGCCACTCAAGTTCTGTCTTCCCTCTGCCACACATTCTTTTTTTTCCTAACTTCTCCTGTCACTTATCTCCTAAGAGGCAAGTCTGCCCCTTACAGAACAGAAGCCCTTCACCCAGTCCCATCACTTACAGCATTCCACCCTTTCTGCTCCTCTATAGCCCATCATGTTTCGCCCTTATTGGGGCTCGTCAGGTATACACAACTTTTGCATCCTCTCACGGGTGATCAACCCTTAGCTGTCAGCCAAATAAGCGAACCAGCTGCCATGGCACAGTGTCAGAGGCTTCACCTCAGGTTCTGATGTCCGAGGTTCGATCCTCACAAGGGGATGCAAAAGCACTTACACCTGATGAGCCCCAATAAGGGTGAAACACATGTCGTGTACTGTTTGTATTATTTGGCAGATACTGTATCACAGTATTTTTTTCAAAATGTTGCATAGAAATGGCCAGAGTTTGTAATGGGAAATAAGTGGAGACCTTTTTTTTATAAACCCCCCTCCATTCCACTCATACTTTATTTTCAGCTGTTTCTTTAAATCAAAACCTCAAACATGGCCTCTTAACTGTAGGGTTTTTATCTAGAAAATGTGGAAGTTATTTTAATAATTCACTAGTAAAGGCTAATTTTGGGGCACTTGTTCCCTCACAAGTAAGTTGTTTTTCATTATTGTAAATTTAAAGCCTCCACAACACAGGAATTCAGTGTTTACACAAATACTTCAATTTTTTTCTTTTTCTTTTTTTATAACATAAAAACGTAAAGTGATATAAAACCTTCACATTAAAAAATTTTCAATGCTTTGAAATAAGAATATAACATAAAACAAAATGTCACTGTAGGATTTGTTGTAAAGTATATTTAGAGAATTAGTCAGTAGTCTTAATAGTTTTTATTGCATTCTAAAATAGCCCTCAGTGCAAAGGGAACCAAGCACAACAAAAACATGTCAGCTATCCACTTCGATTTCCTTTTAATAGGTCTGTTTTCGATAAGTTTACCTTGAAACCTAGAGACAAGGATTCCAGCTTCTTTGGGGTACATCCTAATATATGGCAGATAATTTGTAGCTACATACTATATTACTCACAATGTCTTATGCAGGGGGAGAGACATGGTGATGCAATGGTTGGTGGTACTGATGCCTCATGAATACAGATCATCTGCCTGGTCATTGTCTGTGTGGAGTTTGCTTGGTCAAGGTGTATCTGCATGGGTTTCCCTCCTGTATCCCCAGAGATGAGCCATTTAGGTTTATTACCAATTCCATATTGGCCCTGTGTCAGTATTGAGTGCATGTATGCAATGGACTGACACCCAGCCTGGAGCTGAGTCTTGCCTTTGGCCTCGTGTTGCAAGCAATAGGTTATGGCCCCCTTGACCCAGAATTGGACTATGTGGATTTGAGAATATTATATATTAATTAAGGAGACTTTCAGTGAAATGATCAGTGATGGTCATTTTTTTTTTGTAAATTTAAAAACAGTGTGAGCATTATTTTATCACTTTGTAAGAGGCAACCGAATCCATGCAAATGAAATGATGTGTAGACATGCCCTGATGTAGTCTTCCACCTACCCAAGGGATAGCAACATGCCTATAGCCACTACAACATTTGTTTGATAATGCCAAGAAAAAGAAGCAGCAGCTTCCTAGAACAATGTTTGCTTTCAGACTACATAGTGAATATCACATGTAAAATCGTTTATTTGGGAATGGAACTGACATTCTAATTGTTAATGCAACAACTATCTTAGAAAACAGATGAATGAAGTGATACAGCATTGAATGTCCTCAAAAGAATCCACTCTTCTTCAAAAATTTTCTAAATACATCCAGCAATTTCATTATCACTTTCTGTATTCATGCAGTGGTCTTTCTTTACTTTCAATTGATGTCATATCTCCCCTTTATTGCATCTCCATTTTATAAAATAAAGTCAGAGGATAACCTTCCCTGTGTACCGCTCGGTTCTTTTAATCCAAAGTCTAATATGTGATAGTCAGATATATGGTGTAGGTGTTGTGGAATCTTACTGGGATTCCATTGATTCCATTTTTTTTTTTGCTGTTTGTAAGTAGAGTTCAGTGACTGTACTACTGTACATAGTAATACATCTAGACTTCTGGATGAGATAAATCATTTTCTTTAAAAAAATGCATTTTTGTTGCTGGCAGCTTTTTATCTCGAATTACCAACAAGTCAAAAGCTGTTTAGCTTGGTTCAGTTTCATTGGGCAAATTCTAAAAGTGAAAAAAGCATTTATTTTACCTATTTTCATGTCAGTTTTAAATATGTTTGTGAGTGTATTTAGTATAGATGTTTAAGCTCTGGGTAAAGTATTTTAATTACTCTTTGTAATTTTTGATAAACTGTAATATATTTTATCTGATTTAAATTAATAATAGTAATACTTTTTAAAAATAATCTTGGGCTTTCTTTCTAAATATCATTATAATGTGCTGACAGGTATCTGTTTAGTTCATTCTTATTCATCTAAGATTTATTTATTTTTATTGTATTTTAAAAAATGTTTTTTCTTCAGCTACTTGTTTTCTTCCTGCATCTCAAAAGATTAGCTTTTTAAGATGATTGGTAGCAAGTCCTGTGTTAATTAGGTTTAAGTATGTGTGCACAATTTTAATGTGATCAAAAATAACTATTTGCATATATTTACTTTTCAGACTCATTGGGGTTATGGTGTTCTTCTCATGTTTTCTGCCACTCAGAATGTTCATGGTGGGGTGCTTATTGACCCTACATTGATCTTGTGTGAAATGTACACAACAAACACCTGTCACACTCGTCGGAGTGGATTCTGCGTCAGCCGTAGGCTCAGTAGGCTCCCTTGACAATAGCTTTAAGAAGTCTTAGAACGTAGATGGACAGATTGATAGATTTGGTGTTTTGTGAATGAGGAAATGTTACCAGGCTTATTCCCAAAGTCAAGGCATGAAAATTGTCTGTTTGGACACTACATACTGTATTCTACCATTGTCCTACAATCATTTTTTTTCTGGATATCTTGGCTTCCTTTAGCTTCTCAAAGAATTTAATATTAGGTTGCTCAGCATCCCTGTGCTAGGCCCTATGTGAGTGAGTGTTCAATTTGATGGACTTTACCCCCTGTGAAAGGGTGGCTTCTGCATTGCACCCTAGACTCTAGTGATCCAGAAATTGAATAAGCAGCCTAGGAAAGTGAATTAATGAATTATGTGGTTTGATCTTTAATTGACGAATCATCTAAACAATAGCATATTTTCAGATTGTTTTATGAAATTATACTGTAAATATCTTTGTAAGGAACTTTCAATTTGTTTACTTCATATTTTCATGCACTAATACATTTTCGGTTGTATTAGTGGTATATTAAACAGCATGATTTTCATCTGAGGCCCCAAGTCCATTTTCTAGATTTGCTTACTGAAAGGTTAATGTATTGTTATTATGCAGGAGCTGAGGACAGAAAACAGGAATATATAATGATTCAAAGTTAAACACCAGGGAGCCTTTCCACTGTGAATTATTCCATAGCAGTCAATATCCTCCTTTTGTTTTGTATAATGATCATTCAGGATAATAACAATGAAATTGTACGTGTGTATTCCCCAGGCCAAGTAAAGCAGAATAATTTAATGTGTGCAAATGAAATAACATGCATGTATTGTTCTGCGTAATTTGATCAAATCTAAAATAGCCAGTGTGGCCAGTTTTGTTTCTTCTTTTGTATAGCATTGACTATGATGTGCATTAGTAAAAATGAAAAGCAAAAGTGCAGTATTCTACCTTAAGGATAAGCTTGCATGTTTTTCAGTAAAATTTAACATGGGATAATGTGATAAATGGTTAAACAATTAATATAAAAGAATCTTGTATAGTCATGCTTAGCTAGCTATTCCTAAGTGCTGTCATTTTAATTTCAATATCTAGTGGAGAAATGGAAACGCTTTACAGATTAAAATTACAAACTTGAAAGCAGTAATTGACAAATGAATAAGGAATAATTGTGGTTTGAAACATTAATGAGCATTTTTTAAATTGTAAAATATATGTTAAGAAAATAATAAGATGTTTGTGTACTAATATTAAACATTTGCATAACATGGTTCAGTGCTTAGAGCCTCGTAGCTCTGTAGTCCTGAGTTAAAATTTTGGCTTGAACACTGCCTGTGTGGAATTTGCACGTTTTTCCCAATGTCTGAATAGGTTGCTTTGGGCCTTCACACCCCAAAGATGTGTAGTTTACTTTGATTGGGCAATCTAAATTAAAACAGTGTGAACATCTGTGTATATGTGCGAATGTGGTAGTATTAAAGAGGTGTTTTAGCAGATAGTGGCTGGAAGGTCCACCTTCTTTTGGTGTTGGTCTATGACTAACACTTACTTCTCTCTTTCTGGATTTATAGGCAGAGAAGTGGAAGGAATAGTCTTCATAGCTATGGGTAGAAAAGGAAGAAGGAGAAGCAGCCATGCAATCTCCAAATTCTTCTCTGGTGTAATCTTCAAGTTATCATGCTGTAAAAGACACACTGTTCTCATTCATTTGGCACTATGAACTTATATTTTAGTTAAATTCAATATATTCTAAGTACCCACACTACCACTTAAAAGCCCATACAGTTATTTGAAATATAGTGTGTCTAAAAGATAGATATAAACTAAGCTGCATTATTTAGCACTCATAATAGGCCAATACCAATCACTGTGTACTCACAATTTGTACTGGCTCTGTTATATAGCTTTGTCTGAGCACAAGATGAATAATCAACTGAAAGTGTAAGCACCTGAAGATTAAAAATACAACTGGGCATAAAATGTTGTAATTTTCAGCAGTAAGACGTAGCTGGCAGTACTGTAAGTTGATGCCAACAGAATTACAGGTACCAACACAGAACAAAAGGAGAATGTTGATAGGGGGAACAATTTATCAATTCCCGCAGAGTGCATTGTTGGGTGTACTGAAGCGTTTCAAACTAGAATGGTACATGCTGTATCTAGAACAAATGGTTTTTACTGTCTGTGAAGAGAGCAGTACACATGCTTGTCTAAGATAGGAATGAAGAGGAAGCCAGTTGGGCAAAATGATGCCAATTGCAGACACAGCAGTCACAACCAGTTTGATTTCCCAACGTGTAGGATCCTTGTGTTTATGAGAGCTTACTTTCCTACTACAAGGTGTGTCGCATTCAGAAATAAATTTAGAATATATTTTAAGGTTACTTTTTAATCTATTGAAGAAAGCTCAGCTGTATGCTACTACAGATGCCCCTGTGAGATACGGGCTGGATGACTGTTTAGCACAGTTAGGTGCATAATCATGTTCTTCTGGCTGGCTAAGTAAACTGCAACCATATTTTGCGCAGTGTCATTATTAAAAACATTCATAGTTTTTTTTGTGTTGCTTAGAGTAGTAAACTGTCTAGTAATAATGAAGTGTCACCTCCATTGAGAGAATTTAGTGCATTTGATCCATTTTGCAAAGGAAATAAAATGAGAGGTCAATGCCAAATATGTAAAAATGGTGCAATTACTTCCTATGGGCATTTTTGCTGTTACCTCTTTTGATGTCTAACCTTCACAGCATCTGATTTTCAATCAGTATATTAAGAGAAAGGCATAGTCACTGTTGATTTGCTACTTGATCTGCACAAAAAACAGATTGGGGTAAGCTATTTATTTATTTTTTCATGAATGTAAGAAGCAAACTAAATGTATTAAAATTCTATTGT
This sequence comes from Polypterus senegalus, assembly GCF_016835505.1. Lineage (NCBI taxonomy): Eukaryota > Metazoa > Chordata > Cladistia > Polypteriformes > Polypteridae > Polypterus > Polypterus senegalus. Next base: position 32,935,023 of record NC_053158.1, read on the forward strand.
GTCACTTGAAATTCAATGTGACTACAATGTTGCATTTCTGTCTCCACTGATTTTTTTCAACACTTCATAACCAGAGTCTTTAAAGGAACTAGATAATCTTCATGTTGTACTACTGAGAGGGGCCCCATGGAAGGACTCTCAAGTGAGTTCTGCACACATACTCTTGATCCTTCTACCCGTGTGCAAATTTTGGCTGCTGCCTTGGCAAATTCTTTCATGCTTGTTTTATACATCCTAGTTTACATTATCATTGTGATATATTTAGTCAAATAAGTCCAAGATGCAAAGACAACTATGCCTGTTGTTTAGAAGGTCTCTATAGATGCATACTGACTTACAAAAGAGCTAGTATTACTTCTGTTACTGAAAAAGAATCCGCCTCTTACATTGCATTTTAAGCTAGATATTTATCTCACCAGTGTAGCATTATAACTAAACTGTAGTTATTTGTTGAAATACAGTTCATTTGTTTCCAATGTAGTCTAAATGTTAATTACATTTGCATAAGTTAATGTTCATTTTAATAACTGTGTTAACAGTAATAAATGGAGATTACTCTCATTAATTAAAAAACAACTTTGATTGCTGTGTCTTACTAAATAGCATTTATTTTCTCCTGTTCATACATCTCTGGCATCATTCTTTTCATTAAAATCATTCATACTGGTACTCAGTATCTGCATAAACTTTAAATTAAGTATTTAATATTGGTCTCAACTGTCAAAAGATTGTATTGGTTTGCTGCTAAATTAGACTAAGAAATACGCATTATAGCTATTGCAAATACTAGGGGGTGCTCTTCATATCAAGAACTGAGACTTTTTAAAACCAAGCTTGCTGGTTATGTTTATTAACAGTTTCAGTGATCTGAGTGAGACTTCTTATATTCTGTGTCCTTACCTATATGCCAGAACTGCCTGCATTTGGAATGCCTGGAGCAGCCTCGCAGGCAGAGTTCTGGCTTCTTTGAGGAAGTACAGTGAACTGCTTGATTTCATCACCATCTTGCATTTTTACATCTGAGGATATAAGTAACTAAAAGTGTTACCAGAAGAACCACCCTTTTTGTTGCCTTCATGAAATCCTTGGGGTGGTGCAAACATGTCTTATGTTTTGAGCATCACAGTGCATGCATGTCTATTGACTTACTTCCGGCGTCTTGAGTTCTCAACCCTGTACTGTATTTTTTCTCCAGAGAAGTGGGCACAAGGAGATGTAGCCATATTTATATACAATTGTATTATTTATCTGTATATCTCTCTATCTCTCTCTGTAAATATGTATACACACACTACTGGTCATAAGTTTGAAAACAGCCAGAAATTTTCATGTTCTGATAGAAATTGATACTTTTCTTAATCAAAAAAGATAATTCCGTATTCTTTTCCTGCCCCATCCAATATCTTCTATTTTGCCCATTTTAACATTTTAATTTTTTTTGCCAGTTTTAGATTTTTCTTTGAAACTCTGCCTCTAAGGCTGTGTTCATGGAGTTGACTTTTTATAGTTGAAGATGGCTTTGGTATTTAGCATATACAGTATTTAAGGAAGCAGCCACCTGAAAACCTGTAAGGCATTTGTTTCTTAAACAACACACTCAGATGTACTTATTTTTTCACGCAGTTGTACATCTGGGCCATCCGCTTCTTCGGTTAAATCCAGTGTGCACTCTTCTATGAGTACTGGACACCTTTGTATGAAATCTTTAGTTTCTTCATTTCACAGAACAGCCAGAGAATGGTGTTTTTCTTAAGAAAGCCATTTTGTTTTGGTCATTTTTGAAGCCAGTATCGAACTTTAGGAATTCCGGTACCTTGAAACCCATGGAACGAAAACTGACTTGCTGTATTGAATAGAATAATGGGTTTTGCTTTAGTAACACAATTACAGAGGTTTCTTTAATAACCAATTAGAATTTAAACATGATTAATTACAGATGTAGTAAAATAATTTACAATTAGGACACTGGAGGAGTGGCTGCTGACAATGGGGCTTTTCGGTATGAATAATAAATTGTAAATCAGTCATTTCAAGCAACATATATATAATGTATTTGTATTACCCCGTGATCGTGTAGTTAGGATATAGCAGGTTGGTTAATGGATAGATGGATGTATTTTTATTATATGCATGTGTTTCGGAGGTAAAGTGTCAAGACTTTTCTTAGATAATCATTCATCCATCCATTATTGAACACACAGATAAGGGGTGTTGGAGTTGATCCCAGCAGCTGAACTCCTTCATTTAAAAAAAAATAAATAAATAAGTAAAATTAACAGCACAGTTATTGACATTGAGTCATACTTCACCAGTTACAAAAATCTGAAGCCAGGAATCATTATACACAAATCTGCATTACAATTGTAAAATAAATCAATAAATAAATAGCAATGAAAAATTTGACTGCAATGAAAATAAATAGTAAATATCTAGTTTATAGAAACACGAGCTTTAGGAAAATACAGTAAAGTCATTCACTTCCCAAGAAAAGCAGAAAAATAGTATCAATTCAGTACCGTAAGAAATAGGATGTAAGCTGGCATAGTGCATTTTACATAGACTTGTCATTATCTCCTGAACACAGGCACACGTTTTGCACTTTATGGCTTACTGAATTGTGATGTTGAATCTCTCTATTCATTTATATTTTTGCGAAACGTAGGCACCTACAAAAGAGAGAGAGAAAAGAAAAACATCAACCCACTAATGAGATAATCTGAACATATCACTATAGTAACTTGTGACAATTAGTCTATCTTCATTAGCAAACTTGACTGTATCGTTATTGAGAGAATTAAAGGTTGATAAGGGGGTGGGTGGAGGATCGGGACACGAAACCGAGAAGACAAAGCCTAAGCGGGTCCTGATCTAGAGCTCTTTGATAGACACTGCGCTCTCCTGTGCCACTGCTTCAGTCAGACTAACAGCTGTTTAAAAGAAATTGAATCACGGTTTAATCTCTGTCATCTTTTATTAAGCAAGCGTCACATTTTTATGATCTCTGTTAGCTTTTATCTCCCCTTTGAAAAGAGATCATGACCAGCTTCCACTGTGTACTGAGTACTGACAGCCCATATTAAACGAAATGGACACGTCTTGTGACTTGATTACTGTACTCTGCTTCTTGGATCAGCCTCATAATATAACTCAGCCCCGTGAACGTTTTGTCTGGTTACTTATGATCTGTCACGATGATTATGGATTTCAGATGTGCAAGAATGCTTTATACGGGGACTCGAGTTAAAATTGTGTGTGTGCGCGTCGTTTATAAAGTTCATGTAAAAATCCATTGCCGTCCGTAAACTAGTCTCGAGGGAATGCCGTCCTATCATATGAATCGGGGCCATCTAATAATTCACAACTGCCACTGGCACAAATGAGCTGTGAAGGGTCTTGGTGGTGAACGGTACTGATACACGCGCTCCTTTCGGAGGACATTAAATATTCTTGGTGCCTCTCGCAGGACTACAATGTTAGTGTGTCTGTTAAGAAGCTGGATCTGTTACATATCGCAGGCTAATTATCAGTTTACTCCCACGTCTTCAGAGCAAATATTTTTAATCCTGAATAAGTGCGAGCAGTAATAACAGCAACACATTTATTTCGCTGCTTCTTTGTTTCATAGAACCACGCAAAGGGGCGGCACCGTGCCTGCGTATTTTTTGCCAGCCAGACAGTTAACAGTGAAAGCATTTTTATCGTGCCGTTGGCTGCAGTCTGTTTGACGTGTTGCAAACATGCGTTATCTGTTAAAATCTGCTTCAGCTGCAGTGGGTTAAAAAATAGCTTGCATCGCCGTATTTTTGTGTGTACACTTTCACAAGGCATCTTGTCGGCATCAATCTCTCTGTCAATAGACTTGTATGTGCCGGCATGCTTTGTGTACAACACTCATCTCTGATTATATCCCGCTGATTTGCTAACCATCCATAAGGCTGAATGACAAAAGGATTTGCAGTACTTTATTCTCTTTTCGTCGGTTCCTACCGATGAGAACCAAATATATATATATATAGATATATATATGTAAAATAAAAAAAAATGATTTTGTAACCCTTTCCAGTTTGGGCTCTGCGCGAAATTCTATCTTGATTAGGAGCACCGTTAGGTAGCGCTTCAGTGTCCTCAGATAGGAGTAAAGGAGAACCGTACTATGTATCCCTTCTGGTCATATGCACTAACAAAATTTCCTGTGCCAATATTTTGTTGGTTGATTTAAACAGAGCCATATTCCTCAAGTAAGGTAAGTTACATTAATGCAGGGTTTTCACCTTTTTTTCCTTGTTCTTTTATCCTATTGGATGCTCTTAAAGTTTAAGTTTTGATCCTTCATGTTTACTGTGCCACACAGTCTCTTACATAATATTAAAAGAAGCTGATTAAATGTCTTTTAATTAAAACAAAATGCTTAAGAAATATGATTTGTGACTCAGACTCCAATGCAATAAACGTACTTGCTTTGATATGGAAAACTGTATAATTATATATTTGATCTGTTGTTGTTATTATGTTGTGCCCCACTCCCACCCCCCAACCCATGTGAACATTGCAAATGTTTTAACTTGGTGTTACTTCTGTTATTGTAACCTAGATGCTTTCATGGTTGGAAGAAATTTTATAAAGCCTTAGTTGAAAGTACATGCTTTTATTACTTGGAGCACTCAATCTGTTTCATCTCTCCAATGCTAGTGGAACCTCTCCCTTGGCTTGCCTGAATGCCATGCTTCATACTAACACTCGTGTTGGGGATGGAACCTTCTTTAAAATCCCAGGGAAGTCTGGACTTTATGCCCTAAAAGTAAGTAAGTCTCAAAAAAAGTTTTATTCACTTAGCACAGGTGCTTACATGGTAATAAAAACCTGCACAATGCCTGTATTGCTTTTTGAAGATTTATTTTCCTAATCTGTAATTTTACTTTAGTTTGTGGGAAAGTACTTAAGTAAACTATTTAAAAACAGATATGAATGTTGCCGCAATTGTTTGATTTGACAGTCTGAAGATAGATAAATATTTCCCCATGCACTGCACATGTCATGCTTGGGGAATAGCATTTGAAATAATCTAATAAGAATTTAAATGTCTAACGGCCTGTTTTAATTTATTCTTGTAAACTGATATTACTGATGCAGATGCAGCTGAACAGCGATATGTTTTCATAATGGAGGCTTAATTGCTTATTTAAGAAAGAAAAAAAAAGCACGCACAAACTGAAGAAATCCTGAAGCACATCCCAAGATACTTCAGTTGAAAGGGGCCACTGTGAAATTTTTATTTCCGATTTTGTCTTGGGAGTTTTTTTTTTTTTTTTTATGTCAGAATTTCCTTTCAGCTATGGTATTGTTTAGGTTTGCTTGTTAAATTGTTAAAAGCACAAATAACTCACACATGACAAAACATGCAAGTTAGGAGGTGAGTGTTTTTATTTTTTATGTTAAATGCTATAATTTATTGTTACTGTTGATGTTAATAATAATAGTAACAGTAAAACTGAACGCTTTAAAGACAGGATTGGCAAGACTCCAGACTGCTCTGCTCATTCCCATGGTTTGTGAGCCTTCAGTTGTTGTAACGGTCAAGATTCAGGAAGCAGACACAGGCAACATTAAAGGATTTAGGTTTCTGTAGCAGTAGTCTGAACACTGAACTGCCTGGATGGAATTTAAGCTGCAAGGCAAGTCTGCTGTCGAGTGTGCAAGGAAGTATGTTGCCATTCCAGGCAGAAAAAAAGACAACATTTGAACCTAATGTTATTAGCCATGAAGAAGAAAGGCAAAAGTGATTTAGGTTTCTTAGTAGTGAATCAATGTGTGAAATGCATTTGTGTAATTCAGACAAGCATTCACACTGTGCAATTGCTTTAGCTGTTTTTTTTTTTTCCTCCCTCTTCAAATGCATTCTCTGTAGAAAGAAGAATCTCCAAGCCTTGCTGATGGGGCAAGTGAGCCTGTGTGTGAATCTGATTTAGAGGGTACTGAAATGACGGAGACAAATAACAGCACTGGTGAAGAAAATGGAGGTAAGTTAAAGCCTGATTTTTCTTGCTGGGAGAAGGGCTGCAATTGATGGAATTTGAAGGCACAATTGTGTTTAACAAACAGGCTTGTGTTGTTTGTTTTTTTCAGCTGTTTCTGTCTCAGTGAAATCTCTGATGTGTATAAAGAAAAATGCATGCCTGCTCTTACCGGCATTTATTGTGGTCTAACAGAAAGTGCTTTAACTGCATACAAATGCATTATTAAAAAGACCCATTTATTCCTGTGGTAGTTTTCTTAGATGTAGTCATTTTGAAAACTGGCATATGGAAACAATATTAATTTCTCATGTGGCCTCTTGCAGGCAATATGTGTTTTCCGTAGTAAGGATTCAGAAGAAATGAAAGTTAGCTCTTGTCATTTTTTTTTTTTTGCTCTGACTGATCGCTACATGTATAACATTACCTCAAGGTAAAGATTACTACAGTTGTTTGTATTTTAAAGACCCACATAAGCTTTTAATTGTCGCCTTGTCGGAGAGGCAGTTAAAATATTTCTTTTTTCTTGCCATTTTTGAGAAATGAATTTGTATCTCACAGTAATTAAAAAAAGATTCCAAGCTGGGAATTGGAAAGGATAATAACATGCTGGCTGAGTTCAAAGAGTCACTGTAATTCTCTGAATTATTTTCTAGCAATATGTTAATGGGTAGGTACAGAAACAAAATGTGTTTTGGAACTCTTTTTTATTGTCTTTCTGAAATATGTTTAATTTTGCTTATATTATACTGGCCATTTGTTTTTGTACCACACTTTTTAAATGAAGACTTCTCTGTCAGTACAGGTATAAATGAGATTGTTCAGATTTAATACTACATATTACTGAAACATTGACTACAAGACAAATCATTTATTATCCAGTTTTCTGTATCATTACTTTTATATCCCAGAATAATTTTGGAAAGAAAGAAGTCAGTGGCTGTTGGGGATTCTTTAGAAAATTACTGGATTGTTTATTTAGCAAGGGAACAAATACAATGTATCTTTTATGAAATGTATCTATTTATTTATTGTTTTCAATATGTGGAAAGCACAGTTCCTAACAATACTAATTCAGGCTTCTAAAGTTGGAGCTTCAGATCCTAATCCGACTCTATGTGGAGGTTGCATGTCCCTGTAGGTTTATTCCATTTCCCTATGGTCACATCCCCAAAGTTATGTGATTAACATTAATCAGTGATTCTGAATTGGTCCAGTATGGGTGAGATGGGTATATAAGTATGAGCATCCTTGCAGTGGGCTGATGCCCTATCAATTGGTTCTGCTTTTTGTCTGATTCTGTCAGGAGGGGCTCAAGTATCAAACTAATTACTAATAGATGGATTTCAAACTGAACCGGATGCCATGGCTTTCCTTAGTCACCCCTGACCATACCAATTTCTAGACTTCTAATTCTTCTTTATTTTACAGTTCTTCGTTGTTGGTCTTTGCCCACAATTCCTGTGCTGGTCCTAAGACTGGAAAGACCAGTCTGGTTTGGAATCAGCAATATGTGGGAATTCTTCCAGTACTTTTGGTAACTGGTGCTGTTGAGTGTAGGTCATATACAGTATTAAGCCCAAGGTACTTGAATAAGTTCCCATACAGAATTTCTTGAATGTGTACAACTGATGTGACCAGTAGTTAAAGGTGATGTTGCCCCTACCTTTTTATCCATCCATCCATTATGCACAATGCAATTCTTGTATGTTTTCAGGCTTGCACTTTTATCTGACCTACTTCTGAGTACCAACCCCAATGGAGATTTTGAATCCACTCATCCAAACACCTGTACAAATGCAATTTGCAATGGTGAATGCTCAATGGTACCCTTGATAAAGAATCCTTTGAATGAAATCCCTCTGTAGTGAGTTCAGCATGAAAAAATCTAGCTATCTCTCTAAAAGTGCCACATCTCAGCTGAATGTGCAGAGAGTGGACATAGGGCTCAATGACAATCTGCTGTGACTCTCCACCTGAGAGTCTGGGAATTACAGATTCTTCCAAAGTGGTGTGATACCTTTCTTAAAATGAATGTTCCTACTGGCCACTCAGAATCGTAATGGTATCAATGGTCAGAATGATTTGACTCTGACTAGTTTCTTATAAAAAAATCTGATTTATAGCTATTCAGTATTAGTTGTGAATCTATTAGGCATGTAGTCCCATCCATTTTCATACCTGGCTCTGTTGGTCTTCTATGTTCTGATGTTTTATGCAAAATGAACCATTGCATCTGAAGGCAAGTTTTTTTTTTTGTCATTGTGAGCAAATCTGTTTGGAAAGTATAAATGAGCAATTACATAAATTTGTTATAAGTGCATGCAAAATTTTAAAGTCACTAGTCCTTCTAATAGCATTTCCACACACAGTGGCAGGGCAGTTTCCCCTTTGGCAGTTTGAAGGGGAAATCCCATACAAACGCATTCTAAATTTGCACAGAAGCATTACTGTCTCAAATTAAACCTGAGACCCAAATACCATGAGATACCACAGTAAGTACATGTGTGCATTTATATCATTGTCTATGTGACATTTGCACTTGTGCCTTTATAGATTTTCCCTCTCTTGCTGGAAACTGTGGTTTTCATTCCAGAGTTATTTGTGTTAGGGTGACTCTTGAGAGAGCAATTGCAGGTTAAGGGCCTTGCTGAGAGCAGAGTCACTTCTGGCGTGTATGGGACCTGAACCGGCAACCAGTGTAGATCCCTGGCTTCAGAGCCACTACACAGCCCAGAGAAGCAGAGAGATGCACTCATAAATACATATACACGTTGCACTGGTTTCATCTTAAACTGTGACATTTACTAAGATATTGCTTACTGGTTTCAAGCATGTTCTGTTCTTATCATCTAAAACCTTGACTCAGTGCATTTCACCTGTCAGTTATTCATTTTGTTGTGCACTAAACACCAAACTTATTTTTGTGTTTGACTTAAGTTTAGGTGAATAAAGATAGTATCTCAAAGACATGTTGTATTATTGCTGCTCATTAGGGATGTGAAGGAACCATCTTCTGCATGATTCAATTTGTGAACCTATGCTAACAATTCAATAAATGATACTTTTCCATGGACTTGACAAGGCATAGTCTTAATTATTTAGATGGTGTTTCTACTCACTTAGTTAATGCATTTTTCAAAACACTTTGATTTGACATGGTAGCTTTGCTTGCAAGTTACAGTACTTCCTTGGGTTTAATTTTTTTGAAGTGTTAAATAAATAAAACAATAAAATACTCTGCAAACCTATATTCTGAGCAAAAACCATTTCTTCCAGTTGCTATGAAAAGAATGTCTGTTTTGTTATCCTTGAGACTTAGTGTTCTACCTATAAGAAACTAAACTGTGCACAGTTTCTATTTATTTGTAGTTACAGAGCACCTTTAGCTAAGATAATTAAATAACAGACTGAGTCAATACCTTATTCAAGTTTGCACAGTGCTTATTATATGCTAAACTACAATGTTTTCATCCAATAGATTATTGATATTCTACAACATATTGATAGTTGATTAGTTGTGTTGTTTTATTATATACATTAATGACTAGAATGTCAAAGTAAGTAAACTTAAGTAAACTTAAAAATGGACCAGTGTAATTATGCCATACAAAGATAAGTCTCTGGTTACTTACTAGCAGGTTATTAGCCTGTGCATGTCAAAATAGTTAGGAGGTTATTATCTTCTTTAGGAATCATTAAGATGTCTTTTACAGACTTGCTTTGTTTAAATTATACTCTTGTCATTTGTAATGTATTTAGATATATTTAACTTAATTAATTCATTGATTAGAATTCAGATTCCTGTTTATCCTGTTAGTTGATAACTTATAGTTGTAATGTATCAGAAAATACATCTTATTTAGGTGTGCATCCTATAAGTGTTAAGATACAAGGATTAAAAGGGGTTGCATGCTAGCTCTGATACATTTTCACGTTTCTGTTATGCTAGTGTAGCACTTTACCTTCCCACCCCTAACCAAACTCAGCTATAAAATACTTCTTTCTTCCATTAACAGCCATCTGTCCATACATTTAGTTATTCATTTATCCAGTTTTGAGTAGTGGGGTGCCATTGCCTATTTCAGCGGCACTGGGCATAAAGGAGGAACCAACCATGCATGGGGCAAGGCACATTCATACATATATCCACACTAACATGTAGAGTGGGAATTTAGAGATACCAATTAACATAGACATTTTTGAAGCGTGGAAAGAAAACTGGAGAGTACCATGTGTAGGTACATGGAGAACATGCAAACTGCATACAGACAACACACAGACTATGAATGAGACCTACTAATATTGTAACTACTTTATGGCAGTTATGTTTCTTAAGTATGGCACAATTACTCTGCTTATTCCTCATTATTTCTAAACTACAATTTAATTATGAAAGAATGAATTATTGGTGTACATACTGTATTTTCATCAAGATAATCGTCAATATTCTACAAAATGCCTCCTTGTTTTTTCAATATCTAAAATTTGGCCTCCAGAATTGTACTCCTGCTGGTGCTATTGGACTTTCATTGTTGTATTAACATTTCTTGAAATGAAACGCACACTGTAGAATGATGTGGCTGAGATGGTCTTGACTGTAAAATAGTTTACAGTACTTTGCTTTCTTTTATGATTTACCCTATACCACTGAAGGTAATTTATACTGAAGATGACAGTTTGTATGTCATGGTGCTTCCTTAGCAGACAGAATAGCAAATTATTCATTTTATTGACTGGGAATAAAGAAGCATGGCGCATGATTAGAAAAACATTTCAATTAAATGAGCGACAAAGTTTTCCAAGAAAAATGGCCCAAAGCAGTACACACACACAATGAGATACAATGCTTTCATTCAGAAGTGTTCTAGTTTGTTTTAAAAGCCAACATATGTAAGTAGATGGATTCAGTAATGATGTGCTGTGAACTTTGTAATGCAAAGCAGCTACATCTGCTTGTCTATCCTTACTTTTTATTATTATTGTCACCAGAAAGAGGAAGTGTACTGTCTGGATTTTACTTGATGATTTTGTGTTTGATTTAATTAATATTTCAATCGAGTTTTGTGTAGTGTTTTGCACAACACTCCAAGGCAGTTTTGTTTGAAGATTACTCTAAATATAAATAATTGTTTTTACCTATGTGTAATTTATTCTAACGAGTTATCATTTTTGAGTATGTAACACTATCCATGCCAAAGTTAAATGCAATCCAATCTGTAAAATAAATGAAACTTGGCAAGATTGTTTTGTTTCACAGTTAAAAGGGAATCTATCACACAATTAATTGCTTTTTATTGAAACACACTATATTTGTGCCAATTTCAAATGCAGTACAAAGGTGTATTATATTTTAATTAATGTTCACTTGATTGCACACTGAACAAGCCTTAAGTAAAAAAAAAAATGTTACATTTCATTTATTGTTTGCTTGAAGCGCATTGTATTTCTTTTCTTTCCACGACCACACAGTAATTGTTCTGAAACTAAAAATAAATCAAGTGACCTATCAGTATCGGGGGAAAGGGGCAAGAAGGTGTTCCAATTCTGCCTACATTCTTGCTAGAGATGTGTTCTTCACATGGCTTAATGAAACAGTTAATGGTGTAAGTCTGGTCTCACTGAAAACATTAAGTACTCTATTGTATTTTTTTTTTTTGCTGATCATTAATGTTATTCATATTTTTTTATTCTTGCACCATTGTGATAGTCAGATACTCTATAGTTTAACCTCTTTTTTTATTATTCTTCATCTATACTGTGCCGAACATTTTGCAGATGTTGATACTGAAAGAATAAAATGGATACTTCTGATGTCCTTGAGTTACTTAGGTAAGCTATGGTTGCTCTAGAGAAGCAACAGACTACGAGGGCACAACAGCAACAAATGAAGCAAGCAGTAGCTCCACTACTGGCCTATCTACTACTGGAATCCATAGTCTTGTCTTATTGAGAGCTTGTCAATTTGCAAATAATGTGATACAGGGTAAGAGGTAATAGTGTAGCGGTCAGTTTACAAGAGCACATATTGATTGATCTGGCATCAGCTTGCTGATTGACTATGAAATCCCTAGGAGCAACCGTTATATTCTATAGCTTTCTAGAGAGCTCTATCCAGGGGCTCGGAACCCATGGCTCAGAAGATTGAAAAAGCAGGCTTTCCAGCTTTTCCAGTTGCAGCGGTTGAGGCAGATAGCCTGTGTGAAAGGGGTCCCCTGGAATGAGTTTGCTTTAATGCCCAGCAGGCACAAGGTTTTAGAGGGCTACAGGAAAAAAAAGGATAAAGTCAAAAAACCAAAGCAAGGGTCAGAACCAGGAGAATAACTGTCAGTAACCAAACTGCAAGGCAAAATCAAAGTCAGAAGGATTGTAGAGAGTTCAAAATCCAGTGAAACTAAACAAAGAAAATATTTTAAAAGCTTTGAAGGGTTTTGGAATCTTTGTAGTAGGATGAGGAAGTATATCCTTACATGACCTTCTATACTGTTGTGTCATGATTGACAGGGCCACAACCTCAGGGGATATGCCCACTCTGCAACGGTCCTGGCAACAGGAATCAATGGCAGTGATAAACAGCTCGAAACAAAAATCGCAATCAGATCCAAAAGTATTATTGAAAACAAAAATGAAACCAGTGTATTCCTTGGGGTAAACAAATCCTCAATTGAGGCAAACATTTACATAGATAACCTATTGGTGAGATGCAAAAAAATATTCAAATAGGTAACCCTGACATTTGCATGTTTTGAATAAAACAATAAATGCATACCTTTGTCTAGGGGCCTGTAGCATCTTGATGCTCATTATATTTAATTATTTTAGATCATGAATCTATTGACGCTGATTGATAGCATATTGCTGCGAATGGAACACCTCTTACTTCCACTATTGACACGTTTTACCCCTTTTGATTTTATTTAGTTTTGGCATGATTAATGCATGGTTGTGGAACAAAATGCTATGTGCTCCATTGTGTGCTATATTAATAAGCAGTAAATATTTGATTTATTTTTTAATTATGACATCAACATCATGCCAAAATTAAATACACAAATTGAATAAGGATTGCATTTTAGTATATTTTATACATTGAATTTCATTTAACTTTTAATATGTGTCTATTTTGTGAAATTGAATATACTGTAGTAGGCTTCTTTGAGTCAAGCAGCTTAGATATCCCATATTACATTAAGCCAATCAACAAATTCAGAGTGATCTTGCTTGTGTTACCTTATGCTTCTCTTTTTCTTTGAAGTCTATTCTGTTTTTGCATATAGCACTGTTTGGATATTTTTGTTCGCTAAATAATACAGACAGAGCCTCCTGATAGCAGAGATATTTCTTACATTGTACTTCTTGCAATGTCTTATTGATTTTTGGATCTTATGTGTTAGAACACAAATCAATACTTTAGATTTGTTAGTAAGCCTACTTTATAAAGTTTTGTAAATTGTATTGACTGCTGCTTTCTCAGAGTAATTGTTCCACCGAAACATGTCTAACAACAGAATCCTTTCAGTTTCCCACACCCAGTATTACAATTTTAAACTATGTCAGGCAACTGAGATCTTTATTTCTGCCAACTCCCTTTTCTGAAAGTGCTGTTCTTTTTGAATACTTTTACATACATTTGGGATTTGTCTGTTTCATAACACTTGGTATGTAAGAATAAGCAATCATAAAAAGTGCAATGTAAAATGAGAAATCACTCCTTTTTTTCTTTATAATTGGTTCCAGAAATGAATTCTTTTATATATCTTGACTTAAGACCAATGCCTAGATGCTTTCCTGTGGGAATTATTTTAGCTATTCATTTCCAAGTCAATGATACAACTTCAGTTCTTTTGACCAATTTGCACACCTCATTAAAAAGATTTTGAAAATGGTAATTTTTGGTTTTAGTTCAGTTCTTATTTCATTTTTACTTTTATTGTGGTTCAGAGATTATGTTGTTATCTTGCCTTTTTAGATTAGGTCCATTAAATTACAAATTTGGAATGTATATGAAATAATATAGAAGTAAAATATGCTCAAACTAAACATTTGCTGGAATACTGTATTTAAATCAGTATAGGCACATTTACATTTATTGCTCTAAGGCAATAACTACAAGCCTTCAATCAATGAAAAACCCATGACTGTCAATGAGCTCTTTGGCTAATCATCATTTTTCTTTATCTCTTTCTGCTTTCTAAAGTGCATTGTAAGGGATTTTTTGAGAGTAGGGGGCATTCTCAATCCTTCATTGAACAATGAATGCCAAAGAAGTCTAAGTTGTAAAGAAAAGGCTCTGTGCTATAAAATAACTACACAAGGGAGGGAAAAAACACCTGGAATAATGATGGCACACGATAAATGGAGGGAAATTAGTAAATCCTTATGCGTTTCCAGGCCTTCCTATACACCAGGTCAATCGTTTCTCCCCACCTTAGTAACAATTCAAGTCCATCACACCTATATATATATATATATATATATATATATATATATATATATATATATATATATATATATATATATATATAAATAAAATCTCCAATATATCATAACGCAATCATCTGGGATCTTTTCTTTTTTGCCATATGCTCTTTTTTGAACTCTAGGACCAGGGTATTGTGATTTGGGACTTCCTTTATTTTTTGTGGCAGTTCAAGAGTCCTTATTTGATGTTTATACATCTATTCTGATTTTGTTCCACTCAGAGAATTAATTTTTGCTATTTTTTTTTTTCTTCATAGAAGGTTTCTGGAAAAGGATTTTTTTTTTTGTTGCACTTCTATTTTCTGTACACAGTGCCCTGGTTTCCATGACAGTCTTTCCCCGAAGGCACTAGGACTGTACTGGATGTGACATCACCAGAACAACCATATCGCACGCATCTCTTAAGTATCTAAGATTAGGATAATACCTATTTTGGTGTGTGATTCTAGTTTTGACTAAAAGATTTCCTGGTGTTTGAACTTACTTTTGTGTCTTAGATCTTTGATTTTTTTTATTACTTTCATGTAAATAGATGTTTGGTGATGGGATCAAAAATTTGCTAATGAGTTAAGTTCAGATTCTTATTCTTCTATGTTCAAGACATCTCAAAAAGTTGGTTTTAGCTTGGTGTCTCTCTGAAAATTGATGCTGTTTTTCACATCTTACAATTACAATTTTCATTGGAAAATTAATGATTTTTTTCATTATATAGATCTCCTAGATGACTATATCCTATCAAAGACACAATATTTTAGAATAGCCAGTTTCCAAAATATCTGCCTTGAACACCAAGACATATGTACCACAATAACTTCAGAAAAAAAATGCCTATCTTCTCCAAACAAGTTGCATTGTGTTTATCTTGTTACAGGCCCCTGACCTATTGTATTTGTTACAGTTTGATCCAATACTTATCTCCATGTCTTTCAAAAACCGTTTGACCTATGCCCAACAATAACTGCCATACAGTTCAATCATTTGCATTGTATTGTAAAATATACTGTTGAGTATTTTTCCCACAGTATTGCTAAGGCATAATTTACATGAAGTAGTACTGTATGGACCATTCCATAGCATTTTTTTCTCTCCTACATCTCATCTTCTGATTTCAAACTTCACAGTCTCATCTTGAGTCAGTATACAATGGGCCTGTGAATGGAAAGAACTTTAAAATCTGGAATGACTTTCTCAGGTAAAGCCTAAGATCATTTTTGGGATCCCGGGGGTACTCTGTATAAGCATATGCTCTGCCCTCCTTTGACAGCAACCCATCTAAACTCCTAGCACTGCCTACATACTTAGCTGCTGCCAAGGTTGTACAGCTATTATTTTTAGTGCCTTAATATTATAATGTAATGATTTATGTTTCCTACAATGCTACTTTAACTAACTAGTGAAGAATCTTTTGCATATAAATTGCTGATTAAGTAATCGAGTAGAAGAGGTCTATTACAAACACATGAATTTGAAACATTATGTGGACCAGGGTTAATTGATTGGACATAGTTTTATAAATTGAAAATCAAAACTCGTAGGTGGGAACAAACAAAAATATTGCATTTTTGATTCTTTCTACGAGTTCCTGGACAACACAGGTATGGGGAATAGGTAGATTATAATGAAACTATTCTTTCTATTTCAAAGTTGGCTTTCATTTTCTTTGATTAAATGAAACACAGTTACCTGGTATCACATCATTGGTACCATATAATTGTGGAACCTAGAAAACTTTCGCAATTCCATTGTGGACTGGCCAGAACCCCTGTATCACTTAGTCATTCAATCTATTGTCAGTAGTACTATTAGTGGTATAGTCACATGTACAGAATACAGTGAAAGTGTTGCCTTATTGTCCAACTGATATGTTTATCATTGAATGACCCAAAAACATACAAGAATGTATTAA
This sequence comes from Polypterus senegalus, assembly GCF_016835505.1. Taxonomy (NCBI): domain Eukaryota; kingdom Metazoa; phylum Chordata; class Cladistia; order Polypteriformes; family Polypteridae; genus Polypterus; species Polypterus senegalus. The sequence goes on from NC_053158.1 coordinate 32,951,421, forward strand.
AATACATAACTAAATTTTATTTTAAAGAAAGCTCAATCGTCTTAGCCAATATACTCCTTTCACCTGTTTCTATATCACTTGTTCAATACATTAGTAAAGTGTATTAGGAAAAAAAGAGTGCTTGAGAAACATTCTTCATATTTAACACCATGTCAAACCTCTCCTTGGTATGTGGAGAGTGCAGCTTAGCTAGCTGGCTGTCTGTATGTCGATAATCTGAAGATAAGGAAGAATCAAACACTGTAAGATCCATGGGTTAAGTTCAATTTCAGCTCTAAATTGGCTTGGTATGGTTTTGTGTGTTAGTGTGCCCTTTGATACAAAGACCCGTAGACTAGCTAGACTTTTTTTCCCAGTTTAATAAAGGAACCATTCAGGCTGGCACTAACATTTTTGTGGGAAAATAATAAAATATCCCAGGACCTTAAATGTTCAGGTCTTGTGCAAATAATACAATGCACAATAACAGTTAATGTTTTATTCTCTTCTTTGAAAAAAAAATAGTGAATGCCCATTTTGGTCTTACTAAACACTGTATATAAAGAAGAAATGCACATGGCAGAATTTCTGCATGGCTGATTGTCAAGAGTAAAGAATGCTCTCAAAGTATTTATAAACCCAGAAAATGCTAAAGATTGTAAACAATTACAGTAAAGTGGTTTATTAAGCACGAATTGAATACAAATAATACATAAAATATCATAATAAAGGAACAAAACTGTTAACTGTTAGCCTTCTAAGCCCAGGATCATCAATTGCCGGTTCACGGACAAGATTTGGACTACATACAACTTTTCAGTAGCCCCAAGTAATACTCCTTTAACAGTTATATTCAAATTATGTATAATTTGTAAATGTCAGTCATCTGTAAAATCAGGGACATGCAAAGAGTTTGAAATGGGCAGGAGCTCAATTCAGGTTTACAAGACACACAAGGCTCAGTAGAGAATTCATAATGAGATAAAATAATTCATTTCTTGTTTGTCATGTCAATTGAATTTCAGTGCGGTATTACAGGTATCATACCTATTATTTAAAACCCTGTTTGGTTCAGCTTAATAAAGTTAAAATCACACTGGTCTTTCAAGGCAAGCTGACTTATGTTATTACTACATTAATTCCATTCTGAATTAGTTCAGAAATAAAAATTCATGATTTGCATTTTCTTAGAGAATGTGTTGATATGAGGTTGAGTAATCAACAGTAAGTATTAATTACCTTACCTTGTATCACACATGTGAATGAGTGAGTTACAAATGATGGCAAAGTCAGTTACATTTTTAATGCAGCACCATACATAGCCTCAATAAAGGCTACCGGAGGCTTTTCATTCTTATTAATATAGTGTGCCTGGGTACACTTGTCTATTTAACTAACCAGCTATTCTGAACTTGTTTCTAGTCTACAAGAATGACTAAATTACTGTAATTGCTCCATATGTTTGTTTCAAAATAAAATGTAATTTGTTAATATTTTAAAACTTTCACATTGGCTAGACATGCATGCGGCTTATATATAATGCTTTGAAGCAGGAGGTAGACAGACCTCTCTGATACAATTTTGAATGTGTTGACAGAAGCGCTTACTCACTGAGGCATTTGGTTAGTGGATCTGTTAAAGCAGTATACTTCAATTGGCAAGCACTACATTTTTATAATTGTTTTTTGGTTTGGAGCCAAAGTAACGTTCTTTAGCATAGCAACTAAAATATGATGAACATAGTAAAAACACATGATCGTGCGACACCTGTTTTATTAGTAAAGGAGAGAATGGGATGTTGTATCTATCTATGAGTAATTGCTGCAGGTATAGTCAGTATAGTTCAATAGCTAATTTCTGTTTTAGTACACAGGCTAAAGTAATAACAAAGTTTGATCACTAGTGTACAACACTTTGAAAACAGTAGAGCAAAGGCTATTTTATAGGAATTCTAAAATACATTCAGGTCGTTAAGTATTTGGACAGTGACGCAGTTTTCATAATTTTCACTCTGTACATCACCAAAATAGATTTGAAATAAAGAAAGCATTATGTAATTGAAATGTAGATTTTCAATTTTAATTTAAGGGGTATACCAAAAGTATCATATGAGCCGTTTAGGAATGACAGGCATTTTTAGACATGTGTCCCCCTATTTATCAGGGTTTAAAAGTATTTGGATATTTGCCTGACAAGCTTTTTCCATAGCCAGGTTGGAGCAGTTCCCTCACTATTTCATTAATTATTAAGCAGGTAAAAGGTCTGGAATTGATTCCAAGTGTGGAATTTTCATTTGGAAGCTGTCACTGAGAACTCACAATATGAGGTCCAAAGAGCTGTCCATGAAAGTAAATTGTTAAAAGTAAATCCATTGTGGTGGTGTACCAAAATTATGTCATTGTCCAAATACTTTTGAACCTGACTCTATTTGGAAATTACAGTTGTAGAAACACCTTTAAAGTTGGAACAAATGTAAAAAGAGGAAAAGAGGGAGAGATTTGGAAGAGTAAATGTTACAGAATGCTTTTGACATTTAAAATTCCAGTTAATTTGATTTCACCAGTAAGTATTATACCTCCGATATTGTTAGCCAGCTGTTTTTTTCTCAATGTGTTGTGCTTTACTGTACATCTCACAAAACAAATTTCACAAACTTGATAAAGTGATTGGTTGATAAACCTGATTTGAAAAATGTGCTGTTAAAATAGCAGAAAAAAGGATGTAGTTTCACATAAGACACAGATACAGTATTTTACTGTACCTGGGTGTCTGACTGGTCAGGAGCTGGAAGACACATGGCACCACCACAATAACACAAAGCAACAAACAGATGGACAAAATAACTCCTTCAGGCTTACCATGGCTTATTTCTATCTGGTTCTCTAATAGTCATCTGTTGGAAGGTCAAAAGACCTCCAAATCAATAGACGCTACATGTTTTGCCTCGCCAGTGAAGCTGGAATAGTGCTGTCTATACTATTGCCCTGCCACAAGACACTAATGGCTGGTCCCTAATGGCACGAGTATATTATCTTAAGATGTAAATCATTACTCAGAAATATTTGTGACTTTAAAATGGACTAATTTGGTTAATTTGAAGGTTTTATTTTATAAATCCCATTGATTTCCATATAAGCTACTAATGTTAATGAGGGATTTCTTTTAAACTTGTTAGTTACTAGAAAACATGTAATCCTCCGGTCTTCCTTCTTAAGCTCTAGCATCTTGCGAGGACCAAACGGTTGCCGTGCCAAATGTTCTTGATGTCTAGTGGATGCTGGGGCTTTCATTCTTCTACTTCCTATGAAGAAGTTGCTTCATGCTCAGCAGTTGTTGCTGCTCTTCTTTTTCTTTAGCATGTCACCTTTTCGATCAGGTTGCCTATGTAGTTTGCCATAGGAACGATTCATACTTTGATAACTTTGCAAAGATTGCTGCTAGTCACATTTTCAGCACGTATCATGTCAGTAGCTTTCAATTAAGACCAAGATCAAGGATGTGGTTTGCAAGTAATCATATAATGGACACAACCATTAGCCTTTTATTTATATACAGAAACTTCACTTAACAGTTTTTATTCTGGTGCAATTAAATGTAATACATTAAAAAGAAAACATCTTTGAGAGCAACACAGGTTTTGGGGCTGCAGCCATTACAAAAGATGCCTGACATCTTTTCCTTAAATCTTAAAGTACAAGCGACTTAGCAATTTTGAGAGAATAGATACTACTTCAGCGTCATGATCTTTTGCTTGACTTTTTAACAGTAATTTTATTGTTGTTGTTTTGAATTCCTTTGGTATTTTGAACTTTGTCCCATTTTCTGACCATTTTTCCATTCTGTTATTTGAAAGCCATTGTTTTTTTCCATCTAATATAATTTCTAAATCCTGTGGACTTGCCATTTAATATCTTGGCCATAATAGATGGTAAGAGAATTAAGCTAGAGTTTGGGATGAGTTGCAAAAAGGAGAATGAAGGTCAAATTATTGATAGAGACAGAGAGGTTAGTTAAGAAGAGACTGCTCTAGTGTGGTAATTGAGAAGTGGGTATATGAGTAGGGCTGTTTATGCCTTCTATTTGTACATTTTTAAAATATCTTATTTTTGATACCCTAAGTCTCCTTGGATGTTTTCTGGGTTAGGAGAGATGCTCCCTCTTATTACATTATGTAATGCCACTTACATTTACTCAACCATGAAATAATAAATTGTCAGAAAGATTAAAATGTATTGTTCCCTAGTTGTGTTATGTACAGTTCTGGTTGTCTGTCTGGCTTTCTTGCTGTAAGCATTTGCTTGCCAATTTTGTGTGAAAGGTGCAATAATTCAGGTTTGAAGCTCATGTTCACGTTGATCTTACAAGATGCAGCCAACAAGTATTTTGTTTGAAATTTTTTGTTGCTATGCCAAATACCGTATTTGTGCTGTAGCAGGGGTTCAACTAACAACACCCTTCAAAGGGGTTAGATAGCAGTTGCAGCAGAAGGAAAAGGAATGGTTAAAAATGCTACAAGAAAAATTGATTTGGTTTTTTTGTTGCCGGAGAGATGAGGCAAATGGCCAAGTGATTAGGGTGAATGATGACAGTCTGCCTTGAAGAGTGTTTATCATATATTACATGACTAGTAGGAATTGAAATACTATCATTTGTTGTAGCAGATAAACTATCTGGCAAAAGGAGTTATTTAGCTTTGTCATGATGAAAGGGTTTAGCAGAGCTGTGGCATAAAGACCCTGGCTCGATCTTCTTCTATGTCGAGTGTGCCTGTTCTCTCAGTCTTAATGAAGGTTTTCTCTTAAGACTTTGATCTTTGCCAATGTGCAAATAATTCTGAAAATTGTTAATCAGTGATTAAATGTGCTTGTGTTTTAATCAATAGTAGCCACTCTGTTTCTGGCATCAACTTTACCTTAGTCAATTTTTAACAAGTTATATTTGACCCCTTTCCTGAATATGTCTCTGTAGTACTGTTGTATTTATTGTTATTTTAAAACAACATTAAAATAATTCTATTTATTCTGTGTTATTCAAAGTGTGGTAGTGCTCTTTTCTGTATTTTAGTAGCTTCACTTTTTTAATGCTGAAGCAATTTAAGTAAACTAATACACGTTTGCTTTCTGCCGTCTCCACATTAATTATGTTGTATTGATTTCTGGAATTCAAAATCCATCCATTCATCCATTATCTGACCCAAATATTTAGAAACATTTTAAATAAAAAGAAATATTTTAAATTGTATTTTCTTAGCATTCCTTGCCTATAGAAACTGCTATCCCACCCAGGGTTGATTCTGGCCTTGCACCTGATGCTGTCTGAGGTGCACTGTTGGTTGCATTGTCTACCTCATTCATTAATATTTGGAAACCACAAATAAATATATATAGCTCTCTGTGTTACCTTTACAGTGCCTACAAAAAGTATTCAAAAAATGTTGCCTCCTTAGAGGCTTTAACATTTAATTATTATTCTGAAATGATTTCATTTGGCTTTTTTGAAATTGATCAAGAGAAAAAGACTCTTTAATATCAATAGTGAAGATAGGTCTCTGCAAATTCATCTAAATTAAGTTGTCCAATGAATTAATATACAGTAGAACACAAAATAAGTTATCACATAAGTATTCAGCCCCTTTAATATGACACATCTAAAACACCACTGGTGCAGCCCATTGGTTTTAGAAGTCCCATAATTAATTCAATAGAGACCAGCTGTCTCTAAGGGTTTTTGTTGATTGTAGAATAAATGCACCATATCTGTAAAGTCCAATTTGTGGTGATTCAGTTTCGTAGCCTTATCCACATAATGAAGACAAAAGAACACTCCAATAAATTCCACGAAAAGTTAACTGAAAATCACAAATCAGGGAATAGAGACAAGAAAATATGCAAGTCACTGATTAATCGTTAGGAGGCCAGTCAATCAATCATTTTAAAACTGTAAAGAATATGGTACAGTTGTAAATCAGTCTAGGGCAGACATTTAACAGAAACTGAGTGATCATGCAAGATGACTAGTGAGGGAGACCACCTTGTGAGACCAATTATGTTTGGTTTTTTTAGCCATTGATTTACAACACTTTGCACAGATCTGCTTTCACTTTGACATTAAAGAGTCTTTTTGTGTTGATCAATGTCAAAGAAACTAAATTAAATCCAATGGGATTCACTCTTACATAAAAATAAAATGTGAAAACTTCCAAATGGTGAATATTTTTTATAGCACAACCATTTTTTACTAAGGTAAACTGAGAGATATGGAAGACAAAGTTTATGTTCTCAAAACCTAAAACATACTGTAATGTTCAGAGTTATATGAAAAGGCTTTTTTCAGGTAACATGTAATGAATTAACATCTTAACAGCTTTTCTTCAGCAAAAGAAGTTAATAAAGCCCTGAAAACTGATTCATGCAATTCCTACAGTTGTCCCACCCTGTGCTGCCTACTTAAACAGCCTCTGTCTGTATAAAAGTAGTGCTGGATTAAACTGTGTTGCTACATCCTCCAAAATGTTATTTGGACAATATGCACTTTGTATTGCAATCATAATGGCAAGAAAAAGGCAATTAACAAAGGAAGAAAAACAGACCATTATGACCCTTAAATACCTGAGTCTTGTCTTTAGAGAAATTGTAAAAAAAAAAAAGCCAAACCACTATTGAGTGCAATTTCCTACAACATCAAAGTTCCTAGGCATCCGTTAGTCTGGGGAGACTTTGGACTTGAACGCTGTGTTCAGTTTCTAATGGAGCGTCTTTTATGACTTAGCAGGTCTATGCGGGAATTGCAGTCTCTACTACACTTGGTACTGACAAAATCTGATGCCGGTTTTTCTGTCATGTGTTTAGCCTTTCTTCTTAGATGTTTCACCTAATTCTGTTGAGCAGTTGATTCTTTGAAACAGGATAGGCCTTTTTGCACTATGTATCTGTGTCTGTGCTTTTGGCCTTCATGTCTGTCTTGCAGACATCTTTGAATAGTGGAATACTGTGGTCTGCCTTTACCAGTTCTCCATATAATAGATCCCTGGGTATTAGCCTACACCTGTCCGAGTGACATGTCCACGCCAGCGCATTCATCTTTCTTTCAGGAGCATGTATGTGCTGCAGATCCCAACCCTCTTGAGGGCAGCAATGTTGCAGACTTTGTCCTGTCAAGAGATGTTGAGGGTTCGCTGGAGGCAGCGCATGTGGAAGGCATTAAGCTTTTGCTCGTGCCTGTCATGTATTGTCCAAGTTTCACTGCTGTAAAGGAGGGTGCTCATGACATAAGATTTGTAGACATGGACCTTAATATGTTCTGTCAGCCTGCTGTTGCTCAACATTCTTCTGTTTAGTTTGAACATGGTAGCAGCAGCCTTACTGATATGTTTATTTAACCTGGCTTCAAGTGAGAGGAAATCTGGGATGGTTAATGTTGGAATAATGGTCCATGTCCTGCCTCATGACGTGTGTTTTTGTCAGACTAATGGTGAGACCGAAGTAACCATTGAGCAGGTCATCAGCTGAATGAGCGATAATTGCAGCATCTTCCGCAAAAAGATGGTCATGCAAGGCATTGATTTCACCAAAGCAGGAAATCTCAGCATTTAAGATAATATCCCTATCTATCTTGTGTGTGCACATTAGGTGGGCCTGAGAGTCATTTTTATATAATGTGTGGGAATTTCTTTTGGTCATATGTCTTTCTGATGTCGATACGAGATCTGCTCTCCTTTTTTGAATGGTGCAACCTCTTTACTTGCAGCTTGATCTTACTGCAGAACAAAAAGTGGTCAGTGTCACATTCTTCAATAACATCAAAATGAACTTGGAAACTATCATAGGAACAGTTCTGGTAGATCCAAAGCCACAGCAGAATTAGAAGACAGGTTTCTGCGAGCCAACAGCTTGTGTAATAGGTGCCTTACAAGACAGTGGTCGAAGTAAGCAAGTGTCATTTTCAACTGTGAAGAGACGACTTTGAGCTGCAGGTTTGACATGGGAAGTGGTAATCAAAAAATCCATTGCTAAAAAAAAAGAGAGACTTGACTGGGCCACAAAGCCACCACCAGTCTGAATGTACTATGGAAATTAAAGAATAGACAAATAACCGCTGTTCAGAATTCATTTCTACAATTGTTTAAGCTGTGCTTAAAGCTGTTGTCCTCTGAGGCGCATATCACGAAAGTTTTTGAATCTCAGAAACTCATCTTCTGATTAGTTATCTTACATTTCTTACAAACACTAAAAGACATTTACCACCATAACCTGGTACAGTATATTTTCATTAAAGCTGCTATCACTACACAAGTTGATTGATCTGTGTATTACTTGTGCCCTCACTCATGAAAAATATCCTGTGGTACTTGATCTCCTCTGTTTTTGGCAGCTGCATAAAGAACACATCACTGCTTTAGAGGTTCTGATTTTCACATCAGCAGTGAGTCATTCTAGTGTCTGTACTAGAGATCACAGTCTGAGGAAACCAAGAGGACAAAAGACAACTGGATATTCTTTTAGTCTCTCTCATACCTTTATATCTTGTCAATAAACATCCCTTTTTTGAATATTAAGATTGAAACTATAAAACCTAGAGCCATTTGTTCTCTGTCATCATTTACAACAGATGTTGGTATAAAGGTTAATTACTGATGCAATCTGAAAAGTGCAAAAATTTCTTAAAAGACCTGCAGTTCACAGCATCCATCAATCCAGTTTCATGCAGTGCTTTTCAAACTTATTGAGTGTTTCATTCTTTCTCTGGATTTTTGTTACTGTTTGTGCTCTTTGAATGCTAAGTTAATTAGCGGACTATTAGGGCAGGTTGTGTACTGAGGGGACTTGTGCCTAAGGTCTTCAAAGTCCTTACAAGGTTGAATGAAATTAATTTATGTCTAATCAGCCTAGTGTAGAGTAATTCACAGATAAGCATGTCCACTCTAGTAGGTAATTTTTTACAAAAAGGATAAATCAGTCTATGTCAATGTGAAAGCACTATTTAATCCTTTTACCAGTAATACATGCAGCCAATTACGTCTGGGATTCTAGATGCTAAACTCTTAGCAGTAATGAAGACACAGATAAGAGTATTTTTATCTTTATTATATAAGCCATTATAGAATTTCAACTAAACAGCTGCTGAGCAAATATTGAGTCTGTACCTAGAATAGGAAATCAGACTCTACATTTATGCATAATATAAAAACAGGGCCAGCAATTCAGAAATCACTGGGAGTCCAAGGAATCTGAATTTTATACCCACCAGCAATGCAAAAACAGAAACCCATCATGGGGATGAGGATGGTTTTGAGTTACAAATATATGTTAATGTAATAATTATCACTACTAAAAGCATATTTTATGGAACATTTTTTGCAATAGTGTGCTTTGTATTTCCACCTCCTATTGAAGATGGACAGTTGACCCTGAACTAGTTGGATTAACTGAGTACATTAAACGGATGTAGAGATAAATCATTCATAACAAGCACTATTTCAAAGTAATTTACAGTGCAATTAACAGCAGTAACAGTTCACAGACACAGTTCTGAATATGTGAAGTCAGTCAGACTGTTCATCAGAAGGCAAGGATAAATAAAACAAGCTGAGAAAACATAGTGTCACTGATCAGAGGATGTCAGTTTTATCGTATTGTGGAATGTACATTGCATGAGTGTTTATCCAGGATTTCAGTATTTAGACCCAGTGAGCTATACAGAAAAGCCTTATCATAGAACCCCAGAGAGTCTGCACTACAAAGCTGAATGTGTGTTTGCCAAATGTACAGTGGCTTTTTGGATTAGAGAGAATGTTGACTCTAGTGAAAATGTTTTCTTATCACGTATCTCTCAAATTCCGGATGTGCAGCAGAGATGTGAATCTTAAAGATAAGTAAGCTACCTACCTGAGGTGTGTGGACAAGACATATATGTATGGCTAAAGTATCCCCTAAAATGTATCATGTATCTGTATCATGATAAAAAGTAAAGATTGATCTAAATGATTTCATGTAGATTATGAAATAAATTTTTATCTGCTGTGGAGTAATCATAGTGAAAACTGTTTCATACAATGACTTCAGAAGTATTTAAAAAAAACAAAAAAACCAGGGTGAATTCTAGACCTGAGATAAACTCTGTCTGATACGTAACACCTGCCTAAACAAATTTAACTGTTCTTACTTAGAGGTCTAGATTTTAAGCCTGGCAAGGTCACTGTCTGTGGAATTTGAACATTCTCCCTATCTTTGTGTGTTCCTGTCGTTGAATCCACCATCCCCACCCAAAGGGAAGCGTTGCCTTTTTTCCACCACCCCAAAGATGCACAGGTTGTGTTAATTAACATCTGTGAATTGGCATAATATGAATGAATGTGGGTAAGATGGATTGGGTACAGGTAATGATGGATGGATAAAAATTTTCCTAACAGTGTCATCATACTATGTTTACTTGTTTTTACATTCTGCTTTTTCTGTGTAATGCATAATTTTAGAAATTCTATATCTTTGCTCACCACGGCCTGCGCTACACACCAGCCACTTCGCGTCACAGCCGCTCGTGGTGTCAAGACGGGGGCTAAATGCACCCCAAGGAGATGCGGTCGCTCCTCCGAAGCCCCCTCTTAAACGGTGATACAATGGCAAACAAATAGTTTTTTTTTTAACCTCCTCTTTGCTCAATCAGCTGCTGACTTGCTGCTGCTGTCGTTCCTTGTATTCTGCATCTCGTGCGGCGCACTTCTGTCATATCACCTATGTCCATATATTCGATCTCTTTTCGCTTTTACCTTTTCATCAGTATCGCATTTAATTTTGATTACGTGTTTGGAATTACATCATGACAACGCAACGTATAACTACCCATGAGTGAATATCATTTCTTTCTCTCCACAAGAAATGTGTTTGACAATAGCATTCACACAAATGAGATGATTGAACCATGTGCGTGGTTATATGGGCAGGAGTTTTCCAAATCTCTTTGCATAAGTTCCTGTCTCACGGGGCTTGAAATTTTCTCTCGTGGGATTTCACTTTCACCAAACAACAAATCTTTTTATTCTCGCGGATACTCCTCTTCATTAGGAAGAAACACTACTTTTTTTTTCCCTGATGGCAACAGGAATTAGACTATCTACAAGTCTACGACTTAAGGTTTAAATGCGAACAACATATTCGATCTATTTTCGCTAATACATTATTTCACCAAGTACTAATTTCCATTTGCGCTAATGCGATCTTTACTATCCTTTTTTTGTGACTTTCGAATTTTCGTACTTCCATAATCTCTAATCTGCTCTGCATGTGTACCATGCCAATGTTTTTGAATTCTTTATGACGTTCTACTTTGTAATCTACTCTTTTATTTCTGGCCCCGGACATGGTTAAATCTTTTGGCACAAAGTCTTGTCTTACAGGACGTGTAAGTGTCTCTCTGAGAAAATCGCGTCTCACCTCCTTCCAAGATTTTTTTTTATAATAGAGAATTTGATCATACTGTGATATCTCATATGAAGTTTACCATGCAATTTTACATTAACTAAGATATTTGATAAGGCAAATATGCAAGACATTCTTGAGCTGTATGTGAAATACCTTCACAGGATTTTATTGCACAGTGTCTTGATTTTCACAAATATTGGGAGAAAGACAAGCCCTTGAATGATGACTGGACTGCCATATGTAGTATAATCACTAGCAATTTGGTAGTTAGAGAGAATGTAAGAAATAAATATTTAATGAATTGTACTATTTAATGCAAAAGAGGTACTTTAGAATGAAACATGCCATATGATTTAAGAGTGACTGCATTTAAAAAGATTGTTTTTTGATAAAATCTGTAGAGTATTTAAAAGACAGAATGACCACTTTAATGAAGGTGAGCGCATTACATAGAAGAGAAGCTTCAAAAAAAAGGTCCTCCACAACCCTTGAGAACACTACTTTTTAAATTTAGACATTTAGAGGGGGATGGTAAAGTGAAAGCGGAAGTAACAGATTGAACAAGCACTGGAGAAAGAGAGTGTGAAGCAAGTTGTGTACTAGTTGGACTGAGTTGCTGGGTATGTCAGATTAAGTAATTGGATTCACTGAAGCATTCTGCCTCTGACTCTCTAAGATTATGTAAATGAGGGCAATGACTGAAATTGCTGAAAAATCATCAAATGTGGCATGGCTTTTAGAGAGATGTGCACAAGTGCTTTAAAAGTGAGGAGTGTATTATGCAAAAGAGATATACCAAAATAAATAAGTGTGCATCTCACAATTTAGAGAGAGACAAAAGTTAGGAAGTATGCTAAGATAAATCAATTGAATAAAATTACCCACAATTGTAGAAGAGTACATTTGAAGACATTTCAGTACAATAAAATTTGAAACAAAGTAATCAGTCAAGTATTTGAAGAGACAATTTTTTAAAAGGTATTTGAATGAGGTACTAGAAAACTTAGCCAATATCTTAACAAACAAACTTGATGGACTGAACATGTTCTTCTTGGATGGAAAATGCACATAACACATACCTTGAGTCCTTAGCTCTACTGTCATAGGTAACGTAACTTTGTGAGTACAGAGAGACTGGCCATCTTACAGTGTAGATTGAACAGTCAAAGGTCTTAAAAAGAGTGAATAGAAATGGGAGTTGCTTCTACAGTGGAAAAGATGTGATATAATTTACATGTCTCACATACTTGGAATTCGTTAAATAACCATTGAATTATTCTATTAAAATATGTAGGTTGTTTAGATAAAGTGAATGTATTAATATTTTATAATATGATCAGCTCAACCAATAGTCCAACTAGTGGTCATTTTTCAATTGAAGACACACTAATGGTGTCTGTGTTTGATCCTTAATGTTTCTGTCCCGTAAGATTTCCCTAGATAGTAATCACATTGATCTTACTTCTTCAAGACTAATGTGTTCATTAATATGCTTATGTTAACTCAATTTTATTTTTTTTTCTTTTATTATCCTTGAGGCAGTATTGTTGTTTAGTTATTGTTACTTCCTCACAGCTCCACTTGGCCAGTTTTGAGTATTTGGGGAAAATATCTACACAATAACAGGTAGAAGGAGCAAAGTCTGCATAGATTGGCCATGAGGTAAATAAAGGCTCGCTGACCACCTCTGTCCAGTACAAAAACATATTCTCATGTTGTAAACCTGGAAGTGAAAATTTAAAGTGTATTACTATTGTGGAAACCAACTGCCACAACCCCGACAAAGACAGGCACAGACCAAAGTGCAGCACAAAACAAGCCTTTATTATTACAATGGCAAACACTTTTCACTCATTTCTCAAATGCAGTACTCAGTACACAGCCCAGTAAGACACAGTCCCATACACACAGTACTTCATCTTCCTTTTCTCTCTGTCTCCTTCCACCTTCACTCCTCCTGGCAAGCTTCATCCCTCTTCCTTCTGACTGTGGCTCCCTGAATGGAATGAGGCGTCTCCTTTTAAGCTGATCCTGGGAGTGTTCCAGGTGGCTTGTTAATCAGACCTGGGATCACTCCCAGGTGTGTTGAAAGCCCAATTTATGGCTGTGCAGCACCCCCTGGCGGCCCCCACAGAACCCAACAGGGCTTTGCCAAATTCCAATTCCCAGTGAGCCCTGAGGGAATCCATGGTAATCACAGCCACCCAGGGGGGCTGCCCTCTAGCGTCCTGGGGAAGCTAGTGCCTAGAGATGCTCTCTCCCTGGTCCTCCCAGCCAGCTGTCGTCCAGGCTGGGTAATGGCTGTGGCCACCCATCACACGATGTAGTAAGTTTTAGTTTAATAGTGTTTTGTGTTGCATACTAATTGATGGTTTTAGTGGCAACAGGTCATTGGGTTGTTGGTTTTTTTTTTCCTGTAACCAGTCACTTTACTTTTGGTGGAGACTTTTGTCTTTTGACTGGTATAAAGTCATGGGGAAAAGAAAGTACACCCTCCTTCAGTCTTTTGCTTTTCTTAATCAGGGTCTAAATCCCAATTGTGTTGTCATAACTAACTTCTTTAAACAGAGAAATCTAACCTTTAGTTGACAAATCATAACAGATTTCAATATGTTGAACTTTCAAAAAGTAAGCAAACATTCAGAAACCATGTTGGAAAAAATAAATACACCCTTCCAACTTCACAATAATTAACAGAGTATTTAGCAGCCAGATGTTATTAATCAAATGCACATGATTAGTCTATTGCCAACAACTGTATTTACCTCTTTAAAAGCAGAATTTTTAGCAGTTGATGTTTTGGACATCAGCCATGATGTCCAGAAGAAAGGACATCAGCCATGACCTCAGAAAAGCAATTGTCGTTGCTCATAAGTCTGGAACATTTTATAAAGCCATTTCCAAACAATTTCAAATTTACCATTCCACGGTTGTCAATCTTTCCATGAGTCGATGTCCCAGCAGATTCGGCCCAAGGATAAACTGTTTAATATTAAGAGTAATAAAGAAAAAAAACAAAAACTACACAGGTGAAAAACAGACCTTGGTGAACATGTTAAATATTCATGACAGTACAATTGGAAAAAGACTGAACAACTATGGCTTTCATGGAAGGGTGTCAAGGATAAAGTCCCGTCTCTCCAAAATGAATAAGGTAGCATGGCTTATGTTTGCCAGATTGCTTCTGAATGAACAATACAAATTCTGGAACGGTATACTTTGGTGTATTGATTTGGGCTTGTTTTGCAGCCACAGGACACGGGAAACTTGCAGTCATTGAGATAAGCATGAACTTCACTTTATACCAAAATATACTTGAGTCAGATGTGAGGCCATCCGTCTGATTGCTTAAGCTGGGACAAAATTGGGTCATGCAGTTGGACAATGATCCCAAGCATGGCAACAAATCAAATTCTGAAAGCTATTCTCAATGTTAAAAAAAGAAAAAAAATCAAGGTGTTGGAATGGCCAAGTAAAAGTCCCGACCTCAGTCGCTTTGCGATATTCTGGTGGGATCTTCACCAAAGAGAGCTTTACAGTTCGCAAACGAATGCCATCAAACATCAGTGAACTGAAATTGTAAAGATTGGGCCAAAACTTCCACAAAATAATCTGGGAGACTGATGAACTCTTACAGAAAATGCTTACTTCAAGTTATTGCTGCTCACGGTAGATCAACATGTCTCTCTATTATAAAAACAAATCCTGGAGAGAAACTGTAAGGTGACAAGACGTGATCTTCACATTAAGATCATGGAAGACACTTAAAAGACCCACAAGACTAAAGAGATTGGCCACGGAGCGACATTAAACATGAAAATTTGTGCCAAAAGATTGACCCAGGACCATCTCGCGATGATGTAGAACATGAGATTCTTGCAAGACACACCCTACTTACGACCAAATAACAGCACGGGCAGCAACACACTCAGCCGTGTTTTGGCTTTGAGCACACACAGATCCAGGGCTCTCAGCACATATAAAGCATATAAGGACAATATGTTATAGATGAAACATCGACGACTAAGCAAAGAAGAAAGAGCAGTGCGGAGAAAAGAGACTCAAAAGCATTGGAGAGAAAAAGAATAATCTGGGTGGAAATTCATAAAATAAGGAAAGCATTTATCAGCCCAGAACAAGTGGAATTGAAATAAAAGCAGGTCCAATCCGGACGTTGGCGCTATACACATGCAGAGCAGATTAGAGATTATGAAAGCAGTGGAATTCGAAAGGCTCAAAAAAAAAAAATGTTGGCGCAATACACATGTGGAGAAAGTTAAACAATATGAAAGTAGGAAAATTAGAAAGTATTAAAAAAAGAAAGTAAAGATTACAATAGCGCAAACAAACTGAAATTATTACTCGAAAAAGGGAAAGTAATCACCACAGACCAGGTGTCATTGAAACAAAAGCAGGATAAAGCGCGGTCAGAAATAAGTTAGAAGAGTTAGAAAACAAAGTAAAATGTCATAAAGAGGTAAAAAAAAACAAGGGGGACCAAACACATGCAGAGCAGGTTAGAGTTAATGAAAACTGGAATTCAAAAGACTCAAAAAAAATGTAGGCACGAAACACATGCAGAGCAAGATACAGAATATGAAAGCAGAAAAAAATGACAGTGTCAAAACAAAGAAAGTAAACATTGCATTAGCACAAAGAAAGAGAAATTATTACTCGGAGAAATAATGAAAAGAGGCGAGTAGAGGTTGAATATATGGACATAGGTGATATGTCAGAATTATGTAAACATTGTAAGGCTTTGAAGTTTAAGTCAAGAGAATTTCAAAAACGGGGTTTACCTCACATGCATTTATTAGTTACTTTGCAAAACAAATTATTAACTGCTGATGATGTAGATCGTTTTGTCTGTGCTGAAATTCCAAACAGAGAAACCTATCCTGAATTATGGTACAAAGTCATTAAACACGTCTCACTGACCTCATTAAAAAGATTCAGCACATTGGGACTCAAAAGATTCCAAATATTGTTTTTACAGAAGTTCTGAAATAAAAGTGAAACTAATGAAATAGCAACAATTCAAAGAAAAAAAAAATCTTAAAAGTGTGTATCCGGAATAACAAAAATAGAAGTTGGCGAGCGAAGCCCCCTAGTTACCTAAATTATAGTTAGGGGTGCAATTATGACAAAATTAATAATTGACAATTATTGCCTTTGATATTATAGTTGTGATTATTTATTTAAATTAACAGTACAAAGAAGTGCTGTAGGGCGGCACGGTGGCGCAGTGGTAGCGCTGCTGCCTCGCAGTTAGGAGACCCGGGTTCGCTTCCCAGGTCCTCCCTGCGTGGAGTTTGCATGTTCTCCCCGTGTCTGCGTGGGTTTCCTCCGGGCACTCCGGTTTCATCCCACAATCCAAAGACATGCAGATTAGGTGGATTGGCAATTCTAAACTGGCCTTAGTGTGTGCTGTGTCTGTTTGTGTTTGTTTGTGTGTGTCCTGTGGTAGGTTGGCACCCTGCCTGCACTATACACTGTACTGTGGTGACAGAAAAAATTCTTACCTTTTATTCCTTCTCACATCTCAATTTTTTAAGTTTTTATGGGAGTGAGTGTTGTAAGCTCGAAACATTGTATTTTAAGACGTTGTAACCCGAGGACCCCCTGAAATTGTGCAGCCCTAATTATAAGATGTACTTATTTTTTCCCGAATAGTTTCTGAATATTTACTTATGTTTAATGCTCTTGAAATTTGTTATGTTTTGATTGTCATCAGAGATTAGATTTCTCTGTTTATAAAACTTAGTGATGACTGTACTACTATGATTTAAACCTGAAGTCAAAGAGTTGAAGGAGGGTGCACTCTATTTTTTTCATGACTGTACTTGTATCACTGTCTGGTATACATGTGTTTGTGCTATGAAAGCTGTACGCTTTAGGATTTGAATTTCTCTTATATGTTTCGGTTTGGAGAGGGGTTGATTTTCTTGGGAGTGAGGGGCCAGAGTGTAGTGCAACGTAAGTAGTCCCTTCAAACTCTCTGATTGGACACTATTATGTATTTCAGTTTTGGCAGGCTCAAGACTGTTAAGTCATATAGAAAATGTGGTTTAAAAAAACAGATGGCTTTTGTTTGACTTGATACAGTAGTGTGCAGAATTTTATAAATATACTTCTCTTCCTATTAAATAATCATTCATGTCTTTAAAATGAAAAGTAATTTAGAGGTTTGTAGCTGATGTCTGCGTCTTAAAAAATATATTAGTCTGATGCAGTGTTGTGACTATTAATGAATCTTTTCTATTGTCTGACATTTTAACTACATTAGCAGTAAATCTTTATAGAGATTGCTTAATGCTGAGCTCTATGATAATTCAGACCTGTTCTGTTTTTTCAATTTACTACTCTGTTGCTGCTTAACAAAATGAGCTTTGATTCACATAATAAACATAAATAATGAATCATGTCATTTTTTGTTGTGTCTTCTTAGTGAATCTTCATTCATTAAAACTCAGGAATTATAAATGTCTCAGACAGAGGAATTTCAGTGTCTTACATGGATGTTACTTGTTTCTCTAGGCAGTACACTATAAAT
The DNA here is from genome assembly GCF_016835505.1 of Polypterus senegalus. Classification (NCBI taxonomy): domain Eukaryota; kingdom Metazoa; phylum Chordata; class Cladistia; order Polypteriformes; family Polypteridae; genus Polypterus; species Polypterus senegalus. The sequence goes on from NC_053158.1 coordinate 32,969,370, forward strand.
GGATTCAAGAGATTCATTTTCATTCTTTGATGGCAGCAGTTTCCTCGGAAGCTGCTGTTTATAATAGCACATATTCACATGTATCAAAGCACTTGCAGATTTCCAGCACCGCTTGTCATTAGTGTGACAAGAAATCAGCAATCTATTTGAGATTAAATGGGTAAAATTAATCCATGTGGGGAATTGTGTGCTTTTCAGTTGCACCTTGTTAAAACTATCAAATCATTCATCATGAAATATACTGCATGTACATTTTGCATATATATTCATTTTTGTAAGTGAATGCCATTAGTGACTTACATAACTTGTGTATCTTGAGGTGAAATTTAATGCTCAGTCATTGTCAATGTGGTGTTTCTTCAAATGTTTTCCTGTTGGCACTTTAGTCTTCCTTCCACGTCCCCAAAGACCTACAGGTTAAGTTACTTGCTGATTCTAAATTGACCCCATGTGAGTGTGAATGTGGGTTTGTGTGTGACTGCAACCTGTGCAGGACTGGCAATTGGTCCTGGTTTGGTTCTTCCCTTGCCCCCAGTGCTGCCATTAAAGGGCTTTGGTCTTGTTGACCCTGAATTGAATTAAGAAGGTTTGCAAATGTTATGCTGTGTTATCTTATTTTTTCTGTAAAAAGTAATTAGTGTTAGCAAGTCTTTCTAGTCAGCTATGAAATATTTATATATATATATTGTAAAAAGAAGCGGCTCGACACACGTAGAAAAAAGTTTGTGGCAGCCACCCGTATAATATTCCTAGCTGCAAAGGATTCTTTTAAGTTCATTCAATGATGATGACAGTACGGAGTCCAAAACAGAACTGGTGAAGGTTTGAAAAGGTCAGACAGGAAGTGACGCATGTTAACTGGAAGTGATGTAGGTTGACCGGAAGTGATGTTTCTCTGACATCAGCCTGGGAGCCAGGACTGGAAGTGACAATCTTCTGGGCGCTGGAACTGGGAGTGACATTTTCCTAGGTGACGAAACTGGAAGTGACGTTCTTCTAGGCACCGGAACTGGAAATGACGTTCTTCTAGGCGCCGGAACTGGAAATGACGTTCTTGATTCAGATAGGTTTTCCCGCGGCTGGTTTGTAGAGATAGCAGGAGAAGGTTTAATGCACCCCGCCCTCCCCTGGCCTGGTGTGGAATTACCATTACTTGGTCCACACAACGTCCTCCTATTTGCACGTGTGTAACATGGCCCCCCTGTCAGCCCAGACCTGTCAGGTCGGGCGTACTGGTCCAAGAAGTCGTGGCATCTAGAAAGGGCATCGGCTTTGGCTTGCAGAACTCCCCGGCGATAAACAACCGAATACTTATACGGCTGTAGATCCAAAAACCACCTCGTGACCCGGGATTGGACTCCTTGTGCAAGGCCATCCACTGTAAGGGTGCATGGTCCGTCACAAGAGTGAATTCACGTCCCAAGAGGTAGTATCTCAGCTGAGTAATTTCCCATTTAATAGCCAAAGCCTCCCGTTCCACTGCTGCATACCTAGTTTCTTGATCCAACAGTTTCCGGCTCAGGTACATGATGGGGTGTTCAGCTCCATCGACACTCTGGCTCAGCACGGCTCCAAGACCTGTGTCCAAAGCGTCCGTCTGGAGAATGAAAGGTAAAGAAAAATCTGGTGCCTTTAATATAGGAGTTGACGTAAGTTTCAAGTCACTGAATGCAGCCTCTGATATCTCATCCCATACCACATGATTAGGTCGACTCTTCTTTGTGAGGTTTGTCAAGGGCGTAGCTCTCTCGGAAAACCGGGATACAAACCGGCGATAGTAACCCGCTAAGCCGAGAAATGCCTGAACTTGCCTCTTGGTTATCGGACGGGGCCAATTTATAATGGCATCTATTTTAGAAGACTGTGGTCTCACCATACCCCGGCCCACTAGATAGCCTAAATATTTGGCCTCGACCAACCCAAAATAACATTTTTTCGGGTTGATACGAAGACCAGCTTCTGCCAGTGTCCGCAATACAGCTTTAAGCTGCAGTATGTGTTCCTCCCAGATGTTGGAATAGATGACAACGTCATCCAAGTAGGCAGCACTATATGAATTATGAGGACGGAGCACTTTATCCACTAGACGCTGGAAGGTCGTAGGTGCCCCATGTAATCCAAATGGGAGGATACGATATTGCCAGTAACCGCTAGGGGTGCTGAACGCTGTCTTTTCCTTAGCGGAGTCTGTTAAGGGAACCTGCCAGTACCCCTTAGTCATATCTAAAGTCGTCAAAAATTTAGCATGTCCTAGCCGCTCGAGGAGGTCATCCACACGCGGCTTCGGAATGGCGTCAAATTGGGAGATTTGGTTAAGCCGACGGAAGTCATTGCAAAACCTCCAACTTCCATTGGGCTTACTGACCATAACGATAGGACTGGACCAGGGACTATAACTTTCCTCAATCACACCTAGCTCCAACATTCATCTGATCTCCAACTCCACTTCAGCCTTTTTTGCCTCGGGAATTCTGTATGGGCGTTCTCAAGACTATAACCCCAGGTTTCATCACAATTTCATGCGCAATCAGAAAGGTCCGACCTGGCTTTTCACTGACTACCTCAAGGACAGACAGGATAACTGCTACGAGCTCCTGACGTTGTTGGCGAGTCAAATTATCTCCGAAATTAAGGTGTAATTGATGAGCGAAGAGAGAACGGAGCTGTCCGGAAGAGGGATCGGAATCCCTGTCCTTCCACGCTTCAGCAGATTGATATGATAAATCTGCTCGCTGGGTCGTCGATTTGGTTGTTTCACCCAATAGTCGCCCAGCCCCTTCCTCTCCTTAATTTCATAAGGGCCTTGCCAATGAGCCAGTAATTTGAAATGAGAGGTAGGAACTAAAACCATGACATGGTCTCCCGGGCGGAACTCCAGCAGAGACGTACCCCGGTTATAGCATCGGGCCTGAGCTGCTTGCACCTTTTCCATATGTTTTTTTAATATGGGTCTAATTTTCTCAAATCTATCGCGTAACTGTGCGATATACTCTAATATATTTGTTGATGGGAGGGCCTCTTCCTCCCATCCTTCTTTTAGAATGTCTAATATGCCATGGGGTTGTCGTCCATATAGCAATTCAAAAGGTGAGAACCCCCTGGAGGCTTGTGGAACTTCCCGATATGCAAAAAGGACGAGGGGGAGGAGCTGATCCCAGTTCCTTCCATCCTCATTGACTACCTTATGCAACATCTATTTGAGAGTTTGATTAAACCTCTCTACTAGACCATTGGTTTGAGGATGATATACTGCGGTCTTTAAGTGTTTTATTTGAAGTAGCTTGGCAGTCTCCCTGAACGTCTGCGAGGTGAAAGAAGTCCCTTGATCCGTCAGGATTTCTTTAGGGATTCCGACACGTGCAAATACCCCAACTAATTCCCGTGCGATAGCTTTTGAAGTAGCTGAGTGCAGCGGAACAGCCTCTGGAAACCGAGTAGCATAATCTACCAGGACCAATATATATTTATGAACTCTGGCTGAGGGTTCTAGGGGTCCCACCAGGTTGACCCCAATACTTTCAAAAGGGATATCTATTAAGGGTAAGGGAATAATAGGAGCACGGTCCCTCCTAGGAATTTGCCTCAATTGACATTCCGGACAGGATGTACAAAAGCGGCGAACCTCCTCGTTAATTCCGGGCCAAAAAAATCAGAGCTTAATTCTCACAAGTGTTTTATCGGGACCCAAATGGGCTCCCAGGAGATGGGTATGTGCTAGTTCACAGACCTGTCGCCGGTAAGTCCGCGGTACTAACAACAGTGACCTCATCTGTCCCTCATGTTCTGCCACCTGGTATAACAGATTATTATTAAGCACAATCTGAAGACCCTGTGGTATTGGATGCGAGGTGCGTTGGCCGTCTATTAGAACGACTGCATTCTCTGCAAATTTAAGGGAGTCATCATTCCATTGCTCCCTTTTAAATAAAGCCGGCGTCTGCCTGAATTGAAACTGCAGACGTGAGAGATGATCGGATTCGATCTAAAGGGGCGGGTTTTCATCCAAAGCGCTTGTTAATGACGTTTCGGGTTGCAACGTCCCTGGTATTTCGCCGTCATCACCAGAGGCCAAAGTTCGCTCCTCTGCCAGCTGTAAACATGGCGTGGAGGACATTGAGTGCGCAGAATCAGCGTCCGTGACTAGACCTAGTGATCAAGGAGGAGTGCCTGAATCACCACTATTTATGTTGACCCAATCTCTTCCTAGTATCACGGGAAAAGGAGGATTATCCATCACGGCCACCATTAACTTTTTAACTATGCCGTCCTGACATATGAAGCAGTTGGCGGATCAATAATACCGAACATCCCCGTGAATACAGGTAATGCAGGTCTTATTCTTACACCACTGTCGCAGTAATATCAAATGGCAGGCAACAATGGAAATGTTACTTCCGGAATCAAATAAAGCAATTACTTTAATTCCATTAACTAGCACTTCTCCCGTATGCGAACAAGCCAGTGGATTAGCGAGAGCGCACCGCGCCTCCTCCCACATTACTCCGCAGACCCCTTTGTTGTTTCGCAGGGCCTGCCGGCGCGTTTCAGAGTCCACTTGAATATGCTTCGTATTATAGCCGTGGGACTCTGTATTAGGGACGCAAGCACGCCCAGGTTCATCAGAGTCCCATTCTGACCCTCCCAAGCCGGTTTCCGCCTTTATGTGATCTATTGTCTCAATTAGTGAGACAATATCAGTATATTCTCAGGTCGGCTGAGCGATTTTCCCAGGTAGGCTTCGGAGCAACAAAGTGCAGGCCACCTGCTCCGCTATTTAGTGGCTGGAATTTTCATGGGGTTTTAGCCAACCAACCACCTTAGCCCATAAAGCCACGGCCTGTTTTCTGGTTGCTTTAGCGGGGTTAAATGTCCAGGCCATTATGTTTACCTGCCAGCCTGGGTTTCTCCCATCTTCATTAAAGGGCTTGCCCTTTGTGGGATATGATGAGGCAGTCCCCACACCCAGGAGGCCAAGATAAGAACCCAAGGCATCCCCTGACGCACTTGGCTCTAGTCTGTGGTTCCCGGGGCTATTTTTCTGCAGACCTTTAAAAGGATGATGGGTCGAAGCATACTCAAGCTTTCCCCCACACGCCCCAACTGACGCCCACTCGGCAACTCGGGAGCGGTACTTACCCATCTGATAGTTTGTTGGTTTATGAGCGTGTGTCGAGCCTAGGTTAAGGTTTATCCTCCTTTCTCTCCTGGAGTCTATCATCCTGCCGGCTACACCACTGTAAAAAGAAGCAACTCGACACATGTAGAAAAAGTTTGGGGCAGCCATCCGTATAATATTCCTAGCTGCAAAGGATTCTTTTAAGTTCATTCAATGATGATGACAGTACGGAGTCCAAAACAGAACTGGTGAAGGTTTGAAAAGATGGCAGTTTTAAATGGTCAAACAGGAAGTGACGTATGTTAACTGAAAGTGATGTAGGTTGACCGGAAGTGATGTTTCTCTGACATCAGCCTGGGAGCCGGGACCGGAAGTGACAATCTTCTGGGCGCCGGAACTGGGAGTGGCGTTCTTCTAGGCACCGGAACTGGGAGTGGCGTTCTTCTAGGCACCGGAACTGGAAGTGACGTTCTTCTAGGTGCCGGAACTGGAAATGACGTTCTTGATTCAGATAGGTTTTCCCGCGGCTGGTCTGTAGAGATAGCAGGAGAAGGTTTAATGCACCCCGCACTCCCCTGGCCTGGCGTGGAATTACCATTACTTGGTCCACACAATGTCCTCCTATTTGCACGTGTGTGACAATATATATATATATAAAGATTCTGTAAAGTGCCTTGAGCATGTAAGAGATGCTATGTAAATCTATTATTATTTTAGAATCTTTTCTGATGTTTATTCTTATGCTTGAACCAAAAAATGTGAGTAAGTTAAGCCCATTGTTAGGCAACAGTTTGGTCTGAAAGCAGGAAGCCTTGATTAGAAACTAGCCATTATGGAGCACACTCCCTTTCATACCAGTGCAACCAATTAGACTAAATGTTGGGGTTTAGCACTCTCACTGCACTGCTCTCCTCTCCACCACCTTAAGATCTTGTGTGGATAGGACTATACTGTTAGTGTGTTGCACAAAATACAGTTGTTTATAAAGCTCTAGAGATCAGGTATTTAGCAAGACATATAAATTAGCTCTTTTTACACTGGTAGTTTTTTGTCAGTGGCATCAACAGCAGATATCTCTCTTCCAGTTTTCTTAAACAATGGGAAAATTGAAAAACAAATGCTTCCATAGTGTGCCTCAGTTCTTAGATTCTAAGCATAAAACTTGCTTAACTTTCTGCAGTGACGGAACACACAGAAGAAAGTGGATCCAAACGAACAAAATAGATAAATGACCACATTTTTAATATGCCATGCATGGCAGCATATACTGTATGTTTGTTATCGAACACATCAAATCTAATGAGTTCATAAAGTTTACATGCAAAGATGGTGTCATACTGCCTTGGGGCTCAGATTTTAAAAGGGAAATACTTGTCTCTGCATTAATGTTGTGAGAGTCTATGCTAATGGAAAACAGCACAGTAGGTCACTTCTCAATGGAACACAACTGTGAAATGGCACCGGCTCCTGGTCAGCTTACACAACTTGACATAGCCTCATTATTTTTTTCTTACTAACAATATGAACTGTAAGTTTAAATGCTGTATGTTCAGACGTTTTGTGGCAAGAACTTAATAACTCACATACAACAAACATGAAAAAACATTTGAAAACAATTCAAAGATAAATGTTGCAAGGTAAACATATATAAAATATCATTGAGTTAATATAGGGTTGTGTCAGCTTGCATCTTCGAAGTTAAAAAGTAAAAAAAAAATTAATAAATAAAAAGGTTTAAGATTATTTCCATGCTGAAAATGAAAGAAAGTTAAAAAGATTTTACTGCCAAAACATTGTGTTTTTAACCATTTTTCCTTTTCAGCAGTGATAAATTGTGGTTATTTTATAAGATTATAAATAATTTATCTTGTTTTCGATTATTCGGCCATCTTGTGATGCAAGCTAATTTTAAATATAACAAAAACAGAATAGCCAAAAATGTTAGCATGCTTGAATAAGAAGATTAACAAATTTACCTTCCTCATTATGAAGTAATTCCTCCTCAAAAATTTCATATTCTTTATCCAGTTTTGATGCTATTGTTGTGCTTTTTAGCAGTACTTCTTTCATTTTCAAAAATCGATTATTGGAAGTAAAAGGAGAGAGGTGAAATAGATGTGATCTATTGCAGGCTAGCTAACAGGAAGAAGGTATATTTGTCAATGTGTCACTTCCGATATTACGATATTGTGTTGGACATAACCTTGGGGCCATGGGTACATTGTGCATTGAGCACACCTCTAATGCACCCAGTGCTGCTGATTCTGAGAGACTTGACAGGTTTTCAGAGTTCCTTATCCATCTTCAGTATATTTTTTAATCTGTCACTAATTTAATTAAAATGTATCCAGACAGGAGCCAAACAAATTAAAGTTATTATGGGAGCTATAACTATGGTCTCCAGTAGCATTTGTGTTTGAGGATCTACTGTACATAGAATAAATGAGTGTTTCTACATTTTGTTTTGAGTAAGCACAAATCATTTGCCTTTGGCAACTGTTTGACTTGATTGGCAGGGACATTGAGACAATTCTTCCAGGGACCTTTAAAGCAGAATATCCAGCCATGCCTGGGGTATAGAGTTGATTGAGTTTTTTTTAATGCATTGTTTTATTTTTAACCCAACCTAAAAATATTTTTTATTAAATGAATCAGACTTCACCTCCAGAACTAAGCCTTCAAAGAGACTTATAAACACTAGGCCTCAAAAGTAAGTATGGATCCCAAACTAAATATAACTGGCTTTTCAGTGTAGACAGAAGAAAAAGAACCAAAGCTTATGTTGTTCAAATGGGAGAGGGGAACCATAAAAGCCCTGGTTTAGTCTTTATCATAATAATAGTAAAGTTTATTAAAAAAAAAAGAAAAACAGAATTTTAAAATGCAAAAGAGACAGAAAAAAAGACAACTTAAGAAAGAATAAAATCCAATTATAGAAACCAAAGAATTAAAACTGTAACAAGCTGAGGATCTAAAACCTAAATATGAGAGGCAAACAATACAAGCATGAAAACTAATGTCACAGCAGGCAAACTGACCAATAAGTCATTTGCTATAAAATGGGGATCAGACCAAAACATATCAAAAATATAAAGAGAGAACAAACTAGGGGCTAAGTGGAAATAATGAAATTGACAAAAAATGAAAAACACAGCAAAACATACTCAAAATCCTAGCCATAACTGGGTTATGCTTGATATCTGAAATGTTGCTATTATATAATGAATCTCAGCACAGTATACTGTACAAGGGTGAATAAGTACCAGCGTATTCACAAGCAGTATTCTGGTTTTCTAGGTGTAGATTTTTTTTACATTTACGTAAGATCATTTAAAACACATCATGGGTGAAAAATGAACATGATATTTTATTAAAGCTGCATATACTGTACACTGCTTTATGAATGCATGTTTGCCCGATGAATTGTAAAAGCTGGATTTCAAAATAATTGTTGTAAGTAGCCTTGCAGTTAGGAGACCTGAGTTCGCTTCCCAGGTCCTCCCTGCGTGGAGTTTGCATGTTCTCCCCGTCTTTGCGTGGGTGTCCTCCGGGTACTCCGGTTTCCTCCCACAGTCCAAAGACATGCAGGTTAGGTGCATTGGCGAGCCTAACTTGTCTCTAGTGTGTGCTTGGTGTGTGGGTGTTTGTGTGTGCCCTGTGGTAGGCTGGCGCCCTGCCCAGGGTTTGTTCCTGCCTTGTGCCCTGTGCTGGCCGGGATTGGCTCCAGCACACCACCGTGACCCTGTGTTAGGTTATAGCAGGTTGGACAATGACTGACTGTTGTAAGTAGCAAATCTGCATTATCTTAATATTGGTCTCCAAATTTAATGTGTTATGTTAAGTGTTATGTGTAAATGTTTATTAAATCAGCTTGATCTTTGCAGAAACTGATATTTACCAAGCTTGTTCTTATTGTTCAGTGCTGCTTGCAGGTGTATTTCTAGTACCCAATTTAAGACTCTGATTTTACATATCAGTAGAGTGACACACTATTTCTTGTGTACATGTTGAGCTGTTTTGGCAGTATTCTCTGTATATTACATAAAATATATTAGGTCAAAGTACAGAATGGCATTTTCTCGATATTTCCACACATTTATGTTTTAAATTTGAATAAGTTATCTTTTAATATCTTTTTATGTCTGCCTAGCCAATCCTGATCTATTCTGGCTTAGGGGGAATGCATGTATATACTGTTAATTTATGTTACATTAAAATTCTATTGTAAATCTTTTAGATGTCGTAACTGTGACACACAACACAAGGCTCTTGCTACTGCCATTTTAGTTACTGTTTGTTTTGGGGGAAATGAAACACGAGGTTGAGCAGATTTAAATCAGAAGTTTGACTTTGCTAGTTTAACACTTTCTACTTTTTACTATTGATGAACTCCATGCTTTCTTTGGCAGTGTGTTCTAAGTCGCTGTGCTAGTTGAAGAAGTGTTGGGTAATGAATCTTGTACATGCAGTAGAGATAAGTAAGATGGTTCTACTGGCAGCCATGTACCTCTAAACAGTGACATTAAATTCACCATGTACTTTTGATGGTCTTCAGTTTGTTCTCTTCTCATCCTTTTAGTTTGGCATTCACCTTAGTATTTTCTGTCGTTAACTCTTTGTACATGATCTCCATCCCTCATCCCTCTAGTTGTCATTAATTTGTTACCTGGTCTTTGACGTGAAATCCAGAGGGCACATTTATAAATGTTCAGTCAAAGGTGTTTGTGATCAGTATAGTCCCATTGCCCATTTTCCCCGAAGGTTGTTGGTGATTTCACTGACAGATGTGAGTTTTTCTTTCACTGCGCAAGTTATTTTTCTACCATCTTTTTCAAAATTATTTTTCACATCCGAAATTGTCTCTGCTAATTCCCAGGTACAATAGTGATCTCTTTTCTTTTCAGTTTATTCTGAATTGTTGATTATTGTCTACCTACTATTTATTATTGATTTTTTTATCTTTCTGCATTCTCTTTGCTTTCTTCTCGTTCATGACCTGATTATTATTTTGCATGCATGTTTAGTCCAACATACTTGCAGATCACTATACTATAGTACATCCAGGTAAACCATAGATCTCTGCATAATTGTTGAACCTTTTGGCCTAGGCATGATTTAGTTAATTTCAGAGAAAGCCGAAAGGAATTGCTAGAAATATTTGTTTATCATTTATCATTCCAGTATGTCCTATGAAGCTACCTGAAGAACAGTCTTCCGAAAACGAAACAAATCCCACCACTGCAGCAGTGCAGAATAAGTCTGTGTCTTCCACTCAGCAACATACCAAAAAAGCTCTAAAACAGGTAAGGCAGCAAGAGAAAATAAATTTAGATTTCAGCTAGAATAACTTACAAAGTATAATTAAATCCAGAAGAGGTGTCAAAATTTGTGGTGCATTTTGTTTTGTTTCAGTGAAAATCAAGTAAAAAAATCTTACAAATATTAATTGATAGTCTTTGGACAACAAAAGATAATCTAGTTAAGCATACCTTAAGTTAATGAAACTTTTATAAACAGAAAATGAGAGAAGTGGGTAAAGCGTTTTTGGTTAAGATGATGCTGAGTGGTTAGTACATGTTTTCTATGTTTTATATTTATTGTAATAGTTCAAATTTAACTTGAATGTAAAACTTACTCATATGTTTTATACACACTTAATGTTTTTTCTTATGTTTCTGTTACATTTAATTTTGTTCTTATTTTAACTTAATTTTATTTGTAATATGTATAGAGCGCTAAGCGTATACATCAAAGTGCACTTTAGAAATGTTAGCTAAATTCAATTGAATAGGACTGAATAATATCACTAATTTTAAAATTCTGAACAGGATCCAAAGAATTACTTTGTAGTTATAACATATTAAGTTGCAGGAAGCCCTTCTTTATGCAAAGATTTTTAAGAATCTGAACAAACTACTGAGATATGTAGTTGAAGCAGAAACCTTGACAATTTTTATTTTCCTTGCATTTTATAGTTGTTTTTCTAAAATCAAAATTTATTAAAGGTCACAAATAGGTTTCCCCAACTTTGTAGATGTGGCTAAAGGTATTGGTACCTTACAACTATAAAGAACCACAAGTTGAAACTGACAAAAAGTATTTGGCAACCAAAATCTTTATTCCATAATTCATAGAGCTCTTGATTTTGATTTAGAACTTAACATTTCAAAAATAAAATGAAAATGTCACTGGCAAAGTGGGAGTCCAAGCTTGATATTTTGTAGCACTCCCTTTTTTGGCAATAACTGCAATCATGCGCATTCTGTTACTCTGATTGAGACTTCTGTGCCTCTCTCCTGTCAATCTTACCCAATGTTCTTGAGCAAAGAGCTTCAGTTCCTTATCCTATCTGAGAGTTTCAGCTCTTTCTACAGATGCCCAATTGAATCCTGAGTAGGACTCATAGCAGGTTACTTCTGAACATTTCAATATTTTCTTTTCAGCCATTTTTTGGTGGTCTTAGATGTATGTTTTGGGTCTTTATCCTGCTAGAGGACCCGTGATTTCCGACTGAGACATAGCTTTATGACTCTGGGTATTACATTTCTATCTAGATGGCCTTTATAGTTATTCTTGATTTCATTGTGCCATGCACGGATTCAAGAGACAGCACAGCAACTACATAACAATAATGAACTTCCTCCATATTTCACAATGCTGTATTTTTTCTTTGTTAGGATCTTCTGCAGACATGAAGTTGCTGTAATTTACCAAAAAAAAATCCTAATTTAGTTTCATCTACATAATGGACATTCTCCCAGAGGGAGTATCACTTATCAGCATGAGGTTTAGCAAACTTCAGTCTGGTCTTTTTTTGTCTGTGTCTCAGAAGTGGGATCTTCCAGGGTCTTTAACCATGCAGCTCACTTATGTTCAGACAGTAATGGTGTGACTTAAAGTGGACCTTGATCTTTTAGGTCAGCCTGAAGCTTTTATTTTTAATTCCCTTGCTTCTTTCTCCACCATTTGAACTATCTGTTCAGTCCAGGGTCCATTAATCCTCTTGGGATCAAGTCCAGGGAAGCTGGCTACAGTCCCATGGACCTTTAAACTTCTTGATAATATTAACTATTGTTCCTTGGTCACAAGAACATGATGCTCTTTGGTGAAAGGCTTGTAACCTTTACCTTGATAATGTATGGCTATCACCTTCTTTCTTTCCTCCTCAGGAAAATCTCTGCTTTTCTTTCTCTTGTCCATGTTAATTGTGATGTACACAATGACACAATTCAGCTGAGTGAGGACTTTGCTCCATTCAAAAAGGATGGGTAACCGATTATTGGGTTGAAGTCACCTATGATACTAATTAGAGTAATTAATCTACTTAAGTTATTGCCAGAAACCAGTTGTCACTTTTAAGTTTTATGGGGTACCAATAATTTTGTCAATTCCATTATCATTTGTTTCATTTTTTAAATATGTGAAGTCCTTATTCAAATGTTAGCTGTGTCCTCTATGGAGTCTAATATAAAGAATGGTGGATGCCAAATAATTTTTGTCAGTTTCAACTTATTTCATGGAAATTTTTATTTTATTTTAAATAGTAGGAGGGTAGTAGCACTTTTGCCCATGTTCATAAACAACATAGAGTGACAGCTGTTTTACAGTTTCACGGGGATGTGAAAGACTAATATTAAATTATAAGAAAAAATTTGGTTGCAGTCATCGCAACTAAAGGTGATATACTATATACAATTAGTGGGTGCTGGATTACTTTGTTCATTACATATATGAAATAATTTTTTTAAAAATGTGATATTTGTTCAGTAAGCTACCCATATTTAATGTTCTATTTTGGTTGAACACCTGAAAACATTCAGTCTGAAATATTTGCAGTAATAGAGGACTTCAGAGCACTGTGCATGTTAAATGTTTATGAGAAGGAAACACCAGTGACATGTTTAAAGTAATTTCTGTTAAACCTTTGAATTGGCTGGCATTAAACATATAAATCCTGCAGTTATTTATTTTATTACAGAAGGCTACTTTAATTCTTTCAGGGAATACTAAATTCAACCATGTGTTTATTTTTTCCAGTTTATTCACAGAATGCCCATTACAAAGTTCTTTCTAGTTGATTAATGTAAATTAATTGATCATTTTTAAGGCAATGCAACTTATCTCAACAACATACAGTAACTTGAAAACAAATAAAGGCAGTGAGGTTGCTATTCGTTCATTATTGAATGTTAACTTTTGCAACTGCTTAAAATTACTTTTATGTGTTTTATTTTATTAAGTATGGAGTAGAGATTGTGGCATTACAGTCAAGAATTTTCAAGTGAGACATTGTGTTTTAAAAATCATGAAAAAATATGGTTATTTAAATGACTTTGTGAGAAAACACCATAAAACATGTTGTCGTACAGTAAAGATACTGTAGACACACCTGTTTTTTGTTTGTATTTTACTTTATCTGTTTATTCTTTTTGTTAGTTGAGAGAAAGGCAATGACAATTTTTTTTTATTAGCAGCATTTTTAAAAATAGCAATTTGGTCTTTGTGGGAAATCATCTCAAAGAAGGCAATTCAGAATGGTGATACTAAAAGACAAAAATCTCTGTAAATAAGTGTATTCATAGGTGTCAACTTACAGCAGCTAGATACCATAATAAGTCTTACTATAAATGATTATGGTTGATGTAATTGTTGATAATGTGACTTAAAATTCAGCAGCTTTGAGTCCTGATTCTTACTGCATTTACATTATACATGCCAATGAAAATGTGCTTATAGTTGTATGTGTACTTATTTCAAAAATGTTAAAATACCAAAATCTCCATGGGGAGTTACATTTTTAGTAGTTAGAAAAAATATTTTGGACAATGTTACATTTTTATTTAAAATTTCTTTAAGGATTCAAGTTTCTCTTGGTTTTATTTTTACTGCCATTTCTTGTGACATAATGGTCCCAGTATTCGTGTTGTCTACAACTCCTGTAGTTTTTATATTGAAATTTTACATTACAAAATTTATTTTCATTATTGTCAAGTTTTATATATTTTTTATGTATTTACTTAACATTTTAATCAAAGCAAAGTATCAGTTGTAAGGGAAGGGAAAATACCTTGTACTTACATCCAAACATTATAGATGGCGGCAGGGCCGGAGTTAGATGAAAAGAGGCCCTAAGCTATTCCACTTATGAGGCCCTTTCACCTCCCATTTTTGTTTGTTCAAATTGCTAACAATTTGAATGTAGGCCCCTCTTGATCTTGAGGCCCTAGACTGAAGCCTAGTTAGCCTATAGGAAAATCCGGCCCTGGATGGCGGAATTTAGTAGGGAGGAATTGTTTGAAAACTACTGAAGAGAACACTGTGATTGAAAGTAATGTGATAAAGAGCACTTGGAAGAAATAAAGCAGAAGTTGCTGAATGGGATAATGGTATTGGTTGCAAGAAATTTAAAGGACCAATCTGTACATTTTTGAGAAGCACTAAAAAAGGTGAGGTTAGATAAAATGTTGTAAATGTTTAAAGCAACAGAAGAGCCTGAAAGTGACAGGTTGATAGACCTTTACAACCTGATTACATAAGAATGGAGGATTCCTGAAGACTGAAAAAGAAGTGTTCTCATTCCAGGTGTAAAAGGAAATAGTGATCTGCAGGAATGGGGGTCATATTGAACGATGAAGCTTTTTGAGCAGGTGATCAATGAAGGTGAGGGAGTGTTAGAGAAAAGAACCAGAGATTAAGTGAAGTTAGCGAAATGCAGTTTGGCTTCATTCCTTGGCAATGAACAACAGATGCAATCTTTATTGCCAGGCTGATGTTTTAAAAGCATCAGGTGAAACATAAGAAGCTGCAGTGTGCTGTAGATCTGGAGAAGGCTTTTGACAGGATGCTATGAGAAGGGGTGAGTTATGCATTGAGAAAGTTAAGTGTGGACAAAAGGTTAGTGTCTGCGGTGATGTGAATGAATTATGACACATGAATGATTGTAAGGACAGCAGATATGGGATAGTGAACGTTTTGAGATGAACATGGGGGTATACCAGGGATCTTTTGTGAGTCTGGCACTTTGTGATAATAAATAGAAGTGATAACCAGAACGGTGCAATAAGAATTCCCATGAAAACTCTTAATGCAGTTTGCCAAAGATTTATACACTAAGTGATACAGAAAAAAAAACAAGACAAGACTGCACATAGAATTAATGCAAATTTAAGAGAAAAACTAGACTTGGATTCAATAGGCATTATGCTGAGGATGAACAGACTTAAGATACTTTAGGTAGGTGGAGCAAAATAGCTGAGGTACAATGATTGGGTGAAGTGGTGCATATAGATGCAGGCAGAGGTGTATAATCAAGGAAGTTCATAGTTAGAGGTGGTGTTAGATGATGTGAAGGAATGCATCTTATCCCAAATGACACCTAAGACTGCTGATATGGTGGCAACTGGCTATCCTTAGCAAACTTGGAAAATAATGAGGATGAATGATTAAAACTTTTTAACTTTATTCTTCATATTGTCTCTATTCAACAGAAGTGGCATTTTGGCATGTAAATCCTAGTGAGGATTAGTGGCTACACATTGTCAGAAGGGAGGGAGCATTCATGAGAAGCCATCCATAAAAAGAGATATGCAGAATGTGTGTGTGTGTATGTCATAGCGAGTGTGACAATGACAGCAAGCAAGATAAAGAAAGAGGAATACTTACAATCGTTAAAAGAAATGCAACTAGGTTTAAATTTATTGGACTGGGTGCATGGACGCTGGCTTGACTTGACTTACAGAGTTGGCGAAACTGAGTGCAGACGGTGTTGCCTCTCACCCTAAATGAGTGTTGTGAGGTAGTGTGAATGTGCAGGCAATAGACAAGGTAGATAAAACATCTTTAGAGTTATGTGTAAGGAGTTGTGGAAGAATGGAGTGCTATTGAAAATCCCCATTCAGGAAAATGTCTTCCAGTAAACCTTGCTTGAGGGAGAGATAGTGTGTCTCACAGTGTATTAGGCTACCAGCATCAGTGATAATGAAATATTAGATGAACAATGACAGAGAAAATCAAACAAAATGCAGATCAATTAGCATATTATTTTGTCATAAAATACAAACATCAAATAACAACATTAAAATATAAACATTCATCAGATACTCAACACTGAAAACAGAAGCGCAAATGAATATCCATTCAGTAAATTGCAAATTGCCTGGTTAATACATAATAATCATCATTCACCACATTCACAATTTCAGTCCAAGAACATAAAATATAATATTTCATGCCAATGTAATTAAAAATTATTTATTTTCCCGTTTTTTTTTTTTTTCAATGAGCAAAGTCCTAAATTGTGTTTTATTTAAATAGTCTATTCATGATAATGTTGATAGCAACTATTCTAATGCAGTGAGATACACAATTTCACACAGACTTTAAATTGCATCACAGAAAATTCAGGTAATGGTCAATTGAAAGGCTCTATCCTTCAGACCTTAAAATGTTAAAACTTACTTTCAGATATGCACAGAGATACAGTATGCCAAAACAAAATGGGGTTGAAGGGCCTGACCAAGCAATTTGGAAACAGGCTAGTAACAACAGGGACAAAGATAATTGCACACACTTCAAGTGGAATGTTTTTCATGATAAGAAATTGCATTGAGTATATCAGGTTAATATGAAACAAAAATGATTATGATAAAGTTTACTAATGAACATTTTAATAATACATTAAATTATTCAGGCACATTTACTTATTTATTTTTTGCAAAACAGCACCACCTACTGGGAATAGGGGTGGGGTGGGGTTTGGAGGGGATGTATAGTGCTGCATTTACCCCACACGTAGACACTGTACTTTGTGATTGAACTATCATACTTTTTGATGTTGTTTTGGTATTTCATGTTTTTTGTTTTATAACTGAAGGCAGGAATAGATCATTTTATCTACTTTTCTTTTGGAACAAATATTACATGTTCAGTGGTTATGCAGAAAGTTTAGTACATGAAGCAGAGTGCTGAGTCCTTGCATTTTTTAAATTTGTAGCAATTATTTTAGGTAAGCAATTAGATGTCTATTGGTGGGCTTGGATGGAATTCACATAAGGCAGATATGGGATGAATTAAGTTTAATATAAGAAAATGTAATTTTTGTATATGTGGAAAAGATATTTTAAGCTGTTCTGAAAGATTAACAAAGTGAGTTATTTATTGAGTCATTATTAGTGATTAAATGACAGCTTTGTGGTTTAAGGTTCAGTTCTCTGGCCAGTGCACTTTAAAGTAATTTTTTCAACTGACATAGGGGAGCAATTAGAAAGACGCTTGTCAGGTGTCAATTACACACACATTTTTGAAAATGTTTCCTCAGTCAGTGAGTTCTGAATACATGGACCCACTTCTGTAGCAATGTGGTCGAAAGTAGAACATTGGAGACCTTTAAATCTCAGCACAGTATAAATGTGAAATTCTTAATAAATAAGAATTGACAAGGTTATTTGGCTGAATGATCTTCACTTGTCAAAATATTTTTTATAGTATGTTCTTATGTTTCTACCATTTTGCGTTATTTAGGTTTACTTGAAATGTACTGCACAAGCAGACTGAGGATATTTTCATGATCTTAAATTAGGCAAAAATCATCTGGAGCCTCATGTATAAACAGTGCGTATGCACAAAAATGTTGCATAAGAACGTTTCCACATTCAAATCTCGATGTATAAAACCTAAACTTGCCGTAAAGCCACGCACATTTCTACGGTAGCTCATACCCTGTCATACGCAAATTTTGCAGACTGGTGGCACCCAGCATCAAAGCAGTGCTACTCTTCCTGTGTGGTTACCCTTTCTCTTTTAGATCCACATCCCTGACGCAGCTTTATAAATACACTGAAATTAACCACATATTGTTTATTAGTTTAATACATCTGATTGTAATTAACCTGCAACAATATAATGGTCCACAGAATAGTCAAACTATTCCAAATACCATTACTGCTTTAGCGTTGTTACTCTAACTGCACCTTCTTCTTCTTTTAGCTGCTCCTGTTAGGGGTTGCCACATCAGATCATCTTTTTCCATATTACTCTCATTGCACCACTCAGAGTATTTATATCACTGTATCTCAGTGTGAATCGCAGCTGTACAGCAGCTGATCGGAAAGAGAATTATCGGTATACAGCATCAAGCACATGCTGCCTCAGCCATGCTGTCTATTGAACTGCACTCATACGGCAAACACTTCAGAGCCTTTCTTCGCAGTCCAGAAACAGTTTCATCCCAAGAACTATAAACGCACTCAATCAGTCCATCAAGTGCTCCTTGTAGAACTGTTTGTACCTATAAGTACAATTACCTCACTGTAAACTTGCCATACAGTTACAGTGGTATGAAAAACTATTTGCCCCCTTCCTAATTTCTTATTCTTTTGCATGTTTGTCACACAAAATGTTTCTGATCATCAAACACATTTAACCATTAGTCAAATATAACACAAGTAAACACAAAATGCAGTTTTTAAATGATGGTTTTTATTATTTAGGAGAAAAAATCCAAACATACATGGCCCTGTGTGAAAAAGTAATTGCCCCCTGAACCTAATAACTGGTTGGGCCACCCTTAGCAGCAATAACTGCAATCAAGCGTTTGCGATAACTTGCAATGAGTCTTTTACAGCGCTCTGGAGGATTTTGGCCCACTCATCTTTGCAGAATTGTTGTAATTCCGCTTTATTTGAGGGTTTTCTAGCATGAACCGCCTTTTTAAGGTCATGCTATAGCATCTCAATTGGATTCAGGTAAGGACTTTGACTAGGCCACTCCAAAGTCTTCGTTTTATTTTTCTTCAGCCATTCAGAGGTGGATTTGCTGGTGTGTTTTGGGTCATTGTCCTGTTGCAGCACCCAAGATCGCTTCAGCTTGAGTTGACAAACAGATGGCCGGACATTCTCCTTCAGGATTTTTGGTAGACAGTAGAATTCATGGTTCCATCTATCACAGCAAGCCTTCCAGGTCCTGAAGCAGCAAAACAACCCCAGACCATCACACTACCACCACCATATTTTACTGTTGGTATGATGTTCTTTTTCTGAAATGCTGTGTTCCTTTTACGCCAGATGTAACGGGACATTTGCCTTCCAAAAGTTCGACTTTTGTCTCATCAGTCCACAAGGTATTTTCCCAAAAGTCTTGGCAATCATTGAGATGTTTCTTAGCAAAACTGAGACAAGCCCTAATGTTCTTTTTGCTTAACAGTGGTTTGCGTCTTGGAAATCTGCCATGCAGGCCGTTTTTGCCCAGTCTCTTTCTTATGGTGGAGTCGTGAACACTGACCTTAATTGAGGCAAGTGAGGCCTGCAGTTCTCTAGACGTTGTCCTGGGGTCTTTTGTTACCTCTCGGTTGAGTCGTCTCTGCGCTCTTGGGGTAATTTTGGTCGGCCGGCCACTCCTGGGAAGGTTCACCACTGTTCCATGTTTTTGCCATTTGTGGATAATGGCTCTCACTGTGGTCCCCTGGAGTCCCAAAGCTTTAGAAATGGCTTTATAACCTTTACCAGACTGATAGATCTCAATTACTTCTGTTCTCATTTGTTCCTGAATTTCTTTGGATCTTGGCATGATGTCTAGCTTTTGAGGTGCTTTTGGTCTACTTCTCTGTGTCAGGCAGCTCCTATTGAAGTGATTTCTTGATTGAAACAGGTGTGGCAGTAATCAGGCCTGGGAGTGGCTACGGAAATTGAACACAGGTGTGATACACCACAGTTAGGTTATTTTTGAACAAGGGGGCAATTACTTTTTCACACAGGGCCATGTAGGTTTGGATTTTTTTTTCTCCCTAAATAATAAAAACCATCATTTAAAAACTGCATTTTGTGTTCACTTGTGTTATATTTCACTAATGGTTAAATGTGTTTGATGATCAGAAACATTTTGTGTGACAAACATGCAAAAGAATAAGAAATCAGGAAGGGGGCAAATAGTTTTTCACACCACTGTATAATATTGCACAATTGTAAATTTTGAGATTAAAGTTGACATTCCGTGCTTTTTTTCCACTCTGGGCCTTTTTCCCACTGTTCCCTAATAAGCTTTCATATTACACTCAGACGGTGGGCAACGACTCGCCTTTTCATGGCGACTTTGATATCTGACAACTTCTTTTTTGTTTCGGGCACTGTGTGACTTTATGAACTTGAGCTTTCGAGTTTCTCCGACACGCTATATCACTTGATCAACTTCCTTTTGTTGTTTATACCACTGTTTAAACCAACAAATAGTACGTTTTTCTTTGCCTCCATTTGGTATTCGCTGAAATTCTTTTTTCCCTCGTGCTTTTGCCATTGCCTTTTCACAGAACACTGAGCTTAAGGGCTATTTATATATTGATTTGCATATTCAAAGAGGCATAATTTGGGGGGAGTTGGGATGGGGCAGCAGGCGCGTGCACATGCATTAATTTTCACGCTGACCGGGATTTATGTAGAGGAAGAACGTGGAAGCTGGTGTTCGCACAGATTTATGCATCTGGATTTTTTTGTGCGTAAGCACACTTGGGCTTTTGTGCTTAGAAAGATAGCAGAATTTTATTTTAGACTTAATTACTGGTTATGTAATTAACTTGTGAGCTGTTGAAATTGACATGTGAGCTTCTGTGTATATGAACTGTTAAAATTTCACATCTAAACCTGCCTTTTTCTCTAATAAACACTGTTCTGCATATGTAATATAAATTGAGTATTAAAAGTAAACATCCAAGATTCTTTGCAGTTGCTTAAATTGCTTGTCTTTTACCCACATGGTGGCCTGACTGCTGATGTAGTCCATGATGAAAAGGGCCACCTGAGCTGCAAAGAACATTATACTACTGGAACATGGAATGTGAGAGGGATGAACATTGGAAATAAAAGAACAAGTGTGGACCTAGTGGGAGTCCGTGAACTGCATTGGATTGGATCTGGGGACTTCAGCTCAGACGACTACACCATTTATTACTTGGACAACAAAACAGAAAGTTGAAAGGCAGTTTCCATTGTGGCAAACAAAAGGATTGCAAGGTGCATACAGAGCTCCCAGTACATAAAAGATTGGTCATGTCCATCCACATCATAGAGTAACCTCTGAATGTGTCCATCATCCTAGTCTATTCATCAACAGAAGACGTGTCAAAGCAGAACATTGGGGACTTCTATGCTCAGGTCCAAAGCGCACTCAATAGAACCCCAAGAAAGGACATCACCAACATTATGGGTTCAATGCCAAAGTTGGAGAAGGAGAGGATGCAGGAGGGGTCAACAGGTATGACTTAGGGGAGAGGAAAGAAGCTGGGGACCACCTTGTGCAGTTCTGCCAAGAGAACAAGCTTAGAATCACCAACCCTTCTTCACACAGCCCTATATGCTTGGACATCATAACCAGATTGACCTTATCATCTGCCAGCAAAAATAGAAGGTAACAATTGTTTCTGATATGATCACCCACTCCATATGGCTAAAGTCAGTGTCAGATTATGCAAGATCAAGCATCTGGACAGGCAGAGGAAGGTTGTAAGACGTTTGTGTGTTAGTGAGATTCTTGTGCAGTATGCAATCAAAGTGAGTCATTGGTTCAACCTGCTAAAGCAGGAAGGGGGGAGCCTAGATGAATTGTGGGCAGAGATCAAAGGGACCATCACTGAAACTGCTCAAGAGCATGTGCCATCTAAGAAGCCAGTACATGGTGGGAACTAGTTAACTGCAGCCACCCTCCAAATCTCCAATAACAGGAGAAGGCGACTTAATGCCAATTTCCAAAGAGAAGCCAGAAAAGAGGAGAACAACTTCCAGAATGCTCTCTGCATGAACATCGAAGAAGCCTATATGAAGGGCCATACCAGTGAACTATTTGCCATTGGTAAAACAAGTGAAAATGCCTCACTCAGCACGGCAATCAACCATCAAAGACCGTTGAAATGAAATTAGTGACCAGCCAGACATCAAGCAGAGATGTAAAGAATACACAGAGGAATTATACACTAGCGCGGACTACCCTCTAGTGGTTGGGGGTTTAGAGGAAGCAGAACCAGAGTAAAAGGAAAGTGAAGTAGATTGGGTGTTGAGGCAACTGCCAAACAACAAAGCACTTGGCATTAATGGAATCCATACAGATCTGCACTAACCAGTCCCAAGAGCCAAACTAACAGCTCTATGCCAGAAGATGTGGAGGACCTGCACATGGGCAAAGGACTGGAAAAGATCAGTTTTTATCCCACTGCTGAAGAAAGGTGATGCTAGGCATTGTGCCAGCTATAGAACAATTGCTATGGTCCCCCACACCAGCAAGGTGCTTCTTAAGATAATTCAGAGGTGTGTGAGCAACATCCTTGATTGAGAACTTCCTGACGCTCAAGCTGGATTCTGTAACGGTAGAGGGACCCGTGATCACATCACAAACTTGAGATGGATCATAGAAAAGGCGAGAGGGTACCAGAAGAAGCTATACCTGTGCTTCATTGATTATACCAAGGGTTTTAGACTATGTTGAGCATGATAAGCTTTGGGAAGCACTGAGTGAGGTAGGAGTGCCAGTGCACCTGATCAGGTTAATCAAATCACTCTACTATGTTCAAGAAGCCACAGTGCGAACCACGTATGGAGACACAGAATGGTTAAAGATCAAAAAGGGTACAAAGCAAGGATGCATCCTTGTAGTTGTTTTGTTGATATGTGTCATGGAGCAACCAGTGCGGACCACCGCGTTCTTCATAATGATATACAGTGGATCTGATATGCAGTAGGATTAGAGGTAAGATGAAGAAATGTTTAGATATTGCTTAAACTATATACAGTTGTTCAGTCAACTGTGTATGGGGGTGCATAATATAATGTGTCCTCAATTCGTTGTAAGATTGCTTAAGGCCATTTTACATTACACAACCTCTAATCCTAGCAAGTCAGGGAAAGTCATGTAGTGTGACATACCCAGTGACTCAATCCAACCAGTCTGCAACTTACCTCAACAAAATCAAACAGGTTTGATATATATCAGTTGGCTGTTTAATTCAGTGTTGACAACCAATTAGAAATCACTAGGAAGTACAATGTATACAGTAATCCCTCGCTATATCGCGCTTCGACTTTCGCGGCTTCACTCCATCGCGGATTTTAAATGTAAGCATATCTAAATATATATCACAGATTTTTCGCTGGTTCGTGGATTTCTGCAGACAATGGGTCTTTTAATTTATGCTACATGCTTCCTCAGTTGGTTTGCCCAGTTGATTTCATACAAGTGACGCTATTGGCAGATGGCTGAGAAGCTACTCTAATCAGAGCACTTATTACATATTAAATAAAACTCCTCAATGATATACGATTTGCTTCCCGCGTGGTGCTTGATTGTTAGCTTTTCTCTGTCTCTCTCACTCTCTATGCCTAACGGAGGGGGTGTGAGCAAAGGGGCTGTTTGCCTAGAGGATATGGACGCTTCCTCTAAAAAATGTTGCTTTATCGCGGTGCTTCGGCATACTTAAAAACCCAAAAGCACGTATTGATTTTTTGATTGTTTGCTTTTCTCTGCTCTCTCTCTGACATTCTCTGCTCCTGACACGCATTCTTTGAAGAGGAAGACATGTTTGCATTCTTTTAATTGTGAGAAAGAACCGTCATCTCTGTCTTGTCATGGAGCACAGTTTAAACTTTTGACTAAAGGGTGTTATTTCATGTCTAGGGGCTCTAATAATGTTAACAGTGTGTGAGAGTTTATAAGGGCTTAAAATATATAAAAATAACCATACAAATATATGGTTTCTACTTCGCGGATTTTCATCTATTGTGGGGGGTTCTGGAATGCAACCCCCGCGATTGTGGAGGAATTACTGTATAATGCAATAGTGAGAAACAAAAAACGCAGGTGCTTGTTTGTATGATGTCTTATTTTTTTTACATGCTATGACAGAATAGAGAAAAGGAAAAAGTCCTGAGATTGCAGCTGAATTTGCAGGGATGAGATTGCAGCTGAATTTCCATATCTGTATTACACAGGCATTTACTCTGTCAGGGAGCATATTATTGTCTGTCAGAAAAGGGTCAAGTTCACAATAATTTCGAAATGTGAATCTTTAGTGGAAAAGCATCATTCAGTCTCGTAATTTGACTTCTCCTCCAACTAGGTGAAGAAATCAGCAACCGCAGTCAACAAGTTTGATATTCCCTCTAACTAGAAGTGACATAACATTGGTTTTACAGAGACTAGAGTTGTTTCTAACACAGAAGAATTGAGAAAAATCCCACCATTAATATGATTATAATCAAGGATCTGGTCATAGACTTGAGAAAGCAGGCAACAGATAGAGGGATTACTGGAGAAAGGGTTGGTAGCTTTACATTTCTTGGAGTGACCATGACTGATAACTGAAATGACGACATCACATCTTATCTATGATTGTGAAAACTCACTCATTTGTTTATTTCAGTAAATGTCTGATGAAAGTCCAGATTTCTCCATCCGTGCTCAACAGCATCAATAGCTACAGTGAAGTCCATTCTCACTGGTTGTATAACATCCTGTTATAGCTTCTTTCTGTTCAGCTCAGGAACTCAAAACATGTTAGAGGGTAGTGAGGTTGGCTCATTAAATTTCTTTCTATCCAGGACATATGTAAGACTTGGTGTCTTATAAAGGTAAATAGTATTATTAAACACCTCAGCCATCCTTCACATTTGCTTTTCTTTGCCATCCATTTATGACCATGACCATTAGCACTTGTAGCAGTGGATTCAGGATTAGTTTTATCCATAGCTCATAAGACTACTCCGCATTCACTCATTATGAACACTGCACAAGTGCTTCTTGTGTATATTGTCTAATTTTTCCATTTGTTGCATGGTATTATGTTTATTGCATGATTTTGCTGTTGTCTGTAGTCTATGGGGAAAAATGCAAGTAGGAATTTCCCTGCAATATGTACATATAAAAATAAGTTTTGAAGTTGAATTAACTTTTTCACAGAATGATAATAATATGTAGGGATGCTGCATAATATGTAGGGATGCT
The DNA here is from genome assembly GCF_016835505.1 of Polypterus senegalus. Lineage (NCBI taxonomy): Eukaryota > Metazoa > Chordata > Cladistia > Polypteriformes > Polypteridae > Polypterus > Polypterus senegalus. The sequence continues at coordinate 32,994,460 of NC_053158.1, forward strand.
GCATGTTTTCTTCTAGAAAACAGCAAAAGTCTTATTTATGTAGTGTAGATGTAAGTTCAGGCAGATGAAAGGAAGGAAAAATCCCTAATCACAAAGCTCATTAAAGAGCTGAACTCTTTCTGTGATACCGAAAATGATAAATTATTGAGCTTTTGTTCTCCATGACCTTACTCTTTTTATTTTATGTTTGTGCCTTAGCGAAATTCTGGGAATTGATATATTTAAAGCCTTGATGTTACTGTTTTGCATAAAATTATATTTGTATTTTTTACATTTATGAAATACGTTTGTATAAATAGAATTTAACATCTCAAACCTGCTTAATCCATGTGTCCTTTGCACTCCAGGCCCCACACATTCTATTTTTTATACTTGGCATTTAATGGAACAGTCAACAAATATAATTCTGTTTTCTTTATCACTAATATATCAAATTGGCATCCACGGCTCAGCTAGTACCTCATATGTCACGCATACTGGGTTTGAATTCCTGGCTAGTAACTGTTAGTATGGAGATTATGTATTCTTCCAATGCTTCTATGAGTTTCCTTTAAAATACTCTTGATTTTTGTTAACATATAACAAAGATATTTATGTTAATTAGCAATTCTTAATTGGCTGTTTGTGTGTGATTGACACCCTATCTACCTGGTAGTGTAGCCATTCTACTTGCCCATCAGTTCTCATGGGCAGCTCTTTTGCTGCCTTGCTGCTTTATAGGTCTCCTAAGTTGGGACTAACTAGAACATTACAAAAGTTGTCATGAGATCAAGCCTTCTAACACAGCAAAGCTTGTTAATTCTGTCCACAGTCAAGCTTTGAATGTCACTAAAGTCCTACTGTACCACACTTGGTAATTTATCCCATGTGTCTATGGTTCTTTTTGTGAAGAAAAACTTTCTAATGTTTGAGCAGAATTTACCCTTTACAAGTTTCACAACTGTATTCCCATGTTATGCCTGAATCCACTGTACTAATTCCTGAAAACCTCAACCATATCACCTCTTAATCTCCATTTGCTTAAACTGAACAGGTTCAGCTTCTTTAATCTTTTTTCATAGTTTGTGTCTCTCAGTACCAGAATTAGCCTAGGTGCTCTCCTCTAACCTTTTCCTAGTGTTGTTGTTTGTTTTTTGAAGCCAGGATACTAGTACTGCATGCAAAGCCTCACCAGTACATTATAAAGCTTTAGTGTAATCTCTTTCATAGGGGTGATATTGTTCCCATTAAAATAGTACTCTGAAAAAGTTCAAGAAGATTAGGAAAATTATCCCATACTTGGTGAAGGACACTAGTAAAAGAAGCAAGTCAGTTTGGAAAGTCATGGGGTAAAATAAAAAAGTGGGTTTGTAACAGATCAGAATGATAAACATTTTTAAAGGTCCTGTGCTCCTTGTTGTAGTGACAGCAATTATTATTATTATTCCTGTAACCTCCTTTTACTTGTATTGTACTCATCATGCTATATAACGTAACATTCTGTTAAGTTTCTTAACCCAGCCTTAACCTAGTTTCTTAGCCTTCTTAACAGCTTCTGTACACCATCTAGAAGTAATTACTGTAGTGATGAGTCCACTGTGACTCTCATGTCCTCATTATCTCTTTTATTGGGAGGGTTAGGTATTCTTGGCAACTGCTGGGTCACTTGTCCTCTAGCGTCCTTGGAACACATTACATACTGGTGACCTGAGCACGTCTCAGGCTCTGCTTCTCAGGCACATCTCTCCTTGGACCTTCCTGGGCTTTCATGCAAATATATAAAGCATATATCCCCTTGTTTTACCTTTCCTTCTGTACAAGCATGGCATCTTTCATCATCTCTTCTTTTGTATGCAGCTTTTTTCTTCAGAGGGGCATGATGTGCCAACGTTTCTTTCCTTCATTATCCTCTTGATTATTGTTTTTTAGAAATATATCTGTGCATGTGGTTATTAATAATATAAAGCTGCTTTGGTACCCAGACATTTTTCACTCTTCTCCTAAATCTAACAATATTGCATTTCCTTTGCTCGTGCTTTTAGCTAAAATACTGCATGAATGCTTAAATTCTTATGCACAGTTCTTATTACCAATAGTGGATTTCACTGGTAAGATGGAAGAAACAGAAACCTTAAAAACAAGCTCACTAGAATTCCTTTAAGTGTACTGTACGTTTTGGGTATCTGCTAGTGTCGCCTTCTATCCGTAGTTTGATTAATTAAAGTCATGCAGAAAATGTCACATACAAAATTAATCATTTTTAGCGTTTATGTTTTTAAGCCTATAAAATTATAGCACTAGACTAAATAGTGTTAAAAAGAGCTTTGTATGTATTTCTCTTACTGTTTTTAAAATAACTAGTGATGACATTAAAATAGCCAAAATGAAGTATTTTACAGTATGAATAATTTCTCCTTAGAGCTGAAAAATCCTGTGTTCTCAATGCAGTTCAGATTTCAAAAAGCACTTCTAGATTATATCTCCAGCATAATTTTATTGCCTAATATATCTGCATAGCTATGTATTAAATAAAGTTGATATTAAAATTAAAATTCAATTAAAGTCATGCTGACATGGCAACGGTGAATTTATTCTGTTTCTCATTTAGTTGCTTGCTTTGTAATAACCTTGAAGCTTTCCTGGGAATACTGGAATGTTACTTTGTATTTGAGCAAACCACAAGAAGAGATTTTTCACTGTCAGTGTAATTCTTGACTCTTGCTATATAAATCAAATACTGAATTGGATCAGTGACTAGTCTTATTGAATGTATGTATGATGTTTTTGATAAATTTTAAGTTAATGTTGGTAAAATTAAAAGATGAGTAAAATAATATAAGGTGACTGGTAGCTTATCCACAATTTTTACTGCCAAGAGCCAGATGCTACCAAAATAGACTCCGTCTTACTGCAACTTTAAATTGTACTATGTAGGTTTAGGAAATAGATGGAGTAAATAAATTGCAAAATTTGGACATGCTGAAAAATTGCAAGTCGGTATACATAATCCAACTATTATAAACTAGTAATAAAAAAACAAAAACGTATGCATTTAAAAATTGGAGATCAAAGCTGTGATTAATGTTAAGAGTTTTTATTTCCATTAGCATGATTTGTTTTCCTACTGTTTGCACTGAAACCAAATGACAATAAAATATAAATGACAGAAATTGGAGAAATATTTATAAAAGAATATGATGTCATTGGAAAAGCAATTAAACATCAGATACCCTGTTAGTGGGTCTACCAAAAAGACAGTCAAAAGCTAAGGCAGAACAAGGCCCAACCATCTTTGAAATAGCAAGACTTCCTACTCGGAATACTTTTTAGCTGATATACTGTAGTCTTGAACCAGAGACAGAATGATGAATACCTGCTAATATTAATTGACAAGGAGCACAACATAAGCATGTACATCATTAACAGTGAATTTGTTCTTCCAATTCTCATATGTTATTCCCCTCATATTTGTGTAATGGCACTTATACAAGTAGCAAAATGTTGACATTGGCCCAAAATGGTTAAGAACTTGCCTGCATTTTAATAGGTGGCTTATTTAAGAATATATTATAGCTGTTTGATATTATGGTCAAAAGTAAAAGAGACAACATGGTGTCTTTTGTCTTTGTCGATCTAACAATGTTATCCATAATGAACAACATTTTGATGGAATGATAAACAATGGGAGGCTCCGGCGAGAAAAACACTTTTGTGGTGGGCTGAACAAAGACAGCTGGAGCTAAGCAGTACACAGTTGGAAGCAAATAAAATGTATTAGTTAAAGGCTTATTATTACATTAACATATGGAAGAATATAATGTGGTCAACTACTGGTTGTACTTCAAAGTAAAACTATCTGGTGAATTTCTACAATCTGTAATAACATAATCTATGGTCTCGGCAGGAGCTTATCCTGATCGTACTGAGCACATTCAAGGTACCAACTAGGGGACAGATGTCTAATCTATCATTGGGTCTTTATGAAAAAAGAATTAGGATACAGGGAGAACTTACCAATTTTGACAGCTAGTTTTAGGATTCAAATCCAGAATGCTGTGACCTGAGGCAGCAGTGCCAGTCACTAGGCCACTGTGCCATTCTCCATCTATAATGATAAAAACAAACCTCGGCTTATGCTACATTCAGCATTATACAACATTATACAAATTAATGGCAGAACGTTAAGAAAAGAGAAAAACGTAAAATACAGTATTTGTGCAGATCACAATGCCACACTTTTCTATATGCTAAAAGACAGGCATTCTGTACTCTACCTCTGTCTTACTGATTATAACATTAAGTAGAAAAGAAAGGAAGACATGCACATTCCATGTTTCTGTCCTGCCACAGTCACTGCAGTACATAGTATACATGAAATAAAGCAACATATATGCCTGGATTACTTTTACTCCGACTTACCCACTGCAGCCCAAGAAAGAGGGAGGCACATACACTCCTTAATATTGTACCTTCTCACTCACCATGGTGAATAGTGGTGGTAAAGAATGGGAAATGTCTGCTTACAATATTGATGCTGTTCCATATACACCACAGCATACAGTGACACACTAGAGGGTGAGATGTGTACCTCCAATACTCTTAACTCCTTCTCCTTCATGGCAGTACGAGAAAGAGCATGACACCTTCCTCTTTTGATTATCTCATTATTTGACTTGCTATATTCTTTTTGTTTATGTTGGGTACCATGGATACCGGCATGGCTTATCTGGTTTTAAATTAAAATAGTAATTCCTGACTTATTTTCATTATGTATAAAGCATTTTAATTTTGAGTACTATACAATTTTAAATAAGACAGAAAACATTGTAGTAGAATGTTTGATGTGAAAAATTGAAGCATATTTAATAGTAAATGTTTATAAATGAGCCCATTAATCTAACCATGAGTAAAGTCCATTTCCTCTCAATTCAATTAATATCAACCTATGTATGATATACAGTTCATTTTTTCGGGAAATATTATTATGTATAGTGCATTTGTACAGGATGATGGAGCTATTTTGGTGTTACTGTATTTCTTACATTGTACTGGATTCATTTCAAAGTAGACTAATTTTCATTTACATAATATTTTAAAGGAGTAAAGGGAGAGACAATTGGCAAGATGAGAGAAAAGCCATTTTTCTTTTAAAGCCACGCACTTTTCCTCGGTACCTAATGCCTTGTCGTACGCAAGTTCTCCGCTCGGTTTTGCAGACTGGCGGCACCCAGCGTCAAAGCAATGGTACTGTTCCTGTGTGATTACTCATTATTTTCATGTTTATAAATACACCGAAACTAACCGCATATTGTTTATTAGTGTAATGCATCTGATTGTAATTAACTCGTAACAATATAATGGTCCAGGGAACAGCCATAGTATTCCAAATACCATAACTGCTTTAGCGTTGTTACTCTCACTGCACCTTCCTCTTCTTCTTATTTTTCTTCTTCTTCTTTCAGCTCCTCCCGTTAGGAGTTGCCACAGTGGATCATCTTTTTCCATATTACTCTCACTGCACCATGCGGAGTATTTATATCACTGTATCTGAGTGTGAATCACAGCAGCAGCTGATCGGAAAGAGAATTATCGGTATACAGCTTCAAGGATACGCTGTCTCAGCCACGGCAAAACGTTTTAAAGCCTTTCCTGTACAGACCTCGCGGTTCAGAAACAGTTTAATCCCAAGAACTTTAAATGCAGTCAATCAAGTGCTCCTTGTAGAACTGTTTGTACTTATAAGTACAATCACCCCACTGTAAACTTGCACTACAGTTATAATATCGCACAACCTGAGCCACTTTATAAAGCACGTATTTACATATGATGACGATATAATTTTTAAGGTTAAATGCAGCAAAATATGTTTGTTAAATTATACAGATAAAACTTTAACTTCATTTAAATAATCTATATTCTTCACTGGGAGTGTCGTTAAGGATAGAATAATTAAACATGTACTACGAAGCTATTTCAATGTTCTTTAAACGTTTTGAAGAATCGGCACTAAGCTTACAGATGGCTTAACGTCTATTACAGAGCTGATTGTATGGCGATCGGTTACTTGGGGAAAGAAAAGCACTGACTGCAATGACAGCTACGCCAATATATATTGAAAATAACAACACAGCAAAAAACACAGCGACAAATTTCGACAAAAGTTAAATGCATGTGTCATGAGCACAAGGCGGCTATGCAGTGTCTGCAATGGACGTGGCCATCCACCGTGCATGACATTGGCGGGCGAAGGAGCCACCGATTCTTCCTCTGCCCAGTGCCACCACAAGCCTAGAGCCGCCCCTGAGTACTGCTGCAATAAATTATTTCATCGACGTGAAGCACATGTTTAATAACGTGCTTTAACTCCTATCATCATGAAAATGACATCACGTATACATCTCAGTATTTTAGTTATTCAGAGAGATGTAATATCACGAATGTAATGGACTCTGTGTCCAGTTGGAGGAAGAGAGCCAGTTTAAGAAGCAAGTAGTGATTCACGCACATAGAGCACATAGAAAATCAAATACAAAACAAAGCATTTAACGTGCTACTTTAATTACGATGTGATTTGAGAAACTGTTTAATTAAACGATTTTAAGATGAAGTTTATGATGTTCTACTTTAATGACAAAATAAACTACGTGATTAAAGTGGAAATGTTGAGATTGAAGTTGACATTTTGTGCTTTTTCCCCACTGTGTGCCTTTTTTTCTCTGTACCCTAATAAGCTTTCATATGTAATTCTGTAATTCTGGGAGGAGTTGGGGCGTTACATAAAGCGCGTGCACGAGCGTTAGTTTTCACGCTGATCGGGATTTATGTAGCGGAAGAACGTGGAAGTTGGAGTACACACAGATTCCTGCATCTGGATTTTTCTGTGCGTAAGCACATTTCGGCTTTTGTGCTTACGCCATGTTATAGTGCGAGTTCTACGCATGCCGTTATACATGAGGCCCCAGGTATTTTATCATTTATAAAAAATCTTGACTTTAGAATACAGTTTTACATGGCGGATTAATATAGATCATGACTGGGAAGAAATAACTTGAAAAATACCAAACTTATCCTTTAATTATTGAGGACTACTTATGGCATAACCATTGAATTGTTAAAAAACTGCTTTTTTAAAAAATAAGACCATTGATGAATGACCTAACAAAAAAGAAGGGAGAAATTTAAGAGGCTAAACATGATGTGTAATCAAGGGGGAACTGGCCACCCGGATCCCATTATGTTGTTATACAGGTGCCAGTTCATATGAAAACCTTTTATCCTCCTTTTTATCATAAAGCAAGGTCAAAGCCTGCTAGGCCAAGTAGACTCAACATTGCTCTTTAATGGGCTGCTCATCATCAAGCAGAAATTTGATTACTCTTTTAAAATACTGAAGGATGTCCCATCAGTGATTTCTATCCATCCATCAATTCATTTATTGAACTTGTTGTTTTAGTATCAAGGCTCTAGGGAGTAAAGCCAATGAGATTCCAAGTCACTATGGTCTGGCACAGCTTTATCTCTTTGTGATAGATAATAAACCTTTAAATTAAAGTGAAGACAAAAGTAGATTAAACTGATAAATGTAAGTAAATATACAATATGAAATGATAACAGATTTTAATAGTACTGAATGCAGAGTCATAGTCAATAGAGACTAGTTAAAATAATATAACATATATAATAAAGTATCTAGTGTGCTCAGGGTGATTATGGACCAACTCCATAATTAACCTAATTCTGTTAATTAATGCTAATCATTTGACAGTTAAAACATTTTAAAATAGTCGTATCATTTTAATGGATAGACAACAATTATTTGGTTAGCAGATTATTTATAGCTTATGTTTAACCTTTGAAGCTTTTTTCTCAAAATAAATACTTTAACACTTGATCCACTCCCTTACTAAGCTGCTGAAATATGAGCAGTGCAAACATACTCATTCAGCACATTTCTGTAATGCACATCATTTGATTCAACTTTGCTCTCCAGGGTGTTATAGAATACGCTACACCTCACTGCAGCCGTATTGAAGATGAGGCAGTTTTACAGTATAATGGATTTTTTATAAGGACTATGGAAGTATTAGTTTTACTTTTTTATATATTTTAAAAATCATGTGATTTTATTGATGAACTGATGGAAACTATAAAAAGTTATCTCATTCTGAGGTATCCTTTAATCATTCAGAGTTTTCAGAGGCATTTGATTTGATGTTTTCTCTCCTCATCAGTAATTGTCATTAATAGGGTTCAATTATGGGAGCAAGATAAATGAATAGGAAATACACAAAACAGAGTTAAAAATTAATACTATGGCAAAAAGCAAATATTTCTAAATGTATTATGTACATTTTATACTGCTGCTTTTATGTAAATGCAGAATGAGAGACAAAAAAAAGTTCTGTCATTGTGAAAATTGCTGGAATAAAAACCTGCAGCCATAAGGGTCTCCAAGAACTGGCATTAGAAGTAACTAGGTTAGTTATTTAATAATTCTACTAATTAATAATAATTCTTTGCATTTAAAAGGGAGCATATTTAAAACATCTTTTATTGTTAATGCTGTTATTATTTTAATTCAAAGCACCCAAGTGAGAATGGTTGGGGGTTTCATGCCATTTCTTTCTTGATCTACTGTACTGAATCGGAAGAATGATATTCTATGTCCCAGTTGTAAATAAATTTCTCCCTGGGGATAATACACTGTACCTGCATATTAAAGACCATCTCACATCATTACTGAATGTGTACATCACAAATCTTTTGGACAGGAAATTTTACAAAACAGTGAAAAGAAAAAAAGTGCCAAGCATGCAGTTCTTTACTCTAGCTTTTCTTAACCATTCAGTTTCCATGTATATTTGTGTAAATTTCAAGACTTTCCGGGAGCATCTGGAACCCACCGCCACCAATAATGTAACCAATAATGTAAGGGATAAGCCAGGCAAATGAGGACACTCAAACAAAGCAAATCATGTGTTCAAAAGTGCAGTGCATAAGTTCAATCAATAAATAAATAATCCATAAAGCTGTGTCCATATGAAAGTTAAAACAAATCCAATAAATATTCCTTTAAAATTAAGGTTAAAACCTCGGGCAAGAAAACTGTCCTTTTAAAACTAAGTCCCTGTTGCAGCCCTTTATAAATGAAGTCTCTTCTGCTTACCTCTGTTACAAGGCCTCGCAACAGATTAGACGCCCATCCGACAGACACAGCCTTCCAGCTACTACAGGTCTGGGTCCCTGCTGTCCCATGACTCCCAGCAGGGCTTCCAATCTTGACCTCAGCTTGTAAAGGCTCGGGTCCCTGTGCCCATCCGTGGTCTGGACAGGGCTCCCTGTCCAAGCCCCACCAATTCCCACTTCCTTCCTGAACTGACGCGGCAAGTCCCACCGGCTGTTTACTCTAGCTCCCTGGTTGCTCAGCTCAAGTAGTCTTCTCCAGTCAAGCCCCTCGGTGTTGTCCACGCGCCCCTCCCAGCTGCCTGCCTCCTCTTACTCATATGCTTGCAGTGGCTCTTTCTCTTCCTTCATTTAACTTCCATCTTCTCTTACTCATTCTTTTCCTTCTCATTTGTTTGTTTCTCCTTCCTCCCTCTGCCCCATGCATACTTTATACTGCCTGTTTAATTGGATGCAGGTGCAAGGAACCATTCCCTCCGCGGCATCATTGAGCTGCCCGATTGATCTGCCTGCCTAAGCACATGTATGTGGCTCCTCAATTTACCACTGAGCAAAACGCAGTGACACACACTTGCACCCTACTGGAGCCTGTACCTTCTCAGGGCAAGATTATTTATTTAAAATTGGCCACCTATTGCTAAACCATGGACCCCCATTTCACAATATTATGAGCAATAATTCCATCCTTATTTAACATTTTAATTTATTAATAAGGTCCATAAAATGTGAACAGCTTGTGAAGCCTTCTTTTTCAATTTTATATACAGTATGTTTGCACTAAGTTTAGCTGACCACACATTAAGAAGTATTTCCTGTTCCCAGTACACTAGACAAATGAAAGGCAACAAAAGCACTTCATTAAAATACACATACTATTTGCACAGGAATGTTCATATTATATATGCAGTACTCAGTAAATGTCTTACGCCAACCATTAAATTATTTCTAAAGCAGCCTTTCAGTACAGTGTGTTTATGTCTTCATGAAAATACTATATAACAATTGAATGTATACAAATAAATATTTATATGGTAAAAAGTAACAAAACGTTCTTGGTTTTTCCAAAAGCCAAGGCTATATCAATGCATATTTGTTTCCCAGACCTCTCCACAAGGAATAGCAACCATTCTGTATACTGTATATCTTAAATTCCATTAACAACACACCTATTTCAAATGAATGCAGTATTAATTAATGGGTATAGCTATAAACATCAAGATTGATGAATAGGGGGATTGGGGTTACCTCTTGATGCCACTCTCCAGCAGTCTTGCCTATATGGATAGTTTTGGATGAATAAGGCAAAATCAGTGAGCACTAGCAAACAAAAACCAGATTTCCAAAATTTGTTGTGCAGACTGTCATGGCAACATTTGAGGAAAGTGAAACCCAAAAAGCTGTCTGTGTCTGATGAAAAGGAACTTCATGGTGAGTTCATTTAAGGAGCAGATGCAACCCCAGCTTATTGAACTTAGCATTTGGCAGAGTCATATAACACTATAGAACTACTATATGGCACTCCACAAAAGATCATAAAGCTTGGAGTGACAAAAGGAGAACTTCTTATGCAGCAATGGGTGAGTGAAAACTTTGTCAGTATGTCAAAAGTTGACAAAATGTACATTAATGCCTATGTGCAGTTCTGTTTGAAGCACAATGGTATCTCTGTCATGTTCTTGGGGTGTACTTCAGACATCGATGTAGGACATCTGGGTAGAAATTGATGGAACGATGACAAGTGATAAATGTAAGAACATTGTGGATAATGGCATTGCACCTATAAACAAAAACAAAACTGCATTTTCGCAAAATCTTCATCTTTTAGCATGATAATAACTGCACACACAAATAATACCTACTTCGAGTAGAACTCTGCAGAAGAAGCATTAATGATATATGATTGGACAAAGCAGACCTCTGAGCTCAACAGTACTGAAGCTGTTTGGGATTATATAGACAAAAAAAGCGAGAAGATAGCAGCCAAGGTAAAAAAAAAAATTACATTATACAGCATTGTACTAATGTAAATTACTTTACATTCCGTGGGAAGTTATGCAAAATAATAACTTGTTCAAAAAGACATGTTATTGTTTATTTGTATTTATTTTATATTTATTTGTTTATATTTTATATACAGTAAATCAGCAGTTTTCATCTACATTTGAAGGTTTTAGATCAGGAAACACAACCATTTTTGATGGTGGGCCGAACTGTCAATAATGAATAATTTATGAGGCAGGTCATATAAAGTCTAGGTGTGTCTATGATCCCAGGGAATCTAGGACGTACAGTATGTTAATGACAAACATTAACTTTAGAAATACATACTCCAGGAAATGGTTTAATTATAAAACTATTTATTGAAAACTATTAAGAGCAATGCTCAAAGTCCAGTAATAAAACAATTATAAAGCACAATGATTTCATTATGACACTGTTCTTGTTCTGAACATAAAACAGTTGGTTTTGAACAAACTGTTAATATCTAAAGTACTGAGCAACAATGAATTCATTGCAAACTTCTCTGTCTGTTAGTATACTTCTATACTTGCTTTTATAAATGTTAATTTCTGAGAACACCTGCTAATAACTTTATGTGCTACCAAATGATAATGCCTTGCACTCAGCAGGTTTACAAAACCTTGGGAACAATTTTGATTCATGTACACCCCATATAAATCAAGCAAAAGATCTTTTGCAAACTTCATTTTAAGTTTATTATTGCTCTAGGATTCAAGTACTTACGGCTGGATCTATCTTGGAGCACTGTCCCCATTGATAAAAATAGATTAAAAAAAAAATTGAAAAATCCGTCTTGTGGTGCCTAAAATCCTGAAAGCAAGATTCTCATTCTCAACAAAAAAAGGCAACCTGAACAGCACATCTGACAAAGTCTACACTTCTGCCTGAACACAGTTCCTTAAAATTGAAAACATTAACAGGTTTTTTCTGTTGTCATTGCCTCAAATTATTGTAAGGTTGGAAGAATGCAGTTATCAAAACTAAAATGAGTTAAACTTGAAAACTGTAACAATCCTGTTCTTGTAATTAGTAATAAAGCATCTGAGAAACACACAAATAGCCCAGAGGCATGGTTAGGATGTCACTGCTGGCACATGCATCTTACTCTTTGTCTCGTCAAATATAATGGTTCAAGTGCAGGAATAGTCCATTTTGGTCATTCTGCTACTGAAAAACTTTTCTTCTTCTAAAGTCCTTCTTTCATTTTCATAAACTACATTCTTAGTACTGATCTGTGGAACACACCCAGAGTTACACCCAAAGTCCCACCTTCAGTGATTCTGTTAATAAAATCACCATATGCAAACTTGTATCTTTAAAAATGCATACGCTGGACAAAGGCAAACAGGCATCTAAAAACACACACTTGCCATCTATGTGGCTGCACTACAGACTGCTGATTTCAATGGTAAAAGCAACTCCAGCATCATCTTGTTAAGACCACCTTCTGAAGGTTGCAGTATTAGATATTTTCATGAATAGCCCGGGGACACTTGCACTTGTTCCATGGGCTGGATGCAGTCGATCGATCTGACTGTATGTCAGTCTATTTGTCCATTTTTGGACTTGCTTAATTCAGTTAATGGTCTTGGAGGTCAGAGCCTATGCTTGCAGTCTAAAGTGCATGGCATGACCTATACCTGGATAGTGAGCCAGTCTTTTGCACGGAATATTCAAATACACATGCTTTTTTAGTGTGGAATTGGCAGTTAAACTCATATACTGTACATACTCTGTATCTTTGGACTAGGAGAGAATACTTGAATACATGGACATGGGAAGAACATTCACAGCAGATTCCTCACAGAGCTTTGAATTAAGCCATGATCCATGGAGCTGCATCACCAACCAATTTGATACTTTAAAAATGCCTATTATTTAATAACCAGTAACAGCATACTGCATGATAACATGCAGTGAATAGACATCACTTGAGCATTCACAGTTTTCATCCTCTTTTTCTGTATGTTTAGCATTCGTTTGCTCAGAGGCTGATGTGCTTGCTGCTTCCTGAGCAGCTCTTCTTTTTCTGCACCCTAGCGGCCCGCTGCTTCTCTTCTTTGGTCGGCATCTTTTCACGTTAAAACTGATTAAGTTCGTTTTTGTGTTGCAATTACTTAGTACAGTTTTCTTAATTTTTCACTTAAGCGCCACAATCTGCCTCAAAAATGATTAAAGATATGAAGATGTGGGTGGAAGTGACCGCGAAGGTAGTAAGGAATGAGAATGATGCATGTACGCATGCGCTGCACGGCTGCTCTGCTGTGTGCTGCCGAGAGTTGATCCTACAATAAAATTAAAATAAAAAGAGTAATAAAAAATCATCACCCCAAAAGTGGACAGTAGACATCACGTAGTATATGTGTACCAAATTTCAGGTCAATAGGTCAAAATGGTTTGTGAGCTACAGGTGATTTAAAATCCTAGACAGACAAATGAACAGCCACGGTAGCGTATTATATAAGAAGATATTTCTTGTTTGTTTAAGTGGTTTTATCAGCATAATGAACAGCATTCTTCATGAGGGTAAAGGAGGTTTTACAAGTTATTACAAAACAAGTAGAGCAAATCAAACTTCCTTCTCATACATTATTTACAGGAAAGGAAGGCTGGATATTACAGGATAATATTTGTTTTTGCTTTTTTCTTTGTAATGTATATATTAATATATCAGAGAAAATAAATTGAATTAGCAATAAAAAAAAATAGGAAAACCATATTCTTGGCTGTTAGCATATACCCCAAAGTCCCTTCTGATTCTTGGTTAATTTAAATGTATGCTTTGCAAATACGCTTCTCTAAAGACCCTCAAGATTTAAAGCTAGACTTTGTCTCACTAGAGATTTCAAAATAGTTACCCAAGGGTAGGCAGTAAAGGCATTATTGACTTCAAATATTACTTTAGCTAATTTGTCATAAGTTAGGAATTTTTTCAAACATATTTGCTTCACTTTGAGAGTCTTAAATGTCAACAAAACAGAGCTAAAAATAAAATCAACAGAATTCAGATAAGGCTATTAGAATGCGAGTGCCTGTTAATTTGCAATGTAATCTATGCCATGATCTTCACCAGATGGTGTCCCTCCCTGCTGCTCCAAGCGATTTGTATTTCTGTTTAGATTTATGTACATATTGTCTGTAGGCGTACATTTTATTTATTTTCCTCTGTGATTGGAATATTCACTGACAGATAATAGGTCGGCTTCATGTTACAGATTATTTTTTTCTCTTTATGCTATTAAGTGTGGATCTTGAAGCATAGTCCCAGTGGGGTAGAGCTAAGCAGTGTTGTCAAGGTCTTCTCTTGCAGTGTTTGAATTTGAAATTGTGTGAACAGCAAGATGGAGAAAGCCTAAGTAAAATAGCTCATCTGTAATTTACAATTTTCCAAAATAAGCCTAAATGAACAGCCTTGAAGTGCTTCATTTCTGATTCACTAATGTACAGTTATACAGAATAATAGTCATTGCTACAAACTCCTAATTGCTGGACATCACACTTAAATACTGTGCATAATTTTCAAAGTTATTAGCTTGTTCACTAGAGAGCAACAAGCAAGCTGATATTTTCTAATTAGCAAACACTTTCACGACTACACTCTGCTGAATATAAAAAGCTTGAAACATTTTGTCTTAATTTTATACTAATGTACTAATCCATATTTTTATGCTTACAACATAGATGATCTAAATGTCTACAAAACAATGTGTTCTGTAATTAGAATTCATGTTCATTGGGGGAGAAAAAAAAAATTACATGAATCAATGGCCCTGTCAGTTTTATGGTAAACGCTACAGATCTGTAGGCTAGTGATAGTGATTTTTCCCGTGGGTTGTCATAAATATTTTATTCAGTTGCTTGGCACAGTACTCCACAATTACGTTTACTCTTTTCTGCCTAATATTTGCCCTGTAAAAATATCCCACTGAGTGAATAAAGTGCAATGCTGACATTTATAAGTATTTTTAAAAAGTAAACGTATTAATATAGGAAAAAAAGCTTCAACAGTTTTGAACGCATGCTATATTTAAGTGCTATAAATACTGCAGTTTCCCATAGTACAGGATTTGTAACTGCATTGGCAACTGGCACATACAAAAAATACAAAGTATATTACTGCTGATGTCAAAATAAACTGTAGCAGTCTGTTGCAATGCATTATTTGTCTATTATATTACACAAGACAGTTTTTTAGCCTGAAATATCATTTTATCCAGTTCCAAGTAAGTAGGGGAGAAGGTAGATACTACCTTCCTAAAATATTCTTGCAGACACAACCATAAAATAGGAAACATAATTTATGAGACTGTGACATCCGTTGTTAAAGAGGAGTCTGAAACTATCTGGAAGATCAATCTATTGTGTGAATCTGTGGGGACCAAATATCAGTGAATTCATGCTTCCTACTCCTGTTGCCACTGATTGGAAGACATTTTATTGTACTGATGTTTAATGGTATTCATTTTATCTTGGGAGGCAAGGTGGCACAGTGGTTAGCACTGCTGCCCCACAGCTCAGGTCACTATTTGGCTAAAATAATCAGTCCAGCATAGTTGGCAGATGCTTCCCTAGCCCACAGTGACATGTAAAAGACTATTGCACAATTGTAATCCATTCAAAACTAATTAATTTTCTCCTTTACTATTGACATTGATGCATTTTGTTGAGTTGATGTAAAGTTCCCAAACATTTCACTCAGAGTACCTATAGAAAGTCATGTGGACTAGAGAAGAACATGCTCTCACCACAGAACAGTGCTAGGATTTAAATGTAGGTTTCTGGAGCTGTAGCACTACCTCTAACTATTGTGCCACATACTGTAATTATAACAGAAAATATTTTAGATTTTATGGCAAATTAAGGCTAGTTGCTCTTAGTGGCTTAGTATACTTTTACATCACTAGAACCTAGTGTTATATTTTTGTCATCTTTTAGTACTGTTTATGTAAGTTTATATACATTATTTCATTAAAAATACAATAACCCTTAATATTTATACATATCTAAGTGATGTGTGAAATAATGTATAAGCAGTGTGGCCTTTCTTTTCTTAAGGACTAACAGTAGCATCAGCAGAATTTGTTGTCTTCTGGGGAACTCACAGTGCATTGAAGCTCTTCACAAATCTGCCATTGCTGATCCTGATGGAGTTTATTTACTTCATCCATTAGCTTTAAAAGATTGTAAATCTAAATCTAAATAAGCTGGCATCATTTATTTATTTCCTTTTTTTACTTTTAGTCTTCTGATCCATCTGTGTAAACTTAAGCTGACAGTTGCAAATGTACAGATCACTAGAGCATGCTAATCATGTTTTACAGATTGCTGTTAGGTCTCTGGAGGAGAGAAGAACACTTGAAGAAACATCATCATCTTTTCTTCACCTCTCTTATCTTACATTACAGAACATTATGTTAAAAATGGGAAAACACTTTGCATAGAGTCACTTGTTTAAAAATTGCCTTCAAATTGTTGCGCTTATTACATTTTTTGTTTGTTTCAGGCTTTACGGCAGCAGCACAAAAGAAGAAATGGTGTTTCAATGATGGTGAACAAGTCTGTGCCCCGTGTTGTATTAACACCACTAAAGGTCTCTGATGAGCAGCCAGAATCTCCAACAGGTAAATATAATAGCTATTAATGATTTTAAAAAGTATTTGTCATAGTAACCAGCCTAGACTGCACAATAGAACTTTTATTTTTATCTAGAGGGACAGTTATAATTTATTGTTTTGCAACAGTGCCAGCCTTCATAGTTGTGGCTCTAAATTGAAGGGCAGTAGTGCTTGGTAATTTGTGGTTATTTCACTGTATATACAGCCCTAGTGGAACTTAAAACATTTTGCCTGTCACTGAGATAAATGATTGGGGGCTTGATGTGCTTTGGGCGTGCTCTGTCTCTGGGTATGTCAGAGGACTGGGACTGCATGAAGTGGGTTTTAGCCTCACCTGGGGAGGCAAAAGGGAGGGTGGGGGTTAAGGGGAAGAGAAAGAGAGCAGGCTTGATCTATATCTAATCTATCATCTCAATCTTTATAATTATAACTATCAACGTAATAATAAGTAGGAAATTAAGACCTAAACTATTTCACTTCCAGTTAAGACTATAATATGACACCAAAAACTCAGAATCAGTGTCTCCATGATGGGACAGTTAACCGTAAGCTGGAATGTTAAAGGCCTGAATCACGAATTAAAGAGAAAGAAAGTACTTTCTCACCTAACAGGTCTAAATGCTAAAATAGTATTTTTACAGGAAACCCACTTACTAAGTAAGGATCAGTTCCGGCTGCAAAAGACTGGACTGGCTAGATGTTTGCTTTTCCCTTGACCTGCCATTCTCCTAGCTATCTTGCTGTTTCTCCTAAGACTCAGAGTCTTTTGGATTTATTAGGGGCCGACACTTATCTTCAAATCTTGACGCCTGTTTAATGTATTATATGAGATGCAAATCCTCCTTACATTAAATCTTAACAGTTTAATCGTGTCATGGACCGCAATAGAAGTAAAATCCTGCAGTACTTCTTTGTATTCCTTGCTTTGTGCTCCAACAGGCTCCAGTGTCATTTTAATTTTGTTTTTAGCGTAGAAATTTAAATGAAATATTTGAAAATTTAAAAATGTGGTGGTGTAGTTTTTTTTTTAAATCTGGTTCCAATATTGTGGTTATAATAAGTCAATGAGGCTTATCACAAAAATTCATTTTGAAAAAAAAAATCATGTCAAAATGAGGAATAACATGACCATTTTTTTGATAATGTCATTTACATTTAGTTAAGTTTGACATTAAATAATATAAAAATATATACATTTGAAATCGGTAAAATGTTGTTTAAAATGTCATTGTATAAAGGTGCTCTCTCCAAATATAGTATGTATCCAACTTTGTCTTATAGAATTCCATTTAATTTCACTTTCAATTAATGAAACACATTTTCTTCTATTTCATTAGTACCAAGAAACAGGACAAACCAGTCTAAGCCTAATTCCAGTTTTAGTTGCATCTCCCTTTTCCCAAAGATTCCTATGCCACAGTCCAACTACCAGCAACAATTAAAAAAATAAGGTGGCACTAAATATGGCAAAACTAAAGTAGCATTTAGTACAAACAGTCCCTAACAGTTCTTAAAAAATTATCAGGAACTAAAATGAAAGCTTATTGTCGAGCCTGCAAGGACTTGCTTCATTCACTTAATAACACTTTCTAGCTGGTTAATATTAAAAGAGTAAAATATATTTATGTATTTTGCTACATAAAAATAATCCAACCAAATGTACTTGAAAGTGAAAACAAATGTAAAAAGTGCAACCAAGAAGAAGATAACTGCTACAAAATAACAAGCAAAGGATGCCAAAAAGTTTGACATTCTATCAAATACTTTATGAATATGGAGAAAATATCTGGTGCACAACCCTGTATTGCAGTCATGTCGATAGCCCTGAGTATTAAAAACTGTATTGCAGTCATGTCGATAGCCCTGAGTATTAAAAAATAAGGATAATGTCATAAACATGAGATTAAATTAATTTGAAGGAGGCAGGCTGTAAATATAGAGTAGATGGATAGTCAATAGTCTGTAGCCAGGGAGATAAAAAAGAAAATGGTATCAAAGGTCAGAGGACAAAAACTAAAACTAAACCAAAGTAAACAAAAGGAGGATTTCCCTATCCAAAGTCAATTATTTTTATGCTTTAATGCCTACAATACTCACAGAAACATTGACAATCACAAACAGCACAACTGTGAAAATGTGATTTGAACACAAATGCTAGAGATCACAATAATGTCGTGTTCAAAAATAGTGTCATGCTGAAGCCACCAAAACAATTAAAAAATATTAACCATTATTAAAAATAAAATGTAATGGCAAAACAGATTCCTAAAAGTACAAAAATAAGATTTATTACAGTATCCCAGTGCTTTCCTTCAAATCTTCTGCATGGATTTTCAGGCAGATATTTGTTCCTTATGTTTACTAATGTCAAGGTACAGATAACATCTTCATGTAAAACTACTGGAACCATGCCATCATTCTTACTGCGATAGAAACCCAGATAAAATAATCAGAACTCATGAAATGAAGCATCTCAATAATCAAAATGACTATCCCCAAAATGTATTAAATAGGCTAGAGTATACAGTATGTTATGTAATTAATAACAATATTAAAGGAAAATTACCCATGTAGAAAATTATTTTTTTAGTTACACAAAAAGAAATAGTTTTCTAAGAATCTAGCCAACACATGTTAACATATTACAGCTAATAAATCTGGAACAAATGGGTTTTGTAAGTGATCAGAATATCTAATTTACATAGATTCTTACCTTAGGCATATAAACATGTCTGTATTGTTACCTGATCCAACTAACCAAATAGTACATTTAAATAACACTGGAGAAATTGTACATATTATTCATCAGAGATATACAGTCATATGAAAAAGTTTGGGAACCCCTCTCAGCCTGCATAATAATTTACTTTCAACAAAAAGATAACCGTGGTATTTCTTTCATTTCGTAGGAACATCTGAGTACTTGGGTGTTTTCTGAACAAAGATTTTTAGTGAAGCAGTATTCTGTTGTATGAAATTAAATCAAATGTGAAAAACTGGCTGTGCAAAAATTTGGGTACCCTTATAATTTTGCTGATTTGAATGCATGTCACTGCTCAATACTGATTACTTACAACATCAAATTGGTTGGATTAGCTCGTTAAGCCTGGAACTTCATAAACAAGTGTGTCCAATCATGACAAAAGGTATTTAAGGTGGACAATTGCAAGTTGTGCTTCCCTTTGACTCTCCTCTGAAGAGTGACAGCATGGGATCCTCAAAGCAACTCTCAAAAGATCTGAAAACAAAGATTGTTCAGTATCATGGTTTAGGGGAAGGTTATAAAAAGCTATCTCAGAGGTTTAAACTGTGAGTTACAACTGTAAGGAATGTAATCAGGAAATGGAAGGCTACAGGCACAGTTGCTGTTAAACCCACCCATGTCTGGCAGGCCAAGAAAAATGCAGGAGCGGCTTATGCGCAGGATTGTGAGAATGGTTATAGACAACCCAGATCACCTCCGAAGACCTGCAAGAACATCTTGCTGCAGATGGTGTATCTGTACATCGTTCTACAATTCAGCGCAATTTGCACAAAGAACATCTGTATGGCAGGATGATGAAAAAGAAGCCATTTCTGTACTCACGCCACACACAGAGTTGCTTGTTGTATGCAAATGCTCATTTAAACAAGCCAGATTCATTTTGGAACAAAGTGCTTTGGACTGATGAGACAAAAATTGAGTTATATGGTCATAACAAAAAGCGCTTTGCATGGCGGAAGAAGAACACCGCATTCCAAGAAAAACACCTGCGACCTACTGTCAGATTTGGTGAAGGTTCCATCATGCTGTGGGGCTGTGTGGCTAGTTCAGGGACTGGGGCCCTTGTTAAAGTCGAGGGTCGGATGTCAACAAATTCTTCAGGATAATATTCAAGCATCAGTCACAAAGTTGAAGTTACGCAGGGATTGGATATTCCAACAAGACAATGACCCAAAACACAGTTCGAAATCTACAAAGGCATTCACGCAGCGGGAGAAGTACAATGTTCTGGAATGGCCTTCACAGTCCCCTGACTTGAATATCATCGAAAATCTATGGGATGATTTGAAGCAATCTGTCCATGCTCGGCAGCCATCAAATTGAACTGAACTGGAGAGATTTTGTATGGAAGAGTGGCCAAAAATACCTCCATCCAGAATCCAGACACTCATCAAAGGCTATTGGAAGCGTCTAGAAGCTGTTATATTTGCAAAAGGAGGCTCAAGTAAGTACAGTGGTACCTCAGTTTGTGAGCATAATTCGTTCCGGAAACATGCTCGCAATCCAAAGCACTCGTATATCAAAGCGAATTTCCCCATTAGAAATAATGGAAACTCAGATGATTCATTCCACAACCCAAAACTATTCATATAAAAATGATTAATACAAAATATAAAGTAAAAATACATAAAACAAATTAACCTGCCCTTTACCTTTGAAAAGAATCATGGTTGGTGTAAGTGAGTTTCTAAACTCTTTTGGGATTCCACCCAACAGGGCGACAGGCAGAAGAGCGTCCTGAAGCAACCGCAGGCTCCAAGCACTGTAGCAGCTCGCCGTTAAAGTGAATCTGAAAAGATAGCGAACATGCTATAAGCGCCTGCCGTTGATGGGTAATACATGAACATCATAAATGCGCAGGGCACAGTATTACTTTGCCCCGTTAGTGGCAGATCCCGCTACAATAAATAACCGTGCTCTTCCTGTTTCAAGCTGAATAAAGCTGGTGTCGCTAAAGTACTGAGACTCAGCTTCATGTTTTAGGGTGCAAGACAGGGACTCACATGTTACAACACACACACGTGGTCACCATGCTATAGTTAACAGTATACGCTCGTATGGATGTTGAGTATGAGTGAGGCATGCCGACTCAGGTGGAGAATGGGAGACGATTACCCACAATCCCGCAAGCGAGAAAGAAAAGAACCATTAGCTCAGATGTGATCACGTGGTGCTTGACAGACGAAGAGCATATGTACTACTTGTATTGCAAGACATTGCTTATTTACCAAGTAAAAATTTATTAAAAATTTTAGCTCATCTTGAAAAACACTCACAAATCAAGTTACTTGCAATCCAAGGTTCCACTGTATTGTAGTAATATCTCTGTTCGGGGGTCCAAATGTATGCTCCTGTCTAATTTTGTTATGATGCATATTGCGTATTTTCTGTTAATCCAATAAACTTAATGTCACTGCTGAAGTACTACTGTTTCCATAAGGCATGTCATATATTAAAAGGAAGTTGCTACTTTGAAAGCTCAGCCAATGATAAACAAAAATCCAAAGAATTAAAAGGTGTTCCCAGACTTTTTTATATGACTGTGTGATTAGCACAGTATCATTTACTGCGGTATGGATGTTCAGACTATCAGCAAGCAACTTAGCTTATTTATTTATAACTGTTATTCATTTTTGAGTTGATTATATTTTTAACTCCTATAGCCTAAATGGAAAATAAAATCTGCTAATGTTTTTAATGTTTCCAATGAATTTCTCTATACTTACATTTGGTTCAATTACTACCTGCAGTAGAGGTGCACATCCAACATACACTTGGAAAAACTGATTGTAATCATCCTATTTTTGAACTACTAACATGAAAAAAAAATTTAATTACCAACATATTTGCTGTAAAGACTATAAAGAAATAAATGCTATAAATTTGGGGTTAATGTGTTTATATTATCATTGGAAATGGAGAGAGTATTAGGAACAAGACAAATGAATTGTGAGCCTCTGTTCAATATCTTTCAGAGATTCTTTAATCCTGTCTGACTTTGGAAAAATGCCTCACAAATATTGACCCAGAATCACTTGTTGATTTGTAGTTGAAGACAAAATAAGAACCCCAGGAAGCAAAGGAATGTAGTGAAGTGTTCATATCAATCAACAGCAAATACTGTAAAGCATTATCATTATATTGTTTTCAAAGATCATATTTTTTGCCACTACAGCTGTGTAAAATCAGAAGTATTATTCTTTACATTGCTTCACTGTCCACTAAAGTGACCAGTATTGGTATTTATAGACTAATGGCCAGTTGCAACAAATATTTTCTAAGCAAAAACAATTGTGAAGTGCAATAATGTGTTTCAATCATTAGACAGCAGTCTCTGTGTTTAGTCTTAAAATAAGAAATATTACAACACCAAAATAGGCAAAATATTGCACACACAAATTTGTAGACTGAAAACTATGCTTGTTTGGATAGGATCCAGCTTTCCTGCAACCCTGTTCATAAATAAATAAATTGAACACAGTGTTATTGCTTAAAACATCTGCTGTACAACATGAGTCTAAAGCTACATATGTAGTTATTTTTTATTTTATTTGTTGACTTGTCTATTCCAAATCAAACAAAATGACAAGCATGATGTATCATGTGCTGGTGTACTACTCCATATGCTTGGATGCATTTAAAGATGTTTATACATGCATTTTGTTAGGGGTCATTTCACTGGACTATACAGGTAGTCCACAGGTTACGAACATTCGACATACGAATGGGGCCGCAACTGCGACTCATGCACCTCAGTGACTGCCACTCCATCATCTTCGGCCTGGGGACACCGCAAGGGTGATTTCAGTGCTTGCGCAGTGTAGTGTCCCTCAGGCGGCTCCCGCCGGCAAGCGATTTCATTGCCCGCCCACCACACACAGCTGCCCCGTTCGTTCTAGGTGGGCGGCTGGTAATGCTGCAAGCGGTGACCCGGTTGTCCCTGAACGGAGGCTATTAAGGGTGAACAGGGCGGCGAGGGGTAGCATTGTAGTGTGCCTCGGATGGCTGCATGTTGAATGGTGGTGGTGGTGTTGCAGACGCTACAGGGAGCATACTGTAGTGGAGGTGACTGTGAGGTGGGCTGGTGACCGCCCCTCGCTGCCCCCATTCATTCTCAATAGCAAGCCTGTTTGTACTGTTACACACATAGCAGGAATTTGTCTCTTGTCAGTACAGGGTGGCCCAGATCTAATTATGCAGATCCATATTGTCTGGATGACTTTGATTTATGCAGGGACAATTGCAGTTAGGAGCGAAGACGATTCTTAATGTCGTCAGTTCGCACACTTCTCAATGGTCCGGGATTTTTTGGGTGATTTTGTATGTAATAAACTGAATAAGTTATAGCGTAATGAAAATTGCATAATTAGATCTGGACCACCCTATACATCAGACGTGTTGACGACTGGTGTCTTCCTGCTGTGATAGCTGTACAGTGCTGTGCAGAAGAGCTCATCTTAACCTTTTGTCATCACCCTTCAAGAATGTCTCTGAAACACAAACCTGATGCAAGTGCTGGTGCTACAGTAAAGAAGAGAAAAACCATCATCATTGAAAATAAAGTAGAAATAATAAAAAGGTCAGAAAGAGGTGAAACTCCTTCATTGGTAGAGCTCTTGGTTACAGTCAGTCAGCAACAGCATTTATAAAAATAATGTATGTGTTCTGACTTACATACAAATTCAACTTAAGTACAAACCTACAGTCCCTATCTCATACGTAACCTGGGGACTGCCTGTACAGTGATGGTGTTTGAGAACGGCCTCCCTTAATGGCCATACTTCCCTCTTATTGGGCTTCATTCTGGTTATCAGGCTGCAGCAGTAGTGCTCTGAGAATGTAGAACAGCAAAAGATGCATCCGACTACAACAGCAAACATAAGTGCCATTTAAATACAATTAGGGAAATCTTGTGCCACTGATCGTTTGCTGCCTAGGCATTTCCCCATACAGCGTATGACAAGAAACGCAGCTGCTAGTGACCCAAGTAGATTGTGAATCATAGGATACTCCCTAATTATAGTAGAATTAATTATAGTAGAATTTAATATCTCCACTCTGGGTGATCAATGCACCAGCTGCAATTGTGACTGTCTCAACTAGTACTGTGGTAATATCAATGGCACCTATCTCTCCAGGACTTTCCTAAGTTTTGGTGGGTCAGATGATATCTTATAATATGTATATTCAATCTATTAGATTTGCAAATAGTGAGGTGGGTAGGTTGACCATCAAATAAAATTTTCTAATTGGGCAGACTAGGGTTAAGGAATTTCAGGACATGCTGATTTCCTTAAATAAAATAAATTATTCTAATCTCTGGTTGTGCTTTTATTAAATTTATCTGCTTTGTAGGTTTGTCTGTCCTTTGGTCTGTTATGTGTTTTTGGAACCACAAGTAGTCAATAGATCAATAAATTGTAACACATGATTAAAGCTGCAAGCAGCGCCACTGGATCTTTCAAACATCTTTAGAGCAGTAATATGTTTAATCATAGTCTCAATGATTCTGTTTATCCTGTTCACTAGATGCTTGGTCTGATCATTTAAAGAATCATACAATACACATTAAAAATAAGGCAGTAAAATAGGTGATTTATATGTATTGAACAGTTGCTTAATGAAAATGAAAACGTGTAGGGCATATTTAAGTCATCATTTTTCTTTATTGCATGATTTCTTTTTGTTTGGTGTGATTTTTTTATTTTTATTTTGTTGTAACATGTATGAAATTAAGATTTGCTTTTAACAACAATAAAGCTTACCTTGACTTATAGAAACATCAATACAGATGCATGCTGTATTATGTGTCACTAAGAGCCAGCACAGGCTGCCATGCTCATTTGCTGCACATCACACTTTGAAGAAATGCACCTCAAAATTAAACTCATTATGCTAGAAGTTTTTTAACATTTGAGTGTATTTTGGTTTTTAGAACACAATTATCTTTTTGAATGTTTATAATTTCAGGGCCATCATAAGCAATGTTCTGAAGGGGAAGCATGAAGTGGGTGTCAGTTTTACAGTTTTGAGAAATGACTAGTGAAACATAAGAAATCATTAAATTAAATTACGTTTTGAAACAAATAATTAAAACAACTGAATCATTGAATAACATGATTGCCTTTCTTCATGGTTGTTAGTCAGTACTGTGAAAATAGAGTATACATTATCCAATAATTCCAGTAGCTAAATATTAAACTACAGTGAAATCATCATATTTTGCAGAATGTATACAAATGCATATCATGACTTCTCTCTGTGGAATTCTTGTGAAGGCTTTGCCTGGTAGTCTTGTCAAATTTTAGATCTAAAGTGCTTGCAATATAGCGGGTTCCCAAATGTAAATGTAGATAAGAACTTAAGTTTCTGTAATGTTCCCTGTTTTGGTTCCCTGCAATTTGAGAAGGTGAGAAGTACAAAATGATATGTCGTTAAAGTACAAAAATAACTTTTAATTCCTTGTCTCACATTGCTATGCTATTTGTCATCCATGCAAATATTTTGAACCCTGTTTTCTCCGTTACAAATTGGTGCACAGTGATGTCTTTCCCAACAGAAATAGGCACAAGGGAAAAACCAGCCCTGAATATAGCTACTGAACATTTTAGGAGCATTTTCTCACTTGGTGATAGTAGGCCAATTTAGAGAGATTAGTTAACATGACAGTTTGTCTTTGGGATGCAAGCAAAAAAACTTACACACAATAGGGATAACATTAAAACACCATGCAGTGATCACATTGGTAAATAAACTCGGGTCTCTTTGAGATGTGAGATAGCGGTGTTGATCACTGTGCCATTGCCCATCAGTTTGTCTAGTGTTATAGTTAATTAGCAAACATGTATATATATACACATATTGTGTTTTTTTTATTCTTAATTTGTATTGCATCTTTATTCAATTTTGTAATTTAATTAACAACAGTTACTTAATTTCCCATTAGTCCAATATGACAGACCTGTTAAATTGGCAAGCAGTTCAGAAAGGAAGAATGTGTCTTCTCAGACAGATCTCATCCACTAAAATTCAGCATTTGAGCTCTCATCATTAGGTCATAGGTTCAAGTTACTGAGAATAAAAATTAATGATCTAAAAAATTCTTAAAATGGTATATTTTATATCACATTCACAACTGCATTTTCTTTTTCTTTGTACAAAAGAAAATAAAATAACTTTTTGTCTGCCTTTTTTTTTTAACAATATGTCATTGTGTGACAGCGCGGCTTGGCTTCTGCTCACATTCTATTCTGGGAGTTTTTTGAACCCGACACCGTCGGTACTGTAACCAAGATGACCCAGCAGATGAGGACAAACACACACATTGCAAGTGGATGGTGAAAAAAATGCAAGAAATGCTTTTATTATAAAAGAGAAAAAAAATCATGACAGAGTCCCCAGGTGCAATACCTAAATATCATAAATAAATAAATATTGTGAAATACAAGAGCAAAAATCCACTATAAAAATGGCACAGCTGGCACAATGGGTCTCCCCTGCTCACTTATTGCTCACAGAGCCAGCGGAGACATTAACAGTCATGGTCTTCTTCACCCAACCTCCGTCTTGGCTGCCCTCATGGCTCTGGCCAGACCGTCTAAGGTTGGTCCTCCTCTCATCATCCTTCATGCACCCACAGTCATACCTCAGATCCCTGGAGAAAACCATGCTCGTGCCCACTCTACACAAATAATCAATGGGTCAAACCAGCCTCTGGAACACCATTTCATTTCTCCTTTGCAGGGCCCAAGATCAAACTGCCTTTCTCCCACTAGCCGAATGGCCTGTTTCATCTCACCATCCAATGCTGCTCTTTCCACAACCTGTTTCCATTCTCTCTCACACATCCATTTTATTTCTCTCCCTTTTTTCTCACCCCTGACCCATGCAGACTCATTTTAAAACTGTTAGATAGTTGAGTGCAGGCGTGAGGAGCCGCTACCTCCGCGGCAGCATGGAGACTGATTGGTTCATCTACCTCTGCACATGAATGCAATGCTGTCAGACAGTGCCTCTGCAAACCGCGGAGTGAAACGCATTTATTTACACACCCTCACACCTGCTTAGAGCCTGCACCTGCACAGGGCGCGATTATTTGTTTAAAATCGGCAGTGAGCCACAGAGCACATATCACACATGGTCTTTCTAAAATAAGCCTGCTAACCAAATTTTCTACTTGCGACAATAAAATTTTAATTGAATTAATTGGAAATAAACAAAAAATAATTATATTCACAACTGAAAATGGTGTAAATATTAATTACTTTAGCTAGCTGAAAGTTATTCAACAGCAGTTTTAACACTATGCTACCCATCTAAGATTACATGAAATTTAAGTGATGAATGTGGACCTCATGTTCTTTTATTTTATGCATGGGTTGTCTATTTGGTCTGCTTTCATAATACATACCCAACACCTTTCCCTTATGGCAACCTTTTTCTCTTATTTTTTGCTGTTTCCTCTCACCATTGTGTGTCAAACTGACCACTCTTAGGGCCGATTAATACTTAGCACTCAAAATACGCATAACACGCAACATGGCTGCCATGTGTTCCCAGCGTTCATTTGACGTGTCATCTGAGCACATCCTCAGAAATTAATGCAACATGTACATGAGTTGCAGTACCAGCTAAAAATCAGGGGGCGCATTGTGATCAAGTAGAACTTGATGTCAAAGTCTTTGTTTGCTATCAGCATTTGACAGAAAGCCGCTTTACAGATCCTACAGGATCGATGTGCATGTTTTGATGTTTGATGAATGGTTCGATGTGGTGAAGCTAAATGCCAACATAAAATACATTCATGGTGCTTTTATATTTAAGCATTGCATATTCCCCAAAGTAACGACACGATACATTTTAAAGGTCTCGCATGCCATCTTTATTTTTTTTTTTTGTACCTTCACAACAGCATCAGAATGTATGGCAGCATATTTGAGCCACAGAGAAAAAAATTTAGGGACACAGTGTAAAAGGTATCTTTTGTGATTAAAGTAGAAATTTCAGCTTTAATCTCGAAATGTCCACTTTAATCTCGTAGTTTATTTTATCATTAAAGTAGACCATCTAAAACTTCATCTTAAAATTGACCCAGTTCATTACGTGCTTCTGGGGCTTCCTCCTGAACTGACAGCAACGGCAAGCAGCAATTGCCACATAGAACACATTCAATTTATGATATGCCAGATCTCTGCACATTTAGAATCCTTAGATTTATACTTGATATCACGTGCATTAAAGTATGTATTTTACATTTTACAGATACAGATAAATGTTACAGACAAATCATTAACTTAATTTAAGTAATGAATACGGCAGCGCTTCTGCCTCACAGGGAATCAGTCCTGCCTGGAGTTTGCATGTTTTCCTGGTGGATTTCCACAGTGTGCTTCTGGTTTCCTTCCAGGGTCATGAAAGTTTGGGGATTTGGTGATGCTAAAATGATGCTAGTGTATGTGTGTGCTTTTTTCTGCCTTACACCCACTGCTTGCTGGAATGGGCGAATCCCTGGATTGATGGATGTAATCAATAAACATCCATACTTTTCAGAGATGTTGTGGCAAGGTGTTCTCAGAATATAATGGATGTTTCATGCAGTTCAAAACACAGCGAAGCTGAATGTTTTCTCACAGTGATGATATCTCGAACTGCCACCTGGTGGAATCTTCCATAGTTACGTAAAGTACACATGCAAGTATAAACAGTACACCTCTTGTGTAGCAGCAGCGTCTGCAGGTGCACGTGTCGCATCACGTGAAGTATAAACCCAGCTTTATAGTCTTAAGTGTTTTGCTGGAAAAATGTAGTAGTGGTCACTACAGCATTGGCCTAGTTTAGAGATTTTAGCCTATTTATGTCCAGGCTTTGGTTTCCCAATGTACGCATTGGTTTATCATTATTTTCACTCATCCATTGCCTGCCACTCAGAGTTATAAGTGATTAGTATTACAACTACAAACCTTGTTCATGTGGCCCAAGTGGGTGCAGTAGAAAGTTTCTACCACGCTGCCGTTGGTGGCATATAACTTCAGACAATAGAGTAGGCAGATAAGACCATTTTTTAATGTTTAGACCCTTATTTAATATTTTGATTATCATTTGTGATTTTTTTCACTCTTTTTCTAAATGTCTTGACTATGTGCACATTTTTCTTCCTAACCTTAGCAACTGGACGGACACACAGATAGATACACTGAATCACAAGCAGGTAGGATAAGCTGATTTCTGTCCATCCAACAGTTACTGTTTGCTGGATGTATTCAGCGTTCATGTTTGTTGTTCACCATCTACTGGAATGTATTTTCTAATTCATGTTGTAATACAATTCATTGTATTTTTCATTCCAACAGATGGTGTATCACAAACGTTAGCACTGCTTTTTCAAATCCCATACCAAATACCATATAATAGAGACATAGCAACCAGATGGACACATATAAAAAACAGGCAGTTGTCCTTTTATTAAAGTGGATATTTTTCTGAAATGTACTTTATAATACTATACGGAATGTTACAATTTGCCTACTGAAAAAACACCCAGTTGTAGACCCAGGAAGTCCCAGGAAGTCTCTTAAAAGTACTTGAAATTTTACTTCAAGACAGATTTGATTGGTCTGTCTGTCTTAGGGTTTGAGCACCACAACCCCAGGATAAGCTGATTGAGAGTAAGTGAGTAACATATATATATATTTTAGTCCCATTTACATTCTTATGATATGGACATTTTCATCTTCATCTGACTCAATTTTCTTTTATGCATTCAGCATTGCAAACACCATTGCAATTCTTTGTGTGTTTTTAAAGGAAAAAATAAAATATGTGCCTAATGTACAATTAATGTTTCTTTAAGTTGTCTCTATTACATTAAGCAGGGAGTTCAGAAGTTAAAGCCTTTCCTTTTGTGCTTTTCAAAGAACTGGAATATTAACCTTGGCAAAAGACCAAGTTTTACATATTTTGTTCATAATATGAAGCAAATGTTAAACATATTTTTAGGAGTTTTTTTCTTCATTCACCATTGTGTAAGATCTCCTGAGAATCAGGTACTTTCAGAAAGATATTTGTTTCAAAATGAATGCCAAATAATTTCTGATCTGAAATAAATTTTGTATTGACAATAAAAGTCCATGTTGCAAACAGATGGGAAGAATTACATGCGGTGCAGTATAATTTCCTATCTAAATTGAGGCTTTCATATTGTCTGGCCACCCAGCATCATAAAGAAAGAAAAAAAATACAGGTGGTGAGATCTGTTACAAAAATTGTATCAATATGCACATTGTACAAGGTCATTTTTTAAAGACTGCAAAAGAAGATCTTTCTCACATTGCTTCTTAAGTTTCTTCCTACTTTACTAGCAGTGAGATCCAACTATCTTGCCATAAAGTTCCAAGCTAACCCAAATCAAAGAGGTGTAATCTTGTTATTTCTTGCAAAATGAACTCCTTCTGGCCTTCACTCATCAATTTTAAGCCACGATTAAAATCTAAAAAAACATCCAATTGGCCATCCATTTACTCACTAATCTGCACACACCGAACACTTTATTAAGTAGACCTGCTGAACTGTTTGTTAACGCAGATATCTAATCAGACACTCAGTTCATTTAGGCTTGTAAACATTGTCAAGATGGCCTGCTGAAGTTCAAACTGAGCATCATAATTGGGAACAAAGGCAATTTACATAACTTTGAAAGTGGCATGGTTGTTGGTACTAGATAGGCTGGTCTGAGTATTTCAGAAACTGCTGATCTGCTGGGATTTTGTTGCACAACCATCTCTAGGCTTTACAGAGAATTATTCAAAAAAGGGGAAATATCCAGTGAGTTATAGTTCATAGGGCAAAAATGCCTTGTTGATGCCAGAGGTTATAGGAGAACAGCCAGACTGGTTTGAGCTAATAGAAAGACAACACTATCTCAAATAACCACTTGTTACAACTGAGGTATGCAGAAGAGCATCTCTGAACACACAGTACATTGCACCTTTATGCAGATGTGCTGCTGCAGTAGGAGACCACACCGGATGCTACTACTGTCAGCTAAGAACAGGCAACTGAGACTACTGTGTGAACAGGCTCACCAAAATTAGTCTGATGAGTCTCAGTTTCTGCTGTGACATTCTTATGGTAGGGTCAGAATTTGATGTCAGCAACATGAAAGCATGGATCCATGGATGCCTTGTATCAACAGTTCAGGCTGATGCTGGTAGTGTAATGGTGTGGTTATATTTTGGCACACTTTTTGTCCCTTATTACCAAATGAGCATTGTTTAAATGCCATAGCTTACTTGAGTATTGTTGTTGACCATGTCCACCCTTTATGACCACAGCGTACCCATCTTCTGATGGCTACTTCCAGCAGGATAACACACCATGTTACAAAGCTCAGATCATCTCAGACTGGTTTCTTCAACACAACAATAGTTTACTGTGCTCAAGTGGCCACCACAGTTACCAGATCTCAATCTAATAGAGCACCTTTGGAATGTGGTGGAAAGGAAGATTCGCATTATGAATATACAGTCAACAAATCTGCAGCAACCGCATGATGCTGTCATGTCAATATAATAATAATAATTCTTTGCATTTATATAGTGCTTTTATCACTACTCAAAGCGCTGAGCAATTGCAGGTTAAGGGACTTGCTCAAGGGCCCAACAGAGCAGTGTCCCTTTTGGCATTTACAGGATTCGAACCAGCAAATCTCTGAGGAGTGTTTCCAGAATCTTTTTGATTCTATGCCATGAAGAATTACAGCAGTCCTGAAGGCAAAAGAGGGTCCAACCCTGTACTAGCTAGGTGTACCTAATAAAGTGGCCAGTAAGTGTATATTGTCCTTAGTTATGGGAAGCCGGTGCATATCTCATGTACAGGATAGAAGCCAACACTGGACAGGGCACACTCAAACACAACTGTACAGGGCCAACCTGGAGTCACTGTTTAGCCTAACTTGCACCTATTTGGGATGTTGGAGGAAAATTTAAGTTGAGAAAAGCTCAAGCAGACACATACAAACTCCAAATAGGTAGTGTGAAATATTGACTTAACAAATTTACTAATACATTACAAAGCAACTCTTTGCGCTCATTTTTTAATCAGTTAAGTAAAATGGTTAGGGGTAGCCCGTTCCTTGTATTGGTCATTCACAAAAATGTAATTAACATTTTATTTGACATAGTGCCTTTTAGTGTGGAGGGAAAACAAAAAGGATTATTTTATTAATGCCAACAATCCATTTGGATGCTGTTGCTATCCTTTGTACTTGTTGTATGAGGAGAAATCATGAGACTTAGTATACCACAACCCATTATAAAACCAAAAAAAAAAGTTTAACCACTTTCACTTTATATTTACATAAAGCACACTTTCAGGAGCTATCAGGCTGTAATTACACACAAACGCTGACTTTGTTAGCAAATTTAAAAACTGAAATGTGCACTCGTTGAGCAAATTATGTGCACCTGCTCCGTTCGATTTTCTAATCATCCAATCATGTTACAGCAGCACAATGCATAAAATCATGCAGATGTCTTACAGATCAGGAGCATCAGTTAATGTTCACAACAAACATCAGAAAAATATCTGATTTCAGATGCAAGTGATTTTGGCCATGGCATGATTGTTGGTGTCATATGGCCTGGTATGAGTTATTTCTGTAACTACTACTTTTTTGATTTTCACTTTAGAGTTCACTCAGAGTGATGCAAAAAATATTTAGTGAATAGCAGTTCTGCAGATGGAAATTCCCTCTTAACCTCCTTATCATTACATTTTTCTCAAAAAAACATAAAAGATGTTGCATTTTTTGGCTTGAAAACATATTTATTCATCTTTCTGCTGTATAACATGCAAAACGGTAAAATTGCACATGTGTGAGTGATGCGAGTGTCACTTTCAGGTTCCCAGAATCACTTTTGTTTTTACTGTTTGTTTCAGCTTCACTACTTAAAGACAGATTCACTTTGTCATCACTGCTGATGAGAGGTGTTTCTTATGAGATGTCATTATGAGGCTAGGAGAAGACACATTCAGGCCTGACGCTCATGTAAGACATGCCTATACCGCTGGCCAAGTAACAAGTCAAGTCAGGTTGGGGAGCATGCACTGGTACAGTGGTACAGTGCGCTGCTGCACCCACTACACGTTGAAACAGCTCGGCATCCCGGTTGTCAACCCCCCAGGCAGACACGCAGTCCAGTCCTACCCTCCGTAAATTACCCTCTATCTGGCGCAGCCAGGGGTTACATGGGTGACCCCTTGGCCTGGTCCAGCCACTCAGGTCCCCAACAATGAGGATCTTATGAGCTGGATCACCCTCGGGCAAATGAGCCACATGGCCGTAGTGCCGTAACTGATGCTCCCTTACAATGTAGGTAATGTGCCTCTTTGACACAAAGTCAAACTAACGGTACCTAAGGATTTTCCGGAGAGACACAGTATCAAAGGAGTCCAGTCTTCGTCTCAGGTCACTGGATAGCATCCATGTCTCGCAACCATATAGTATGGCCCAAGTAACGCTTGGCACTAATGTAGTTGCCACTTTTAGAGCCCAAGTAAACCTCGGGTCTTATGCAAAACACGTCTATGTAGTCCCCTGATAGACACTTGAGACTAATGCTTTTAGAACTGTTTTTACAGCCTGAGTGGTGCTCGGGTCTAACATTAAGGAGGTTAGAGGAGAATGGCCAGACTGGTCTGAATTGACAGAAAGGCTACGGTAACACACATAACCACTCTGTACAAATGTGGTCATAAGAAACACATCTCAGTATGCATAATTTGTCAGACCTTGAGGCAAATGGGCTGCAACAGCAGCATAAGGCCACCTTAGGTTCCACCAATGTCAGCCAAGAATAGAAAGCTGAGGCTGCAGTGGGCACAGGTTCACTGAAACTTTACAGTTGGAGACTGGATGGTTAATCTTGATTTCTGCTGTGGTGCGCAACAATAACAGCATTATTTCTACAGCACATTTTTATACACAGAATGTATGTGCTTTACAGTATGTCATAGAAATAATTACAAGGAAAGGAAAACAAGTTCAATTAGGCAAGAATAACAACAAGTACTAAAAATAAATTAATATGAGCTTTTGTAACATAGATATATAATTAGTAGAATAGTAGAGTTCTTATATATGACAATAAAACAATCTGCAGGAGTTGTACAGACTAAAGACCGTCCGGCCCCCACTGGGCACTCTGCATAAATATTCTTAAGTCATTCCTCATTGTTTCCAGGCTTTGTCTTGAGGACAGCTGGAGAACTTGATCAGAGCACAACAGATGGCTACACAGTACCTCAATCAGATGGTGGTGGCAGAAAATGCCATCACAGATACAATGGGTCAGAATTTAACATCAATAACATTCATGCACCTAAACTACTTTATATCTACAGATCAGATTAGTGGTGGTGTATTTCTTTGGGGAATGTTTTCATGGCACACTTTGGGGCCGTTAATACTAAGCTACCACCACTTGAATGCTGCAGCCTATTTAAGTATTTTTGCTGACCATGTGGATCCTTCATGGCCAAACTTTGTCCACCTTCTAATGACTTCTTCCAAAATGATAATGCAACATGTGATAAAGTCATCTTAAACTGATTTCATGAACATGACAGTTCAGTGAGCTGAATGCATGGCCTATCTATCACTAAGTCTGAATCTAATAGAACATGTTTGGGATGTGGTAGAATGGGAGGTTAGCAGTTTGACTATGCAGCTGCCAGATCGACAGAAATTGCATTATTAAATAATGTCAACATGGAAGAGAATCTCAAAGGAATGTTTCCAACATCTGGTCAAATTCATGCCACAGGGAACTGAGGCCATTTTGAGAGCAAAAACAGGCCCTATCCAGTATTAGTGTAATGGTCCTAATAATTTGCTCTGTGAGTGTATATACTGCCTCCAAATCAAAGCTAAAACCATCACAATAAATCAACATTATAACCCACTTTAACCATATAAAACATTTTCGGTATTGTTCTTAAATAAAAAAACTTTATGTATTGTTTAAAAAAAAACATTCTATTCTTTTAAAAAATTATTGCATTATTTCACAGGCAGGCTTTGTGGTAGAAACCTACAGATCTTCTTCTGCTGTGGTATGACTCTTGTATTGATACTCATTTACAAAAACATGGGAGTAGTAAAGGACTTCTAACCAGTGGCAGCAAGGATCTCACAAGCTCCCTCATTACACTTCTTCTCCTTCCAGTTTCACTGTTTGCTTTTTCCCTTTATATTTTTATTATAACTTTAAGATCAAAACCTAAAATCAGTTATTTAATATATTTTACTAATACTAAAACTTTCTAGGGCTGTAATTTTTACTGGTTTCTATATCAAAACCAATTTTAATCATTCTGTGCTTTACTGTAAGCCCTTTTACGAGATATTTTTGAAAGCATGCAAGGTAACACAGAAAGCAATGGTGGAAGCAGGGCCATTTCCTGACATATGCAAGCTCAGCAAGCACTTGTCTTGTAGCCAGTAGGTAACATTAATGTCACATAGATAAGAGAGATTAACAGGAGCAAGAACCCCAAAATTGCTGTGTTGCCCAGTGCTCCATAAAGGCTACAAGTGGCCCTGGATGTAAGTGATGTATATGTACAGTATATAATCCACCCAATGAATTATGTGATGATTCTCCAGGTCAAGACTTTGACATTTTATACATAGTACAATATGTTAATATTTCTTGAAGAGAAATTATGCAATAATGGCATCAAAAGGATTTATTTGAGCTAAAGAGTTCGGATCAAATGAGACATCATACCATAAAGGGTGAAACTGAATGCATTCGAGTCGAGTTTTTTATTGGAATTTTTTGAGTTTTCTTATCCATGTAAATGAAAATCTGTTGTCTACTCATATATTATGTATAAAAAATTTTAGAGATAATAGTAATTACTTTTGACTCTTAGATGACTCTTAGATTACTCTCAAGTAAGTCACAATTAACAAAGACAGAATTATACTAAAAAGCTTTTTGATTACATCTGTTGCAAATTGCCAGATGACTGTATTTTTTGCCAGTTGCTTACTTCTATCTGATATATTCCAAAGTACCAAGTATAGATTTTTCTCACAAACCTTCTTGAAAAGAAATAAAACTGTGATGGTGAAAAAATATTAAATACCTAATTGGAATTCAAGTTTCTATGAAATGTAGATGATGTAATAATCTTGACAGTATTTAAACCATTTTATTTAAAGCTTATTACTTCTTCTGAAGAATCTGCCAACAGCTCTTGTTTCTGTCAAAAGAAAATAAATTTATTTGACCCTTACATTTTTTTGTTTTGTCCTTGCCAGTAGTTTTTCCACTATGTGTCTGTGTTTTTTCTTCAAATTCAAAAAATTTAAAAGCATGTGTAAAATTAGTGTGTATTGTATATAGTTACAGAATAGCATACTGAATAAAAAGTTAAATACCAAAATAAATGTGTTTCATCATAATTAGTACTTTATTTTCTTGTCATATTTGCCGTTTGTCACTACTATGGCATAGCATAAAGAAATGTAAATCTTAAGTGTGAACAGAAAGCATCAGCCAATTAAAGCATCCAAAAACTAAAATTAATTAAATGCTCAATTTTCAGTATTCCATACATTTCCTGGTGTATTTTTGATATTAATACATTCTTAAGTAATTTTTATTTTAAACAGGAAAGACATTAGTAGGAGAAAATAAAAATAAAAATACATACTGTGGCCACTTGGTGGCATCTTGGGACCCCAAATCCTACACAAACCTAGTCACAGGTTAAAATAACATTTTATTTGGATTTTGTCTTCAATACAGATGCCACAAATCTTCCCTTTGCTTCAAAAACCTCCTAACAAGCCGAATTGTCTTCCTCCTCACAACTCTACCTCCTTAAGTTAGCCGAAGTGGGCCCTTTTACACCGGACCCAATTGTACTTCTGTCGCCAGAACATTGCACAAAGGAAGCACCTCAAAGTAGAGACAGCTATTCCCTTGTAGTTCCCCCTTTCTGTATCCAAAGAACCCAAGCAAGGATACCCAGTAGGACCATAGTTCCCAGTATGCCTTGCAGATGTTACTATGACTAGCATTCCCAAAGTATGTAAGTTCCAAAACCACTTCTGAAAATGTCCGCTAGATGGGGGAAATCCCATTAAAGACTCCAGCTAGACACAAGAGGGACTCATTAAATCTTTATAAAATAAAATATTTATTCTTCCCAAAAACTGATCTGTAGTGCTGTGGAGTTCTGAAGAGCACAAAAGACATACAGTGCCTCTTAAAGGCAATTCCAAAAGCAAACAATGTCCCAAGCAGAATCAAGTGTGGGGTCAAAAGTACAGAACAGGAGATCAAAACATCCACTCACATGTTAACTCACCAACTCCAGAGCACATTCACGATGGACTGCCATGAACTGTGGGAGACCACTGGATATATAAGGTGGAGAGCAGTTCCTGGACTGCCTTTTGGGGGACCACCCACATAACACACGAAACATATGACAGGGTTTGGTACAGATGCAATAAACACAAAAGAATACTGCAAATCATAAACAAAAAAATAATAAAGGTTACAAAAAATAAAAAATGTACAACAAAGACACAAAACAAGCATTTGAACCCTAGCCAGGGAAGGAACCCTGGCTGAGATATAACAGGTATGAGTATGGATGCACCCGCCATGGGGCACTTCCACCTAGTGTGTCAGAGGAGTATACAGTCTTAAAAATTTGTCTCTGCCTGCCCACTCATTCTATTGTCCCACCCGGGAAAGGGAGCGCAATCCATCCCAGCCTTTACATCAGTCCATTCTCACCTCCAATAACAATACATATATATGAAATTACATGTCTGTGATTGACTCACTAACTCACTGAAAAGAAGTTGTTGATTGTTGGTAAAAAAAATATTAAAAATGGTTTTCACCAGTGTATCGGTGAGAACTACAAAAATCCATCACAATAATCGTTTGCATTTAATAGTTGCAAAGGGTGATCTTAATGCCAGTCTAAAGTGATTGCAGAATAGTACAAATGGTAGCATGTCTTTCTGCAGACCAGCAACATTGTGCCTCAAGTCCCACCTTTTTTAACGTTATATAATGCATTGTTCTTTATTAGTTTTGCATGTTTATATTGAACTTAACTTTGTGTTGTTTTGGACTATATTCTTTAAACTCACTACTAAATTTGTACCATGTTAAATCTATTAAAATTATTAAAACTATTTTGGGCATAGTAAGGCTGTTGGCAGTAGACAATGTAACTAATTGAATAACTGTATTATAGAAGCCTAACATGTAAATTGTCTGTTGTCTGTATGTCTTTTTATTAATATTCAATGTGTATTATGAAAATGTTGTTGAATTTGTACATTGTGCCAATATGGCCATTCCTGCTTTGTCTTTAATTAGGACAGAAATGTCATCCCTCAGTCCCCACTGTATAAACTTAATGGAGATATATTGTGCACTCAAGTCTACTAAATAATTGCAGTTGGTTTTAAATAGACCTGTATATCAGCCTTAAAAATTTCTTGGCATGTAAAAGTGATCCTGAAGATAATACACCTCCATATTACTGTTACAAAGTAAAAGATTTTAATGCATCATTTAGAACTGCATTGATAGTGTTTTGCCTTGAATACTCTCTACTCTGATATTTTTCATTTACCTTGGCTTCTACACTTGTTATGAGGCCTGGCTATGGTTATATAAATTTTTATTGTAAAACTCTATACATGCTAAATCATTATTGTGTGTGTTTGTTTTCTTTTTCTGTTTTTTTCCACAACTGACACATTTTTCTCTGCAGGTTCTGAGTCTAAAAATGGATTTGGTGATGGAGATGGATGTGAAAAGGATTTGAAACATGGCCAGAGATCTCCAACAGGAAAACAAATTAGCCAACATTTAAAGAAACTGAAGAAATCTGGTTTAGGTAAATGAGAAAGTCATTTGTTTTTATTTGACCTGTAAGTTATAAGTACAGCAATACAATTCTGTGTATACCTTATTACAGTTGGGACAGTGCCCTGTTAAGTGACATGCTCAAAGTTACATAGTGTGTCCATGATAGTGATTGAAATGGTGAAAATGAAATGAAATTCTTGGAACATAGAATCTACTACATTAATCACTTAGCTAAACTGTATACTTTGATGCATATTATGATAGCAATAAATTGTATATGCAGTCATGACAGAGTATGTAAACTGTCTTAAAAAGTGGTTTAACATGTGAGGAAACCTTTAACAATTATCTTGTCATTATCAAATCTTAAATTTAAAATATCTAAATTCAGGAGTCAGCGAACACAAGAAATTTATTTATCATTATTTATTCATCATCAAATATGTCAAAATACAGAAGTTGTGCATAAGAGCTGGTAGTGGAAATGAAGGAAAAATGTAAACACCAATATACATACCAAATGCAGAGTGACCACAATGGAATCAGAATTGGCCACAATGAAATTTAAAGTGAAGGGGATCAGTGGTCAGTATAGTGATGTCAACTGTATTTCACTGTCTTGATTTGAACAAGTAAAAAGGTTGTTTCCCAATTACAGTGATCCCTCGCTATATCGCGCTTAGACTTTCGCGGCTTCACTCCATCGTGGATTTTATATGTAAGCATATCTAAATACTGTATATATCACGGATTTTTCGCTGTGTTGTGGATTTCTGCAGACAATGGGTCTTTTAATTTATGGTACATGCTTCCTCAGTTGGTTTGCCCAGTTGATTTCATACAAGAGACGCTATTGGCGGATGGCTGAGAAGCTACCAAATCAGAGCATGTATTATGTATTAAAAAAAACTCAATGATATACAATATGCTTCCTGCGTGGTGCTTCACATACTTAAAAGCCCGAACAGCACCTATTGATTTTTGATTGTTTGCTTTTCTCTCTCTCTGACATCCTCTGCTCCTGACAGAGGGGGTGTGAGCAGAGGAGCTGTTCGTACTCTGGCCTAGAGGATACGGACGCTCCTCTAAAAAATGCTGAAAGACTACCTTCACATTGCTCCCTTTTTTGCAGCTGCTTTGTCGCACGGTGCTTCGCATACTTAAATGCCGGAACAGCACCTATTGATTTTTGATTGTTTGCTTTTCTCTCTCTCTGTCTCTCTCTCTCTCCCTGACATTCTCTGCTCCTGACGCGCACCCTTTTGAAGAGGAACATATGTTTGCATTCTTTTAATTGTGAGATGGAACTGTCATCTCTGTCTTGTCATGGAGCACAGTTTAAACTTTTGAAAAAGAGACAAATGTTTGTTTGCAGTGTTTTAAAGTCCCTGTCTCTACAACCTCCTGTGTTTCTGTGGAAATCTGTGACCCAAGCGTGACAATATAAAAATAACAATGTAAACATGTGGTTTTTACTTCGCGGATTTTCATCTTTCGCGGGGGGTTCTGGAATGCAACTTCTGCAATCGACGAGGGATCACTATAGTTGATGCACAGGATCAGGTTGCACAGAAAACTGTGAGATTTCTAAGGTTCCCAGATGGTGCAGAGTCTGGCTAACTCCCCATTTCTGAGAACTGTCAGTTTAGCTGTTGATTCAGCATTTGCTCATTATATGGTACCAGTGTACCACTGTAATCTTTTATGCCCATGCATGAGAAACATGCACAAGTGTCTTTAATGCGCAAAATTTCAATAAGAATTTTGTCATTGGGACCCTCACATATTTGTGTATTGATAGTATTTTTGCATTCTTATTTGCTAATTAATAAAACTGCCATATTGTACTCAAGCTATTGGGGGGGCAGGTTGCCAAGTAGTGTCCCTTCGCTTTGCACTGCTAACACTGAGACCAACCCTGAATGAAGCCATACTTGTTCACTCTTTTTCTGTTTTTTTCTTTTGTTTCTCTCTTCCTTTATTACCTTTATAGAATATTAAGTATGGCATTCCTGGTCATTTTTGGCCTTCCAAGGGCAAAAAAGAAAAGAAAATTAATACAAGCACCGCTTATGCCTTACACATACTCCAATCTCTGTTTTTATGTGATAATCTCGGTACCGACTGACTTGTGACCAACTCACATGCATGCACTTGTCGTTAAAGAATGGCGTATTTTCTCACATACGTGTATGCTATAATCATAGTGACTGTGCTGCACTTCCCAAAGCACCTCCTCTGTAATCTCCCCTAAGAGAATCTAACCCAGGGAAACAGCTACTTGTCAGTTTCTATATTTAGAAAAAATGCTGAAATGCTGTCCTATTTTGCTGATCATTTGGTGAGTGTCATGTTCATCTTTCCACATCTCTTCAAGTACAGGTAAGCCACAATTGTGTGCCACAATATGCAGCACACTACATGTTTTCAGAATGTGACATACTTTCTGTGGACCATAGAGCAGCACATTAATAGAATGGAAATCTTTTCTATTTAATTAATCAGATTCATTCTCTGAGGGCGCCTTTATAGTGTAGCATCAACACCAAGTGCCACAATGGATAGATACTATGCTCTTTAAATGGCTCTTTGAGGTGACTTGCTATCCTTAACAGGACTGCTTACCTTTTGCTGTACTAGGTGGATAAAACACCTGCGACTATGAGGATTTGCCATTTTTATAGGGTCTTCTGCTATAAATGACGGTATGACAGCTCATTCTTTTGGTGATTCATCCCTGGGTGATGTAATTTGCCCAGTAACGTTGCAATAGCAATGTGCATGCAATTGACCACTCTGATTACATTTGAAAAACTAGATGTTGCTGCGAATTGCAATTTGATGTTTCTCAGTTCAACCACAGTGTAAGGAAATCTTATACAGTATATCTGGATGACAAGCAAATAGTAACATCCTAAACACCTGGCATGGCGCGACTCAGTGATGTTTGTTAAATTCCAAATCGGTCAGCAAGTTTACGTTGAAAAGCTTGTGTGGCTAAAAATCTGAGAGTGGGCAGAACTTGCAAAGGTGCATTTACAGCACAATTCTTTAAAGTCTGCTTTTGTAAAGCCAGCGACAGCGCAGTACACCGCTCCAAGGGGACAGCTCTTGGAAATCAAAATTGACTTAGAAGGCAGTCATCATAATCTATAAATACACACTGTTCTGATTCTTCCATTTGCAATGTCTTCTAACAATGCTAAAGCGCCCGTGATAGTTGGAATAGTTTGGCCATTCTGTGCACCATTATATTGTTACAGAATGATTACAATCAAATGAATTAAATTTGTAAATAATATGCAATTAATTTCAGTGTATTTGATAAATCTTGCATCATTGATGCAAATCTAAAAAAAGGGAAACCACACAAAAACTGTAGCACTGCTTTGACACTGAGTGCTGCCCATTTGAAAAACCAACCAGAAACTT
Source organism: Polypterus senegalus (assembly GCF_016835505.1). NCBI lineage: Eukaryota > Metazoa > Chordata > Cladistia > Polypteriformes > Polypteridae > Polypterus > Polypterus senegalus. Next base: position 33,037,368 of record NC_053158.1, read on the forward strand.
GTGTCTGGATGGTGTGAGGCTGCCATGAAAATGTGCATGGCTTTACTCTAAGTTTAGTTTTTATACATTTCAAAGTGATCTTAGAAACAGGTGTACACAACATTTTTGTGCTTACGCACTGTTTATACAGGGCCCGGTACGATAATTTTTGCCGAATAGCAACATTTGTTCTGTGCATCTTTCTGAGACATGATATATACCATGAGCACCCATACTGTCTATTTTAGTTCAATTTACCTAAATTCAAGGTTACTGTTATGCGTTAACAATATGATGGGATTCTTACTTGTATGTTTCCCACAGACTAAAGACGGTATTGCAATACCAAAAGCAGAAGGTGAATACAACATCATAGAATAAATATAACACTAGATGGTAAATACTGTAGCAGGAGGGAGACCAGTGGTCTTTAATAATACTGTATTGCATGATATACTAGGATCATAGAAAAATTTAAATATAACAACAAAAAAATTCATAGTTTACATGACATGAAAATAATATTTGAACTGCAATACTTGGTTGGCTTCACATTTTTCTGCGCCACTGAAGCAAATTTCATTTCAAATCGACTTCTCACGGTGGAGAATTATTCCCTGGACTTTACTACGTAGAATTATACCATATTACTGGATTGAATTTCAGAATCATCAATTGATTCACAATGTCTTGAATTTTTCCGACAGGTAGGTAGGTTGATTTCTTTTAAATAATTTTCTAAAATCAAAGTTAAAAAAATGGCTTGTATCTATTTGTAATTAAACAGTAAAGCAGTGACAAGTCATTACAAGAATTAGAATCAAAGTAAGAGCATAACCACTGCTGCCTACACACTCCCTTTTAAACTCTGTATCAGATAGAAACAGGGAATTCCATGGAACAGGGATGTTGCTTAGCAACTATTCTTACTGCATTTGTTTGAGTTTTGAAGCATCACTATAATCAACTCAACAAATATTCAAATAGAAATTGTGTTTTCAAAAACAGTACGTGGAATAGTAGACTCTCACACTTGGTTTATTTAATGTATTGAAAATGATGTCTCTCATGAAAGTCATGGCTTCCAGTTCAGCCTTAAAATGGAACTCAGATATCTTGACTCTATGCTTATTTTTCAAAGGGCAATATGCTATTTTGTTTTCTCTACCTCTCTTTCTTATGTTGAACTATTCCTCCTCCTCTTTCTCTTCTTCTTTTACTCCCACCTTTTCTTTTGAAATCTTTTCCTAATATCTTCCAGGCTGCCAGTCTTCAAGCCATGGCATCTAATCGGGTGTATGTATCTCAGTAAGAAGCTGTAACTTCGAAATTATCAATCAAATGGATGTCCTGTTGGATTGACAGGGCTTCCTCTGTCCTTGAGATAAATCCAAGTTCTAGGTTGAATTATTAGGAAAAGTCATCCCTTTTTTTGTCCATATATAAATGAGAATTATAATTTAATGCTACGGAGCATGCATAAACTATTTGTATGTTTCTTTCCAGGGCACCTAAAATGGACAAAAGCTGAAGACATTGACATTGAAACACCTGGTTCTATTTTAGTGAACACCAACTTGCGGGCCTTGATAAACAAACATACATTTGCATCCTTACCTCAACATTTTCAACAATACCTCCTTCTTTTACTGCCAGAGGTAGACAGACAGGTAAGTACTATTTGCCAGTTTACATGGAAAACAAGTATATCAGATCACATATATATGACAGAATGAGATACCATCCATTTATTTTATGATTTGATGATCATGAGACTGGGGACAAAGCAGACACCCATCCTGGAAAGGGCATTAGTCAAACAACAACACTTTTGAATATGCATCAAACTCAACTTAAACAAGACAATTACTTATGACCAATCCACCAATCAGAAAATGTCTTTATTTATTATTTTATTTTTTAAAAACCAGAAAATTATAATCGTGTGCTACTCAGTCAAACAAGTAATAATAACTTAACAGATACAGCTTTTTACTTTTAAATGAATGTGAAGAGTAAAAAAGAAGGAAAATGAAACAAAATCACCATCCATCAGAATTTTTTTCTGATGTAGAAAGGGAAAATCTGAAAAAAATAACAGTGATACATGGAAAGCATGCAATCCACAGCAACAAGGTTTGGATTAAGACCTAGTCTAGTGGAATTGAGAGGAAGATATACTGCTTCAGTTTGCAACTCCTAAAGATCTGCCAAAACTGTATAGTAAATATTATAGGTAATAGAGGCCTATCAGTGTTGTACCTTTATTTTGAAACTGTAAAGAACTGCCTGCTAGTTTATTGCCCAGTGTAGTTCAAGAGCTATGTTATACATCTCATCACGCTACACTTCAGTGGCTTTCACTTAATCCTGATTTATAATTTTCATTCAGTTCCAAATCAGGAAGATCTCTTGAAATGTTGTCTCCATAGCATTTTAAAATTATATTGTGAATTATAATACTGAATGTCAGATTTTGGACAGATTGTGCCCAAGAGGGACTTAAAACCATTAGATAAATAAGAAAGGCCTGTTTTCTGTACTATACATCCTTCTCTTTTTAAGATCCTGTTTTAATTTCTTACAGTGACCCATAGCAAACAATTTAAGCCAATATATTTTCACTTTATATCTTATCTTATTAACTTCTAAAACACAAGAGAAACATTTAAAGGAAAAAAGCCATTGCTTTTCATGAATTCTTACATTATAAAAAAGTTGCAGTGAACATTAAAGAATACCAATATAGCTAATTCCTTATTTTGTCTATGTATTATTTGTAGCATTTGCTTCATTTTAAGTATCAAGTGTCAGTCACTGACATTTTTGATCGTACCTTCTACTGACATGTGCAAAGAATGCTTATTTGATGGAAACATGATTTTAATGCATTGCATGTAACATTCAAGGTTAAAGAGAAAGATGAATTGTTTAATTGATGAAAAGGCCATTTGGATTCTGAAAGCATTGCAGAATGAGAAGCATTGGCTGTAATGAAAATTTAGTGAGAAGAAAACTAGATTTTGATGAAGTGCTCCTTGTATGCTGTATTGATTTTGAGAAAATATTAAGACAGTGGAAAAAAATAAAATAAATAATGTAGAAAATAGTTGCGGACTGGAGAGGGCACTCCTTATTAAGGCATACATGCATATGATGGATTCCTTATCTGATATCGCTGGACTGATGTGGCTACCCAATCAACTAGATTGATTGATAGATAGATACATACATACATACATACTTTATTAATCCCAAGGGGAAATTCACAAAGGAACAAAGTTCAAAGGACTCATATATTCAGCATAATTTAGTTTATTGATATAGCCTCAACTGACCATATAACTATGTGCTAGAAGGATGCAGGTTAGGGTAGTACCATTCACTTTTCTCCCCTTATTCCAAATATTTCTTGCCAAAACCACACACAAGAATAATACTTCACTTACAATTTACAGTGACTCCTGCCAGAATATTCTGAGACCTCTATTGATGAACTTGTTGGCAAGACTAATGTAGCCACCTTTAATAATGCTGTAAACACTTTTGCACTGGATCTGCTCTTTTCTATTAGATTCCATACAGCTCAGTTTTAAAGAAGAGCTTGGTGCACTTCACATAAGTGTAATTCATGATAAAAAAAAAGAACACAAAGGATTTTGAGGCTTCGATGAAAATGGTGAGCTTCCATGACAATAAGATTCAGGCTTTGGAACTGTAAGTTGCTTTTCCAGAATTTAGAGGAAATAAATAAACTGAGCATTATAGTTATCAAAGAAAATGTAGAGAATGGTAGCTTAGTATAATTTTTGAAAAATCAGTAGCTAGCTGTATTTCCTTGCCTTTGTGATTGAAACATATCACAGAATATATACTTGTAATGGGAATTCTTTGTATCCATAATTCCAGATTCTGAGGTTTCTCAGTTCTGCTTGTTGTCAGAACATTCTCCAGAAGACCCAGAAAATTCTCAGTCTATTTATTGACGGCCACCAGATTCATCTGTTCGTCGACTTTTTCTCAACACTGGTTCAAGTTATAGATATAGTTTGTGAAGAGGGATTGCAGCAATTTCGTCTGTACCTATAACACCCCAAGTCACTTCACACCTCACTAAACATAATTTATGATGACCCAAAGCAAAATTTTGTTTTTATTGACAACTCTGTAATGCCATTTTCTGTGATCTCTTTCCTAAAAGTCACTTTGCTGTCTTTTCTTCTTTTAGCACTTACAGTATGATTCCATTACTGGTTAACCTTTCTAAAAGTTAAAGACTTGTACAGTTCTGTAGCAATTTTTTTAATTCCATGGCTATTTTCCTAAAGCTTCTTTTTACATTAAACTTGTACCCATGCTCTGTTATCCTCGGACTACAAATCTTGATAATGTTATTATTTTCCTCTTGAACTTGTGTATCTATGGTCTTCTTCTTGACTCCTTCTGTCTTTTCTTAATTGACATTGTTGCCTCAGTGTAACATCTTCATCATGGAAGGTTTGCATCAGTTTATAATACTATTGAGTTAATCTTTGGAAGTCAGGTACTATGACGCTTGTATGCCCCATCTAAATCACATCTACTGTAAACATAGTTATTGTTAAGTTGCTTCATATATGAGGCAGGATCTAAAAATTTATGGAATTGGATCAATAGCACAAGAGTAAGGTGCAGCTATCAACTCTGCCTGCTACGTATTATTGTTATTATGTTGTTGTCTACAGTCTCGTTATTCAGTATCCCAAATGGGATTGTACTGAGATGATCAAGTGCGTATTTCTGACATTATAGGTTCCCAGAGTAGATACAAATCTTGGCAGGATGGCATTTAGTGTTCCATCATCTTGGAATAAGCTACTGAAAAAGGTTTGCTTGAATACTCTGGTGACTCTGGGTGTGTTTACCAGAACATATAAATAACCCAATTTGTTTTAAGTGAGAGTGTTTCTATGTATTTGATTTCTAATGTTTTTTGTTTTATTTAATTAAGTATTTTAGTTTTTATGTAATTATAGCACACTTACAAAAGACTGTGGCCTCTAATTTGTCTTGCCACTTTTAAATAAATAAGTAAAAATAAAATATTTGTCATTTTTCCTCTGAGAGGCCTCATGAAAATAATTACTGGGCTGAGCATCTCCTTTTCTTGAGAAGCATGTTGAACATTACTCTTCAGTCCTTTTTGAATTGTTTGTATTATCTTTTATAAGCTGAAAAAGAATAATGTATTTAAATATACTTATGCAATAGTGTGCATCAGTGTTCATGTTTGTATTGTATTTAATAAAATCATTTAGCTCTCTGAATTTGCATGACCACACTTTAAAGATGCCTACTTCTTTCTATTTCTGTGGGTGTGGCTTTGCATGTTATCAGGTATAAGAAGGAGTATAAGTTCTACTTAACCAATCTGTTAATAATTGCAGTTCCTTACTTTCAACATCTCAGATAAATAAACAATGTTGAATAAATATAATATTAAAGTAAAGTGGCTAATATATAGGAATAGACCACTGACAAACCAGCAGTAGCCATTTTTTATTTTTAATTTAGCATTTTTATAGATGACTTAATCAAACCACTATATACACTGCAAAGACCTCAGAACACAATACAGAAATTTGTTCATGCAAAAAATTAACAATCATGTAAAAGAGACACAGTGCTTGTTGGCAACAAAGTGAAACAAAAATTCTTGAATAATATAAATCCTAAACAAGGATAAATGTCAGTGACTCTGGGCCAGCTGTCAATTAATCTTATCATTAGCTATTCTAACACAGCTCCAAAATCATCATGTAGATTGTGCTACACATCCTTAGTACATCCATCAATTACTGAAACCTTCTAATCCAGTTCAGGTTACTGGGGGTCCAAACATATAGCAGCAGCTTTAACCACAACATGGAGACTAAATCGCCAGTCCAATTTAAAGTCTCCAGATAAACTAAAAAATGTAGTACCTAGAGAGCATAAAGAGAATATTCAGAGTCCAAGTGCTAAGACTTGGATTTGAACCCTCTAGCCTGGCACTAGCCACTATGCTCCTTGTGATGCACAGTACAGACCATATCATATTTAATAGGCCCAATAGGGAAATGCAATTTTAAACAAGCACAAATTGAATAATATTAAGACATTTTTATTATTATTCAAAGATCTGAAAACTGTAACAAATTCAACAATGTTAGATTGCATTTGGGGAAGAGCCATTCTTGTATTTCAATTATGTTGAAGTTTGGCATAGTTTTTAAACCTAAAGCTTAAAATCTGATTGCTATAGTGACATTTCGGACACTTTCAGTATTCATCATAAGCAGCTATTAATAATCTTTAAATATTTAATTATGCTAGTAACAATAACTATTACTAGAAATAATAAATATGTTATTGTCACTTTGAATTATTCTATATCACATTAAAAAGGCACAGAATATATTTTATGTGAAGTTTTTGAAAAATAGTTATGTGTAATGTGCAGTACTCTTTGTAAATGCTTAATACTTTGTTAATATCCTTGTAGATAAAGGTGAATCTTGTTACATGTTTAGATGTGCCTTTTTGTTTGAAATGGTAAAACTACAGTTATCCTCAGGATTAGTAAACTATCTGTCTGTAAATAGATAAATTACAATACAGAGCACTCTGAACACAACTCTGTTAAAATACAAGTATAGAAAATACTGATTACTAAATACAGTGCTGGTACACATATAAATGCAGACTGTTTTTAAAACACACAAAGAGCAAGCTAGAACTTATTAAACATAAATGGAAACCACCCATATCTGTCAGTTAATGAATTGATGAACTATGGCCAGTGACAACGTAGATTAAAATTATACACGAAAAATTCAGAAATAAAGTCACAGTCCTGGAGACCCTTGCCAGCTGGTGACCTCCCTGCTCCTGAGTTTTCCGTAGTGTAGTCTGTGCTGGCCATCCAGTCTGATGAGAGAATCATGCCATCCAATGATTTCAATGCTCCTTTACCTGAAATAACTTTTCTATATGCAGGAGAGCAACCTGACAGTAGAGCAGTGGCACCAACTGCCACATCCAGATACCAAGAAGAGAAACAGTATAGAAGAGGGTTAGTACCTATATAAAAATATTATACTTATATTTCTGTACAAATGACTAACAAACAGAAATGCAATATGTACAGCTAATCAGAAGCTCTAGTCAGGGGTATGCTAGACTCAAGTAGTGAGTCTTCATCCTGGATTTAAAAGCTGAGAATGAAAGGGCATCTCTTATATTAGCAGGCAGATCATTTTATAACTTCAGGGCCCTGTAACTAAAACCATGACCTCCCACTGTTATTTTATTAATCCTTAGAATTGTTAAGTAGGTTGGTATCTTGAGATCTCAATGTCCGTTCTGATTTGTAAATAATGATCAGTTTAGTTAAGTAAACAGGGCCTTCGCCATTTAAGGCTTTTTATATTTAAAAGAGGATTTTGAATTCAACCCAAATATATAGTGATTCCTGTGTTTTAAGATTATTTCCCTAGTGTTTCAATAATTTACCTCTGACATGTTAGTCAATCATTATACAACCTGCTAAGTCCTGAACAGGGTTGTGGGAGGGGCTGAAGCATTTCCCAGCCAGCATAGGGCACAAGGCAGGAACAAACCCTAGACTGTGTGCCAGTCGCAAACCTATGACATGTCTAATATGTAACTCTAGTAAACATCCAGGAACCTAACATGTCTCCTGTCAATGAATGAACTTTGCACAGTTATGTATGGTTGTCATGTTGGCATCTCTCAAAGAGTGACACTTATTTGCTTATATACTGGGGAAAATAGCAGCATCCTCCTTTCAGGATAAGATAAACTTCATGATTACATTTAATATATAAGTGTAGTAGTGATGAGACTTATAATTTAAAACCAGACAAACACTAAATATAACATTAATCAAATTCCCTACTAGTACATACAAGATTTTTTCATTATTTTATAAAACTATACAAAATGACAAAATATATCTAAAGTGTAGTTATTTTCAATAATAATGTATTATTATTAATAATCTAAAGTGTTACTTTACATTCCAATATGTAGTAAAGTACACCACCACCTTTCTCCAGAAATAAATAAAATTAAATTTGAAAGGCATTTAAAAAATAAAGATGCAAATATGTGACTCCATCACTCAAACCGTGAATTTGGTAACTGAAGTTTCATTGTACACATGCTACATGAAAGCAATAATCACTATTAATAGCTTTAAGTGGTAACCACAGAACTGTGCCATTTGCGCACTTTTGTAAATAACCACAATGAACTATCTTGACAAACTATGAGAGGTTGAACAAAGCAGCTACTATACTTTAGCTTGTCAAAACTATTGTAGTAATTAAGATTCTGTTAATTCCATATGGGGGGAAAACAAATGAAGATACAATGCCCTTTCAAAGCAAACCACCTACAATGTTTATTTAATTGGCCCCATAAGCAGGAAATGAAGTGTTTGTATTTGACCTTTATTCATGGTGGGCGTATTATATTAGTATATGCTCAGGTGGCAAATTATAGGTAATGCAATTTTAAGATATTGCAATTAATGTTCTGTACCACACTGCAGATAGTTAGATTTTAAAACAGTACATTTACTGAGTCACCATGTTTTCCTTTATTTTAGTTAAATGCATACAGATGTTCTGGAAAAAAATGATATAATTTTTGTTGGATCCTAATTCCATTTCACAGGTGCCAATATTTTTCATTAGTATTTTTCATATATTTCAGTACTGTATAACAGTTTTATAATAATGATGGGCTGAAAAATACATTTTATGATAAATTATTTATCGGCATATTAGAATGAATAAATGAATACTCTTTTAGGCTTAGAATAAACTGGTGTAAGTAAACAGAGTTACAATGGCACCTGTCAAGGGTTGGGATATATTAGACAACCAGTGAACAGTCAGTTCTTAAAGGTGATGTGTGGAAAGCAGGAAAAATGGGCAATCATAAAGAAATGAGCAACTTTGACAACCGCCAATTTGTGATGGCTAGACGATTGGGACAGAGTATCTTCAAAACAACAGATCTTGCGTGCTGTTTTTCGTGTGCCATGGTTAGTACCTACCAAAAGTGGTCCAAGGAAGGGCAACTGGTGTACCAGCGGCAGGGTAATGGGCACCCAAGGCTCATCGATACACATGGGGTGCAAAGGCTAGGCTGTCTGGTCCAATCGTACCAGAAGAGCTACTGAACCACAACTTGCTGAAAAACATAATGCTGAACATGAGAGAAAGGCGTCAGAACACACAGTGCATTGCAGCTTGATGCATAACCACAGACCAATCAAACTGCCCATGCTGACCCCTGTCTACTGTGAAAAGCACCTACAGTGGGCACATGAGCATCAGAACTGGACCATGGAACAATTGAAGGAATTGGCTTGGCCTAATGAACCATGTTTTTGTTTAGATCATGTCAATGGATGGGCGCATATATGTGTTGTTTTACCTGAGAAGAGATGGCTGCAGGATGCATTATAGGAACAAGGCAAATCGGTGGAGGCAGTGTGATGCTGTAGGCAATGTTCTGCTGGGAAGTCTTGGTTCCTGCTGTTCATGTAGATGTTACATTGACACATACCACCTACCCAAAGATGGCTGCAGACCACATACATTCCTGATGGCAATAGCCTTTTTCAGCAGGATATCACACCCTACCCCACAGCATAAATTTTTCTGGTATGGTTTGAGGAACATGACAAGGATTTCAAGGTGTTGACTTGCCATCTAAATTCCACAGATCTCGATCAGATTGAGCATTTGTGTGAAGTGCTAGAAAAAAGTCAGAAACCCTGTCTCACAACTTACAAGATCTCTTGATAACATCTTGGTGCCAGATACCACAGGACATCTTCAGATGGGCTTGATGAGCTGGAGCTGCTTTGGTGAGAGGAGGGGGACCTGCACAATATTGTACAATACACTACACATTACACAATAGTAACACCTACTGAAAGGGGTTGCAATGCTTAGTACTGCTTGCTTACAACTCCGGTGAGATTTAGAGACTTTGAATCATTACCTACAGTAGTTACTGATTGGGTGGGGTTTCCCCTCATATCTCCTAGTACTCCTCGATTTTCTTTCTGTATCCCATTGTCCCAGGAGGCTGGAGTTAAGTTAATTGATGTGTGTGTGTCACCATGTATTTTATGAGTATGCAGTGACACCCACAACCCTGCATTGGAAGAATAGACTTTTATTATTATTATAAATTATTTATTACCAGTAAACGCGCACTGCACAATAACGTGCAGCGAATACACTTAACTTGAGCATTCATAGTTTTTATACTCTTTCTCTGTACATTTAGCATTCGTTTGCTCAGACGTTGATGCATTTGCAACCTCCTGAGCTCCTTCTCTTCTTTCATCTTTTCATATTAATTAAAACTGATTAAGTCAGATTTTGTGTTGCAATTACTTAGTATGTTTTCCTTAATTTTTCACTTAAGCTCATACTTAGGTCTTCAATCTGGCTCAAGAATGATTTAAGATATGAAGAGGAAGGGATGAGAACAGCGCCCATACGCATGCGCCGCACGGCTGCCCTGCTGGCCATTGCCGAGAGTTGATTTTATAATAAAATAAAATAAAAAGAGGAATGACCTTGGAGGTCAATCATCACCCCAAAAGCAGATTGTAGATGTCACGTAGTATATGTGTACCAAATTTCAGGTCAATAGTTCAAACGGTTTGTGAGGTACAGGTGATTTAAAATCCTGGACAGACAAATGAACAGCCACGGTAGTGTATAATATAAGAAGATTTGTTATTATTATTATTATAAACTAGCTGTTCCCCCGTGGTTCCACCCACACAGTAGTGAAACAGGACAAACTTTAAAAATCAATTTAAAAAAAATATATAATTCTGGCTAACCAGAAGGTAGGTATGCTGCAACGTCAAACATTGGCACTGTATCTGATTGTTTTCAGCTCTGATGGGAGAGCGTCCCCGTGTGGTGAGAAAAGGACATGGCCGTTATACTGTATCAGTGGCAATCGGCGGCTACCCGATAAAACACATGTAGCTCTGATCTCTCTCTCAAAAACATCAAACGTTACTCCTTAACAATCTATCTTATAATGCCTGTTGAACAATCAAGTATTGCTAAACTAAGCAGAGGCAAGGTACGCTCCAACACAAGACGAGAGGTAGACCGACTGAAACGGAAGTTGGAGTGTGAGTTTAGGAGAACCCTACCCTCACCTCGCAGACACTCTCTTGGATTCGCTCAAATAAATTATGGACTGCAAGCAATCTATGATACTTGGCACGATGAGAGAAGTCACAAAATCAACTGGAATGTTCAAGCAAATTATAGAAAAAAAATCTAAATCTGTTAAGTAGTTCTGTCATGAAAAGCGGACAGACAGATGTTAGATTTTATATATATATATATATATATATATATATATATATATATATATATATATATATATACAGTCATATGAAAAATTTTGGTAGCCCCTCTTAATTCTTTGGATTTTTGTTTATCATTGGCCGAGCTTTCAAAGTAGCAGCTTCCTTTTTATATATGACATGCCTTATGGAAACAGTAGTATTTTAGCAGTGACATAAGGTTTTTGGATTAACAGAAAACATGCAATATGCATCATAACAAAATTAGACAGGTGCATAAATTTGAGCACCCCAACAGAGATATTACATCAATACTTAGTTGAGCCTCCTTTTACAAATATAACAGCCTCTAGACGCCTCCTATAGCCTTTGATGAGTATCTGGATTCTGGATGGGGGTATTTTTGCCCATTTTTCCATACAAAATCTCTCCAGTTCAGTTCAATTTGATGGCTGCCAAGCATAGACAGATCGCTTCAAATCATTCAATAGATTTTTGATGACATTCAAGTCAGGGGACTGTGACAGCCATTCCAGAACATTGTAGTTCTCCCTCTACATGATTGAATGCCTTTGTACGTTTCAAACTGTGTTTTGGGTCGTTGTGTTGTTGTAATATCCAACCCCTGTGTAACTTCAACTTTATGACTGGTACTTGAACATTATCCTGAAGAATTTCTTGATATCAGGTTGAACTCATCTGACCCTCGACTTTAACAAGGGCCACAGTCCCTGAACTAGCCACACAGCCCCACAGCATGATGGAACCTCCACCAAATTTGACAATAGGTAGCAGGTGTTTTTCTTGGAATGTGGTGTTCTTCTTCCTCCATGCAAAGCACTTTTTGTTATGACCAAATAACTCAATTTTTGTCTAATCAGTCCAAAGCACTTTGTTCCCAAATGAATCTGGCTTATCTAAATGAGCATTTGCATACAACAAGCAACTCTGTTTGTGGCACAGATACACCAGGTCTTTGGAGGTGATCTGTGGGTTGTCTGTAACCATTCTCACAATCCTGCACATATGCTGCTCCTGTATTTTTCTTGACCTGCCAGACCTGGTTTTAACAGCAACTGTGCCTGTGGCCTTCCATTTCCTGATTACATTCCTTACAGTTTAAACTGACAGTTTAAACCTCTGAGATAGCTTTTTGTAGCCTTCCCCTAAACCATTACAGAACAATATTTGTTTTCAGATCTTTTGAGAGTTGCTTTGAGGATCCCATGCTGTCACTTTTCAGAGGAAAGTCAAAGGGAAGCACAACTTGCAATTGACCACCTTAAATACCTTTTCTCATGATTGGACACACCTGTCTATGAAGTTCAAGGCTTAATGAGCAAATCCAACCAATTTGGTGTTGCAAAAAAACAGTACTGAGCAGTTACATGCATTCAAATCAGCAAAATTACAAGGGTACCCAAATTTTTGCACAGCCATTTTTTCACATTTGATTTAATTTCATACAACTAAATATTGCTTCACTAAAAATCTTTGTTCAGAAAACACCCCAGTACTCAGATGTTCCTAGGAAATGAAAGACATACCACTGTTATCTTTTTTATTGAAAGTAGAGTAAATTATTATGCGGGCTGAGAGGGGTTCCCAAATTTTTTCATATGACTGTACAGTGGAACCTCGGTTTACAAGTAACTTGGTTTACGAGTGTTTTGCAAGACGAGCAAAATTTTTTAATAAATTTTGACTTGATAAACGAGCGATGTCTTGCAATACGAGCAGTATGGATTTTGTCTGCTGAGCGTCATGTGATCACAACTGAGCTGATGGTTCTTCTCTCTCATGCACACGCGTCTCTCTCTCCTTATCTCTCTTGCTCACACAGCACATCTCTCTCTCTATCTCTCTCTCTTCTTATATCTCGCTCCCGCGTCTCTCTCTCCTTATCTTGCTCGCTCGCACTCGCCTCTCTCTCTCTCTCTCTCTCTCCCTCCTTATCTCTCTTGCTCGCTCCCGCGCGTCTCTCTCTCCTTATATGTATATATATATATATATATATATATTTTTTTGTTTGTTTTTTCTGTCCACCCTGGCCATCGGACCTTACTTATTCTATGTTAATTAATGTTTACTTATGTTTATTTTTTATTGTGTCTTCTATTTTTCTATTCTTCATTTTGTAAAGCACTTTGAGCTACATTTTTTTGTATGAAAATGTGCTATATAAATAAATGTTGATTGATTGATAACTCGCTTGCACTCGCCTCTGTCTCTCTCCTCATCTCTCTCGCTCACGAGAGCACGCTCACGCGCAGCGCGTCTCTCTCTTCTCTTGAGGGCAATTGTCTCCTATTCTCCGTCTGAGTGCCTCACTCATATAGTCAACATCCGTATGAGCGTATACTGTTTACTACAGCATTGTGACTGTGTGTGTTTGTGTGTGCGCACGCACACATGTGTGCTGTGAAGTGCGAGTCCCCATCTTGAGCCCCAAAACACAAAGCTGAGTCTCAGTACTTTAACAACACCAGCCGCCTTCAGCTTGAAACAGCAACAGCGCTGTTATTTATTGTAGCGGGATCTTTATAATGTTCCTTGTATCACCCATTGACGGCAGGCTTATAGCATGTCTGTGATCTTTTTGGATGCGCTTATACGGCGAACTGCTACAGCGCTGGGAGACTGCGATTGCTTTGGGACACTCTTTCGCATGTCGTCCCGTTGGGTGGAATTCCACATGAGTTTAGAAATTCACTCACACCAGCCATGATTCTTTTTAAAGGTAAAGTGCAGGTTAATTTGTTTTATGTATTTTTACTTTATATTTTGTATTAATCATTTTTATATGAATAGTTTTGAGTTGTGGAACGAATCATCTGAGTTTCCATTATTTCTTATGGGGAAATTCGCTTTGATATACGAGTGGTTTGGATTGCGAGCACGTTTCCGGAACGAATTATGCTCGCAAACCGAGGTTCCACTGTATATGAAACGCCTGGGTTTGTTTCCTGCCTTGCTCTCTGTGTTGGCTGGGATTGGCTCCTGGAGACCCCCCGTGACCCTGTAGTTAGGATATACAGTAGCAGGTTGGATGATTGATGGATGGATGTATATATTATTCACAATATGCACTTTTTTCACAAAGTACAGTTTAACCTCACATGTGTAAACTCCAGGTTATGTACTGGTGATGTCCTAAAGTTTCAGCCTTCTGGCAACCTTGTTGCAGTTTCTTTCTTCTGTCCTCTCCTATAATATCTCATTTACTCTTAATGTTTTCCTTCTCTTGTATCTTTCTGCTTTTTCACTTTCCTCTTTCCATCAGGGATTATTCAGTTGCTACAAATTTAGCTTGCAGAAATTAATCTCCTAACTATCTTTTTTACTTCTGGAAGTCAAAATCATTTAGAATGGAGCTTTACTTAATGTCCAAATAGTTTTTCCCATGTGCAGCTATGACTTCTTTTCTCCATGATTAATTTTTATCAAAAAGTTGATTGTGAGGCCTGTGGGATGGAGTGTTGAGGGCACTGTGGGATGTGTGTGTTTATATTGTATTGATGTTTTTATGGTTATGTTTGATTTACTGTGTCCTCATTTGTAACATGGAAAGATGAATAAAATAACAAAAAAAGCTTTTTCTGTCAAAAGAATTACTACTTTAGTGATTGTTATGGGATGCAATGTAATATTAGCTTATGCATAATTAAATGCTGTTCTTCTCTTTATTGAGTCATAATTGTTTAATATACAGTATTTGTATTGTACTTCAACAAATTCCTTCTTCATGTTACTGCAGTATACAATACAGAGCTTTACAATTTAGATTTTGATTAAATTTGCAATCCAGCTGTTAGTTTATATAGTTGTTTTCATCATAGAATCAACCTTCTCTTAACAGCCTAAAGTAGTTATAGTTGCAGCTTTATGATACTAACATCTAGTGATATAAACTGTAATTTTATTTCATTTTTATAGAACATTACAAGCCGTCTCTTGTATTTTGCCAATAAAACTTGAATAGTGCCATCCAGGGTTAAGCAATATAGAACTATGAAGCGACAGATGTATTTTTTTTCACACATTTGAACTGTTATTAGAAGTTTTTTAAATTGACAAGTATAGTTTGATTTTTAAAAGCACTAGGAATCATTATACAATTACACATTCCTCACTTAATACCTATTACAAATTAAATATAAATTGCATATCTGTGTTGCATTAATCTTAATGTTAATTCTAATCATTATCATCATCAATTCTAAGTACTTTGCCTTTAAGATCAGAGCAACTTGTTGTTCATTTGGTTTGCTTCATACTTTCATGCTGTTTTATTTTGTAGATGGGAAGCGATGGAGTTTTGCGTCTAAGTAACTCTGCATTGAATAATGAATTCTTTGCATATGCTGCTCAGGGCTGGAAGCAGAGATTAGCAGAAGGTATGGTAAACTGTATTTTATTTTCTCAGATACATATTGCTTAGCAACTGAGTGGAAAAAATGAATATCAAACTAGTAGCAAATAATAAATAAATACATAAAAATGTACATTTTGCTACTGCTAACTTGTCGCACAAGATGACCTCAGATAAAAACTGCATTTTTCCTGTTTCTTTGTTTTTGATGTAGTATTTTGTTTTAGCCTGTGCCCATGTCACAAATTTTATCCAGCTTATATTTTACTGTTCATAGAAATCTACCAAGTGGATTTGGTAGGATTTAATCTACTGAATCCCTCAACTTTTTATTTTAGTTTTAAAGAGTTTTAATGATGAGCATCCAAATATGGTACATATTGAGCTGATCAGTTCTTGTTTCTATTGTCATTTGCAATTCATGGTTAATTGAGTATTGGTTATTGAAGTGAAAGTTCTTGACAACTAAGTTAAAAAAGAAAGCAAATTAAGAAAATCCTGTGCTCCAAAATCAAGTTAATATGGAGAACTACAGCAAGCCAGTTTAATGAAGAGAGAAGTTTAATTAATATCTTGTCTCTCTGAAGCCAGCAGTATAATATATTAGACAGCTCACTGAGTGTCACATTTCTAAACCAATCCTATGCCTCGTGATGGCTGTGCTCAAATGATTTTGAACTACAAAGGGCAGAAATTAGCTCTTGTTAACCTGGTCTGATAGAGGGCAAGCTTTTGTTTACGATGAACCACCTACAGTGGAAAAGTGCTACAAAAACTTAAATAATTCTTTACATTTATATAGCACTTTTCTCACTACTGAAAGCGCTCAGCAATTGCAGGTTAAGGGCCTTGCTCAAGGGCCCAACAGAGCAGAGTCCCTTTTGGCATTTGCAGGATTCGAACCAACAACCTTCCGATTGCCAGTGGAGATCCCTAGCCTCAGAGCCACCACTCCGCCTTATATCAATGTGTGTCAAGCATAGACATTGTTCATATTAAAAATAAACATAACCTGATGCAATCTGTAGCACCAGATTATACATCGGCATTCAACCACAACAATGGACGAATGGTAAACGTGAATGATACGTTGTTGCAGGTTCTATGTGTGCTCTCAGTTCTTCAGTGTTATGACGACAGTGTAGGAATTGATGTGAGCTTAAAAGAATTGGCAGCTGTATTCATGAAAATATGAATGGCAAAATATGCATTTGAAGTAAACAATTTGTCACACCCCGTCAAAAGGACTTGCCATTAAGAGAGCTAATAATGAAGAGCCATAGAAGATGCAGGTTTTAGTACTCAAAACTCCCAAATCACCAAATTTGCCCAACAACACCAGTAGGTGCACACATGAGGCTTCACAACACCCACATCTAAACAACATTCAACAGCATTACTGCCTACATTACTGCCTAATTGAAAAAGCAAACACGACATGACAAAACAGCCACAGCATTTTAACATGTTGTGTTATGTGTAGACCACAATGTTTATATAAACTCTGCTGCTTTTATGCCATAAGGTGATGCAATAGTCAAAATGACAGAAAGATGTGGTAGCAGACTGAGGCTCATATCAAACATGTGGAGCCCAGTAGCCGTGGTGATCTATCTGTCAATCTGTTTTGTCTCCTCTGTTACAACCCTCATTACAATGTGCAGATTAATTATTAAGCTTCAGTTACCTTGTGCTACTAAGCCCCTGAATAGATAACAGCAATTTTAACTTTTTTTATTTTCTCTCAGTGTCAAGTCCTTTGTTCAGTATCTTTTGTTCTTGCCTTGAAATTCCGGCAGGAGTTTAAAATTCATGGACTAGAGAAACTGGGGGCAGGTGTTTCAGAAGAAACCATGTTGGGGTAGCCTTTGCCGCTCACGATTTTGCTGCTATTTCTAAACCTTTTAGATACATGTGTTTTCATTTGAGAATCACTTCTGGCCTCACAAGACTAATTTAATAGTATGGTAGTGTTAGCCTAGTTCATTGCAGCTTTCGAGGAGCAGAAATGAGCACCTCTGGTTTTGTTACACTCGTCTGCTATAAACTGTACAAATTATGTTGTTATATGAAAATGTCCGATATCAGTTCTCTTTTTTGATATAGCTTTCTTTTTGCAGTGTCTCTTTTTGGGAGAGGGCTGAATGGTGAATTCTGAGGGTTTTTTTCATTAATTTTGAAGCATATTAATGTAATTGCTGTGTTAGTTTTATTTGTATGATTGTTGTGTATTATGATGTAATTTTTCATTCTCATGTAACATCTAGTAAGAAAAAAAGTCTAGTATCAGTTCTGACAGTAATAGTATCAATTTTTTTAAATCTTTTACATGTTTCTGGAAATGCAATTTTGGCATTGCTTGTGAGCATTTTGTAAGTAATTAATTCTTGTTTTATCTTTTTCTATTTTTAATATTGTAGGAGAGTTTACACCAGAAATGCAAATACGAATAAGGCAGGAAATGGAAAAAGAAAAGAAGATTGAACCTTGGAAAGAAAAGTTTTATGAAACATACTATGGAGAAAAGTATGTACGAATTAAGTACATAAACATTTTTCATTGTTATTATAGAGGTATAAAGGAAAACCAAACTCTTTTTGTTCAGTTATATCAAGGACAGTCCATTTAGCCAGGAGACATATTGTAAGGAACTTCTCAATACATTTTTCTTATTCATAAAGTAAGATTTTATTTCTGATTTTGGTTTTAAATACCTCAGTTTTAAAATTATTAATTGTACACAGAGTGTTCTTCATTATATATGATTTTATTATTATTTTCTTCACAAAGCTCTCTCTGATGGTAAACAGTAGGATATATACCATGTGAAATCAACTGTATAATATTCATAATTATGATTCATGCTTCTGCTAAATTTAACATGAGGAAATCTTCAAATTCTTTGCTATAATTGTATATGTACATTGTTTTGGTTGGGTGACATGGTGGTCAGTGGGTAGCAATGCTGCCTAAAGAACCTAGGCTTTGAATTCTACACCCCATTGTTGTTTGTTTAGTCTGAATAGTATAGGTTATTTCCATATTTACTCCTTTTTTCCTTCTACATCCTTAAGATGATTTAGGTTACTTAGCAATTGTAAATTGGTTTTTCTGTGTGTGTGTGTGTGTGTGTGTGTGTGTAGAGCTTGCTTCTGACTGATGCTCCATTCTGAGTCAATTGTTGCTGCTGGGACAGGCTTCAGGTCGTTTGTAGTTCAGAACTGGATATAACTGGTTTGAGTTTGTTACTGTATGTTATTATTTTGGTATGTGGAACGGTTTAAAAATTTTTTTTACTGTATTTACTGTAATACATTTTCAATGCAACTGCAGCTGGCTGGCAGAATTTCATTTTTTTCCCTTTTTCAAAGCAGTAATTGTGTCTTACTGTGGTCATGCAAGGCATATAGCCCAAGATAAGCCTCGACCATCAAAATCAAATAAAGCCCTCATTTAGGAAATATGTTATTTTATGCTAATAAAACAAAAGGCCAGTAAGATGTATTTATTTATGTTGCAGTGATTTTCTTTTTATTTTTCCAGATTCTTATTAAAAGACTAGTAACTAACATCAGTTCACTTTTTATTGCACTTAGTATAGTCCTTAAAGTCTAGCAGTCCTATTTTTACATCTGCCTCCAAGAAGTTAAGTAGAAAAAACATTCAACTGTGAGCCACAAAGTAAATTACTTTGCTGTGGAGATCAAAAAACATGCTATAGACTGACGATTTGTTGAGCTTGCTTCCAGACAGAATTTGTACACTCTTTTTACTCATTTCCACTAAATCTCAACTCTCCATTCCACATTAAACAAAATAAATTCTAGGTATCTTTTAGAACAGTCTTCTGTGGTAGTATAATCTTAGGGTAGATCTGCTACGGTAACAGACAGAAATCAAACCTTAAAAGTATTGGCAGTCTAAGTTAACACAATGGTTGATGGAAATGATATTTAAGGCATCACAAGTTCCTTCTCGTTTGCTTATCAGTGGAAATAAACGTTTTTGCTAAGGTGCTAAGTGAGCTTGTGAATGTCTGGATAAATCCTGGTTCTCCTTCGATTATTTGCTGTCAGATATGTTAGTGACTAATCATTTCTGGTTCTATAATTGATCATCTCATTTTTTGCATCCTCCTCTTTTTCCTTGCATCCTACTTCAAAAGATGCCATTTGCATTTTACAAAGTGGATATGGATTGAGAGTCTTTACATATCTGCCCTAACTGTCCCTTTGTTTGCACTGGGCTGTACTCACTCACCATTCTAGCTGTGGCTGCAAAGATTACTCATTCTGGATTAACAAAAATGCAGTTAGGCCGTCTCATTTGTCGTCTTAAATGAAACTATTGACTTTAAAAACAGGATCAAGCATTGAAAGCAATATAATAGCTACCATTCAGAATAAGTAAAATAGACATATTCTGTGCTAGTCTGTCTGAAGAAATTCATTCTGGCCTGGTCATGGTTGACAGTCTACCCATGACCTATTCTTGTACTATTAGTACAGTGTCTCTTGTCTGTGTACAAAATATTCAACCAGTCCTCTCCCATCAACATTTTGTCAGGACAAATTGCTATGGAAACAAGACTCAAAACTGCCAGCTGCATTCATGCCAAGAGCCACAAGGTCTAGCTGTTTGTCATAGGAAGGTTTTATTGCCACTGATAACTAAAGTGCATAGATGTTAAGGTGAAAAAAATAACTGGAGTAAAGAGGTCTTTAGATTCTCGTCTCCATTTCTTACACTAAGAACAGGCTGATTAATGCTGTTCAAATGAAAATGCCACATTGACTTTTCTGTTATATCTGCTATTCTTAGCTCATATAGAATCTGCCTAACACTTGGTTTTATGCAATATATTATTATTTATAGAACAGCCCTACCAGAGTTCTGTGTGTTAAGATGTTAACTATATATATATATTATCCATCTGTGACAGATTAATGAGAGTTGTTATATTGGTATAAAATACCAAGTTATGACATGTTTGATTGTACTAGTTCTTTCTTCATAAAAATCAGGAACAATCTATTAAAGTACATTTATAAATCTGCAGAAATAATCATACTGAGCTAAATTTCCTGGAAGAAATAACCCCAAAAAAATTAAAACAGAAATGTTCTATTCAAAAGAATGTATCCTTGAATCAGGTCTGTGATATCACTGTGATGTAACCAAAATTCCTGTATACCTCATACAAAGGAGATATGAAATATATTAAAGTGCATTGTCCATTTAAGTTATCCATGCAGTTAAATTTAGACATGTGTGGTGAATGAATTGTATAACAGTCACACAACACTCCAGTTTGTTAACAATCAAATATGTGGAAGAGCTCCAGCTCTATAAATGTATTGTAGTAAAACTTCTTTATATTTGCTTGGCTTGAGGATTTGTTTCATACTTAAACTTCCCACTGTTAAATTGATTACTATATAAAATGAAGCTACAGAAAATCAATGTCAGTTGGAAAACATAAGATTTAATATGATAAATTAGAAAATATCTCATATGGAATATTGAAGGGGAAATGTTTCAATGTTATTTTTATTTATTGATTTATTTATTTGTTTATTGATTTATTTTTCTTTTTTCATTTTTATAGGTCGGGTATTACACATGAGGAATGCATGATACTTACCTCAGTACAGGAAAGTGATAAAGAAAGATCAAGCTCAGTTGACAGTTCTCCAGATTTACCTGGACCATCTTGTCAGACTATTGCAGAAAAGAAGGAAGTTGAGATCCCTGGAAACATGCTTGTATGTGAAGAAAGTGAAGATCAGTCACTATGTACCATGGAACTTACATCTAAATTGCCAACTGAGCAGCCAACAGAAGACATGACTGAACAACCAGCAGACAATATATTATTTTCTGAGATTTCAGAAATAGCTGCTGAGGAATCTTTAGTGCAAGAAGAGATTGCAGAGGAGATAGATACAAATACTTGTGAATATATCGAAGATCATGTGAAACCAGAACTTGATGTCTCTGAAAATGTAGACAACACTACACATAAAAGCAAGGAACACTCTGAGGTACTCGGCTTTGATAACGCTGATGTCAATAAAATCTGTGTCTCAGAGTCCTTCGTGGAGACAGTAGAGGAAGGAAATGATATACCAATAGAAAATGAGGCAGACACTTCAGATAATACTGTTGAGTTAGATTCCACTACTATGGACGAAGAATTGTCTCCTACCATAGACATAGAAAAAGATAGCATTGAGGCACTATCATCTGTTTCAGAAGAATCTTCTCCCACAGAAGAACCTAAAGATCAGGAACTGCAAGATAAATTTCAAGATTCACACTCCATAGAAGCTGAATTCTTAGATGAGCACAAAGACCAATCAGAGAAAAATGATGAATTATTGGTTTTGGAAAAAGAGGATATTTCCACAGAACATAATGACATTCCGCAGCTTATCTCTGAAGAGCAAAGTCTGTCAAAGGAAATATTGTCTTCTGACCATTCACAACTTAAAACAGAGGCAGTGACGCTATCAGAGGAAAGTATGCCATGTTCAGAAGAACCCACTATCCCTGCATCTTGTATAGCATTGACTGCAGATGATGAGCAACCAGCAGAAAATTCAGGGCCTTCTCAAGTTCAGTCAGAAACAGAAGATGATACCATTTCATCTAAATCACAAATGTCCCCATTACAAGAACCACAGTTAGAAGGGAACTCTTCATTTGAAACCCTGGAAGTCAAATCCCCCAAGAGCCAGTTGCAGGCATCTCCTGCTTTGTCATGCATTAGTGAAAGTCTTAGCGAGGATAAAAATTTCACAAGTGAGACACTTCATGTATCAGTTTCTGTAGGGTCTATGACAGCCCCTGAGGAGCCTGAAACTAAAAAACCTGAAGCTTTACAGACACCTTCAGCATCTCCTGACAAAGATCACGCTTCTCCTAGTAATAAGTCACCATCTGTGTATGATTTTTATTGTGACAGAGAGATTGACACCATTGAGACTAAACAACAGCTTACAAATGAAAAGCATGACTCACAAGCACTGACATTCACAAACACTACCCAAAGCTGTAGTCCAGAACCAGAGAGTGAAAGGCCTTTGCAGCTATCACTAGAAATGACATCTGTTGTTTCAGTGGAACCAGTACCTGTACCAGATATACCTAAAGAAGATGACTTGCCACTTCAGATAACTGTACAAGAACCTAAGCAGGAGAATAAAGATGCTATTCAAGCAGAAAAAAGATTGCCTGATATACCTAGTAATGACAAAGGTCTTAAGCAAACTAAACATTATAGTGCTGCAGACAGGGCATCCTCTGTTTTATCAGAAAATTCATGGTCAGAGATGCCTAAGATCAAACACCACAAACCTCATCAGCCTAATCACCAGCACAGATATGAAGAACCGTACCCTGTGAAACATAGTGAACACAACAAGTCTCCCGAGTTACTGAAAACTGACAGTAGGGAGCCAGAGATCTCCAAAAGGAAAACGGGTGAACAGCACTCTGGAATATGTAAAGAGAAACGAGCTAGAATAGAGGAAACTGAACTGTCTAGCTCATTACCATCCAGTACTGCATCTGGAAAAGAAACACCACCCAAAGAGGAACTTAGGGTCCCACCTCTCAAGGTTTGTATAATTGTAAATATCACAGTATTAATATTGGAGCACAGCTAACAATTTCCTCTCTGCACCTCTATGTGTTTAGATTTTTGAATTAAATCATTTTATTTACCTGTAAAAATTAATACTTTACACATAATCTGAAAACGCTTGATAATTGCTAGACTGAAAATAAAAAGATTCAAATTATTGGGGTTTTTTTCTCATCATGGTGATTTCCATGTGAACTCCAGTTTTCTTTTATGTCTCAAAATCTTGCTGCTTGCTCAAAGTACTAATTTGAGATTGCTTTGGCTTGAGTGATTGTGGGTAAGTGCTGGTGTCCTGTCTGCAACTACATGTGGTTCAAGTTGAACTATATACTAAGGAAACTTAGAGTTGAATGTGAATAAAACAAATGGCATTAGACAGTTACAATTTATGCCAATCCACAAAGGTTTAAACAGGTACAGTAATAATGAAATGGAATTTATTTTGTATAGAATACTTCACTTCACTGCTTTCTATTTTTGATCGGTAAAAATCACCAAACCATTTTTCACAATGAATATGCTGCATTGATCGTTGACCTTGTTAGGCAAATACTTTCCTGAAAATTCTCCATTCGGACAGATTAGTTGAACATTTCTTCTAGCACTCCAGGAATGTTTGCAAGGCAATCTTGACATCACTGAGCTGCAGAGCAAAACTTTCACACGTACTATAAAATTACTGACTGATCTGCTTCACACATGTGCACTGTCTCTTCCCCATCAAGCCATATTTGCACCACGTATGCAAAAAAAAAAAAAAAGTTCTGTATTTTGATTTGAAGGATAAATTAGCTAATCATAATGGGGATAATATGAATACTGCCACCATATATATAACACTGATCCCTGTGTGCTTCCTGTGTGCTTGCTGTCTCTCATGTAGCACCACATGTATAATTAGCCATGTGCTATACTTTCCAGTCAAAATAAGCTTTAAAGGAAAGACAGAATAAGACCCTGTGAAATATAAATGTTTTGTTCTTACTATTTACTGTTTACAAGGCATTTCTATCATTATTGAAGAAAAAAGTGCAGAGTATATTCACAGATACAGTAAATTATAAACAGTCCCATGCTACGGTTTCCTGGCATGCCAATGTGTTCCACAAAATTGGAACTCTGTGAGCACCATGATTTTTAATTTTATTCTTATTGCAAGCTTGTGGCTGTTTCTTGGATTTTGTTTGTGGTTATCATTCTATTTGGGTCTTTTGTTGCTTGAGGCACAGTGGTGCAGTGATTAGCACTACTGCCCCACATCTCAGATCACATTTTTGGCCATAATATTTAGTCCAGCATATTTGGCTGATGTTTCCCTAGACCTCTGGGGCATTTAAAAGGCCATTGCATAATTGTAATCTGCTCAGAACTAATTCAGTTCCTCCTTCCCAATTGAGTTCAGTGCATTTTGCAGAGTTTGGCGAAGTTCCCAAACATTTTTATGATATCGTCAAACTCGTGGCAAAGTTAATTTCACCAAAGTAATACATCTTAAGCAAGATAGTTGCATTTATACCTAACAACAGGTGGCTGCCCTATACTCTAAGCAAAAATATGACTTGTGCTTTGTACCATAGTCAAGCAGGTAATACAAATGCAGCTTCCATTGTTAAAAAAGAGTGATAATAATATTTCCTCATATATTGTATTAAACAAAAGAAACACAAAAAAGCATTCTACCAAGTAGTCTTTGTATTGTTATTTGTGGGCATCACATGTTCTGGGTATCAAGGGACTGTTTCATGGGAAAAAGTGCAAAAATGTTAAGCTTAAAAATCCCTCAGAGGATTTCCCAAGAAACATTTTGTAATTCCATACTTTACATTTTGAAAGGTTCCTTGCCTTAATTAAACAAGAGTATTTTCTTTCTCTTCTAGATTAAACCATTAAAAATTAATGTAAAACTGAGTTTATGTGCATACTTTACTTTACAGCATGTATTGCCCCGTGGTCAATGCGTTAAGAACAAAGTATTTTTTTTCTTAATGAATATATTCATCTAATTTGATCAGCATTTATCAATGTTAAGTTAATACATCTTCTCGTATATTCAATTAATTTACACATGCAGTGCACTTCCTAATATGGCTCAGGGCAATGAAAATTTTGTTAAGTATGAAATATTACAAAAATTCAGGCTTAATGTAGAGAAACAAATTAGAAATAGTAACTTAAAAATAAATAATAAACACACTCAAGTCCATGTATATCCTGAGAGTTGTGGAAAACACATCTGATAAATAGTTTAGTTACCTAATTAGTCTGTATGTCCATCCAAATAGGGAAATGTACCTTTTGCGTTGGTTTGGACATCTGCAGAGGAGAGATGCTGGGTATATTGGGAGAAGGATGTTAAGGATAGAACTGCCAGGGAGTAGGAGAAGAGGAAGGCCTAAGAGAATGTTTATGGCTGTGGTGACAGAGGACATGCAGGTGATGGGTGTAGCATCCGCTGTGACGACCCCTAACGGGAGTAGCCGAAAGAAAAAGAAGTAGTGCAATTTCTTGACACACTTCTGATGAATAATTTGTTGGTTCTAAGTCCTCAGTGTTACTGTGTCAGAGAGAGGATGTGCAGCATTGTTCATAATGGCACTCAGTTTTGTCTTCATTCTCCCCTCCACTACCACCTCTAGCAGGTTGAGATTGTGTTCCATAACTGATCCTGCCCATTTAATTAGATTGTTGATTCAGTGTACCCCTTCAGAGGAGATGTTACCAGCATAGCATACCACAACATAGAAAACTGCACCAGCTATCACAGTGTTATAAAGTATGTAAAGGATATCACTACAGACAATCAAAGAACACAGTGAACTAAGAGAAAAGAGCTGTGACCTTTCTTATATAGTTCCTCTGTGTTATGAGACCAGTTCAGGCTATCACCGAAGTGAATGAATCCCCAAATACTTGTAGCAGTGCATCTGCTTCACATCCAGTCCCTGAGCGACTGGGCCTGGAGGCTCTTTGTTGGCAATAAAATTCAATAACCAGCTCCTTGGTTTTTCTACTGTTTTATCTACAGCAAGAAACAAATATGTAGTTATGATGCACATTTAGATAAAAGTACACTTCTAGGTGTTGATGGCCCTTGTAAAAGGTAAGGTGATATAAATACTTGGGCAAATAGAGCAATTGGATCATGTTTTATAGTGCTTTATATTATCATTACTTATCCCTTTAAGACATACTGTATAGTGGAAGGATAAACTTTTGAGCTGTCTGATAGTACAGTATTAAAGTGTGACACTTAGAAAGTAAACTTTTTGTTGGGAGAGGGTTTGATACCTGAAAGTACACCTTGTGAGGACTTGAGAACTAAAGTAGATTCCGTCCTGTTTGCACCCAGACAATGTGCATAATTAGTGAGAAGGTTGATAGGATGTTAAATTATTTAGCATGTTGTGTGAATTAAAAATCAAGAGAGCTATACAAGTTACACACACACCTCTTAGAAACAGAGCGTAAAGCAAGCATGTGCTATAAACAAAGATTAAAGAAGTTGAATCAGTTTATAAAAGATGGTAAAACTGCTTTGAGTTTGATTCTGAAAGGAATATTTTTAGGGTGCTGATTTTGTTAAATGGCTAAAGATTAGCTCATGTATAGTGAGATATGCGAGTTGGTGGTGCTTTATGGGAATTCACTGAATCAAGTATTATGTTATCACTGGATTTATTTCTAAAATTAGAGAAAATGCACATTTGAAGGTTCATTATTACCTAGTCAATGTGTACCAGGACCATTCTCCTTCGGTATGGCGTAGCCAAGAGAGGGGATCTAGAATTCTAGCATGGCAGAATATCTATGGGAGATGACCCAGGATTTTACAATTTTCATCTTATAATATTGCCAGCAGAAAACTTTTGAGCCACCATTAACCAAGTCTTATTGAAGACTGAAAGAGAGATTGTTGAGGGATAGCAGGCGATCAGTTATGGGTCAGCGGAGTCCATTATTCATGAACAATTAAATGTATGCAAGGTCTATGCCCATGAGGATTCAGAACGTTGAAACCAGAAATTAGACATTGCTGCATCTAAAGTTCCAAAGAAAAATTGAAGAAGCCTCTTTTAATAGATGCTTGGATATATTAATAGTTTGTGACCCAGAGTCCAAACAACTGTCAAACAATGGAAGATCATGTACATAATTTTTATTATGTTGTGGTTGTAGTCCATACCAACTAAACAAATAACCGGTCAATGTTTCACTGATTTGTTGTGGCATTTGCAGCCAAAAGTCAAAGAAATGTAGCAGGGAAATCTCTTGGCCAGACCCCCAGCTTATTACTGTGTTCCCACTCACATGGCGTGAATTGCCAAGGCTGCTCTGTGCAACTGTGGAGTCAAAGAGATGCCACACCCACCCTTGTCTCCAGCCTGACCCCACTTATTTCCCAATGAAAAGAGGTGATACCAATAATGAAAATGTCATGTCAGTTGCAAAAGCATAGCAACATGTTTGATTTGAATGGCATAGGAAAATAGATTTGTGAATGTTCAAATAAATGCATTAGTGTTCATAGGGATTATGTTGACCGATGCAGGTGTTCTCATAATAGGTGAGACTGAAAGTTTTTGATCATCCCTGTTATGCAAACAGAGATTATTGAAGTTCCATGATGCACATGTTTAAAATTATGAATAGAGCTGGAGAGCTGAAAAATATTATTTTAAAAATGATGTCTTCAACTGGAAATTTTATTCATACTCAGTTTATCGTCTATATTTCCATGAAATGTGTCCTGTTGGTTTGTTTTGCAACATATGTCTACCTGGCACAGTCAGGGTAAATATAAGGTTGATCTTCAAGCACTTTGTCTTTCCAGTGGCCGGACTTTCAAGTTGAGTTTTTATTTGTGAAATTACCATTCTTGTTTTTCTCCTGTCTGATTTGATTTCCTCTCCTTCAGTTGAACACTGATTAATTTCTTTGTAATTATTTTAAAAACAGACTTTTTTGAATCATGCTATTAAAGCATTTAAAATGAAAATGCATTTAGTAGTTGACATATAAACTTAACTGGAACAAAACAACATAAAATGCCTTTCAAAAAAATGCTTATGTGATACAATGCCTAGTATACTGCTTGCCTGTAATTTTTTTTTTTGTTCGCAAAGCATTATTTGAATTTATAAGATGTTTTTTTAAGTGTCATGGTCCAAATGAGTATCCCATTCTTCTAAAGATGAGGTACTCATGGTACTACTCAAAATAAAAATGACAAATGTGACACCTATTTAGGAAAGAAATAAAAGGCAGAAAAACTCTTCACCTATCTATTACAACAAAACAGATTTGAAATCTGGGTTTTGTGATTGAACAGAAGTCCCTGCAGAGTGGTACACATTGAGGTTGAAAGCTGCTGTGCAATCTCACACTTTTGTGAAATACAATATTCTACATGTACTGTAACAGAGGCACCCAACCAATTTTCTAAAGTGGTACTCTTGTCACTTAAGTGTATTCCACCATTTTGAAAAATACTTTGGTATTCTATGCAAAGAGTATTGATGGAAAGGCAAGTTTACTCACCAGTAAGACGAACCTCATATCAGGCTTTCTTTACTTTATCACTGTAAGCCCATTTACAAAAAAGATGTGAATTGAAATGAACTGACCATGCGTAAATTTATGAGAATTATGCAGCAGAAAATAAAAATGAGAATTCTATGTACTGTTAGGTGGACTTATATTCTCTTCTGAGATCAAAACCATAAGCATGTGTCATTTCTTCACTATTTGTATTTTTAATTGTAGTTAAGTAACAGGATAAACTCATATTGCAGGAAACTTACAAGATCATACCCGTACATAAGCTTGTCTCCATTGTAGAAATAATTTACAAAATATTGGCAGTTCTTCAAAGTGCTGTCATGTTGTTTCAAACAATTCATAACTGATAAACAAACACAATAAAAATTTTGAAATGTTGCTGGTTGAAAGAACAATGACCTAACATTGAGACATTGTTCTTTGTTTAAATGAAAGCCAGAAAGTGTTTAACCAAAAGATTTGTTGTATTTGTTGCTAAGACTCAAGTCCACTCAAGTTTTGTTAAACATCTCATTAACATTACATTTTGCTTTTATTTGCTACTAAATTTGTAGACTTTAAATTATTTTTAGAATTTAATAATATTAGTGTATACTTTTAATTTCTGTTTCATTGTCTAGACCCTCTTATTCCAAAACAGTCTTGTGGGAGGCTGAATATTATCTGTGTACCCATGTTTGGAGCAGTAGTCGATTACAGGGTGTGCTTCCTTTCTCTCCGTCATTTATTCTGAGTCATTTTAGAGTTTCCTGTAAACAAGAACAGACATAGGCAGAATCTGCAAAGTCTACACAAACCATACACAGGACAAGATTTGACCTTGGGACTTGGATATGGCCTTTTTACCAAGTTGTCTTAATTTTGAAGCTCGGTTTATAAAGCAGAACATTACTGTGATGAGAACAGGCCATTCAGCCCATTCTGTTCAACTAGATTGTCCAAAATATAATATAAAAAATAAAAAATACATATATAATGTTATATATTATTGTATATTATATTATTATAATATATATATATAGTATCAGAAAATATATAAAAGTCAAGATTTGAAGGTCCCTAAAATCCTGTGATACTTCACACCACTTTGTAATTTTGTCCATGTGTTGAAAGAAGTAAAAACTTTCTAACATTTGCTCAAATTCTGCCTTTAACAAGTTTCTAACCATCCCTCTGTGTTCTTGTTGATGAATTTATTGTAAAGTAACAGCAGGAATCCACTGTATTAATTTTAACACTTTGCGTAAGCTGAAAAGTTCCAACTCCTTCTGTCTCTCCTCATAAACCCCTTCTATCTCTCTTCATAGTTTATACCCCATGGTCACCGAATCAGCATAGTCACTCTTCTCTGGACTTTCTCCAGCACTGCTGTGTCTTATTTAGACCAAAACTATACGCATTACTCCAGGTGAGGCCTCAATATCGGAATGGTTAATTTAATCAGAACCTCCCTGGACTTATACTGCACACATTGTGCTGTTCTGTATAGCCTAACATCCGATTAGCCTTTTTGATAGCTTCTTTACAGTACCTTGATATACAGTACATAATGATGAGACCATTACGACTCCTAAATCTTTTTCAGAAAGTATACTTTGAAGTTTCAGACCTCCCATTGTGTATGTAAATCTAGCACATCTATATCCTGTATGTATATCTTACATTTACTTACAGGAAATTTTATCTGCCACAAATCTGCCCAGTCTATATGCTGTTTTAGCTTCTCTGTAACAGTGTAGGTGATTTGATGCTAAAATAATCTAGACAAGAACAGACCATTCAGCTCAACAAAAGCTCAGCAGTTGAATCCACTTGATTCTTGTAAAATGACCACAAGTCTACTTTTGAAAGTCCCTAAAGACCTACTGTCTACCACAGTACTTGGTAGCTTATTCTATGTGTCTGTAGTTCTCTGTGTAAAGAAAAACATCCTAATGTTTGTGCAAACATTACCCTCAACAAGTTTCCAACTGTGTCCCTGTGTTCTTGATGAAGTCATTTCAAAGTGACAGTCTTGATCCACTGGACTAATTCCTCTCATAATTTTAAACACTTAGTCATGTCTCCTGTTAATCTTTTTTTAAACTTGAACTTGGCTCAACTCTTTTAATCATTCCTCATAATTCATTCCCTATACCCCCTTAATCAATTTAGTCTCTCTTCTCTGGTCTTTTACCAGTGCAGTATAATGCTTGAGCATAACCTCCTTGGGCTTGTATTCTACACATCGTGGTGTATAACCTAACATTCTGTTAGCCTTCTTAATGGCTTCTGAACACTGTCTGGCCATTGATAGTGTTGAGTCCACTACAACTCCCAAATCCTTCTCATAAGGTGTACTTTCTTTTTTCAGACCTCCTATTTTGCATTCGAACCTAACAATTTTATTTCTTACGTGTAATACTTTAAATTTACTTACATTAATTTTCATCTGCCACAAATCTGCCCAAGCCTGTATCCTGTCTCCAAGTCCCTCTGTGATGATTTTTTTTTTTTATTAATTTTATTACAATCCATACAAAGCAATCAAGTTTTTACAAAAAGAAAAATTGAATTAAGAACAGATCGATCCCCACCCTCTGTGATGATTTAACAGATTCCAGATCATCTGCAAACTTGACCAGCTTGTTACTTATTTTCCTGTCCAAATCAGTTATATATATTCAAAATAGCAGTGGCCCTACCACTGACCCTTGTGGATCACCCGATTATGATAGAATTCCTCTCACCATAATCCTCTGCTTCCTGTGTCTAAACCATATTTTGCACTCATCTACAAACCTCCACCTGAACTCCAACTTCTTAGGTTGAACAACACCGTGAACTCCCACTTCTTTTAGTTTAACTTTACTTCCATCCAGCTTGGTATTATCTGCAAACTTAACTAGATTGTTATGTTCTTGGGCACCAGCACTCTTGAGAGACCCCACTTTTAACAACTTTTAACATCATGATGTCATCTAGTCAGCATAATTTATTAGATTAATTTAATCTAAACATACACATAAGTAACCAATTGTCTTTCAGTCAATATGTGGTTTGCAGAAGTTGTCACAGAAAGTAATTCTTTTTCTTCCTTTTTTTTTTTTTAGATTCAGCTATCCAAAGTTGGCCTTCCTTTTATTATCAAGACAAATACAGTATCAAAGCCTGAGCCTAAAGTTTCATCCACTGTAGTATCCAGTGCTGGGAGAAACACAGGAGCTAGGACTTTGGCAGATATCAAGGCCAGAGCTCAACAAGCTAGAGCTCAGAGGGAAGCAGCAGCTGCTGCTGCGGTTGCTGCAGCCGCACGCATTACATCTGGAGAATCTGGAGTGTCGTCTGAGGGGAGCAAGACCAGAACTCTCGCTCATATTAAAGAACAGACCAAGGCAAAGTTGTTTGCTAAGCATCAAGCCCGAGCTCATTCTCACCAGACTGCTAAAGGATCTAAAGTTCATAGTTCTAAAGAGGATAGATGTCCTACAGATTCTCAGCCTTTGGTGCATTCAAAAACTGAAGGTCCAACTGGTGTCATTATTGTGAACCCCAATCGTAGATCACCAGATAAAGGGTTAGCTGTTAGCGTGGGTACTTCAGAGAGCAGAATTACTTTGAAATCAACAGCCAATATGCCCACGTCAAATAGTACTTCCCACAATACCGTTGCACAGCAGTGTTCAAGCAACTTGATTGTTTCAACGGATGTTAGTGCTGTGCCAGCTTCAATGGATAGTAGAGTTAATTCAAATATGCCAAGCCATGATGAGTCAGCATTATCACACAATTTTCCTGTTCCTGCCAGCAGCTCTTCTGTTTTAATGACTGTGAGCAGCCCAAGCCTCCAGACATCCATCTTTAAAGTGGCTTTTTCCAAACCTAGTGCCAAAACCAATGTTACTGGTTCACCCTGTCAAGCCATTGTGCCAAAGTATGCTGAAAGTACAAGTAAGATTTCTACAGAGGTGCCATCTATGCCATGTTCTTTAAACAGTGCCACACCAACTTGTCCTGGGAGTTATGCTGGTTTGAGGTATACTAGTCAAACAGCCCCACATGTGTCTTGTGTCACTACTTTACAGCCTCACAGAGAACCAATTTCTTTTCAGAACAGTTTGGATGCTTCACAAAGAAATTGCCCTCCAAGAAGCAGTACACCATTTTCAGTGGAAAGAACGAGCGTCCCCTTCACTTCCGACTATCATACATCAAACACTAATGAGAGAAGAGACTTGCAAAACTATGGGGACAAGATCAGCATTGCAAATACTGTTAAGGTTCTCGATCATATCAGCACTAATATAAGCAAAAATACCAGAATCATTCCCACAGAGAACTCTGAAAGTGAAATGGAAACAGCAGCCAAACTGAGACAGATTCCTCAGGCTGACTCCTCAGTTAGTAATAAAGCCATTCCATGTAAGGTTATAGTGGATCATACCTCTGGTTTATATTCAAGTGCACCAACATCAGCCCTGACTGATGCCAGGCAAAACTTGGCTAATAAAGGTGTGAAAACTGAGACTGTTCTGCGCTTGCAAGAGTCAATAATGAGCAGGTCGGAACCCTCACGTCAGAAGTCTGAACAGAGCACCATTTTTAGCACTAGTTCCAGAATGAATAATAAAAAGCTACACATGGCATATAGTGTCATGCAAGGAATGCCAGCACATCAGCAGGATAGACAAAGAGAAGGTAATCTTTCAGAGCAGAATACTGGCAATTTGATTTACAGTTCCTTGCTTTACAAACATGCTGAGAAAGCTGTAACTAATGAGC
Source organism: Polypterus senegalus (assembly GCF_016835505.1). Classification (NCBI taxonomy): domain Eukaryota; kingdom Metazoa; phylum Chordata; class Cladistia; order Polypteriformes; family Polypteridae; genus Polypterus; species Polypterus senegalus. Next base: position 33,071,091 of record NC_053158.1, read on the forward strand.
ATAACAATGATCCAAAATGTTGGTTGAGAGAGAAGGAGAAGCCTGGTATGGACACAATGCTATTACATAAAAATCAATACACAAATGACACAAAAGAAAAGAAAGGAGATATTGCTGTAATGTCTGAAAGAATGATGCCTACCACAGATTGTTCAAATTTTTTAGAACCCAGGGTTATTAAGTCAGAACCTAGTGACATGGACACTGAAGAATTTAAAGAGCCTGTGAATCCTCATCACACCACTCATTTGTTTGATGGGCGGACAGTGAAGACCTCTCCTTCTTCAGGTGCCCTGACAGAGGACTGTATGTCAGTGTCCATTGATAACCAGAGGAGGCTACCTGCACCCAGGGGTTCGGGCTGTCGGCTTTCATCGGTAGAGGCTAATAACCCTTTGGTAACTCAGCTGCTGCAGGGTAACCTGCCTTTGGAAAAAGTACTGCCTCAGCCACGGTCTGGTGCCCGACTGGAGATAAACAGGCTGCCTGTGCCTATGCAAAATAGCTTAGTCCGTAGTCCTTCTGCAGCAGAGAGAAATGTCATAGACAACACCCAGGTTTGTGCCAGTCCTGAAAGTTCAGGACACATTTCTGGATTGTCAGGGCCAGTTCATATCAGGAAGCCTGACCTGCAGCTAAACAAAAGGATGGCTAAGTCTGCTGTGGAGTTCATTCATATTAAATGTGAGCAGGGCCCACAAATGTTAGAAGCAGAAAATAAAAGTTCTTCTTGCCCTCTTGGCTCGCATTTAAGCCAGATTGGCCCAAGGCAACCATTTGTACAAGAATGGGTAAATAAAAGCCCCATGCATGGCCGAATTACTCCCAGCCCAGAAATCAAACAACAGACACAAGCATTACCAGCCTGTAGTTTCCAAAAGGGTTTATTAGGGAGTGAGAAAAATGGCAGCTTTCCTTCAGATGCTAGCACTACTCAAAGGCTTTTTAATTCTTTGCCAAGTGATGTCAGAGACCCCAGCCATCCCACTGCACTGCTGCAAGCAAACAAAAAAGCCACACCTGGCTCTGGCACTCCAACCCCATTAGCATTCTGCAATAATCGAGAGCAGAAAAGTTCAGAAGTCAGTGTGCCACACGTAACTGAGCATGTGAGAAAAGGGAGCGTTTTTTCCACTCCTCTTCCAATTAAGCCACCTGACGACATTGCCAGTGCTGTGCAGGCTGGCCAAACCAAATCTTTATTGCATCCACCCAATGGGGAAGTCTCAACCGATCAAAAGCAAATGGCCATTCCTGTGGAAATTAACAAGAGGCTTGGTTCGCATCCTTCTGTGAACATCTGTAGAAGTATCAAAGTGGAGCCTATTTCTTATGAAGAAGGCCTTACCAACAACTGTGAAATGGCTATGAAACAGTCAGCTTATGAGCAAAATGAAGCCAAAGAGCATGTGCCGGCTTTTCATCTCAAAACCTCAGAGTTTCCTCCATACGTGGCCCCTGAAACACAAAAGGCTTTTTCACAGTTAAATTCTCAGAAAATTCAACCAGCTCCTCAACCCCCCCAGATGTATGGAAACTATTCAGCAATCCACTTCAGCAATGCAAATTTTAATAGGACTGCATCCGTTATCGAGAAATCTTTTGGGAATTTTTTGGGCAACAGTGGAAACGCTGGTAGCGGACTAGTGAATCAGGGTTCTTCTGCTTCTAGTCAGAAATATGCTGACAGCAACAATGCTGAAGAACTGGAGCTAAAATGCTCATGCAGGCTAAAAGCTATGATCGTGTGCAAAGGATGTGGAGCCTTCTGTCACGATGATTGCATAGGCCCCTCAAAACTATGTGTGGCTTGTTTAGTAGTACGGTAGAATCAGTAGTCACCGGTATTTAGCAACACTATTTATAATTGTTCACACTTTGGGAACCACAGCTGCATTCCTGCACCGGTAAAGTGAAAGGGGAAAAAAAAGCATTTTGTTACTTTAATTTATTTGTTGAAATGTCTACTTCATATCAACACTGTAAGTATTACAATGTTTACATGCAAACAAACGAATGTGAATATAAGCTATCCTATGAACAGAAATCCTGATTTGTGATTTATAGCACTGTTTTGAAACTTGTTGGGATAGACATTAAAAAGCCATTAAAATTATGCACTACCATAACTCACTTAGAAAATTAGCAAGGCTTGAGATGTGAAATGATGCCTGCAAACTGAAGAATGGCAAGCACATCCTCAATTTTCTATTCTTCTTCTTCTTCTTTGTAGTTGCGTTCTTTTGCCTGTTTTGGTATGCAAACTGAGGAGAATTCAGTAGCAAGTAGATTATCACATTTTTTTTTTATTACTTTTAAAAATCATATCACTTGAGAAGACACTAATGTACATTTCATTTGGTCCACTTTACTGTTCAAAACATTAAAAAGTTTTCCGCCAAGCCACAGGATTTGATAATTTGAGATTTTTGTTAAATTTATTGAAAATCTGATGCAAAAAGTTCTGTCTACGCTGTCGGTGGTGATGTCACATCTACTGTTAGGAAGTTGTTGTGTGGGTGGCCAAAAATATGGGGATGCCAGGTATGTGAAAGATGTTTTATTGTAATGTGAAATGAAAATGATGTCATTAAATATGGGAGCATTCCTCTTGGGGTGCAACTGCTTCAGTTTAAATGACAATAACAGTGTTCACTTTTTGAAGGCCATTTTAGCCCAATTCAATGATATTCCATTGAGCTATGAGGAATTTAATATAACCTAATAAAGGTTTTATAACTTATTTATTTATTATGTTGTACTGCTCAAATGTATCATGCTTATTTGTATTTTTGCTTTTGTGTGACTACAGTTACACCTACTAGACTTTTTTCAATGCAGATATATTAGTTCAACATATTATTGCAGCTCAGACTGTAACAAAAATAAAACCCACTGTCTTTGTTTTCTTTTTTACAATTGTTTATTTTTTTAATTATGAAATTCATTTGGGGAGAAAAATGATGTTAAGTTGGCATGAACTAAGCAAAGGAATATTACAGATTTAAAGATAATGCATTTGCAGCATAAGTTATTAATTCAGATCCACTTATCTAAAATTAAACTTAAAATGTTGCATTAAACTGAGCACATAATTTATCCATTTTAAAACTCTAGATTATCAATTAATGAATGATGCATTTGGAAAAAACATAATAGCCAACTTTATATTGTTAATTCTTATATGCAGTTCTACCAGTGACCACCAGTGCTAAATGCTGTTTAGTTTTTTATTTTGTTCCTTTATTTATATTTTTGCTTAATACAAATCCTTTCCTGTCTTTCATTGTCAGTATTCTAAATGTTTACACACATTTCCAAGTTACCATTGTATGCCTTTTTCAGATAAGCGCTCTTAAATTTACAGCTGAAATCAAATGTGATAAAGTTAACTGATACACAAACTTATGAGAAATACAGGACTCCAGAAACAGGAATTCAGAGCATCAGCGGAACAAAACGACTGAATTCTCCAATACCCACAGACTTGAGCTTTCATCGAACTCTACCAAAGACACAAAATCTCCATCAAGTGGCACAAACTCATCCATCAGTCTGAAAGGAAAAAAGTGAGCCGTCCATTTAGTCACTTTTTTGTTTCAAATTCATTATCTTTAATTTGTTATTAAAAAATACTTTGGCAGACTTGACTTAAAAAAAAAAAAATCAGTGTTGTATTCATTAGAATTCAGGGATAAAGTCTTTTATTGGTGCTGTATTTTACATTTGTGTTTAAACAAGCATTTGATCTTAATGTGTGTAAATAAAAAAGTTTTAAAAAGAGTGAAACTGTGTTTCAAAGGGACAAATCACTTACAAACATAAAAGGCTTTAACCTGGTTTATCCATTTTTTCTGTTTAATGGAACGATGTATTTTTCTGTTATTGATGTTGCTGTTCATTCTACTATGTTTGAAGAAATGTTTTGTTTATTACTATTATTTATTATTATTATTAAACTAAGATTACCTATTGCTAATTTTTGTTATAAACCCAGCCTACACTTGAATTAATTCATAACCTTTAGAGTCTCAAGATGTTTTTCCCAGTAATGCAGTTGCCACCTCACAACACTCCTGACCCGGGATGTTTTATCTTATGAATCTCGCGTCTCTCATTTAGTCTCTGACTTCTTTCCAAACTCTAAAGGCTAACCCAACAGATTGTTCAGATGTGTGGCCCACTCTGTTTCGGTTTCTCTTGGCCCGACAGGTGCTAACTGCAATAAACAGATTCTTGAAATGGAAGGATGGTGATGCACTGTAGTTGCTAATGTCCCAGTTCCTGCACTGACCCCGTCTGTATATGCAATGCATTTAGAAATTATTCAGACCTCTATCTTTTTTTTCACATTTTCGTGTGTTGCATCCTTGTGCTAGAATCATTTTAACTAATTTTACCGTCATCAGGCAACACTCAGTACCCCAGAATGACAAAATGAAAACAAGATTTTAAGATTCTTTGCAAATGTATTAACAATAAATTCCCTGGACTATCATTTCTTGAGCAAGGGACTGTGTGCTTTTTAATAGCTTTTAAGAACAAGGATGGACTTCCTCACAGGATTCTTGAAAGTCTCACAGCAAATCATATGGGGCTGCACAGCATGCTGGTATCACAGTCACCTTCTCCCACGGACACATACTCTGTTAGAACAGCACTACATGCTATTACTTTTTTTGTAACTAACTAATGTTCAGTATATTCTTATGTGTTGGATATATGAGATGAATAGCTTTAAAAGGTGCTATATAAAAGTGCATTTATCAAATATAGATACTTGTGAATGCCTAATATGTTTTACATTAATTCCTCATACAAAGGACACGGGCTGTAGAAAATATTGTTATGTCTAGCCAAGGTGACATAAATGAATACTAGTAGTGTTTATTTGTTATATGTAGTTCATTAATTGTTTACTTGGTTATTGTAAATTTACTGTACAATATGTTAACTTTACAATTGGCTCTCAGGCATTTCTGCCAGCTTCCAATTATATTCCAATTCAAACATCATGTATGTTATTATCATTTAAAAACATATAAGGAGGCATATATTAGTGTCTAGTTACAGTGTAAAAGAATTTGTACCATACCTATTCAGATGGAAGGCATTTCAAATCTTAGATATAAAGTATAAAGAGATACGACCAAAAGTACATTTTGTGAGGTAAAGAAGCCCTAAAGCAATTCACATAATTGCTTTGCAATGATTTTTTTTACAAGTTGTAGGTTTATTCAGTCACACAGAAAATAAACTTTTAAATGGGAATGTGATTTGCTCTAGGGGAAATTAATAGAAAAAAATACACACACACATACATACATACATATATATATATATATATATATATATATATATCCTAGGAGGCTCCACCCCCTGCTCGCTTCACTCGCCCACCCCCAGGTTTGGTTATTCAGATATGCAATTTAAAGAGGTTGTTGTTTTCATTGTTACATATACATTATTTTCACTTTTACTTGGAATTAACTTTTCTTCAGGATCGCATTAAATTTTGTCTCCGTGATTGGACAGCGTAACATATAACTGCCTGTGAGTGAATATCGTTTCTTTCTCACTTATTAAATAAAATTACTTTTTAGAATGTTTGTCTTCTTCGCTTAGTTGTTGACATGTCATCTAGGACATATAAAATTATTCTACTGATTAAATTTATAAGAACTGAGAGCACAGGAACTGTATCTGACAAAAACGTTCACACAACTGAGGTTAGATGACCGTGGTCTTGTTTGAAAATGGTTGTAAGTAGGACGTGACTTGAAAGAATCTAATGGCAAAAGTCACCGTCTCGCAAGACTTACTTTCAAAGGTTGTAAGTATGGCGTGACTTGAAAAATTCTCATGTTATAAGTCTCAAGGGACTTCATACTGCATCAGTGTTTTTGGAAACTTAATTCTCGCTGGCAACACAAATTAGAAAACTGTAAATCCGAACAATATATTTGATCTCTTTACACTGTTCCGTTATTTCACCGAGTACTAATTTCCGCTAATGCGATCTTTGCTATCATTTTTCGACTTTCGAATTTTCGTGCTTCCCTTATCTCTAACCTGCTCTGTATGTGTACTGCGGCAACATTTTTGAACCTCTTTACAATGTTCTACTTTGTCATCTACTCTTTGTCTTTTATTTCTGGCCCCGGGCGTGGTTAAATCTCTTGGCATAAAGACTCTTCTCATGGGATGTGAAAGAGTGTCTCTGAGAAAATCACATCTCGTCTACTTCCAAGATTTTTTTTTATAAAAGAGAGATATACTGTTCACAAAAATTAAAGGAACACTTTTTAATCAGAGTATAGCATCAAATCAGTGAAACTTCTGGGTTATTGATCTGGTTAGTTAAGTAGTAGAGGGGGTTTCAGCTGCTTTGGTGTTAATGAAATTAACAGGTGCACTAGAGGGCCAACAATGAGATGACCGATAAAACAGAAATGGTTTAACAGGTGGAGGCCACTGACATTTTTCCCTCCTCATCTTTTTGAACTGTGTTTTCACTAGTTTTGCATTTAGCTATGGTCATTGTCACTACTAGTAGCATGAGGTGATACATGGACCCTACAGAGATTGCACAGGTAGTCCAACTTCTCCAGGATTGCACATCAATACGTGTCATTGCTAAAAGGTTTGCTGTGTCTCCCAGCACAGTCTCAAGGGCATGGAGGAGATTCCAGGAGACAGGCAGTTACTCTAGGAGAGCTGGACAGGGCTGTAGAAGGTCCTTAACCCATCAACAGGACTGGTATCTGCTCCTTTGGGCAAGGAGGAACAGGATGAGCACTGCCAGAGCCCTACAAAATGACCTCCAGCAGGCCACTGATGTGAATGACTCTGACCAGACACTCACAAACAGACTTCATGAGGGCGGCCTGAGGGCCCGACATCCTTAGTGGGCCCTGGGTACCGTGGAGCTCGATTGATATTTGCCATAAAATGCCATCACTGGCGCCCTGTGTTTTTCACAGATGAGAGCAGGTTCACCCAGAGCACATGTGATAGACGTGAAAGGGTCTGGAGAAGCTGTGGAGAACGTTTTGCTGTCTGTAACATCGTTCAGCATGACTGGTTTGGTGGTGGGTCAGAGATGGTGTGGTCTGGTCTGGGACAGACAGACCTCTACAGGCTAGACAATGGCGCCTTGACTGCCATTAGGCATTGGGATGAAATCCTTGGACCCATTGTCAGACCCTATGCTGGTGCAGTGGGTCCTGGGTTCCTCCTGGTGAGCGACAATACCCGGCCTCATGTGGCAAGAGTATGCAGGCAGTTCCTGGAGGATGAAGAAATTCATACCATTGACTGGCCCTCACGCTCGCCTGCCCTAAATCCAATAGAACACCTCTTGGACATTGTTTCGTTCCATCTGACGCCATCAAGTTGCACCTCAGATTGTCTAGGAGCCCAGTGTTGCTCTGGTCCAGATCTGGGAGGAGATCCCCCGGACACCATCCGTTGTCTCATGAGGAACATGCCCCAACACCCATAACCCATAAGAGTTACTGAAACTAGCCACAGCTATAAGTTCTGTTCACTCTTCCAGTGTATTGTGGTGTATCAAATCTCTCTCTGTGATCCCTCGCTTATCTTCTGTGCGGCTGTATTTATCAAATGCCCTGGAAGTCTCTGTCTGCCTTCTTAAAACTTTCTGGACTTTTTAAGTACAAGGGGTGAATGTTCCAGGGATTTGTGAAATGCAGAGCCCAGTGTATCTTTGTCAACTTTCACTGTCAATCACTCATCCAGTCCTGCTTATCTTCAGGGTATTAAGCTGGCTACTACAATAGTGTTTGAATCCATGACCACCTCTGTGTTGATACTGTAGTATCTCTGACAATTCACATATGCATGCTAATTCAATTTTGCATTCATCATTTGGTGCAAAATTGAAGAAGTACTTTGTTGTGACATCCCCAAATTATCACTATTGAACAGGTGTATTTTGCATGTGACGTTACTACCACTGTTCATTTCGGCCAAAGGTGCTTTTCTTCTCTGTGTAACTAACTTGGAGCTGTCACCCCTTATCTCAGCAGGTGTTTTTGGAATTGTTGTATGGGTATCTGGTTACAGATGATGGATAGCGTAATAGAGTTATCAGCTTGTTTGATGTCTTTCTTCAGTCTCCTCTGTTGCCTTGTGGGCTTTGGAGTTGGGTTAGCCCCAGGGGATGTGATGCTTCATCCTCATCCTCCAGGCTCCCCTGGCCCTGTAGGCTTTGAGTTAGGGTTAGGTTCTGGGAATTAGCTTCCTTCCCTCTACGAGCTGGGGGCCTGTCCCTTGGCCTTGTGTGTTGTTATTATGTGGGCCATATCTGGGTGCAGTTGGTAGATAGGGTCCTTATATCAGCTTATTGACTCTCCATCATCCCATTTGGCCTTGAGGGCTTTGAACTGTGGTATGGGTCTGCCACAGACACACTTCCCCTCATCATCCAGGCTCCCCAATGGGGTTTAGCCTTGGCTATGGAGTCTTAAGGCCCTTTTTATCCAGGCTTGCCGCTGGTGTTTGGTCATAGACACAGAATAACTGGCTGATACTGATACTCATCATCCAGGTTCCCGTGGCCCTGTAGGTTTTGAGTAAGATTAAGGAAAGGGAAGTAACCTCCTAACCTCTAAGCTCCAAGGGATTCTCCTTTGGCCTTTTTCCCTTCTTCTGTGGGCCATATCTGGGTTCAAATAGTGGATAAGGTCCTTGGAGTTATTGGCTTGTTGGCTCTCCAGCTTCCTCTTTGACCTTATGGGTTTTGAGCTACAGTGTGGGCCTGGCCATTGAGTCCCCGCCCCTTGTCATCTAGGCTCCGCAATGGGGTTTGGTCCTGGACACACTCATATGACCATCATCATCCAGGCTTCAGTTAGGACAGCTCACAAGCTCCCCTAAATACTGATGAAGTCAGGAGTTGTTTCCTAAGTTAGGAAAATTGATAACATCCTTTTATACTTACTCCTAAGTATAGGACCAAATTTGCGTCATTCTGAGATTTTGTGCCAGTTAGCACCATTTACCTACTCTGAGTCATTGGACTCTGAATTGGCCAAACCAGGATGTGGTTTTGAAGCCATTTCTATATAAATTTGGTTTTATTTTTGGGTCCTTTGTTTTGCTGGAAAATAAGTTTTCTCCCAAGCCAAACGTTTCTTAAGTACTGCATCAGGTTTTCCTTCAGGATTTGACCGTATTTTGTTGCATTCATTTTACCCTTTAAAGGGAGAAAAGCATGTCCACATCATGATGCTACCACCACCATGCTTCATTGTGGGGATGTAATTTTTTTTTTTTTTTTTAAATGTGTAGGGTTTGGCATACAGCAAACATGGCATTTAGTTTGATTACCAATATACTCAATTTTGGTCTCATTAGACTATAGAACCTTTTTTCACTTCATAGTCTCTTTTCTGCCCAACTGTAACCTAGATGTCATGTTGGCTTCCTCTCAGCTGTCACTCTCCCATAAATTTGTGACTGGTGAAGCACCTGGACAATAGTTGTCTGCCAAGTCTCTCCAATCTCAGCTACTGTAGTTTGTACCTCTTTCAGAGTTGTCAATGATCTCTTGGTGGCCTCTCTCACTCTTCTTCATACTGTATGTGGTCACTCAGTTTTTGTTGATGGCCAGCTTTAGCTTTACAGCTGTGCCACACTTTTTCCTTTTCTAAATGATTGATTAAACTTTTCTTGTCTCCATCCTCTGACGTGCTTTTCAGTCACCTCTTCGTGGAATTGCTTGAAGTGTTCTTTTGTCTTCACTGTGTATGGTAGGCCACAATACTGGTGTACCACAAGCTGGACCATCCAGATAACGTGCATGGACATTACAGTCAAGTGAAACTCCCAACAGATTGAACTAATTATAGAGCTACTAAAACTAATGGGCTGACCTAGTGATGATTGAGTTGTCATATTAAAGGGATTCAACACTTGTGTAATCAGTGTTTTGAATTCATATTTTTAAATAATTTACAACACTTGTCAGAGGTCTGTTCTTTTCTGTTGATTTGTATAAAAAAATTAAATCCAGCTTGATTTAAAAGTTCTATGACAGTAAAATGTGAAATCTTCCAAGGGCTGCGTTGGGCTGGCGCCATGTTTTCTTCCTTGCGCCCTGTGTTGGCTCCAGCAGATCCCCGTGACCCTGTAGTTAGGATATAGCAGGTTGGATAATGGATGGATGGATGGATCTTCCAAGGGGGTTAATACTTTTTGTAGGCACTGCATGTAGTACAATGAAGTTCAATACAAAAATTGTAATCTGGTACTTCACTTGGACTTGTCGTAAACAGAGGTTGATCCTGACCGTTCACAGATCACACCCAGTCCAGCTTAAATGGACAAGTTTGTGGTCTCCTCAGTCTCTACGTGCACATAGAATGGTCCTCTCATTAAAGTTTGCATAAAGTATATAAACTGGTGACAGTCTTGTTTCTTATGAATACTAATCATTTTAATAAAAGGTGCGAGTGCCCTGGGTTGGTTCCTGCATATCCGGTTACACGGATGAACTATAAGGGGAAGTATAGAACAAACAAAAGACACTCGACAGCTAAGAATGTCAAACCCTTTTTGATTAGCTTTACAAAGTGATGAAAAATAAACGCTTCGGTTTTCCCAGTGTGAAGTATAAGAAGACGCAGACAATCGATGTGGGAAACCATCCCCGTATAGTGTGTACAGCTCAGGCCAAGCAGTAGTGCTGAGGTTCCGGTCGTATGCATACAAAGTACACATTAGACCGAGAAACAGCTTCCAGAGGGAGCTTTTATGGGGTGGAACCGGAAGAAGTACAGTCATAAAGGAAATGAGGGTGACGTCAGCGTGGGAAGTCGGACAGGAGGACATCAACGAGGGACTGGACATGAAGTCATCCCGGGGGACTGTAGACTGATGTGGAAGTGCATTTTAGGTGAGTGAGTTGTGTTTACGTGTTGTTTACGGTTTTTCCTGCTGAGAAAGAGAGAAAGGTGTTAGCGCGCTGTCTAGTAGTCCTCTCGTGCGGTTTTCCACGCTCTGTCAAGCCCATTGGCTGCCCCCTACTTGTTTGTGTGTGACACCAGTAAAACCACTATGCCAGCACTTCTCACAGAATTTTAACTGGAGGCTGTCATTGTCAATCTAGACACACTCTTGCCCTCTAAACAAATGAAGCTATGCATATTTCAACATTTGTCCTGAATCCTTTTTAAACTACACAAATAATTGAAAATCCTATGATATAAATGTCAGTTTAAGACAATTTACACTGGAGCTTTTATTTCATTGTAATTCTGTCATTGACCTGTACTGGAATGTATAAGATGAAACACGTTTGGAGTGCAGTGTTGTTCAATGCAGGGTCATTTCATAACTGAGTTTCAAAGTTAGTAAATTCAATGCTCATTCCGTCTCTCTGCCTCAAACTTCCATTTGGATACGCTGACCCAATGTACCCCCTCCTGGCTGGGTGGGGTATGGATTGGCTGTCCGACACTAAGCCTTAGTCATCCACAGAATGTATGCCCTGTAATAAGAAAGGGTTGAAGACGGCTGTCAATAAATATGGGCACACTGTAGCCTGACAAAGGCCCCACATTTCAATATGAAAGCTCCACAGTTGAAGGAGGAGACTTTACTGTTATAAAAACAGAAAAAGTTCAGATCTTGCTGGCAAGTTTAACTTGGCACCATGTGGGTAAATAGCTAGTTTGTATGTTTTGAAAACAAGGAGATTTACTGCCAAGAAATTTACTCGGCCAGCAGCACCCCTCGCAAATTGCATGCTGTATGCAGTATATAGTCCTGGGATTCTGAGTGCGGAACACAATGGAGACATACTTGACAGCATTAAAATCAACAAACCACTGCGGCTCCATTTAAATACATATCAAGGATTACTTGATATACTTATCTGGTTTACAATTTAACAACTTAAAAGAAGCATCCGTTAGACACTTTTGGGAGAGGCGCTACAACAAAACAAACATGGTTATATAAAAGGGCCTTTCATCCACATAATGGTAAAACACTTTTTTCTGTCCCTTGAAGTCTGAGTAAATCCCCTAAAAAATATGTTAGCCTGCAGTGTCCAAACTGGGATTCACATCCTTTTACTGTCTAGTTGTATGGCTATCTAAATGGCACTGTACTAATAACCACCACTTCTCACAGAATTTTAACTGGAAACGCGGATGCGTTTACTTAATTTGCATGTAAAGAAGTGATTTCACTGGCTCGGCGACAGTTCCTTTATTATACTCACAGGCAAATCTACAACTTCATAGAGACGCTGCCGAAAACGAAAGAATGCAAGAAAGCAGGACAGAAAGAAAGCAAGCTAAAGAGACGGAAAGAATATCTTATTTATAAACAGCGCAAATATATTCACATGTACTTAACCTATATTAGGCCTACATCTGTATACACATATAAATTAGACACCCAGACACATACAATCCCCACACGTTCTCCAGTCCTTTATCTGAACTTTCTTTTAAAAGTTTATAATCACACGGCCTGGGAAGTCTGCAGTGAATCCAGCGACCAATCCTGATGTACGCCGCGGACACGTTTACTTACTTTACATGTAAAGAAGCGGTCTCACTGGCTCGGCGACAGTCCCATTATTGAAGAATGAAGTCCGTCTCACCCGGGTGACTCGGCGTTAGCGTCCATCCATGGCCGATGCCCGCTCCACAACAGACAAGTAAAGCCGTCAGCTCCGAATATCCCTTTTAGGTTATCAGGCACCCCTTCAACGTGCACCCAACCGTCCTTATTATGTAGTCTTCCTTGCTTTACCGCTGGTTATGTTATTTTTAAAATGTTTCCTTTTCTTTTTCATAATTTCTTTAACACACTACTTCTCCACTGCGAAGCACGGGTATTTTCTACACATACACTCACCTAAAGGATTATTAGGAACACCTGTTCAATTTCTCATGAATGCAATTATCTAATCAACCAATCACATGGCAGTTGCTTCAATGCATTTAGGGGTGTGGTCCTGGTCAAGACAATCTCCTGAACTCCAAACTGAATGTCAGAATGGGAAAGAAAGGTGATTTAAGCAATTTTGAGCGTGGCATGGTTGTTGGTGCCAGGCGGGCCGGTCTGAGTATTTCACAATCTGCTCAGTTACTGGGATTTTCACGCACAACCATTTCTAGGGTTTACAAAGAATGGTGTGAAAAGGGAAAAACATCCAGTATGCGGCAGTCCTGTGGGCGAAAATGCCTTGTTGATGCTAGAGGTCAGAGGAGAACGGGCCGACTGATTCAAGCTGATAGAAGAGCAACTTTGACTGAAATAACCACTCGTTACAACCGAGGTATGCAGCAAAGCATTTGTGAAGCCACAACACACACAACCTTGAGGCGGATGGGCTCACCAAAATTGGACAGTTGAAGACTGGAAAAATGTTGCCTGGTCTGATGAGTCTCGATTTCTGTTGAGACATTCAAATGGTAGAGTCAGAATTTGGCGTAAACAGAATGAGAACATGGATCCATCATGCCTTGTTAGCACTGTGCAGGCTGATGGTGGTGGTGTAATGGTGTGGTGGATGTTTTCTTGGCACACTTTAGGCCCCTTAGTGCCAATTGGGCATCTTTTAAATGCCACGGGCTACCTGAGCATTGTTTCTGACCATGTCCATCCCTTCATGACCACCATGTACCCATCCTCTGATGGCTACTTCCAGCTCGAATCATTTCAAATTGGTTTCTTGAACATGACAATGAGTTCACTGTACCAAAATGGCCCCCACAGTCACCAGATCTCAACCCAATAGAGCATCTTTGGGATGTGGTGGAACGGGAGCTTCGTGCCCTGGATGTGCATCCCACAAATCTCCATCAACTGCAAGATGCTATCCTATCAATATGGGCCAACATTTCTAAAGAATGCTTTCAGCACCTTGTTGAATCAATGCCACGTAGAATTAAGGCAGTTCTGAAGGCGAAAGGGGGTCAAACACCGTATTAGTATGGTGTTCCTAATAATCCTTTAGGTGAGTGTATAAAAGGCAAAGCCCTCACTGACTCATCACTAATTCTCCCACTTTCCATATATGTGGGATGCTGAAATTTTGCGTGCTCATTCCTTGCAGTGTACTTATGAAAGTTACGTATGTTTAATGTCCTATTACAACACCCAAGGGGGGAAACGGGTGTACCCCCTAAACTAAACTGTATATATAGATAGGGGAAACCCCTCCTTACTATTTCTGCTACTTCCAATTTTCCCATGCTCATCCTTTACACTGTACTTACAAACGTTAAGTATGTTTCATTTCCTGTTGTGCCCTGTAATGAACTTTTGAAAATAACATCTTCTTTTTGGCGGTTCTCACCATAACGCCATAAGGAAGTTTAGGAACTGAGCTCTGCTTTTGGTGGTTTCATTCCTCATTTCCATTAAAAGAGGATTTATTTCACACACAAGGGCCACCCCCGGTCCTTTTTCCACATGGCCGCTGTCCACACACCTACCACGTTGTTGGCTCCCTGCCTATATACATTAACGACATCCCGTGCTCATGTGGCTCCTCACTCGCTTCCTTACTGTCCTCAGCTGTTCGTGCTCACTGCTCCCTTCTTCTTTACTCCACCACTTCAAGCCTGTTATTGTTCGCCTTGCTTCACGTCTGCCTGCTGGTGACTCCTGCATTTTCGTTTACTCCACCGCTTTACTACGAAACTTACAACCACCAAAACTTTGTAATGGAACCAGGCTTTAGATTGAATCTCTGCACATTGTGGCAACTGTCTTCACTGAAACAGGCTCAGAGAAGACTGTATTCATTCCTCGCATCCCTCTCATACCCTCTGACCTCCCATTCCAATTCAAACGCCTCCAATTTCCTGTAAGGGTCTGCTTCACTATGACAATAAATGAGTCACAGGGCCAGTCGGCATTGATTTGACACAAGATTGCTTCTCACATGGCCAACTATACGTTGCATGCTTAAGAGTAACCTCAGCAGACATTTTACAACCTGAGGGCAGAACTGCAAGCGTTGTTTACAAAGAGATCCTTACATCCTAAAAATGTGTATTTCTCATACACAACATTTACAATCATACTCATCATTCTCAATACTAAAATAAGCCTACGACAATTAGCACGGGTATTTTGCTAGTCAATTAATATAATAAAAAGGGAAGCAAAGGCAAATATTTACAAAAGAACACTTAAAAGACTGCAAGAAAGTTAAACAAATAGAAAACACACTTGAGAGAGGAGACACAGCTCTGGCTAAACCCTGCTAAATGTCATTCCGAGATGGCCATGACAACAATGCCTGCTGGTAGTTGCATATTCAGTAGGTGAGTTGATGTATGTGGCAAGCCATATTAACATTTAGAGGCTTCTCAAAATGAATTTCAGGTGTCTTAAAATGCCCTTCTCTTTTTAAAACATGTGAAACTTGTTTTCGGGTATCTCAAAATATGTTCCTTTACATTTAAAGTTATCTGCAATACAGTTTTAGATATCTCAGAAACACTGCGTCTTCATTTCATGATATCTCAAATACATATTAAGATAACTCCAATTGACCTCCCATGCAAATCTCTTCCTGTACTCCTTTCAATTGGACTTCCTGTCTATTTTAAGATATCTTGAAATGCATTTTGGATATCTGATAATGTATTTGGGATATCTTAAATTGTATTGTAGATATTGGAACATTAGAAAAGCTTTTGACGAGAACAGGGGCCTCATGTATAAACAGTGTGTACGCACAAAAATGTTGTGTACTCCCGTTTCCACGCTCAAATCGCAATATATAAAACCTAAACTTGGTGTAAAGCCACGCACATTTCCACAGTAGCTCATACCCTGGCATACACAAGTTCTCCGCTCGGTTTTGCAGATTGGCAGCACCCAGCGTCAAAGCTTTGCTACTGTTCCAGTGTGGTTTCCCTTTCTTTTTTAGATTCACATCTCTGACATGGCTTTATAGATACACTGAAATAAACCGCATATTATTTATTAGTTTAATGCATCTGAATGTAATTAACCTGTAACAATATAATGGTCCACAGAATGGTCAGACTATTCTTAATACCTTAGCTGCTTTAGCATTGTTACTCTCACTGCACCTTTTTCTTCTTCTTTCAGCTGCTCCCATTAGAGGTTGCCACAGCGAATCATCTATTTCCATATTACTCTCACTGCACCACCCAGAGTATTTATATCGCTGTATCTGAGTGGGGAATCAAAGATCTACAGCAGCTGATTGGAAAGAGAATTATCGGTATACAGCATCAAACACACACTGCGATACCTTTGCAATACAGTTATAATATTGCACAACCTGAGCCAATTTATCAAACGCGTATTTACATATGATGACGATATCATTTTTAAGATGAAATGCAGCAAAATATGTTTATTATAATACAGTGATCCCTCGCTATATCACGCTTCGACTTTCGCGACTTCACTCTATCGCGATTTTTTTCTCATACACGCTTACGTCATTACGCATGAGCTTTCTGAGAACTTTTATCTAAGCCCCATGATGGCTCCTAAACGTGCTGCTTTTTCTAAGCCGGAAAAAGTGCCGGAGGAAGATTCTTACTATCCAGGAGAAGGTGAAACTCTTGGATATGATTAAAGATGGCAATACCCTACAAAAGCCTCCTCATGCATATGAAAAGACAGCACCAGCAACTGCCTATCAAGATGTTCTTCAGCTGCGCACCCAGACACCTACTGCCTACTCCTAGTACTTCTTCACTGAAGACAACAACGCACCTGCTGAAGATACTGCACCACCTCTGAAGACTCTCCTACTGAGGTCGTGCCTTCATAGGTTAGTGGCTGTGTGCAATTAAATGTACAGTACAATAATCTACTAGATAAAAGCGTTCGGGATTGTCCATCCGTCCTGTCAGTGCAAAGTGTAGCGGTATTCCGCTTATTACAGACTTACGACTTGCGGCTTGAGGTGCGAAGCGACGCGATGTGAATAGAGTTCTGGTGTTGTCACTGTTCCCTTGCTTTTGTGCGCGAAGCGCTAGAAAAATAGACAAAATTATGTCTGTGGAAATAATTAATGTTGATGGAGTACAAATGCCTCATCGCGTAGTAAATATCAGGTGAGATGGTGCTTGCTTATTCTCATCTACTGTATAGCTTATTTAGTGCATGAAACTCCGTCTTTAGCGGTACAGATTCAGGCTGACATTGTACGACTTTGGACAGGCACTTGAGGGGATAAAAAAAAAACTTAGGTTTTCGGGAGATGTTATTAACGGGCACTTTGATGTTCTCATTCCCTACACTTACATGCCTGATGTACACATGGAGCGCACAAAAATTGAGGATAAAAGTCAGCCGCCTTAAAAGGCGAGTGCGCCTAGTAATATGATATTTGTAACGTCTAATATGTCTTATTTTCTCTTATTTTGTCTAATATATTGGGTAATACGAGTGTAATGGTGACTAAAGTGTGTTATTTCATGTCTAGAGGGCTCTAATAATGTTAATAAAACATATTTAAAAGGTCGTAAAGAATCCTACTCCGTGAAAATTCATTTATCAAGGTAGAGTCTAGAATGGATTAACCGTGATAAACGAGGGTTCACTGTATACAGGTAAAACTTTAACTTCATTTAAATAATCTATATTGTTAATAGTTAAACATGTGAGGACACGGTGCCACAGTGCTAGCAAGGAGCTGGCGCTCCGTTCACGGATTGTTCCTGCCTCGCGTTGTATTCTTGTTAGGGCTAGCGTGACACTGGAAGGATAGATGGATAGAATAATTAAACATGCACTATGAAGTTATTTCGATGTTCTTTAAAAGTTTTGAAGAATCGGCGTTATAAGCTTACAGATGGCTTAACGTCTATTACAGAGCTGATTGTGTGGCGATTGGGTATCTGGAGAAAGAAAAGTAAGGACAGGAATTGGGGGTTAGTACATTTGAAAGAGAAAGTACTGCTGCAGTACATTTTTTCATCAAAGGTCGCACAAGGCGCAGCAAGCATCTTGCGTGAGTCATGAACAATCACTCTCCCACTGTTTTCCCATGTTTAATAACACGCTTTAACTCCTATCATCATGAGAATTACATCAAGTATACATCTAAGTATTTAAATTATTCAAAGAGCTGTAATATCAGGAATGTAATGGATTCTGTGCCCTATCAGAGGAAGAGAAAGCTGGTTTAAGAAGCACGTAGTGATTCACACACATAGAGCACATAGAAAATCAAATACAAAACAAAGCATTTAATGTACTACTTTAGTTACAATTGGATTTGAGAGACTAGTAAATTAAATGATTTAAAGATGAAGTTTATGATGTTCTACTTTAATGACAAAATAAACTACGTGATTAAAGTGGAAATTTCGAGATTAAAGTTGACATTTTGTGTTTTTTTCCCCACTGGGTGGCTATTTTTTTCTCTGTACCCTAATAAGCTTTCATATGACATTCAGACGGTGGGCTACGACTCGCCTTTTCACAGCGACTTCAAAATCTGACAATTTCTTTTTTATTTTGGCAGTGTCACTTTGTGAACTTGATCTTTCACATTTCTCCGAAACTCTATGTCACTCGATCAACTTCCTTTTGCTATTTATACCACTGTTTAAACCAACAAATAGTACTTTTTTTTGCCTCCACTTGATATTCGCTGAAATTCTTCAATTTCCCCCTGTGCTTTTGCCATTGCCTTTTCACAGAACGCTGAGCTTAAGGGCTATTTATATTGATTTGCATATTCAAAGAAGTGTAATTCTGGCAGCAGGCATGTGCATGTGCGTTACTTTTCACGCTGACTGGGATTTATGGAGAGGAAGAACGTGGAGGTTGGCGAACGCACAGATTTATGTATCTGGATTTTTGTGTGTGATCGAACATTTCCGCTTTTGTCTATACACCATGTTTTAGTGTGAATTCTACGCACGCCGTTATACATGAGGCCCCGGTCATTCAGCCAAACCAAGCTCACCAATGCAATCCACTTATTTCCTTCAAAACAACACCAATTCGAGTTCTGAGTGGTCCCTAAAGTCCTACTATCTATCACATTACCTGGTAACAACATTATTCAATGTTTTTGTAGTTCACTGTGTGAAGAAAAACTCCTTCACAGTTGCCACATAACTCATCCCCTTGTACACCCAGAATCACTGCTTAAAATAACTTAATTAATAATCATAATTTAGCAATGATAGATCAAGTCAGGGAGTGCGAACGTGCATTAAGATTGAATATCCATCCATGTTGTAGTCCAATAGTTATGTAGAGAGCTAGATTTAACCCTGCCCTCACTGGAGTCGTGATTTGGTTTTATTTACCATTGTCTTGCACTTTAGTTGAGGGTTTTTGATTTCAAGTATTCTGTTTATGTCAGTTTTTTTACTCAGAATTCTCTATGGTTTACATACTGTGATTTGTTTATGCAATGTCTTGGATGCCATTTTAGGTCTGGTATTTTGAGTTTCCATCGTTAGGTCAGCTTCCTTGTGTTTCTAGGGGTATGGTCTCAGAGGTCATGACCTGTTCATAATCAACATGATGGGATAAAGGGAAGGCTAGGGGTTTGTTTCCTTATTTGATCTGCTGATATTAAAATTCTCATTTGTTTCATTCAGTTTTGATCTCTTATTTGTTCTTTCGACTTCCAGATCTTGACTTCATGTTCTAATTGTGATTTTCCTGGTTGATCCTTTTCTTATTTCCTCATGCACATCTCCTGGTTTACCTGTCAGTTTGCTGTCAGAACAGCTGGTCACATGAAATAAATGAACTGCCATTACAAATTCAGAGTATACTGTAGATAACACGTGTGGACACCAACACAAGCAGACACTGGAGTCTTTTATTGTGGGAAAACTCTTCTCACAAGCATTTCCCACCGCATAAAGTACTAAAAGCACACTCTTTATCTTCCTACCTCTATCTTTCCCTGGTCACTGCCTCCTAGACTCCTCCATCCAAGCTTTGTCCACCTTCCACCTGACTCTGGCTCATGCATGTGAGGCAGGCAGCTCCTTTTACCTAATATCAGAGAGTGCCTCCGGAGACATGACACTGCGTATCCAAAGTACTTCTCGGTGATGCATGGAGCCCTGCAGAGTATGGACTCCCAAATTCCACAACTCCCACTGGTGGCCCCCATGGAACCCAACATGGCTGACCCCTTGGGACTACAATACCTGGCATGTGTTGTGGGGATCTGAGCTTGGGCTTGCTGCCATCTAGCATCCTGGGGGAAACAAAGCCCTGTGTAAGCTGTCTCCCCCTGTCCTTCCACCTCAAGGATGTTCCAGCCAGGTAACAATGCAGGCTGTACCTCACAGATGGATGCCTCTGTTACAATGGATCAGTTTAGTGATGCTAATTAACATAAAACACATGTCTTTGGGATGTGGAGAAAACCGATAAAGACAGGAAGATTGTGCAGACTCCACACTCCACAACAGATAATTGCATTTGTTTAAGAAAAGCGTTAGAGAAAGGAAAAATATGCTGAAGTCATGACAACTGGAAAGGAGCTGGTAATGAGTCAGCAGTCGCAAGGAAAGTGAAAATTACATTGAATGACCTCTAGTCTTTAGGGAGCAACACACTCTTAAGAAACCAACGCACACTGCTGTTACAAAGTTATAAGGAAATGCCAGGTAACACAAAAATATACAAGAGTAATTATCAAAACACTTACACTCGCTCGTAAAAAGATAATACATTTTTATTGCTAATTATTCAGTAGTCAACTAGAAACGAACTGATAAAAGGATCAAACACATCCCACTTAAAAAATAAAGATTTATATATGGAAAACGTTAGGCACAAACATGAATATTACATGTACATAGATTACAATTATATAAACACACCCTTGCTTTGACAATAGTCCTGCATATCCGGTGCATTCAGAAAGTACTCTGACTCCTTCACTTTCTGCACAATTTATTGTGCTGTAGATTTCATTTTAAATGGATACATTTGCCATTTTTGTCCATCAGTGTACACTCAATAACCCATAATGACAAAGTGAAAACGTGTTTTCAGAATGTTTTCCAAAACATACTGAAATGTCTCATTCATTAAGTATTCAGTTCCTTAACAGTAGAATTACCAGAGCCTACGAGAAAACTTGTAAATCCGGCCCACCTTAAATCCGTTCGCACCACTCCGTCAGCGTCTTTTGTCATGTAAATGTGCCAATTAAGACAAGCAGCAAGCAGCCTGTTATTCAATCCCTCACCATCGCAGAACATTCACTAAGTTCTCCCAGCTCATGCCTTGTTTGATTATCTGGGAGCGAACTGCTGGAGTTTTAGAGTGGAAATGATAGATCGTTATTTGGAACACATGTATTTCATGTGTGTTCCATTTCTACAGTAATCTGTGTAAACACATTGTTAAAACAGAAACTTTTTCAGATTTTAGTAATAAATGTTACAAAATGTAGTTTATGCTGGATTTACGATTTTTCTCGTAGGCTCACCTGGATTTGGGGAGTTTGTCGCATTCTTCCTGGCAGATCCTTTCAATCTCTATTAGAATGATTGGGAAGCACCTGCAAATTTCCATCTCAGGTCTGTCCACAGATGTTCTATGAGGTATATGTCTGGGCTTTGGCTGTCCCACTCAAGGACTCTCTGAGACTTGTCTCAAAGCCACCATGACATTGTCATGCCGAAACTTGAACCGTCACCCCAGTCTGAGTTTATGTGCACTCTGGAGCAACTTTTCTTCTCTGTTTTTGGCTGTATTCACCTTTTTCTAAATTTTGACATCCTGTCCCTGCTGCTTAGATGGACCCCCATAGTATAATGCTGCCACCAACATGTTTCACCGTATGAATGGTATTAGCCAGGTGATGAACAAGTTTAATTTCTGCTTCATCATACCAGAGTATCTTTTCCCTTATGCGCTTAGAGTCCTTTACTTACGGTTTATCAAAACCATAAACATCTGATAGATGGAGTGCTACTAAGTGGTCATCCTTCTGACAGGCCCTGCCATCTCAGCAGAGGACTTCTGAAGCTCTGTTATGAGCGACCATTGTGTTCTTGGCCACCTCTTTCACCTTCCAGCTAAATCTAGGATTAATTCTGCCGGTTCCAAACGTTTTCCGTTTCACAGTAAGCAAGGCCACTGTGCTCATGGGAACACTCAAAACCTTAGAAATGGTTCTGTCCCGTTGCCCTGAGCTATGACAATGACAGATTGTGGCTTGTCATTTGTTCTGACATGGAGTGTAAACTGTTGTTGTAGTGTGAAATTTTGCATATAAGTTGATAAATATTTTGTATGTCTTTATTTGTATGGTTAACACTAGAATTACCAGAGCCTAGGAAAAAACTCGTAATTCCGTCCCACCTTAAACTGCTTCTTAAATCCCTTCACACCTCTCCGCCAGCGCCCTTTGTCTTCTAAATGAGCTGATAAAGAGAAGATAGGAGCAGCCGGCTATTCCATCCCCCCACCAATTTAGAACGTGCACGAACTTCTCTCAGCTCATGCCTTGATTGAGTATCTGGGAGTGAAGTGGAGTTTTAGAGTGGAAATAATAGATTGTTGTTTGGAACACACGCATTTCATGTCTGCTCCGTTTCTACAGTAATCTGTGTCAACACATTGTTAAAACAGAAACGTTTTTTATATTCTAGTAGTAGATGACAAAATGTAGGCATAAACTATATAATGTATGAAGCCTGAAGTCCAAATAGCAAAGAAACATTTTCACAAGAATAACACAATTGCACTTTTATTCAAACATATAACTGCAGAAACAAAAAGCCGCCTTAACATGCGACATTGACACCAGTTTACCGTAACTGACTCTGTGGTTCAATAGACTCAGCCCCCGCTTGGGAATCAAGAGGTCACGAGTTCGATCCTGCGCCCCTCCGTTTTGAGAAGTAAACTGCTATTATTCTTACTGTTTTAGAATAAAAGCATACATTTGATTTCAGTCTGTAACAGCCGGTGCAATTTATGATCCTTGTAAAGGTTAGCTTTTTTTATTCACTTTTCATTCTCTCAGTCGCGTTCAGAATCAATCCATACAACCCCATCTGACATGGCTGTTTTCACTAAAGACGCGCTATAGCTCTGCAGTGTACCACGATGCATACTAACGCCCTCCCCTCGTCCCGGTTCTGACACACAAACGCTGGCGAAGCTGCCTTCTTCGTATCTCACCGTCACTTGCTTTTCTTTTTATTCAGTTTTATTGAGTGCTCCTGCCAGTCCCCGCATGTTGCTGTATGCTGTTTCTTTTGTACTCCAGGACATGCAGAGGAAAGAATGGTAAAGACCAGTAACTTCGGCGCTATATGCAGTCATCAGACACTCCCCATCTGCCCGTGTCGTTCAAACACAGGAACATATATTGGTGTAAAAGTATAACAAAAGTGCACTTTTATTCAAGTGCACTTTTTCCATCGCCTTTTCCTGTAAGAAGGCATGAGCTGAGAGAAGTTCGTGCACGTTCTAAATTGGTGGGGGGATGGAATAGCCGGCTGCTCCAAGCTTCTCTTTATCAGCACATTTAGAGAACAAAGGACGCTGGCGGAGAGATGTGAAGGGATTTAAGAAGCAGTTTAAGGTGGGACGGAATTATGAGTTTTTTCGTAGGCTCTGGTAATTCTAGTGTTAAGTACCCCCACCCACTTTTAGGACTAAGTCTTTTTGTAATTTTACGACAGGGTTGGGGGAAGTGCCTAAAACAAGTTTGGCAAGTGTTTCTCTGCAGAACTCTCTAAATCACCCCCACAGGAAAGCCAGACTGCCTAGCTGGTAAACATCACCTCAGCAATTGATTTTGGGGGCAGGTGTGAAGGTATTCAGTGCCCCAATGGTCTGAAGTATGGCTGTCTGGAATTGGCTTGTATCAGAAGCCTTTAAGTACCACAGAGAATCTATAAATTTGCTTGCTTTACCCCTCCGTCTCTCAAATATCAGCTGATGAAGAAGCATCTCTCTGTCATGCCATTGCCATGAGGAGCACGACTCGGCAGCCATATTGAGACAGACATGCGGCCTCTTCTGAAAAAAGCTGGCCAAAAATGAACTACGAGTCTGTGTGCCGCCTGAAACTACACATCAGCATTTATCAGGTTGTATGGTTGTCAGTATTCACTTGTACTTTGCATATTGTTATTATTTATGAATACAGTAATCCCTCGCTATATCGCGCTTCGACTTTCGCAGCTTCACTCTATCGCAGATTTTATATAAAAGCATAACTAAATATATAACATGGATTTTTCGCTGCTTCGCGGGTTCTGCGGACAATGTGTCTTTTTACTTCCTGTACATGCTTCCTCAGTTGGTTTACCCAGTTGATTTCATACAAGGGACGCTATTGGCGGATGACTGAGAAGCTAACCAATCAGAACACGCAGTTAAGTTCTCCTGACTGAGAAGCTAACCAATCAAAGCACGCAGTTAAGTTCCTGCGTGCTGAATGCAGTGTTAACCAGGAAGTCTTGTCTCGCTCATTCAGCATCAACGTGTTTTTCTGTGTAAAGAGTTGTGCTCTTTTGTGTTTATCTTTGTGCATAGTCAAGCCCTTCATTATGGCTCCAAAACGATCTGCTACTGCTTCAGGGGCCGTGCCCAAGCGCAAACGGAAGATGTTAACGATTGCCGAAAAGGTAAACGTTTTGGATTTGTTGAAGGCTACGATTCTTTTTATTTAAAAAGTAGGAAAGGAATATAAGATCTACGGCCGCAGTGTCCTTTTAACCAGGGTGCAAAATGAGTTGTATGTGGATGTAATAAGGCAGTAGTCTGGATGGAATCTGCTTTAGGAATTTGGATTTGAGAAGAATAACGGCGGTGCTACACAGTCACCTGAAGTGGCTACTTTAGAAGAACTGTAACGCTCTCCTTTGTTGTGCAGTAAAATTAAACTCATTGTTATCAGACAAGTCATCGTGTCATTGTTGGTGAGTAACTATAATTAATTTTCTACTTACAGTACTTAGTACATGTACGTACGTTTAGTGTCACTGTACACACATTTACTGTATACTATTTTTCTTGTATTGTACGTATTTATTGCTGGTGGCCTGTCTATCGTAATGGCTGTAACATATGTGATATCGGAGACACTCAATATCTTTAAAATAATATTTAGGTTTTACTGTATAGAAACAGTGTGTTTACATACATAATTTCAATGAATCTTACCTAATATCTAAGAGAATACAAAGGGATTATGCTGTATAACTCTGCGGGGAATATTTATAAACAGTGTGGGAGAGTTTATAAGGGCTTAAAATATATAAAAATAACCATAGAAACATATGGTTTCTACTTCGTGGATTTTCATCTATCGCGGGGGGGTCTGGAACGCAACCCCCACGATCGAGGAGGGATTACTATATTGTCAATAATATGTTATTTAAATTGTAACTTAAATCCTGCTTGTCTTTTACTACACCTAATTGCCTGAGGTTATACAGGTAGATGCCCAATTGATTTAGTTTGCCACTGGTGGACTCCAATCAAGTTCTCAACACAATTAAAACACACAGAAGCTCCTGAACACAATTTGGGGGGCCACAGCAAATAGTCGGAATATTTAATATAAATGACAGATTTCATTTTTTGATTTTAAAAATACATTTACAAACCTTTTTTACAACAGGTTTTCCCTTTGTTGTTATGGATTACTGACTGTAATATGATGAGCAAAACTGGTACATTTATCCATTTAAAATTAGATAAAGTGTACAGACAGTGAGTACCTTCTGAATCCTCTCTGTTTGTGTTACTGTAAAAGATTTTATAATAGGTTATTTTTAATTTGCTTCTCTGAGATAAGTGACTGCACGTTATCCTCTGTTTTGTTGTATCCAACAGTTTTTGTACAAACTTTCCTTCTCCGAATTGCTTTTTAAAAATGTATTAATAAATTAGATAAGACTGTACATTTAGGTGGATTAGCAAATGCCTACATTAGATTAAATCATTTCAATTAAACTCTGGTAAAAATTAAATCTGGACAGATTTACAGTATCAGATAAATTAATGTGTGAATAAGGGATATGAAAACAAATCTAACTAGAAGAATATCATTTGAATACATAAAAAAGACCTTTTCAATGGTAAGAATTTGTAATGACATGGAAAAGTCTTCTTCATGTTGTGTTAATCTGAGTGTCTGAGGATGTCCGAAACTCGCTAACAGCACAGCATTTTCATGCACAGCCTAATCACATTTCTGCATGGATGACTTCAATTGTCTTCAACAAGATGGGACCGCTTTATGTCCGTTGGGATGAGCGCAGCCTTTTCTTTGTGAAAAGCTGACTGCTTTGGGGTCTTCACTTTCCTCAAACACAGGAGCTGGCTGGCATCTTTATGTTTTAATCTGACAGGAGGAGTAGAACTTGAAAGCTGATTTATATTTCATGCATAGTCAAAGGGAAAGAGCCGAGCACATATACAAACGAGTCAAGCAGAAAAAATACCGAGCAGAAAATCACTTGGGATCAGTCTAGCACATTACACGTGGTCTTAAGCTCCTTTTTCTTCTCTTTTTGTCTTGTGCTGCATTATGTTGACAGAGGGTGGAACATGAAATATCTGCCCGTTTCTCTCATTTTTAAGAATGGAGACTCAAGTGATTTGTTGAATATTTCACAGATTTAGCAGTTAGGTGTATTTCTTGTCATTGTGTTGTGATCAGGAGTGGCTCATCATTATTACTTCATAGTAGGAACTCTTATCTAAACTAACTGATGAAGGATGAAGGAAGGAAGGAGGACAACGTTTTGCATATTATTTAAAAAGTGTATTTTTACAATTGCAATTTTTTCCTGTTATGTTACTTGGCTTTATAAAAATGTAGAGTGTGTAAGAGGAATAAATATCATTAGGCAAAAAAAGGGTTGAGGAAGCAGTTGGTAATTCCTAGTTAAAACCTGTCGTGGCGGGCGGCCGGAACTCTTGCCCAGCTGGGACTCCCAGAGTGTGGAAGGACAGGGGGAGAGAGTATTTTTGGGACAGTTTCTCTCCCAGGCCGAAAGAGGGCAGCCCCCTAGGTTTCCAGTAAGGTCATAAGCATGGGAGCTCAACCCAGTTGGAACCACCGCCAGGGGGTGCAGGGACCTTTCCAGGGCCTTATTTGGCCACACCCGTCATACCCGGAAGTGTGTCCGGAAGAAGCTTGTTAAGCACCTGCAGTCCTTCCGGGTGCCCTCTAAAAAGGGGCCAGTCCCACCATTCAGGGGCCAGAGTCGGGAGGAAGAGGACAAAGCCTGAGGAGGAGTGGAGGTGGATGGACTGTGTATTGGGGTATTGTGGTGTTGCTGACTGGTGCACTGTGCTGTGTGGAGCAGGATGAAACGCTCCCCAATTGTAAATAAACATATGTAGTGTGGCAAAATCTGTCTCCTGCCTGTCTGTGTCCGGGTTAGGGTGGCTGTACGCACCCTGGAGGCTTCACACTGTATAGTTGAAATAAATAAAAGAAAAGAGAAATACACACATTGGTCCAAAAAAAATGTTGGCCTCAGTTGTTTCCATCAAAAGCAGAGCTGGTGTTTCATTCTGTTTTCCTCCAAGTTCTGTCCTTCACTGAACGCCTAGTTTGATGGCTTTGGGACTTTTGTATCACCGTCCCAGAAGGGGCAGAAGTGGGTCATATGTCATCTAGCCAGTGAGCTCCTGAACTGTGGACAGGAAAGGAGATGGTGGTGATGACAGCGTCTGACAACCTTACTGGAGCCTTGAAGTTGTCCCTGAAACACAACATATGTCTGGTAATGTCTTTGTATTAACTTAACAATTTTATTGAATTTTCTGACAGTTGGTTTAAGTAGAAAGTGTAAAAAGCTCTGTAGCTTATGGAGTTTTAGGAATGCTGCTGTGGGATGTTGCTTGGTTGTGCATGCCCTTGCTGATAAGAGATAAGAGCTAGTTTAAATCAATTATATATTGCAGAATAAACAATATAATTAATATATATTCTATTCTATTCTATATTATATTACAGTATATTATATTATATTATATTATTGACTAGCAAAATACCCGCGCTTCGCAGCAGAGAAGTAGTGTGTTAAAGAAGTAATGAAAAGTAAAGGAAACATTTTTAAAAATAACGTAACATGATTGTCAATGTAATTGTTTTGTCACTGTTATGAGTGTTGCCGTCATATATATATATATATATATATATATATATATATATATACAGTATATATATATATATACACACACACACATATAAACATATATATACATATACACATATATATATACATTGCATACATATCTACATATATACATATACACATATATATATACACACACATATATATACACATACATCCACATATATATACATCTATATATATATACTAGCAAAATACCCGCACTTCGCAGCGGTGAAGTACTGCCTTAAAATTTTTATTAAGAAGAAAATGAAACCTTTTTAAACTGAGGGAAAATATACCAATAAATATTTGTTAAGGATCTCTTTGTATACCACATTGTGAGTTCGGCTGTAACATGACCAAGCTGTGCGCTGAGCTTACTCTTGAGCATGCAACGTACAGTTGGCCGTATGAACAGTAATCTTGTTTCAAATCTCACAGCTTGGATTTCTGCTGTCATAATCGGTTTGAGTTTCATGGTTTATTTCAATTACGACAGTATTTGCAGGACTTGTGTTGAAGTGACATTTGGCATCTGTCAAGCGTTGTAAGTATACAACATTTTTCATCGATAACTTCACATGCAGCTTTTGAGAGTTTAAACATTCATAAACATCAAAGTGTCCACTACTGAAATCGTCACCTGTGAATCTAAGATGCTTAAGAAGCATTGGCGGTTGTCGAAAGGTGTAAAATATTTGGCCATTTCGGTACACTTGAAAGCGACAACCAAACAATTCAGCGGCAGCCATCAACTCACATGCAGAACCATAGGTGAAGGGCTTAAGCATTTCACTCTTATAGTGCTCCTGTGTAGTATAATTATCTCCTGTACTGTCATCAGTCCACACCTTGAACCTGTCCCAGTCATTCAATACATACGACACAATGTTTCTCCGGATATCAAGAGTGAGCCTGATACGGCCGTGCAATATGTAACAAAGAGAATGGAAAAGGTAGGTGGTATCTCCGGGCATGGAAACCACTCGGTAAGTGACAGTTCTTTGATCGATGGTGATCACCTCGATAGACATGGTAATGGGGGTTGGAATGATAAAGGAAATGGGTACCTGAGAAATGTAAAGTAAGCGTAAAATACCTATACAATAACTATAATTGTAATAAACAAACAATAAAACAGCAGAGAAGCCGTGGATTAAACAAAAAGGCTGTAATTATCACTAGGGAGACGTGAATCCTGTGGCGAAGCAAGGAAGGGAATGTAGAGACTGGAGCGACGGACGGCCTTATATAGGCAGGCAGCCAACAACGTGGGAGGCGTTGGGATGGGGGACCCAACGCCGCCTCACACGGTGACAGAGCTGCAGGCTATGGACATATATATGTATGTAAGTAGGATTCAGTTAGCGTTGGGAACCCGTGTACCAAATTTCTTGAAGATGGGCCCATAAGTAACAAAGACTGTTGAAAAGTTCAATATGGCGGCCAACAGTGGCATCATACCACCGAAATAAGTATGTACATTGGTTTCGGTTAGTGCAGGAAGGCCGCCTACCAAATTTCGTGAAGATGGGGCCATGAATAAGAAAGTTCAACATGGCGGACGTTGTTGACCATTATGACCATTACGCATACAATTTCGAAATGAAACCTGTTTAACTTTTGTAAGTAAGCTGTAAGGAACGAGCCTGCCAAATTTCAGCCTTCTACCTACACAGGAAGTTGGAGAATTAGTGACATTGGAAACTTCAATATGGCGGCCGACAGTGGCATCATACCACTGAAATAAGTACGTACACGTACATTGGTTTCGGTTAGCGCAGGGAAGCCACCTACCAAATTTCATGAAGATGGTGCCATAAATAAGAAAGTTCAACATGGCGAACGTTGTCAACCATTATGGCCGTTACGTGTAGAATTTCAAAATGAAACCTGCTTAACTTTTGTAAGTAAGCTGTAAGGAATGAGCCTGCCAAATTTCAGCCTTCTACCTACACGGGAAGTTGGAGAATTAGTGACGTTTGAAAGTTCAATATGGCGGCTGAATGAAGCGTCATACCACCGAAATAAGTACGTACATTGGTTTCGGTTAACGAAGGGAATCGGCCTACCAAATTTCGTGAAGATGGGGCCATGAATAAGAAAGTTCAATATGGCGGACGTTGTCGACCGTTATCGACCGTTATGACCGTTACGCGTTGAATTTCGGAATGAAACCTGCTTAACATTTGTAAGTAAACTGTAAGGAATAAGCCTGCCACATTTCAGCCTTCTACCTACACGGGAAGTTGGAGAATTAGTGATGAGTGAGTGAGTGAGTGAGTGAGTGAGTGAGTGAGTGAGTGAGTGAGTGAGGGCTTTGCCTTTTATTAGTATAGATACAGAACTGCTACTGTAATGCATGTGTGGTTTCATAATCTTTTTCTAAGTACGCCGTTCAAGCTCATTTTGGAAACAGGATTTTTCATTTCATGAACTTTGGATAAAATCAAAACTATCTTTCAGAAAACCCTAGACACAAATCAAAAATCAAATTCAAGAAGACGTGCTATATATTTGTTAACTACAGAAAAAATGAGATGTTAGGAGTTATTCGCAATCTCAGATAAGGATGGCATTCGTGGTGACCTTTTATCCTGATAACTTGATGATGTCACATGCCATGTGATTCCAAGTCATTTCCTAGAACACATATAAACAAAGCGTCTTTAAGAAAACAAATATGCCAATAAAATGGATTAATACTAAGTTAACAATGCCAAAGAGACATCAAAACAAGAAACTGATCAGAAACCTAAACAAGGTGAGTAAAAGCTAAGAAAAAAAAACCAAAGAAAAGGTCAAGAAAATCTTAATAAGAGATGCTATCATAACAAGCATAGCATATGAGTTCAGACAAAGGAGCTGATCAAAGAGAGCAGGTGGAAGGAAATCAAACCAAAAATGCTTTGAGCCACGGCCAAAACTTCAACATGACAGGCTTTGCTCTTTGCTTACAGAACCACAGGATGTTCTTGAGTTGTGTAAGGAATTGCCACAATCTTTTTGCTTTTGTTCCTGGTACTAACTATTTGAAACATTTTTAAAGATGAAAACTTTCTAAGTCTGCATTACTGCTGGCACATTTTCTCTTTCCTACTGCTGGGAACTGGAAACCAAGGTCCTTTCTCAGCCAGATCAATCAGGGTGTGAGAAGATTCTCCCGATTCAAAGCTAAGGTAACAGTCCTGATTCGGTGAAGTCTGAAGGAACTGCTGACAGATGGTAGTGGACCGCAGTCCTGGGTGCAAGCGCATTGCCTCTGTGTGTTGTATATCAGACAAATGTAGCAGAGATTAGACATTATGCTCTGAGTCCACCTAAAAAAGAATCTGAAAACAGGAGTGGTGTCCCCAAACAACTTTACAGGATAAAACAGTGACTTGTGCAAAATCAATTCACTTTGATTGTAAATGGGCACTCAACCAACCTGAGGAGTGGCCCTTGACACTATTGCTACCCAAGCTGTAACCACCATGTTAGTAACATGTTCAACATGACAGTGTTATGCTGGAAATACTGGAAAGAGAATTTAGCAAGGAGATGGGAGAAGATATGTTCTCAAAAAGGCATGCGAAGAAGGGTCAAAAATCATGAAGGAACTTCAAGGAACTAAAGAAAGCCAAATCATGAGGGAAAAATCAGAATCCAAAGGGATTACACAAGACGAAACCAAGGATACTTAGTAGAAAATGATTTTTTTAACAAACGCATGAGCAACAGAAAGGCTTTCTTGAAATAACACAGCATGTGGAGTATTAATTCCCACTGATATGGACAGCTAATGTGCCCAGGGATTCTTATGAGTAAGCAGAATGACCAGGAGACAAAACGGGAGCCAAATGACATGACTGGGATAGTCAAAAGGTCCAAGCCAGATAGATTGAGCAGAGCAAACAAAACCATTGACAAAGATGAAGGTCAAAAAACAAAAATAAAGTCAGAACCAATAAGAAAGCAAACACTAGGACCTACTTGGAAATGAAATTAACTGTCACTAAGATTTTAGGTTATTTGGAATGTCCTTTGAGGGAAATGGAACCTGCCATATTGACACTGGAGGTACCGGTGATGACAATAATTGATGTCCTTGTGATAACGTGAATGGGGACATGACAACGCAACGTATAAAAACATCAAATAAGACAAAAACTCACGCATAGAGGTGGCTAAATGGCACAACCACAAGTGCAAGGACAACCAACCCTTACATCCTTGTTTGGGGTCTCAGCCATGACAGAGCTCCATTCACCTTAGATATCTGGGGGGTTAATGTGCCCCTCACACCACTGATAAACCAGAAATAATTCATTTCTGTTGTGGTTAGACTCAGAAGGAAGGTCAAATCTGTAACCCTACTTTAGTTAACAAAGCAGTTATGATTTGCAGTTTTTAAGTTTTCTCGTGGACTGTAAAGATATTCTTGGTGTTGTTTCTGGTGGTTTTGTATCCAGAGACTTCATTTCTTTCACTAGTTTTGTGATCGGCACTTTGATTTAAAGTGAAATGGAAATTCATTTCTTTTTTGACATCATTTTTGTTTTGACAATGCCTCCGTAGTTTTGGGGGATTTGTGTTGCCCATAATGATGTATCCCATGATACACTGGGACCGCACACCACTGACATCAGCTGACAGCTGACGTAGCTGTTTGAAGGACACCCGAGCAGTCCTAACGTATGCGAGATTAGATTAACTTAACTACTTGTTATTCTTACTGTACTGCTCAGATAATTAAGAGAATACGTAATCATCACAGTCTGACACCAACTCAATTAAGCTTCAGGGATGCCACTCTGTTCGGTTAAGAAGCATAAGCGATTCTGAATCAACTTCACATGCTTTGGTGCAAATGAAAGTGACAACAAGTGCCCTGGAGGGGCAACAGCAAGACACCATAAGGAATAGTTTTGCAGGTGGTGGCCACAGACCTTTGCTCTCTCCTTATCTATCCTGACTGATTCTGCTTTAGTCCTTGTCACTGTTGGTAGCATGATGCGGTACCTGCAGCAAATTCAGGTAGCTGTTGCAAGAAGGTTTGCTGTGTCACCCAGCACAGTCTCGAGAGCATGAAGGAGCTATCAGGAGACGGTCCATTGCACAAGGAGAGCCAGACAGAGTTTTAGAAGGGCATCAACCCAGAAGCACGACCGGTATCTGCTTCTTTGTGCAAGGAGGAATAGGAGAAGCACTGATGTGCATGTTTGTGACCAGACTGTCAGAAACAGAATCCATGAGGGTGGCATGAGGGCCCAATATCCTCTGGTGGGAGCTGTGCTCATAGCCCATCACTATGCAGCTTCATTGGCATTTACGAGAGAATACACAATTGCCGCACTGTTCTGTTCACTGAGCACATGTGACAGATGTGAAAGAGGCTGAAAACGCCATACTGAACTTTACACAGCCTGCAACATCATCCAGCATGACCGCTTTGAGGATGGGTCAGTGATGGTCTGGGGAGGCATACCTTGGAGGATCACACAGACTTCCACGTGCTAGGAAATGTTACCCTGGCTGCTGTTAGGTGCAGGGATGAAATCCTCAGAGCCATTTCCAGACCTTATGGTGGTGCACTGGGCCCTGAGTTCATCCTGGTACAGGACCATGTGGCTAAAGTGTGCAGGCAGTTCCTGGATGATGAAGGCATTGATGCCATTAACTGTCCCGTACGTTCTCCAGACCTGAATCCATCTGAGAACCTCACTGATGCTGTTTTCATTTGAATATTTCATTCATCAAGAACTGATGTGTGATTTAACTATTCCCTTCATTTTTTTGAGCAGCATATTTTTTGATTACTGGCTCTTGAATTTGGATGCTGCTTGACTTTCATTTCTGATTTGTGATTTGGTTTTGACGAATCTCTTTTTGACTTGCAGTTTTCTCTTTTCTTTGCTCTTAACTCCGCATTTTTGTCCTCATTCATTATTTGTCTGATTGCCTTTTTTAGTCAGAACAAAAGCCACCAAAAATGAATTTTAACTAGTTTGTAAACAAATCGAATCAAAACAACCCAATTCTTCAAATAATTAAATACCGGTCAAGACGGGCAGCACGGTGGCACAGTGGGTAAGGAGACTGGGGTTCGCTTCCCGGGTCCTCCCTGCGTGGAGTTTGCATGTTCTCCCCGTGTCTGTGTGTGTTTCCTCCCACAGTCCAAAGACATGCCAGTTAGGTGCATTGGCGACTCTTAACTTGTTCCTAGTGTGTGCTTGGTGTGTATGTGTGTGTGCCCTGCCTGGGGTTTGTGCCCTGTGTTGGCTGGGATCGGCTCCAGCAGACCCCCATGACCCTGTAGTTAAGATATAGCGGGTTTGATAATGGATGGATGGCCCAATCAAGACATAGAAAACAAAGACTAAGAAAATAATTCAATAAGTTAAGAAAAAACAGAGGAAAACACAATTACATTAACGAAAACAAAGAAAATGGTAAATGAACCAATGTCAAAATCTATACTTAAAGTTCATATAACAAAATTAATATTCCAAACCTAATATTGCAAAAATGGAAACTGTCCTGGAGAAAGCAAATTAAAAGATAGCTGCACTATTTCATTATCAATATAAAAAATTCCCAGTAACTTCTGAATTTTTTGCACTTTCAGAATTTTTGCTTGTTTTGTTTTTCAAAGGCCTTTAAAACAGCAAACAAACATCAAATAGAAATTTGCAGACAATTCTGAAGAGATGATTTCCATCTTTAACTATACATATTAATAGCATGTCTGCCATTATCATTGTGTAAAGCACACTGGCAAAAAAAGGAGAAAGAATCAATTGTAAGCGAGTTATTCACAGAGCAGCGACAGCCGCGAGAAGGTCAAGTGCTGCCGTGCTTTATCAGTCAGCGCCTCTTACATATGCTAAATTATACCATTAAACCTATTTATTAGGATAATTGACTTAAGCATTATGCACACTGATAAAATATGATCCAGATCAAAACAATTAGCATCATAAAATTGTTATTTAGCTTATCTGGCTTCTTCATGACCTGTTGATTTAAAAATTACTAATTGCAGTCACAAATACATAAAAAAAAAGGAAATGCAGTAGTCATTGTTGGGCTAAAATGTTAACGTTCATTTCTAAGATAACAATAGTCAAATGATACTAAGAAAATTAAACAACAGGAATATTAGCAACAGTTGTGTTTATGGTCCTTCTAAATATTGTGTGACCACCTCTTACAGCCACCATTGCTTGAGTCTTAAATTTCTGCAGGTGTGAGAAGTTGTCCCATTGTTGTCCTATCCAAGAGAGCAGGCAGGTCATGGACACAAACTACACACCAGCAGTCATTCCTCACGAGAGTTGTGATCACAATAACTGTGTGAGGTCTTGTGTGGTCCTTCTGTACAGTCATCTGATTTAGGAGGTGTGAGCAGAGGGCTTGTGACGGGCTGCCGTACTATAAGACTAGCATGTAAACCTGTCCTTCACTGTCCTGTCACTGATGATCAGATCTGCTACTAGTTTCAGAAGCAATATCAGTGGGAGACAACTAGTAAGTAAACAGTCTAACATCATACAAAAAAGAAATAAAAAATATCTAACAGTGACAGGAAAAAATGTATGTATGATTTGATTAATTAATACAATATTAATTAGTTATTAATTGTTATTAATGTCAATGCTTCAAAAAACGCTGTTTATGCGATTTCCTTTTATGTGTGTCATCAGGACAATCACGTTGGAGACTCGTAGTCTGCCATCATGTGTATGCCCCATCTGCCTTGATATCTCTCCTCCATCATCTTCATATCCTGGTGAAACCTCCCGCCTTGTTCCTTGCTGAAGTCTCCAAGGTTATCTGGAAATCTGTTTAAATGGCCATGGAGATATGTGAATCTTTATGCTCATATTAGCTCTTAAATCTCTGAAGTTAGGAAGCATATCTTGCACTAGTTCTTTATAATTGTCTACTCTGTGATTACTCAAGTAGTTCTTCACAATAGAGACAAAACTCTTCCAGGCCGAAGCCTCAGTGTCATTCATGCATTTGGTAAAATTGGAATCGTTCATGAGTTTATGAATCTGAGAACCATCAAAGATTCCAGCTTTTAGTTTTTCCATGCTCAGTCCAGGGAATGATCTGCAAATGTACTTGAAGCAATTACCCATTTTGTCCAAAGCCCTAACAAACTGCTTCATCAATCCTAGCTTAATATGAAGCGGTGGGAGAATGATTTTGTTATTTTGTTGATGATATTTGCAGCGTCAACAATCATTTCTTCCCTTGTAGGACATGACACTTTTGTCCAATGATCTTGCTTTGCCCTGCTATCCCAGAGACACATGAAGCATGGGTATTTTGTGTATCCAGATTGCTGTCCAAGCAAGAGGTTCACCATCTTCAGATCAACAAAAATCGACTACTGATGTTCATGATAATGGATTTTCTGTAATACGATTTTTACATTTTCATATTCTACTTTAAGTTTTGTTGAGTGAGCAATGGGAATAGATGCATAAAGGTTACCATTGTGCAAAAGAACACATTTCAAGCTTCTAATGGAGATGTCTATAAAAAGCCGCCAGTCTTCTGGTCGATATTCTGTTAGTCCCATTTGAAGTACAATTCCTGGGATATCATTGCAGTATACAAGTTCTTCCTCTTGGTTGAAATATGGGAGAAGCCTCTCTTCTCTTGTCTGATAGGCTGTAATTTTTAACTTCCACCTTTATAAGATTTCGTTCATTAAGTCTCGGACGCTAAAAGTTCAGATGCTTGCTTGGACAGATGTAAGTCTCGAATCAGGTCATTGAGTTCTTTTCGACTTAATGGTTGAGGCGTCGAAGAGCTTCCCTCAAATTCACTTCCACTGCTACTACCTGCCATACACTCCAATCCCTGCCTCTCTGTGGAGTCTGTCAGTGGCTGGTTTGGTAGTCTGGTAAACACTGGTATGGGAACATCATTACCAAATGGAATAGGTCGTCTTGCTGATTCCAAATCAGGATAATCCACCGAGCTTCCTTGTA
This sequence comes from Polypterus senegalus, assembly GCF_016835505.1. Classification (NCBI taxonomy): domain Eukaryota; kingdom Metazoa; phylum Chordata; class Cladistia; order Polypteriformes; family Polypteridae; genus Polypterus; species Polypterus senegalus. Next base: position 33,108,220 of record NC_053158.1, read on the forward strand.
ACGATTAAAGTCTTTAATCTTTACAACACAAAAATAACAATCCTCATGGTGGTTTTTCAGTTCTCTCCATACCATTGACACACCAAAGTTTAAACTGTTTTCTTTCACCTTTTGTCCACTGTCGTTGGTGCTCCCCACATGTTTTGTAGACCATATGCGGAGCCCAAGACTTATCCTGGTCTCCAAGCTGTACTCCAAAATAAGCCAGGTATACTCGATGCACAAAGTCTGTGATATTTCTTCTTTGTTTTTCAACCATGTACTCTCCACAGATGTAGCAGAATACATCAGGATTGTTGATCCAGGCTCTTCTTGATGAAGTCATAATTTTTACATGCATTTACATATACTTATCAAGACACAACATTTTGGGTATAAACCAAGACTGGGTTGACAAATTTATACTGTAGCCAAATTCATTCCTCTGCAAATTCACAGTTAAATTCTGGCTTCTGAAAGTCGCTTTTATAGCATTGTAGTCCTACAAATTGAAATACAAAATAATTATATGGGGTATTTCATTTCCTAAGACACTATTAAAGAGTCAAAAGACAGACCAAAAGCTATTGCATTTGTTATCACACACAAGTCGCATTGGGGGAATGCATTATTTTCATGGGATGTCCATTATCTCAAAAACTAGAACCAATTCAGCAAAGGTAATGGGATTTTTGAATTCAGCACCCTCAAAATACCCTAAATCCATTCAAAAAACCTTGGCACCTGGAAAAAATTTTTTTTTGTAAACCTGTGTAATCAGATGTTTTATATTAGTGTGACCATCACAATAAAAAAGAAATACATTAAACAATACAAACTAAAGTGCACTTAGTCTTTAAATAGAAAAGTGCATTTAACTTAACCAAAAAATACATTGTTAAAACTGAAATGTTTTTCATATTTTAGTAATAAATGACAAAATGTAGCCTGAAGTGCAAACATCAAATAAACACTTTCACAAAAGGTTCAAGGACGATACAATAGCTTCCATGATGCAGCGGTAAGAATTGCTGACTTATAATCAAGAGTCCTCCGGTTGCGCAAGCAAGACAGAGCCCCGCCCGCCAACTCTAACCCTCCTACTGCGTCATGGGACACGCACGACAGAGCCACGCATGCCAACTGTAACCATCCTCCCGAGTCCAGTGTCGCTCTCGAGGCACGCAACAACTCACCAAACACAGCCTCAGTCGCTTTCGTCTGTGCAAAAGTCCACATGCACCTCTGAGCCACGTTGACTTTACACCACACGCAAGACAGAGAGCCCCGCCCGCCAACTCACATAGCCCCACCCACCAACTCTAAGACCATGGGATATTTAGTGTATAAATAGATATAAATAATTACATGTCAATGATTCGCCAAAATCTGTTGTATGTAAACGATACTGTTTAAAACGTTATTTTTTTTTCATCAGAAAACCCGGTTTGCACATCTATATTTGGAATTATTCATTTTATGACCTTAGAGTACATTTCGGAAAACATTGTGACACGGATGCAACATTATTCATATTCATTCGCGTACCACCTTGTGGTTGTAATCGGTGACCACGTTTTTTTTTTCTCCCCCTATCTTGCCCAGTTTGCACAGGACTCCAGGACATGCAGAGGAAACAATCAGCCATGAAGGCTCTCCTTTTCTCAGTGGACCCCGTACATGCCTGGCACAGTACATGTGCTTTGATCGCCGCCAGGTCAAGCTTGTTATAGCACAAGCAACCGGTCACCTGCGTGCTCCTGCTAGCACTGAATAAGCTCACACCTTCTGGTGTCAGCGCACAGCACCAGGGGAAAAAAAAAGAAAGAGACAAATATATGTGACATTTTGAAGAAATCATTGTATGACCTGAATAGTACCAATTAGAAAACATCATCGCATTAATGCAATATTAATTGAAAACAAACAGATTGGGTGTAAATTTTTTACTTGTAAAAGTTAGCTTTTTTCACTTTTATTTTCTCAGTCTCGTTCACGCTCTCCCTCCCCTCCTGATCTGACCCTAATTAACTAACTAACAGCGCCAGCAGAAACTGTCAAGAGACGGCGGCATCACAGCTCCAGGATGCTTGCGTTTCAGATGTTCATGCATCGCGGTGGTGCTGCCATGAAAAGAAAGCTCCGCTTTTTATAATCTGCATTCAACTTCATTCAGCTAAAGGGCTTGAGTGAAGGCAGTTCTGAGGCATGCCGGGATGTGGCAGAGTGCACTGACTCTTTTTCTCCCTTCCCTGTAGACCATTCCTGGGAGATTCCACCTGGCTCTCCTGACATCACTTCTGGGACCGAACCAATGGAAACAGACCTTACCAGCTCCGGCCCCTCTGATCTCACGTCTGGGCTTGATCTAATGAGTGATGAACACGTGCCCGATCCTTATGACCTCACTTCCTGTCTTCCCCTTTAAAAGCCTGGCCTTTTTCCCTTTTCCCTCAGTCTTGTTTTGGACTCGGTTGTATGCACTTCAGTGCTCTGTATTTCTATAAAACGATTTTGCATCCAGGATACCAGATTATACGGGTGGCTGCCCCAAACCTTTATCTGAGTATGTCTCATTCTTGTGACAATATATATATATATATATATATATATATATATATATATATATATATATATATATATATAGATAGATATACAGTATATTGTGGACGCTAGAGGCGCTGTTTCCCTGTGAAACCCACCAGACAGATGTCCAAGACACACTTGTAAAAAGCACCAAGTATAATATTTAATATTTTCTTAAATACTGTATAGTGCACAAAGCACCACACACATGCCACAATTAACAATAAATCAATAATCACTATTCAATAATCCTCCACTCCCAGCAGCTTCATCACCCAACCTCCCAACTTGCATCAGTCCTTTAACTAGTCCTTAACCCGGAAGTGTTCCTTATCCTCTTCCGCCACATCATCCATCTTCAAGTAGCCCGGAAGTACTGTGGGCTTCCGTCCTCGTGACTCTGAAGTACTTCTGGGTTATAAGAAAAGTAGGAGCCCCCAGGTCCTTTATGAGCTCCCCCTGGCAGCACCCATGGCACCCAACAGGGTTGAGAAAATGGAGTCCATGTCCCATGATGCCCTGAGGGAACCGGGGTAAATTTACCGTCCAGGGGAGCTGCCACCTAGCGTCCAGGGGGAGGCAGTGTCCTGGAAATGCTGCCCTTCTCCACTCTTTTAGTTCTGGGACATCCCAGGCGGATTGAACTGCCGGCTATCTATCACAATATCCATCCATCCATTATCCAACCTGCTATATCCTGAAACAGGGTCACGGGGGGTCTGCTGAAGCCAATCCCAGTCCAGCACAGGACACAAGGCAGAAACAAATACTGGGCGGGGCGCTAGCCCACTGCAGGGCACACACACACACACACCATGCACACACTAGGGACAATTTAGGAACCCAGTGCACCTAGCCTGCATGTCTTTGGACTGTGGGAGGAAATCCACGCAGATATAGGGAGAACATCTAAACTCCACGCTGGGAGGACCCGGGAAGCAAACTCAGGTCTCCTTACTGTGAGGCAGCAGTGCTACCACTGTGCCACCGTGTCGCCCTATATATATATTGTAATAAGACTCAGAAACAGTCATAAAGGTTTGGGGTTTTTGGGCCCCGTATACTGCAAATGAAAGCAAAGGTCTTCCAAATCTCAGAACAAAAAACAGAGAAATGTGTTAGAAAAGACAGGGAGGGTTGCACGGACATAAAAATGAGCCGGACCAGAAATTAGGAACGTGGAATGCTGGGAAGGCATGGTGGTGGATGGGTTTTGGACGTCATCAACAGGGGACCAGAGAGAAGAAAGGAACCCGGAAGTGATGATATTTTGTTTCTGCAGGAGGAATCATGGCAGCGGTGCTTCGTTCTTTCTATGAAAAAAGAGAGAGAGAGGTTAGTACCCCGCCTTTGTCCCCTGGCAAGATTTGTTGCGATGTGCGTCAGGTCCTTCAGCTAGCAGCCTGGTGATAACTTCCTGAGGGTGTCAATGCTGCCTTTTTTGGGGGTCGTGTCCAAAATGAATAAGTACTTCCTGTGTGGAGACTGTTAAATAGCTGCAGAATGCAGAAGGGACAGGACCAGTGATGTTAGTTGTCTTCCAACAACAACAACAACAACATATATTTATATAGCACATTTTCATACAAAAAAAAAAATGTAGCTCAAAGTGCTTTACAAAATGAAGAATAGAAAAATAGAATACACAGTAAAAAATAAAATAATTTAATTTAATTTAGTAAAAAATAATTAATAAATAAATAATACATTAATTAACATAGAATAAGTAAAGTCCGATGGCCAAGGTGGACAGAAAAAACAAAAAAAAAAAACTCCAGATGGCTGGAGAAAAAAAAATAAAATCTGCAGGGATTCCGGACCATGAGACCGCCCAGTCCCCTCTGGGCAAAAAAGAACTTCCAGAAAGTTCTCCTCCACTCTAAAGTAAATAGAAATGACATTAGTGACAGTGTCACATCAAAAACCTTCCCCATAGCTGAGCCCACATCCATGAGATACTCCTGATGCTTGCGTGTGCAGCAATGTATCCACACACAATACTGTGCAAGTCTTAGTCACTTTGAAATAATGCAGTACAGAGAGGATACTTTCAACAGTAATACAATAAATACTTTTTATTAATCAATAAACTTCCTAGAAAGTACAGTAAACAGAAAAAATGTCAATGAAATTAATATCTGGTGTGACCACCCTTTGCCAGTTCTCTTTGGTCCAGTGTCATGCAGCTTCTAAATGTCCTCACATGGTCAGTTGTTCAGTTTTGGTCAAATCACAAATAGAAATTTAGCCCCGTGCTTCACTGTTGCCTGCAGATGTTCTTCCAAGTGAGCCCTTTGGCAGAAAAGTTAGCTTCTGTTAGAATCAAAAATTCAGCAGCTGCTGCCATTTTTCTTCACCCCAGTCCCTGTGTTTTCATGTATAGGTCATTCGCTTGGCTTTATTTTCAGCTTGGAGAAATGGCTTTCTGGCTGCAACTCTTCCAAGAAGACCACTTCTGATAAGACATCTCCAGACTAAAGAGTTGGTGTACCAGCATTCCAAGTGGTTTCTACCTGTTTTGTGCTGATAGATCTGCTGGACATCTGCCAGTTTCATTGGGAGGTAAGCTTGATGAATCTGTTATCTTCTACACTCCATTTCTTTGGTAGACCACCACGTTTCTGGTCCTCTGCAGAAGTGCTTGGACAGCACCTGTCTGATCTTGATGATGCAGGATGACTCCCTGTTTCTTGCTGCTGTGCTCACTCTTGCCGTGGTGCACGTGTTGCAGGCAAAATGGCCACATCTACCACAACCCCACTTTTAATCTCCTCGGCGTTAACCCAGAGCGTGACTCGGCCTCGGAATTCTAAGTAATTGCAGTTAGACTTGCTGTGAAGGTTAATGATGTTTTGGTATTTTCATACTTCTGTTAGCGTAATAACATTTTTTTAATTGAAAAGGCTCAGTGCTTTTCTGGAGGTAAACATAACGCTGAGGAGGTTATGCGTGGTAGTCCCTCGCCCAGTTTTATTCTATCTATGGCTATTCATGTTTCAGTTCATTTTGGTGCACCCTCCGCGGTATGTTACTGACCGTAAGCTCTCATGTTTTTTACCTGAAAAGTGCTCTATTATTATTATGTTAGTTTCTTTATTTAAGGATATTCAAACACTGCATCTTATTTTATTGCTTTTCTTTTTGCAAAAGGAATGTTTGGGATTTTAAAATATGCTCTTTTCTATTGATTTACTAATCAAGAAGATATAAAAATCAGAGTCTACCACAAATATTTTTGTCTACTATTTTAAATGCCTAGGACGTTTGCACAGTACTTTGTATATAAATGTAAAGAGTTCTAAAATCAATGCAGAAAGGGCAGATAATGCTAAGTTGTCATTGATACCCCAGCCTGTGATTCCTTCCATGGCAATCTCTTGAACCAGATCAGTGGTCAGGGATGCCCTTCATAAGTCCATCTCCCAGAACTCCTCTGATCGCCCTCCTACCTCATCTGTTCCCTCTAACAGTCCATCAGACTGTCACCATACCACATGGGCATTCTGAGTTACCACTTGGTGGTTAAGGTACATTCTTCTGGGCCTTTAGTTATCCCCATAGCATTTCAATAGTCAGATTGCCAGGTATTTTTGACAATTATTTGGTCTTCTGCCCTCTAGCTTCCCAGAGGAATATTACATTCCTCTGTGCAGGCCACAACCCTCACTCTTACTTGTACTGTTGACCCTGCCTAGCACCCTACCACCCTTTCTTGCAGCATATACTGCCCCTAATTGCTCGTTTACCCAAACAGGTGGTTAGAGAAGCTCTCCTGCCGCCAGAGTGTATTCCTAGATATGTTTTATCAAGCCATATCTCCTGTGTTGCCTTTTCCATGTGTCCCCTCCATCCTAGGGACCTACTTGACAGCCCAGCAATCTGTCACACAATATTTTATTTATAATTAGCATTTAGTATGTTAAATTTTTCCGTTGCAATGAGACTTTGGAATAAACTGAATTAACATGTCTTCTCCTGATTTTCTTTGTGAGAAAGTATTGCTCCTCAGGGAGACTTTAGTACAGACATATTTTGAACATGGAAGAGGCAGCATCTATTGCTTTTGGAATTTTGCCCAAACGTAGCTTGGTAAACATTCAATTATGTAATTCTAAATTATCCATTTACAAAACAGTTATGTGTAAGTTTTAATGATTTTCTTCACAGTCATAGAAGACAAATTGTATCATTAATTTCAAAATTTAAATCCTCAAATTCTTCAGGTTTGCAAATAGGAGTCCATGTGCAGTCTGCTCAAAACCAAATTAATTTGAAAGGCAAGCAAATAAAAATATCCTGTTGACAGAGATTTAGAACATCTACATTCAGACAGTGCACAGGAACGATGTAGAAGGCTATTATGATTATGATTATTATTACAGTGGAACCTTGGTATACATCCTTAATCCGTTAAGTACTGGGTGCAATTGTTTGTCTCCGAGATACAAAAAGATATAGCAGTAGCAGTGTTATAAATGTTCTAATGTCTTTACAGGATAATTTTGAAATGGATATTAAAAAGAAAGAAACAGTTTTCCGACAAGTAGGTATACATTCTTAATGCAAACAGATTCAGGAGGCATTGTTTTCAGAAGTGATAAGAGCAGCTGTGTTTCTTTGACGTTTGCTTAATGTTGAGGAGATTATGTTAAATGTTGGCTCAAAATGTGAAAGTTGTTGGCGTGGCTGGGTGGGGATGGGAGGTTGCAGAGCTGCTATTTGAATGCAATTTGCCACTTCTGACATGGTATACAGTAGCAGAGCCTTGCTTGAACATAGAGTTTGCTTTGATATTCTCTCTGTGACGTTATCTTATTTTTCTGCCTGATAAACCATTTGTACACATGCTTATCCATTCAGTAAGTTTTGTGTGTACTCTTATGCTGTAACAATACATTTCCAAAGTCAAGATAAACCATTTTCTGTCGATAATTAACCACAGACAAAGGAGCACTTTGTTGATTTGTGAAACAAACTCATTGCAATAGCTACAAAATATACCAAAGAGTTTGAATGTCCCATTAAGTATTTTTGGATCCATCATTAGAAACTTCAGCTCTTATGAGCCCTTCCCCAGGTTGAAGGCTTGGAAGGGACAGGATGAGTCTATGAGTCAATGGAAGGTGGGATAGGTTTTTAGTAGAATGAGTACTACTTCCCCCTCCAGGATGAAAGCTATTTATGAGCCTCAGAGATGTGAGGATATGGGTTGGAGACGGTGGCACTGACCAGAAAGCAGGAGACAGAGCTGGAGGTAGCAGAGTTAAAGATGTTAAGATTTTCATCAGGTGTGACGAGGATGGATAGGATTAGAAATGAGGACATTAGAGGGTCAGCTCAAGTTGGACGGTTGGGAGACAAAGTCAGAGAGATGAGATTGTGTTGGTTTGGACATGTGCAGAGGAGAGATGCTGGGTATATTGGGAGAAGGATGCTAAGGATAGAGCTGCTAGGGAAGAGGAAAAGAGGAAGCCCAAAGAGAAGGTTTAAGGATGTGGTGAGAGAGGACATGCAGGTGATGGGTGTGACAGAACAAGATGGAGAGGACAGGAAGATATGGAAGAAGATGATCCGCTGTGGCAACACCTAATGGGAGCAGCTGAAAGAAGAAGAGGAAGAGATATGAGGATGAGCTGGCTAGGGAGACAGAGAGAGCGAACTAGAAAACATACCAGACAATGATCTGGCTACACAGCAAACTGGCCAGTGTGATGGATGGCCGGCAGCTCAACCTGGCTGGGATGCCCAAAGAACGGAAGGATGGGGGAAGGTAACTACTTTGGGACACTGCCTACCCCAGGACATTAGATGGCAATTTCCCTGCAGTGTAGCGGTGCCCCAAATTCCCGCAGGGCACCATGGGATCTAGAGTTTGGCTTCACAGCCCTGCTGGGTACCATGAGTGCCGCCAGGAGATGCTGCAGGGACACCAGGGGATTTTTACTTTCCGTATAGCCCCGAAGTTACTCCCAAGTCACGGGGACAGAAGCCCCAGGGTACTTCAGGGCTGAACAAAACTCAAGCCAGGAAGAGCTGACCAGAGATGATGGCCTGACCAGAGACTTTGTGTAACTACTATGATGATGGGTTGCTTAAAAATCACATGCACATTTTGAATTTGTTGATGTTCCTCTTCTGCTTTCAGATCTATAGGACAATCCCTGGTATGAAAAGCCTCATCTATATTTACTTTTGCTCATGGCACTTATCATAATATTTATAAATTAAATTGTATTAAACCTGCTTTCCTGCTTGTACATTTTGCTCAATATTGTTGCACAGAAGCTAAGAGACCAAGCCTTTTATTCAGCTAGGTCAGTCAAAGGTGAGAGAGAAAGCACACACCGAGTGGAGAAGCTAGACAAGTCTTGAGTTTGCATGCATTGCAACTGTGAACTGTGTACCCCTAAAGGTTGGTAAGTTTATCAGTAGAGAAATGGGAGTAATGGCGCATGTGTAACATATAATAGCAGTCTACAGGAAAAGAATCTGTACGCTTTAATAAAGGTGGTGTAAGTTTTAAAAAAGGTGTCTCCTAAGGCCTCAATAAAACGCATATTTTCACTTAAACAAAACTTTAGAGTCGCTGAATACACACACAGCTTAAAACTTATTCTTGTTTGGAATTGTTCAAAAATCCGTTAAGTGGTCACTTCTGGCTGATGAGCAGCAGTTGACAATGACTGAACTTCCACAGGTAGAGAAGACAGTAGAGTCCTGCAGAAGAGGAGATGAGAGCCAAAAGACAAGCAAGGGTCCATAACCAAGAACTCAAATAAATACCATTGTCAAATCAAAAATCAAATCCCTAAATCGCAATCAAATATTCATTAGACAAAGGAAAATGAACTAAATAAATACACACTTTATATTTAGAGTTGGAAATGCATGTTGTGACCTTTATAGCTACAGGGCTGCGACATCACTCATGTCTGGTCTAATTACCTAAGAAAGCCACAGACGATCACGGCACAAAACAGCAGTGCCCATCATGAAGGAAAGAGCGAAAAAACCTGCACAAAAATAAACATTTTATAAGCTTCAATTAAGAGAATCTCTAAGAAAACCGCAATCTTCATGTTCCAAAGCCTACTATATATAGCCGAATATAAATGTAATAATATAACCTAATATAAACTAGAAGAAGCTCATCAAAACACAACAGTAAGCATAACGTATCATTCACATTGTAACTATTGCTCCTAAAAAGCGTGTGATTTCATTTTTTTAAAATAAATATATATATATATACTGCTCAAAAGAATTAAAGGAACACTTTTTAATCAGAGTATAGCATAAAGTCAATGAAACTTATGGGATATTAATCTGGTCAGTTAAGTAGCAGAGGGGGTTGTTAATCAGTTTCAGCTGCTGTGGTGTTAATGAAATTAACAACAGATGCACTAGAGGGGCAACAATGAGATGACCCCCAAAACAGGAATGGTTTAACAGGTGGAAGCCACTGACATTTTTCCCTCCTCATCTTTTCTGACTGTTTCTTCACTAGTTTTGCATTTGGCTACAGTCAGTGTCACTACTGGTAGCATGAGGTGATACCTGGACCCTACAGAGGTTGCACAGGTAGTCCAACTTCTCCAGGATGGCACATCAATACGTGTCATTGCCAGAAGGTTTGCTGTGTCTTCCTGCACAGTCTCAAGGGCATGGAGGAGATTCTAGGAGACAAGCAGTTACTCTAGGAGAGCTGGAGAGGGCCATAGAAGGTCCATAACCCATCAGCAGGACCAGTATCTGCTCCTTTGGGCAAGGAGGAACAGGATGAGCACTGCCAGAGCCCTACAAAATGACCTCCAGCAGGCCACTGGTGTGAATGTCTCTGACCAAACAACCAGAAAGACTTCATGAGGGTGACCCAAGGGCCCCATGTCCTCTAATGGGCCCTGAGCTCCCTGCCCAGCAGCATGCAGCTCGATTGGCATTCGCCATAGAATACCAGAATTGGCAGATGCACCACTGGTGCCCTGTGCTTTTTACAGATGAGAGCAGGTTCACCCTGAGCACGTGACAGAAGTGAAAGGGTCTGGAGAAGTCATGGAGAACATTATGCTGCCTGTAACATCATTCAGCATGAGCAGTTTGGTGGTGGGTTAATGATTGTCTGGGGAGGCATATCCATGGAGGGTCACACAGACCGCTACAGGCTTGACAAAGGCACCTTGGCTGCCATTAGGTATCAGGATGAAATCCTTGGACCCATTGTCAGACCCTATGCTGGTACAGTGGCTCCTGGTGCACGACAATTCCTGGCCTCATGTGGTGAGAGTATGCAGGCAGTTCCTGGAGGATGAAGGAATTGATACCATTGACTGGCCACCACACTTTCCTGACCTAAATCCAATAGAACACCTCTGGGACATTATGTTTTGGTCCATCCAATGCCACCAGGTTGCACCTCAGACTGTCCAGGGGCTCAGTGATGCCCTGGTCCAGATCTGGGAGGAGATCCCCCATAACACCATCTGTCATCTCATTAGAAGCATGCACCGATGTTGTCAGGCATGTATACAAGAACACAGGGGCCATACAAAGTGCTGCGTACAATTTTGAGTTGCTGCAATTAAATTTTGGCAAAATGGACTAGCCTGCCACATAATTTTTTCACTCTGATTTTTGGGGCGTCTTTGAATTCAGGGCTCTGTAGGTTGATCATTTTCATTTCCATCAAACGATGTGGCATCCTTTCCTTCCTAACACATTTCCCAGTCTATATCAGTATAGATATCCAGGAGGATTTCTTTTTCCCATTGAGATCTGATGTGTTTTCAAAGTGTTCCTTTAATTTTTTTGAGCAGTTTTTATATATATTAAGAGATTTAATATAGTCCTGTGATTCAAAAGGCTATAAACTGTAAAAATGGTAACTCGCACTGTCAGCTGCTCTGAGTCCAGAAATAGCTCAATGCCAGTTAATTTGGTCAGTAGCTCATGTGCCAGCATGGCTTACTCACTGATTCAGTGTTTCAGATCATTGAAAAACCTGACACTATGCTGCCCTCCAGGACCAAACTGGCTCATCGTTTATCGAAATAATCAAGATGCTCAAAGTTGTTAATGAATTAAGAACTCTCTTAGTGAATTGTCCACCTTCTCTGTTTCCTCTGAAGCCCCGGGGTTTTCTGTGCTTCTCCCAATCAAACTGGGGAGGTACACTAAAGCAGTTCTCTTTTTGGTCCTATGAATAGTGGGATGATGACGCCCTCTCATGGTGCCTACAGTGGCCAGCATTACTCCAAAGGCTACCAGGGTTCAGGACTCTGTTAATTAGCTAAACGTGCTGTTGAATTAACTGCGACTCCTTGAAGCACCAAGTAAGCATGTGTGTAAAAAAGTGGAGAAAAATAAACTTATGAATAAAGCAGTTTACTTTATTTACTAGATATAGTTAGATCTATACATTACTTGCCAACGTACCCAGCATTGCTAGTAGAAATGAACAGGGAAAAACCTTCTCTTGGAAATTCAACACGACTAAACACAACCAAAGATGAGACAAAAAGATGTACTCTTAGGCAAGAGCTGTGATCCATCGAGACAATGAAACTTATCCAGACCGGACTAAGAAGAAAACGCTGCGCTTACCTGTGGTCTTTGAGATTGCGCTTTGGCTGGTAGAAAACGTTATCTTCCATAAGCCATAGTGTACTCCTGCTGCCTGATAGCAATTGTAGTCCCAGGTTGCTCCTCCTTTCATTTTAATCCATCTCCCTGATATGACACATACCCTTTATTTTAAGTTGGACCAATGGCAAGGCACCTGCAAAATCTCATAAAAATGTGCTCATCCACTATTTCATGATTAGTGAACAAACAAACAGACATCCAGACGGCTTACAGTTGTATAGATGTATCGCTGTGTGTTCCGTTTTGACATGCTGAATAGATTTTGACTAAAAGGGGATGGTGTTGTTATATGATAATGATGAATGTGTACAGAGTGTTGAAGAAACAAGGAAAGACATAAAAATAAACAAAACACCACAAACATGAAGCTTCTTGGGGCCATCTTATTCGGTTTCTATTTATCATGTAGGGTTTCTCACCCACTTGCCCACCAAACAGTGTGTCAGAACATTTCCTCCTTTTGCCTTCTCTTCTTAATCCTCTGGCTTCTCATTCCCAACAGTGAGACTTGTCTCTTCCTGCCTGGCCCGTATTTAACCAGAAATGTCACCATTTTCAGCCGTCTAATTTCAGACTCATGCCTGCGCAGACATTTCCTTGCTGAAAAGCACGTATTTCTTATTTACGATATAAGGGGTCACAGTGTCACCGCAAACCTTTATCTGTCTTTGTCTCTTTTACAACATCTAAAACATTAATAATTGTTAAGACAGTGTCAGCCCCACACTGTTCCCCCATCTGTTTAAACAGCGCTCAGCTGGCGCTTCTAATTGACACTTCTCTCTCTTTTTCTCCCTTGCTCCATGATCCATCAGGAACAGGACACTAACCTCTGCATGGAGCATCTCTTTATCTTTTCTCTGAAAGTCTCCACCTGTTTTTTCGAGTTTTTCTTAAGCCTTTGAAATGCCAGTGTTTTCTGTCCCTGTCAAGCAGGTAGCCCTGGCGATCTGAAGGGCAGTCTGATAGTTGCCACAATGTGATACTTAATATAAGTTGCTATTGCCGCTCCACATCATTTATAGCTGACTTTGATATGCAGCGGGGACTAGGACATCAGGGCTACATTTTAGAACATGACCAATGACAGGCTATCCAGTTGATGTGAACAGATCTTCTTTTATAGGCAGAAGGTGGACTCTTCCCTGGAGTGGGTGGTCTTGTAGCATACACAGAAATGAAGCTTTATGTCCAGTATAGAAGGTTGCAACTCCCATCTCATTCATCAAGTCCATCTGTGCTCCTTCTTTCTTTCATGTGTTCATAGCTTCAGCCCTGACAGTATGTTTGTGTTACAATTGAGACTGTTATCATTTATTATACCAATATGGTTTACTATTACCATATTATTGAAATTATTCACTCTGCTTCCAGCACTCTAAAGATGAATCATTTTGACCCTGAAATGGTGGTGATTTCAACTATCAGTGTAGTATGTGTCGTGTTCCATTTGTGGAAACCAGCTGGACCGGCCGTATTTAAATATTAAATGCCTTTAAATGTAAACCTGTGGCCCAACTAGGCAGATGAGACCAAACTCTGATCCATCTTACTCTGGTCTACATGCTTAAAATAATACAGTGGTACCTTGAGATACAAGTTTAATTCGTTCCGTGACAGAGCTCATAAGTCAAAATGCTCGTATCTCAAATCAGTTTTCCCCATTGAAATTAATTGAAATGAGATTAATTTGTGCCAGCCCCCAAAAAACCACCCCAATTTTTTGTTAAATGTTTTCAACATAAGAAAAATGTATTTATAATAAACCAATATTGTATACAAACAAAATAAAACCTAATACAGAAAAGAGAATCTAATTTTGTTTTACTTCACTTTTGCTTAACTTATTTTCTTCTTCACTAGTTTTTTTCTTTTTTGCCACGTTTTTGTCACTTTCATTCTCAAGGCGATTCAATAAAAACTTATCCAAGGAGCTTTGTTTAGTCCTCCCCTTTAGAATGTTTCTGAAATTAGTTAGGCAAGTGTCATTAAATAGCGCCGCTGCACGATCAGTTGCAACTTTTTTAGGGTGTTTCTTTTCTTTAAAGATCGAAACATTTTCTCACATTGCAAAAACTTCCTTTATTTCACTTTAAGAGATAACCTCCTCCACGATACCAATCTCCTGCTGAACCTCCGTATGTTGCCGCATCTGTAGTTCCGTAAACTCCTCTGTCATCAGTTCCTCGGAATTTGAGCTCTTTGATGGCTCGTATTTTGAATTTTGGCTCGTAACTCAATGCAAAAAAATCGACCTAGTGATGGCTCGTATCTCAAAAAACTCGTACCTTGGGGCACTCGTATCTCAGGGTACCACTTCTTTAATGGCACTTTATGGTTCTTTACTGAGTTGTGTGGATCCTCGTGGAACTATTGCTTGACAAAACACCATTTCCATGTGGATTTGGTTTTTTGTAATTTGAAAAACTTAATAATATGTGGAGAAAATCTTTAATGTATGATAGGCTACTTAAGAAAATCTGGGCATGGCCTGTGTTTCTGTATGTATGCAGCAAGAGTCCTTTTAAAATCCTGACCCATTGGTATTTTAAAAATCTGTTACCATCTGTTCATGGTTATTTACTGTATGGAACCTGTTACAGATCTAAATAAATAAAAGGTTCTTTCAGGAACTGTTCATATGGTATGGTGTTTTCAGAACCCAAAATGGTTCCCCTATGGCATCACTCTGAAGAACCACTTTGGCGTCTTTTTTTTAAAGAGTGTACAAGCCTGTTAGTGGATGGCAATTACTCTCTTATCATTATCGAAGACAGAGATTCTTGTGTGTGTTTAGGGGCTTATTGTTTGTTACACTATTTAAAGTATTAGATAGCTCATACTTTATTTATTTGTCCCCAAAGAGAAAACATAAATCCCCTTCATCAAATGCACACATTCTGTTTTAATGTGGACCCACTGTATAAATGTTTAATTCTTTGTCACTATTTTAATTTGCCTAATTTGACATTTATGAACAGCACTTACACCCAGAACTACGGTCCACAATCTTACTGTCACAGTTTCTTCAGACTTCACCAGGTATGACTGTCACTGTAGCCTTCTTATTGAAAAGAACTTGATTCTCAGCTCCCTGTGGCTGAAACAGAGCAGGCATGCAGGCAGGACAGCAAGCTTTAACACATTTTAATCTTTAAGAATTATTCAAATTGATAGTGCCATAAACAAAAGCAAAATAAAGTGTGAACACCATACGGCCTTCTACATGTAGGTGTTTATTCTTTGCTGGTGGCCGATTTCTTCCACTGCCTGAAGCGTCAGCAGTAACTCAGAGCACTCCAGGATTGCCAACCTATGTCTCCTTTTTCTTTCTTCTCTCCCCCTTTCTTCTCCCTTTTGTCTTTCCCTCACCCCTCTTCTTTTTCTGATCTTATGAATCTCTTTGCCATTATCCGAACGTCATTAATCAAAATGATTTTTCCAAAATCAGCTGCTTTAACCTGTGCCCCTGACATCATAAGTGGGAGCCAACAGCACAGCATGCATGTATAACTTAGAAACAGCTTTTGATTCCATTATGGTAACAGTTCTGCATTCTACATTTGTTTTAAATCACTTCTTATTTCCTATTCACAGAAATATGCCTAGCCAAGCAAAACCTTAGACTTATAGTATAACACAGCTTATTAGAATTTTTACCTAAACTAATTTCCAGAAATATTTACCTAATTCTTAAGTAAACACACACGCATTCGGAGACGAGGTTCAATTTTTCAGCAGCCAAGTAACAAGCTGTTTTAGCATAACTCTTTTATCTGTTTATCTTTTATTGTGTCTTCTATTTCTCTATTCATTTTGTAAAGCACTTTGAGCTACATTTTTTTGTATGAATATGTGCTATATAAATAAATGTTGATTGATTGATTGATTGATTGATTGATTAACTCAATGTTTCAGCAAAGGAAGGAATAAAGAGACTTTGTGAAAGTTCTGCTTTTTAAAAATGACAAGAAATGTTCATCACGTTCTTTCAGAAAAGTTATCTGCCTTCCTCCAGCATCTATCATGTTCAGTGTAGTGGGGCAAATAATGAGGCAGGGCAAAAGGCAAATGCTTGGTGTGCTAACTGGGTCAAGAAACCCTTTTAATTCCAACAAAAACAAAAAGAAAATGTTAAATAAAACACGCTCTTGACGCTGCTCTCTGACTGGGACCATTCCCCTGGAATAGTGCTCTATTTAAAGGACGAACTCTCTTTCTCGCTCTTTATGGCAATCAAGTTTGAAATGAGACCACCATCTGGGGGCAACTACCTTTTATACTGAGTGGAGCTTCCTTGGCTTTGTTGCACTCAAGGGACAGTTTCTCAAGGAAAATGGAGACAAGACTGTTAGTGACAAGGCTCTCTCTCATCCCGGGGTGGTACCACATACCTTATGTGAGCCTTGAAGGCGACCCTCTGGCATGCATGCGTAACATCAGCTTTAATTTAGTTTATTTTTACATACTACACTTTACTGGGTGCAGTCTCAGAGCTCTGGGTAACTTTACAAATTATTAATATCATTGAAAGTACACATAAAGACACAGATTTGTTTAAATACACAAAATGAAACTGAGGAACAAAAACGGAACCTACAAATATCTGTCCACTATTATTATTATTAGAGCATGGCCAGCTGACAATGGAAGAGAGAAAAAGAAAAACTACAGAAAATAAACCTCTGAGGGGGGTCCACGGTCAGTTATAAGAGACAAAGTGAAACTTTCTCAGTTCTGGGGACCTCAGCTAGCAGGCCGTCCACGCTCTCCTTTACATTCTACAGTGACGACGGGGCTCGGCAGTCTAACATGATGACAGGATCTTTCCATCAGTTGCTTCCAAGGCTCCCACTATCTCAGATGTCTTCTGTGGGCACGAAAGCAGTTTGGCCATAGAGCAAAGGCACGACAGCAGGATACTGAGAAGAGAAACAGAATACGTTGCAAGCTGGATTTAATATTTTTAGAGCTTTTTTATATTTATCTTAAGCAAAATAGTTTGAAAACTAAAGTTCTAAGACACTCTTAGCACTTCTGAATGTACTTAATAAGAGAGCACTGGCATGATCCACACTTGGTTCAATTTTTAGGACAAGTTAACTGCTGTGTGAGTTTGTCCTGCTGTAAGTAATGGACTTGTAGAACATCGCTCTTCAGTTCTATTTATTTTGTTTTATCATCATAGAGTATACTGCAACCATTCATTTACAACGCAAAATGGCATTCAACATGCTGTAAGTAATGGACTTGTAGAACATCGCTCTTCAGTTCTATTTATTTTGTTTTATCATCATAGAGTATACTGCAATCATACATTTACAATGCAAAATGGCATTCAACACGTTCATGGAACTACAAAGAGAAAACCTGCTGTTTTATACAAGTGAGTCAATGGGTTTAGATCAACTTTCTAGGTCAGCGACTCCTTTGGACTTACTGCATCACCACACAGCCAGCCAACAGTGATTTCAGAAAAGTACCATGAAGATCTGACAATAAATCCATCTCCGTCAATGAGGCCTTCATTCCACAGATAATGTAACTTGTCCCAGTGCAGGATGCCAAGGAGAGAAAGAGAGCAGGAAAAACATAGATGGTCTGTCGAAACAGTTGTGGCAATTAGTGTGTGGGTTTACATCCAGTACAAAATATATTATACTATAATAATGTTAGTTTTAAGAGAAAAACAGAAGGTGGCCATTTGTAGTGAATTTGTCCACGTGATTATTGCTACTTAGTTATGGCAGATCCACGCCCTATTCATACAAAATGGTTAATACGAAAGACCTGAGAGTAAACATGAAAAAAGATCAAGACAAGTTTGGTATGAATTAGATAGCACTGAAACATGAACAAATGTGTAACCTAAATTTCCATCCATCCATCCATTTTCTAACCCGCTGAATCCGAATACAGGGTCACGGGGGTCTGCTGGAGCCAATCCCAGCCAACACAGGGCACAAGGCAGGAACCAATCCTGGGCAGGGTGCCAACCCACCGCAGAACCTAAATTTAAAAAAATCAAATAAATGAAATACATTCTTGCATAACATTATACCAGCAAGTTAGTTTTAGATTTACAACATAATGCAACAAAGAAATACCCAGGGGAGTGATACTGGGGGGCTTTTTATTCACAGGTGAGAAATCCCCTCCATGACATGAGAAATTTAAGGGCACAAAAAGGAGGTCTTTGACGGGTCTTAGTGACAAAGTACTGCAAGAAAGCACATTCAGTGTTGGTGAAGGTAAAGTTGCTAGTGACTAGTGTGGACGAAAACTCAGACCCGACAGCAGGTGCGGTTATAAAGCAGCTTTATTTTTCAGAGTCACGGTGAGAAGAGTTTCAGGAAAGCAGACAATCAAATGTACATGACAGCGTCCGGGCTCTTCTGAACCCCATCTGTTGGATGGGGTCCAGTTTTATACCCCTAGAATGCGTGATTTAATATCATTATAAAATGCAATAGTCAACACATTTATTATACACAAACCTTGAGCCCCTTTAATGTCCCTTGTAAACTTGATTTCTTGGCTCCTTTTGTTATGGCGTTCAGATGTAAGCTAAGGGAAAACGTGATAAGACAGACTTGTGTGTGGAATGCTTAGACCTTGAGTCCTTTGCACAAATATTTTTCTGTTTGCTAAAACAAAGCATGCTATTACATGGTTTTGTAAAGCTTACTTCTCAGACATGAATTAGTACAAGGGAACAAAGAGAACATTCGTCTTCCACATTCCCCCCTTTTTTAACCAAACAAAAATATTTGATCAGGGGAGAGTTGAGTGGGAAAGGGTAGGAGAGGGGATGGAGTGGAGTGGGCGGAGGAGTGTGGGGTGGCTGTGCTGATCTGAAGAATTTTTTCTTTGTGTGAAAAGTAAGCCTTTGCCATAGAGGCAGTAAAATACTTGGATACAATGTATCTTATCAAGGGAACAATACAGCAAGCTAAGCTACAAGCAGGAGAATGATTAAAGCAACCATAAGAGAGATGAGAACTGACTTAAGCCATTTAACCAGGTTGAGTGGAGGTGTGTTCTGACTCAGGACCCACAACAGTGGCTAAAGCTAAGCTAAATAAGCCACCAGAAACCTGTAAACAGGAACAAAGCACAAGGAGTCCCCGGTGACTTGGAAATAAATCACCCTAAAATGTCCAAATATAGCTGAAAGTGCATACAATTTTTACTATTATGTTCTAGAAAATAGTCTGTAGGAAGAACAAAAAGCCAGCTTTCTTTCAAGCCGTGCTTTATATAGCGTCTTTCATACATTTATCAGTCCATCCATTTTCTAACCCACTTCAGTTCAGGGTCATGGCCATCTGGCACCTATTAAAGTTGTGGGCACTGGAACCCTTGAACTGGATGCCATCCTATCACAGGGCACACTCATTCACATGTCCATAAGAAACGCCAGGCAAAAGTAAATTATCCAGTTAACCCAGTTTTTACATTCTTCAGGATATGGCAGCAAACAAGGATACCACAATCAAGGGTGCCATCTTTTGCAATGTGAGATGTGAATCCAAGCAGGCAGTCCCTCAACTTTAACAGCGTGTGGTGTCAACAGCAGAACTTGGACCGGGCCTCTCCACCGAGGGTGATGCCAATGTTTCCTTTGAGTATCTCTAACCAGAATCCAGGTTCCTTTGATGGAGGACTAGTTCTCCAGGCCTGATTCACCTGCTAGTGGACTTCTTTCAGAGAAGCTTGGAGACCTGTAAGACTGGAAAGAAGATCATTGTCCACAGTATGCAGTGTAACATTACATATGACCATGCCGACTGGCATGGGCCGTCCGGTCAGAATTTCGAATGGTGATAGCCCTAACTGCCGATGTGTTCTTCCCCTTAATCCCATCAAGGCCAGAGGCAGAGCATCAGGCCAAGTTAAATTTGTTTGCTCACAGATTTTAGCCAATTTAGATTGCAAGGTACCATTGCATCGTTCCACAATACCTCCACTCTGGGGGTGGTATTTGCAATAATGATGCACATTTATCTGGAGCCAGGTGGTTAATTCATTTATAATGGAATTTAGTGGGTGCCATTATCAGTTTGTAATTTCTGTGGTATTCCCCATCTAGGAATGATTTCCTTTATCAAAGCTTTTGCCACAGGTTTGGCATCTGCATGTTTGGAAGGGAAAGCTTCCACCCATCGGGAGAACACATCAACAATTACTAAACAGTATCGGTACCCCTTTGATGGTGTTAATTCAATGAAGTCCATTTGAAGGTGTTCTAATGGACCCATTGGGTTAGGTGTAACGGACTTACCTGGGTGCCCTTTCCTACATTAAACTTTTGACATAATGCACAGCACCTGTAGAACTGCTCTGCATATGTAGAGAAACCTACAGCTTCCCAATGTTTTTCAACATCTTGAACCATGGTGTCTTTTCCAGCATGGTCTAAGCCATGGGCGATTTTTTCCATACCTGGGAAAGAAGCCTTTGGGAGGAAAGGTTTGTTAGTTTGCTTATCGGTCCAGACTAGAGGGACCCTTCTTTGGACCATTTTCTCTTCTCTGTGTCCGTGGCTGCACTCTGTAAAGAAATAATTTGATTATCAGTGTCCTGGTCATTTCTCTGTTGGAATAAAAGATTGGTGTGTTATTATACGCAGCCCGTTTAGCAAAATGATCAGCTAATTCGTTTCCTTTGCTGACAGGATCCTGTTTTCCTGTGTGAGCTTGACATTTAACGATCGCTAGCTTTGATGGTTTCGTTATGGCCTCTAAGAGGGATTCTTTTAGTTTTGATGCTGAATGGGCTTGCCAGTACTGGTCTTGAATCCCCCGAGTTTCCATAATGCCCCATGATCATGGCAGACTCCAAAAGCATATCTAGAATCAGTATAGATAGTTACAATTTTTCCCTCTGACAACTGACAAGCTCGGGTGAGAGCTATCAGCTCAGCTGCCTGCGCGCTTAAACTTGAAGAAATCCGGTCGTTTCCTGTAGGTCTGGTCTAGGTTTTATAACCTTAGTTATTTCATCATGACAGTTGGTAGAAGAGTAGCTGGATTTAAGGTGGAGCACCTTTCTATGGTAACGCTTTGACAACGTACAGAGTACATTTTGATAGTGTATTGCCCTAGCAGTAGTGAGATGTGAGGTTTTAGCCTGTACTAAAATGGAGTGTACGGCGTGAGGCACTTTTACCACTAGGGGGCTCATGAGCACTATATCTGTACTGGCTAGCACGGCCTCTGTTGTGGCTGCTACAGCTCTGAGACAGGTTGGAAGTCCCGCAGCCACTGGATCCAATTTTTTTCGAAAAATAGGCTAAGCCTTTGTTTTTTCTCCATGGAACTGTGTAAGAACTGCATTCATATATCCCCCCTTTTCGTCCACGAACAGAGTGAATGGACGAGATAGTCAACAGTCCCAACGCATGTGAAACAGTAGGGCACTTTTTTTTTTTAAGTCACATAGAGCCTTCTCAGCTTGATCATTGCATGCCACCTGACCAGAAAGGGGGAGATCAGGGGTGACCGCTAAAGTTTGCAAAAGCTGTGCTCTTTCAGTGAAGTTTAAAATCCATTGCCAGCAGTATCCTAGAATGCCTAATACAGACACAACCTGTTGCTTTGTAACAGGTCTAGGAAGATTTTGAATGGTGTTTATACGATCGCTAGAGAGAGAGAGCTCTTGTTTCACAAGAAATGTCATGACCTGAATATTTCACAGTTGTTTGAATTAACTGCAGTTTTGTTTTAGAAACTTTATGGCCATTTTCTGCTAAAACTAATAATTTCTGAGTATCACGTGCACAATCTTCTTCTGTAGTACTACACATTATATCATTTACATACTGTATCAATACACTGTCTTTATCTGGCCTTTTAAATTTTGAGCAAGAGCTTATCCAATACACAAGGGCTGCAGTATACCCCTGAGGTCCATGTCCAACGGCGGTTTTGGAAAGTAAAGGCAAACCAGAATTGAGAGTCGGGTGCACAGGAATACAAAAATAAGCATTAGCAAGGTCAATAACAGAGAAATAACGGGCGGACGGGGGTATCGTAGAAAGAATAGTGGAGGAAAAACTGCAGAATTAACATGTCGAAGATCTTGAACAAAAACGCCATGAACCGCCAGCCTTTTAAACAGGTAAAACGGGGGAGTTGACTGGAGAGTATTTAATTTGAATGATTGCTCCACGTTTCACGAGATCGGAATGTACGGCGGAGATGCCAGCCTCTGCTGCTGGAGACAGAGGATACTGGGCGATGCGGGCGGAAGGACGATTTTGGGTAAATCACCAGTAGCTCACAGTGTGCTATCCTTCCATAATCATTTTTTCCCTGGGACCACAGTGCATCGGGAAGTGAGGAAAGCCAAGAGGGAGAGGTGGTTTGCAATGAAAAAGCAGAAAGGGAAGGATGGCACAATGCACGATATACTAAAAAATCATTTTGAAGCACAACTTTAGTTATCAAATGATCTGAGGTATCAAAAATACCGGAGCAATGTGCAGCCAGTCCGTCCTATCGAAACATTGTTCCACCCATTCCCCAATTTCAACTCAGTGAACGGTGCTAGAATTGGCTAAAGAAAACATGGGGAACTGAATCTCCTAAATAGAAAACGCTTTGTGAATATGTGAAGTGCACTGACAGCAGCAGCTGTGTTGGATGAGAAAAAATGCAAGGGATATGGAGGGTCTCTGGGCTATTACCTGAAGAGAGAAAAGATTCTAACCAAGGTGTGTCCACTTCAGCAGGGAAGTACTGGGCAGTGCAGTGGAGGGTGTTGGGGACTTGCAAGTGGGGAAAAAGACATGAAGGAAAAGAGTGTAGGGCTTTAAGGAGAATGGTGTGTGAGGAGATGTTCAGGGTCCAGGCTGCAAAAGAGGGCTTAGTGTGGGGGGAGGTTTGGCACAGGAATTTAGGAATAGAATAGTAAAACCCTCGTTCGGTTAGAGAAATAGAGAGGGAGAGCTTAGTCATCATCCCTTCCTAACAGATTAACAGGGCAGAGCTGATTTAACAAAAAACCGGTGCATCAAAGTGGAACCACTGAAATGAAGCTGAACCCGAAGAGGTTTAGACACCAGCAAAACATGAGGTTGTCCAGAAGCAGTAAGCACAGTCACTGTATCTTCGAGGCAGACTAGAAAAGCAGTTTCAGTGCCATTCACCAGCAAAGTCAATAAAGGATCTGTGTCCGCATGGCAAGTGAGCAAAGGCAACTGAAGAGAGTGGCTGGGGGTCCCTGTGAAAGGAATATCCTCAGGTTCAGGTAAGGAAGGCGGGGGAGGAAGCTGATGTGGGCAATTGTGGCAGAAGTGTCCCATCGTAACAGGCAAGATGTAAGTGCTTAATCTGAGAGGAGAGGCGGCTGAGCAAATGAAGAATTCGGATTAGGAAGTAAAAATCCACGACCTCTCAACCCAGCCTTGTCCCTGTCCTCGGAAAAATCCACGTCCTTCACGTCCTCGACCCCTGCCTGAGGCAGCTCCACCTGCATAATAATTCATTTGTGCCGATTAACTTGGTCTGAGTGTCTGACTCTTTTTGCTTAGTCTGTCATTCAGCATGCTCCGCGTGTCTTTAAACTTCATCAAAAGTGGCACTTTCCCATCCAAATACAGGACATGCGTACTTTATTTTGAATATCACTTCTGAGTCCTGACACAAAAGGAGGAACTGCTGCCTTGGCACAGTCATCTGGGCTGTCTAAGCCAGAATGGTTTGTCATCAAGTCCTGAATGCAGTGTGCCCATTCATCTACTGTCTCATCTTTCTTTTGTTTGGCAGCTGAAATAAGGTACCAGTCGGTGACCTTTTCATATATTTTGCAGCTATTGCAGTTTTCACGGTTCCCATTGGGCAAGGAAAGGACCCTCATTATTTTGTCCACGAGGCAATGCCTCATTCCACTGCCACTGTACTCCATTATGCTGCCCAGTAGCCCAAATAGTGCCCATCTTTCTGCGTAGCACCTGGGTCCATTCAGCCGCACTGGATTTATATATGTTGTCTAGTTGCTGCACCTGTTCCACAAACTTCAACCCACCGATTACCTTAAGATCAGGCAATTCGGACACTACGTCTTTCAGCTCTTGAATATGTCAGTTACGATGTATCATTACAGTAGTGGGGTTATCGTTTCCTGGGGGTTGTGTGGGATCGTGTTGGAGGTTAGTGACCTCAATTAAAGGGCATGAAAATGTGGGTGCTAAAGGTTTAGGGGACTTAAACGGGGTAAGGTTTTCAAGGGACTTATCTCTGAGGGTCTTGCTTCTAGTACGTTGTGAAATGGAGGGCTTTTTGTGTGAGTTAGAAGAGCCTCCCATAGCCCCTAACAAGTGGCCGTCAGTCTCATCATCCGGATCTGTAAGTGAGGAGGGGTCGCACTGATATTGTTCATCAAAGAAATCATCAGTAACTTGGGCATTGGTAACCACAGGAGCCGTTGGGGCAAGGGGTGAATGTGGCGTGGAAGGGGTTGTGGGTAAAGTGTTGGGGAAGAGAGCACGGATATAAAGGGTCTTTTTATCACTCCTTTTCCTCCTTCCTTCAGACTTTGGTTCCGTATCAGCCTGCACTTTCTGTAAAGCTATAAGCAGCTCTTCTTTTCCTTTCTATTCTTAAGTTCAGCAACTTAAAGCTCATTCCGTTTCTGTGCCGCTTCCAACGTACGGTCTTTAATAACCAATTCCCATCTGTCATACATATCCATCCGATAAGGACCTCCATTACAACAACCCTGTGTATTTCTGCACAGTATTTTTCTAATGTCCTGTATCTCATTCATATCTCCGGTTCCTTCCACTACGCCATCTACCTGCACTTTTTTATTTTTTTTAAATCTAATCCTGTTTTTTTTTCAATGAGCTTTCTAGGGGATCCGCCTTTCGATCCCGACAGCGCACTAGGAGCCTGGCGATCCCCGAAAATAATCCTTCTAACGTTAGGTTTTTTAGGACTCTTGGGGGACTGTTTGACTGGCTTGGTAATTGTTTTTCCCATAGTAGCGGCAGGATCTCAGCAAAAAATGACTCAGCCCTCGATAAACCCCGTTCCACCCGCCGTCCGCTCCTATCCCCGGATTACAGCTTCAGGTGACTTTGTGTCCGTTTATTCGCATCAGCAGAATCCTACATCAATACGCCCCGTGGAGTCCAGGATATGGAGGTTTTAACCCCGATCCCTTCATCAGACGGTTTGTATGCGTCAATCTGCCAGGGTATTGTCTCCGTCACCTTAGCAACCCGTTGAGACAAGAGTATGACCAGACAGCGGATGAAAAACTCGACCTCCCGTTTATTTAGACACACATTCTCTAAATACGCCCTTTCACCCCCATTCCTCAAATTATTATAGGAGCGTGCCACTTGCCCCTTTATAATCCACTTCACAGATATGACTAGCTAACATTCACACTGTGCCGTTTTCCGTAGGGTCCCAAGTCACCTTCCGTGAGTCCTTAGAACCCTCCTATGGGTCTGATACAGTATGCTCTCTTATTCTTTATTTTGCATATGCTTTTATTCCTTTTTCTTTCTATATTCGTATTACTTCTAGCACACCAGTCAAACTCAAATAACAGGAATCCCCCGATCTACTCACCATGACTCCATCCACCTGCCTGGAAATGCCCGTCAAGTCATGCCTCGTATCGGCTAGGAGGAGGTCAGGGACTCCCCACGCAGGAAACGCCCAAGGCAGGCCAATCCTACATTTACCGAAGCTGGACCCGACCCGGCCGGAATCGGCTCCACCACGGTCCTCTGGACGATCCTGCACGAGGAGCCGTCTGCCTCCTGCCCCACGTTGGGCCAAAACTGTGGGCGAAAACTCAGACCTGACAGCAGGTGCGGTTATAAAGCAGCTTTATTTTTCACGGTGTCAACCGAGTCACGTTGAGAAGAGTTTCATAAAAGCAGACAATTAAATGTACATGACAGCGTCAGGGCTCTTCTGAACCCCGTCTGTTGGGTGGGGTCCAGTTTTATACCCCTAGAATGCGTGATTTAATATCATTATATAAATGCAACAGTCAACACATTTATTATGCACAAACCTTGAGCCCCTTTAATGTCCCTTGTAAAACTTGATTTCTTGGCTCCTTTTGTTATGGGGTTCAGAGGTAAGCTAAGGGAAAATGAGATAAGACAGACTCATGTGTGGAATGCTTAGACCTTGAGTCCTTTGCACAAATATTTTTCTGTTTGCTAAAACAAAGCATGCTATTACATGGTTTTGTAAAGCTTACTTCTCAGACATGAATTAGTACAAGGGAACGAAGAGAACATTCATCTTCCACACTAGCCTTATAAGGCTTCCTCCTTATATGTCGTCCGTAAAGCTTGGAGCTTAGTGGTGATCTTGGGGGGCATTTCCATGTGAGGTCCAGTAAATATTTTTTGTGCATCTTACTATTATTAGGATTGTGTTTTTGTGTAGTGTGTAGTAGTCAGAACACTTGCAGTGGTGCTAGGGAAATGGAGTCCGGGAGTGTGTAGCAAGAAGATTATTTGTGCCAATGTAATTTGTGAAATTTATTTTACAAATCCATGTATTTCAGTTGAGAGAGAGAGACAGCCAATTAGATTGACAAATGACAGCTGTAAGTCAGGTTAGGGACATAAGCAGAAAACATGTGAAGGACACATGCAGGTTGTTTTGGAAAATATTGATGCGTATGAAGATATTAATAACCAGCCAGTTCTGACATGAATTCTATGAATATGTAATTATGTGAGTGTGACAAAGATCCAGCACGATGTGACACCGACATTGTCACTGCTAGATGGGACACCTGTGTCAGCATTCTCCCACTTGGCTGTGATGTCCAAATGCTTCTCTCTCTCTTGTAATTATTTTCCGCCGGATACAAAAAGTATAATATTTGGGTTCTGATCAATTCTGCATCAAGAAACACATTCCAGGGAGAAAGAGTGCTCTCTGCTGGATACAGAGTGCAGCCTTTAGGGGTCTCTTTGGATCCATAGAAGGTGCCGTCAGGGAAGGACCATCATACTTTGTCTATGGCCTGAAAGTGCTTCCTAGAGGACACAAAATGGCACCGGAAGCATTCCCCAGTCCGGCATAAAAGGAAGCCCACTGCCAATCCCAAGGGACCCTTACAGGGCTGCACTTCTGGACTCCATTTGCATAGCACCCCTGCAGGTGTCCCAATTGGGTTCTCATACAAGGACCACTGCCAGGTAGAGCATGGGGGATAGAACCACTCGCAAGTTCCAGCTTCCATTGTTCCATTAATAATTTTATACTGACTGGGCACAGAGTTATCTTTCCACCCTGCCAGCCAATTCATCCATTGTCCCTCTCGAGCCTCGACTCCAGTTAATGGTACATCCTTTGATCAGCTGATATGGTCGTTCTCCTCCGACAAAAGTCTATAAAGGCAATCACAAAAGTAAACAAAGTCTCAATACACAATCAAATGGCAAAGGTCGAAAACACAGCAGAGGTTAAAAAATCCAGAAAAATCACAAAAAAAAAGCAGAAGGTATAGCAAAAAACACAATAACACACCCACTCCAGTGCACATTCACAATGAACCGCCAGGTAACTAGGGGAGACCCTCTGGAATTATGCAGCAGCTCCTGGCTGTGATTGGCAGGTGGCCCTGCCTCTTAGGTCACCACCCAGAAAACACATAACCAAGGCATAGTACACAATGCAGATAATAAACAAAAGAAACATTAACATCAAGAAATAATTAAAAAAATTAACGAAAAGGACATAAGAACATTGATTTAAACCCTAGCCGGGGGAGAAACCTTGACTGAATATAACAAAAGGTATTTAACATTTAAATAAAGCAGATCCAGCTTGCTGTGTCCACGAAAAAAACATGGAAGTTTGCTGTTGTTCCAACTACAGTTACCCTGACTGAAGTCACAACTATTGCAGGGTTGGAATGATACATCATTAGTGTGTTGGTAACAAAGTGAATCAAACAAGTAATACACTTTTGTGCTGATTTGACTATGAATGTCAAGCTGAAGAATGATTCACTTCAATACTGTTACAGCTGGGGTTTACCTGAAGGCAAATTCTAACTGGCATTGGTCAAAAACGG
Source organism: Polypterus senegalus (assembly GCF_016835505.1). Classification (NCBI taxonomy): domain Eukaryota; kingdom Metazoa; phylum Chordata; class Cladistia; order Polypteriformes; family Polypteridae; genus Polypterus; species Polypterus senegalus. The sequence goes on from NC_053158.1 coordinate 33,136,495, forward strand.
TAAACTAAATAACAAAATCTAAACAAATACCATAAATTTTAAAGATTATGAAGACCTCACTGTATCAACACACAAAAAGTATTTTGTTTAAATTCAGAAACTGGGGCAAAATGCCTTTTACAACTGATTAACCGAGTCAGATCTTCTTTTAGCAACACTCTATGCTGGAAGATCATGTATTGTAGATGGGTTAGTAATGAATGCCTCTGTAGTTTCCTTGAATTTAAAGATTGATCCTCTTGAGTGGCCTAGAATAACAGCAGATCTTGGCAGATCAGTGATAAAGACTGCTTTCTTTCTCTTCTTCTTTTTCCTGGTCTTATAAATCCAAGTAACATCTTCATAGATTTTTTGATGAGGGTCATTATCAGTCCAATACTAGAACAAAAAATTCTTCACAAACTGATGGTAATATCAGGAAACTCTTATAAGTTATTACTTTTGTTTAACTGAGGTTGTGGAAGGATTCATGCTGTTCAAGACAATTGTAGGGAATACCTTATTTTTCAAATTTTAATTTTGTTTATTGTTTACATTGTTTTCAGTCACTTGGTCGAGGACATCATTTAGTGTTGCTCTGGTTTCCTTTGTGATCCTTTCCCATAATGACACTTCTGCTACACATGCATCAGCTGGTAATATGCTAGATTTTCTCTTATGTAACGAAAGGGGACGTTAATGTGCCTTAGCTGAACTTTACATAAAAATTAAGGAATGCAACATTAAAAGTTAATTGATTAGTTAATTAATGGATCTGTGCAGTGGAACTTGATGGCATCTGTGGACAAGTGCTGTTGAACTGTGCGGATCAGCTGGCTGGAGTCTTTACCAAGATCTTGCACCACTCCTTATCCCATTCCACTATTCCATCCTACCTGAAGACCTTTATTATAATTTCAATGCCAAAAAAGACTACCATCAGCAGTCAGAATGACAACTCTCCAGTGCCACTTACCCCTCTGATCATGAAGTGCTTTGAGAAACTGGTCCAACCTCGCATTATTTCAAGCCACCCACCCAAGTTAGACACACACCAATACTGTATGTTTACAGGGCAAACAGACCTACAGTGGATGCCTAGGCCACAAATCCCTATGCTGTCCTAACCCACATTGGAACAGTGGGGGAGTTACGCTAGGCTGCTCCTTGTAGACTTTAGCTCTGCCTTTAATACCATCCTACCACATAGACTGCTGACCAAATTGATAGACCTTTGGCTATCCCACTCTGTTTGCCTCTGGATTATGAACTTTCTCTCTGATTGCTCCCAGAGGGTAAGAATAAGCCCCCACAGCTCCTCAGCCATCAGCCTTAGCACTGGTTCTCCACAGGGCTGCATGCTGAGTCCTCTTCTCTTCACCCTCTACACCCGTGACTGCACACCCACACAATCCAGCAAATGGGTTAATCAAATTGGCAGATGACACCACCATCATTTTTGGCGGGGAATGAGTCCATTTATTGGTACAAGGTGGTGCAGCGACAACAACCTGGTTCTTAACACCACCAAAACCAAGCCGCTGAAAATTGAAGTGAGCTGATTCAATGAGTTTATGAGGAAGAAAAAACCCCTTTTAAATGTCAAGGACTGTGTGGAGAGGGTCTCGAACTTCCAGTTCCTTACTGTGCACAGAAAGGACCTGGGGCCTCATGTATAAATGGTGCGCACGCACAGAAATGTTGCGTAAGAATGTTTCCACGTTCAAACTGCGATGTAAAAAACCTAAACTTGGCATAAAGCCACGCACATTTCCACGGTACCTCATACCCTGTCGTACGCAAGTTCTCCACTCGGTTTTACAGACTGGTGGCACCTAGCACCAAAGCAGTGCTACTATTCCTGTGTGGTTTCCCTTTATTTCTTAGATACACATTCCTGACATGGCTTTATAAATACACTGAAGCTAACTGCATATTGTTTATTAGTGTAATGTATCTGATAGTAATTAACTTGTAACAATATAATGGTCCAGGGAATAGCCATAGTATTCCAAATACCATAACTGCTTTAGTGTTGTTACTTTCACTGCACCTTCTTCTTCTTCTTCTTTTTCTTCTTTCAGCTACTCCCTTTAAGAATTTCCACAGCGGATCATCTTTTTCCATATTACTCTCACTGCACCACTCGGAGTATTTATATCACTTTATCTGAGTGAGGAATCACAACAGCAGAAAGAGAATTATCAGTATACAGCATCAAGCACAGGCTGTCTCAGCCACGGCAAAACGTTTCAAAGCCTTTCCTGTACGGACCTCGCAGTTCAGAAACAGTTTCATCCCAAGAACTATAAACGCACTCAATCAATTGCTCCTTGTAGAACTGTTTGTACTTATAAGTACAATTACCTCACTGTAAACTTGCACTGCAGTTATAATATCGCACAACCTGTGCCACTTTATAAAGCGCATATTTACATATGATGACGATATCATTTTTAAGATGAAATGCAGCAAAATATGTTAGTTATATTATACAGATAAAACTTCATTTAAATATTCTGTATTGTTAATAATTAAACATGTGAGGACACGGTGCTGCAGCGTTAGCAAGTTCACGTATTGTTCCTGCCTTGTGCTGTATATTTGCTGAGGCTGGTGCGACACTAGAAGGGTAGATGGATAGAATAATTAAACATGTACTATGAAGATATTTCAATGTTCCTTAAAAGTTTTGAAGAATCGCGTTCTAAGTTTACAGATGGCTTAACATCTATTACAGAGCTGATTGTGTGGCGATTGAGTATTTGGGGAAAGGAAAGTAAGGACAGGAATTGAAGGTTAGTACGTTTGAAAGAGACAGTACTGCTACAATAAATTATTTCATCGAAGGTCACGCATGGCGCAGCAGCATCTTGTGTGAGACATGAACAATCACTGCACCATCGTGTTCCCATGTTTAATAACATGCTTTCATTCCAATCATCATGAAAATGATATCACGTATACATCTCAGTATTTTAATTATTCAGAGAGATGTAATATCACGAATGTAATGGATTCTGTGTCCTGTCGGAGAAAGAGAAAGAGAAAGAACGGAAGCACGTAGTGATTCACACACATAGAGCACATTGAAGATCAAATACAAAACAAAGCATTTAACATGCTACTTTAGTTATGATGGGATGTGAGAAACTAGTAAATTAAATGATTTTAAGATGAAGTTTATGATATTCTACTTTAATGACAAAATAAACTACATGATTAAAGTGGAAATTTTGAGATTAAAGTTGACATTTCGTGTTTTTTTCCCACTGTATGCTTATCTTTTTTTTGCCTGTACCCTAATAAGCTTTCATATGACACTCAGACGGTGGGCTACAACTTGCCTTTTCACAGTGACTTTGATATGTAACTTCTTTTTTATTTCAGGTACTGTGTGACTTTGTGAACGTGAGCTGCCAAGTTTCTCCGACACTCTATGTCACTCGATCAACTTCCTTTTGTTGATTATACCACGGTTTAAACAAACAAATAGTATGTTTTTCCTTTGCCTCCACTTGGTATTCGCTGAAATTCTTCTATTTTCCCCCGTGCTTATCCCATTGTCTTTTCACAGAATGCTGAGCTTAAGGGCTATTTATATTGGTTTGCATATTCAAAGAGGCGTAATTCTGGGAGGAATTGGGGTGGGACAGCAGGCACGTGCACTTGCGTTACTTTTCATGCTGACCGGGATTTATGTAGCGGAAGAACATGGAAGTTGGAGTACGCACAGATTCCTGCATCTGGATTTTTCTGTGTGTAAGCACAATTTGGCTTTTGTGCTTACGTCATGTTATAGTGCGAATTCTACGCACGGTGTTATGCATGAGGCCCCTGATGTGGAACACTACCACCACAAAGTTAGTTAAGAAAGCACAGCAGATGCTTCATATCCTGAGGGTCCTAAGGAAGAATAGTTTCACTACTTATGTCATTCTATTGTTATCCTGTTATCCTATTGTTGCTCTATAGAGAACATATTGACTTGCTGCATCTGTGTGTGGTTTGCAAAAAAGAAAGAAAAAAAGATGCAAAGAAAGAAAGATGCAAAACGCTATTTTTACTTGAACGTCGAAGAAGTATAAGTTATCATGTGACATGATAATGTGACAATGTTTATCACATGATTTGCAACAGCGCTGTAACCAATATATAGATATAAGATAACTGCACTCATAAGAGAAGTTCTCAAAAAATGGTGGCATGTGGACCTCACTGTCATCTATCTATCTATCTATCTATCTATCTATCTATCTATCTATCTATCTATCTATCTATCTATCTATCTATCTATCTATCACATTAAAAACAGCAATAAAACAACCTGCAACATGTACAACAATGGATACACCTAAGTAAAAAACAGATATCCAGACCGCTCATTAGTTATATTGAGAGGAAGAGGAACAAAGACTGAGTTAGAATTAGAATGGAGTTTGTTTGTCCGGTTTTTGCTGTGTCTGATGGCTGTTAAGCTGGTAGTGCTGTCCTCCAGTGTATCATTAATGTGTAAACAGGAGCATCAAGGCTGTTCATATTGTATTCTCAGACATCATGGCTAGATCTCATGAGCTTTTGTTCAACATATAATCCAATGAATCTAGAATAAGATGCCAGTTTGGTGTCTAAAGCCTTTCATTTCATTTGTGGAAGGGCTACTAATTGAAACTCCGGTTCCAGGATGCTCTGTCATCAACACAGAGAAGCCCTTCTGCCATGGCACAAAAGGCCTCAGCAACATGGACGTGGACATGCCTTAGAAGCAGTCACGTTCTAACATCTTGCAGCTACAGGCTTGGGAAATCCTGTCTGGTGTCTCTGTGAGTTGAAGTTTGCGTTCACTTGATGCTCTTTTTCTTGTTTCACACCAACACATAATCACTTTCACACTAATCAGGCCAACCTACATTGGACGTCTTTGGTACGAAACCAGAATCTCTTGGGAAAATTCACGTACACTTAGAGAATGTGAAACCCGCACATACTGCCACCCAAGCTGAGCTGAGGAACGCAGGTATATGAAGGTGGGAGGCAGCAGTGCACACTTCCATAATATACACAAGAAGTTCTAGAAAAATCGTAGTCATATAAAAAGGAATTAAAGTGCAAAAGTTTTAAACATGAAAGCCAAATGGTATTGAGGATGTGAAAGAATGAGATATAAAGGCAAACAGAATTGCTGACAGAAACTTTCCATCGCCTGCATATTATGAGAAGTGAGTGAAGTGTGCAGTTCACTTGGTGCTTCATTAAGAAATGTCATACTATTGATCCTTATTGTAAATTCCCCTTGCTGCTATACAGGCGTACTGGTCATTTAGACTAATAATTATAGTCTATGCGATTCTGTGTTTCAGTTCATTTATTGAGATGCTTTCAATGAGCAAATAACTCTTTCTCGCCTCTTCAGAGTAAGGTGACCTTGCTTATCACAGACACCAGAGCTTAAATACCCTCCATTTATAACAGTAACTCATCTGTGCCTGATAGTAGGGAGGATTCATTACTGCAGAAATTGTTCATCTAGCCATGGATAACAAATATGAGCAGTGAAGGGCTCCCGGCACAACAAAATAAAAAGTAGAGAAGCATGTTCACTCTTCTGTTTAATGTGCTGTCACATTTGCATTCAAAGTAAAACAAAAATCCCCAAAAATGTTTATTATAGTGTAATTATTTTTAGTGATTTACAGATTTTTATTTTTAAACGGGGGATGCTAGTATGCCATCATTTTTCTAAAGTTTAGGCACCACTTCTATTTGACCCTGAACTGGATGTGCAAATTAGAAAATGGATGGATGGATGTAATTTACCTGAAATTAGCTGTAATGTTTCTTAATTCACAGCTGTACGTATGTTTTAAGTTAGCCATGTAATTAAGAGAAGCAGTGCAAGCTGAATGAATGAAAACGCACAGGCAGAAGAATTAAAATATATTTTGTTTTGCGGAGAACTGTTACATTATTATTTCACACTGAAGTGTTTTTCCTTAATTAGCCACCTGAGGTGAGCCAACGTTGTGTGGGAGTCTGGTGCATTCAGCACAATAGGAGCACATGGGGTGTAGCAAGACAGGTGGGATGCCGACAAAGGGTAGGTGAGAACGGGAAGAAAACAAAGAGTGGCGGATTGCATTTAATAAAAACACAACACCTCATGTTTTTTTCTTCTTTTAAGAAAATCTTTCTCAGATAGTACCCTTCTTCAGCAGATGTGCAATTTAATTATAATGCACAGGGTCCATTGTTATTCCACATCTATAATACTACTTACACAGCAGCATGCGATCCAGTTTCCAGCTATCCAGGTAAACATTTAGCTTAGCCTTGGTTTTAGCAAAGCTGTCCATACAGTAATTGGTGAACTCTGTCTTGTCCCAGATTGCAAAGCTTTTCATAATTTATGCATAAGATGAATGAACACCTGTCCGCTGATACTTTCACGCAATGGCTAAAAGCAGGCACCACATGGACGACCATCACATACTGATGGGATTTTTTGTTTTATCAAGTATGTTTTCCGCACTTTCTGCAAGTTCAGTAACTCCCAGGTGAAGGACCACAAGTCAACATTGAGTTGTTGTGTTATTAAGGTGTCAGGGCTTTGCTGTTAACACACATCCTTTCTTTTCTTAACATATATTTTTCCAGTGCAGCTGACATATGTCTTGTGAAGTCAGTCTCATCTGACATCATGTTCTGTGCATAAAAATGCATCACATGCTTTGGTATCAAGCTCCTTCCCTCACACTTTTCATGGTGTTTTTCTTTACTTTCATCAGGCCAACAAAGCTTGACAGTCCTATCCACTTAACATTTTCCAATAACATCAAGTCTAATTGTAAAAGTCCTACTGTCTACCACCGTACTTATTCCATGTCTTTATGGCTCTCTGCGTGACATTTGTGCAAAATTTACTCTTAACAAGTTTCCAGCTGTGTCCCCGTGTTCTGGTTGAACCCATCTTAAAATAACAATTTCAATCCACTATACTAATTCCCTTCATAATGTTAAACCCTTAAATCATATCACCTCTTAATCTCCATTTGCTTGAACCAAAAATGTTCAGTGATTAAATATTTCCTTATAATTCTTCCCCTGACATCCTTAAATCAGCCTAGTCGCTCTTCTCTGGACTTTTTCTAGAACTTCTTTGTCTTTTTTGTAGTCCAGTGGACAAAACTGCACACAGTACTCCAGATAAGGCCTCACCAGTGTGTTATAAAGGTTGAGCAGAACCTCCTGTGACTTGTACTCCACACATCAAGGCGCTATATAACATAACATTCTGTTAGCCTTCTTAATGGCTTCTCAACACTGTCAGGAAGTCGATAGCTTAGAGTCCACTATGACTCCAAAATCCTTTTCATAAGGTGTACTCTCGATTTTCCAACCGCAACATTGTCTATTCAAACCTAATATTTTTACTTCCTGTCTGTAATACTTTACATTTATTGACATTAAATTTCATCTGCCAGAAATCTGCCCAAGCCTGTATGCTGTCCAAGTCCCTCTGTAATGATTCAACAGATTCTAGATTATCTGCTAATCCACCTAGCTTGGTATCATCTGCAATATGTTTAGAATATTAGCACAATCTAGATGAGAACAGGCCATTCAGCCCACCAAAGCAACGCTCAACAGTCCTATCCACTTAACTCTTCTAAAAAAGTATCGAGTCAAGTTTTGAAGGTCCCTAAAGTCTTATTGTCTATTGTACTCCTTGGTCACTTATTCCAAATGTCTGTGTTTCTTTGTGTAAAGGAGAACTTCATAATGTTTGTGCAAAATTTACCCTTAACTTTCCAAATGTGTCCCCGTGTTCTTGATGAAGTCATTATAAAATAACAGTCTTGATCCAGTGGACTAATTCCCTTCATAATTTTAAACAGTTCAATCATGTCACCTCTTCATTTTTTTAACCAACTTGTTACTTATATTCATATCCAGATCATTTATGTATATTAAAAATAGCAGTGCCCCTAGAACTGACCCCTATGCAAAGCAACTCTTAACATCACCAAATTCTGAAAAAGTTTCCTGCCCCATAACCTTCTGCTTCCTGTGTCTGAGCTAATTCTGTACCCATCTACACACCCTACCCTGAACTCCCACTTCTTTTAATTTGATGCCTAACCTCTCATGTGGCACCTTATCAAATGGTTTCTGAAAGTCCAGATAAATAACATCATAAGCTCCACTTTGATAACATCCTTTAAGTTGCTTTCTTATAGAATTCCAGCATGTTAGTAAAAAATTACCTCCATCTTCTAAACCCATGTTGACTGTTCAGTAAAACTTTTGTGATTTCCATCAGCTGATAAATTTTTCCCTTAATAATTCCTTCCAATCATTTGCCTGTGTTGCACGTTAAGCTTGCCGGCCTGTAGTTGCTTGAATCTGCCAGATCACCTGTTTCATATAACAGGATTGTAAGAGCCAATCTTAGACAGTTAAAGCTTTGAGTTAAACTCATATTAGTGTTTGCTTAATTTGAACAGAATATAATTTTCTTTCAAAGTCATGGACAATGGGATAGTCTTTTCCCCCTATAAGTCAGTAAGAGATAGAACTTTCTTGTTATAACTGAGATACAGTGTCTTCATTGTGTCAGTTGTTGTTTAGAACAGGTTCCCGTAAACAGGGACTTGAAAAGCCCATTTTCAACTCAGAAATGGGATAGGCATACAGTTTTCTGAACATTGTTTTAATGGTTCAGAAACGTTTTGAAGTGATTTGTAACAATTTGAAATGTAACAAGATTTAAGCTTTGAACAGAACTTTTCTTAACAAGAACTTTCTTTTTTTTGCTATTTTAATTTTCTTTCTTGTGTGAACTGTTTTATTTTGAATTTTAACTAAAACTTTTAAAAACAAAGATGTTTTGTCTGTCGAATCATTTTGGTGCATCAGACTTTTGTTGAATCCCATTTTTAAGCTAGAGCTGCTGAACTTTGGTAATTTTGGAAAAAACGCAGCTACAAGGATAATATTTGCCATTTTCCAGTCTTTAGGAGTTTCCCCAGCGTGCAGTGATTGTGTTAAAATATGCGTCAAGGGTTTATACTACTATGCTACAAGCACCTGCACACCTTGCAATAGCCTTTACAGAAGCTCTCTCTCTCTATCTTTTTTAGAATTATGAATTTTTAAAATATTAATTATTAATGTTAAGATTTGACCTTTAGCTTTTTACTATATATTTTTGAGTAAATTTTTAAATTGGATTGAAAAGATGCTACTGTCAATGCAGAACCAAGCTTTGGCCCATCCTCAACTACCTTTAGGACTAACTGCGAATTTCAGGAATGTGAGCATAAAGCATCTGATGGCTACCTATGTCTACAACATTTGAGAATGTAACAGACTCTGAGGAATGTAAAGTGAGATATATTAAAATCCCTGTGCTAACCTTGTAGCACCACAATCACTGCCCACAAGGAGCTCCGTTAGACCCTTTTGGAGGAGTTGCTTGTCCGAAGATTGAAAGGCGAAAGGGTGAAGATCCGAAGTGAAGATAAAAGTAATGCAGAAAGGATTCAGACCTGGTCCGACTCCAAATTATGAGAAATGTTTGATTGCTTTTATAAGATGGGACACAGGACTTTTGGATGAAGCGAGAGGTGGGAATTGGGAAACTGAACACGACTAGTGACCAACAGAAGTAACAGGTCCCCTCAGACTCGGTTTCCCACAATGCAACACACCTGTCTATGGCCAATCAATGACATGCCTCTTGAAAAAGACACAGTGAAAAAGAAAATGCAGAGACCAGCAAGAACAAGTAATGATAAACCAGACACCAGGTAAGATCACTCCAACGAGGATGCTAAAGCCTCATATGGCCTTTCCTGCATATGTCAGATCTGAGGTTACAGAACCCAAATCACACTCCAAGGGCTCTGGGCAAATCAGAATTAAAAAAAGAAACTATGGTCTGCTGCCTGTTTCTTTTATGCTTTTGTAGTCAGCATACATCTTTGGCTACACCCTGTAGCCACAGTGGCTTGTACCTGACCCAGGCTCCCCTAGGCCTGAGGCCAGTAACAATAACATATGGTGCATTTCTGCACAAAGTGTACCAAGTGTCTGATTCAGTGGCACAGATATATGGGGCACCATTGATAAAAAATACATTGCATGGTTTCGATGCATATTTACCATTAAACCATTTTGTGTATATGTAATGCAGTATGTGTGCCAGAATTACAGTATACTGTAGGTACTCGTATGACATTTCTTCCAAAATGGTAACTCGTTCAAGGCCAAGCTCCACCTTTCATCAGTACTTACAACTTCAGCTGCAGAAAAATCTCAGATGTGTGTCAGTATCTTTATGTAGCAAAACCAAAGAAAGGTGACTGGTTTTTATCACATTTGCAAACATTGTTAGATTTTCTGTGAGTGTGATCTTCTTGTGAATCAGCTGGCTTACTGCAATGTCCTCTTCACTCACACCTCACTCCATCCATAATTTGCTAATTGTATGTTCGCTTTTCTCCACGTCATATGGATGCTGGCTGTGCGCTGTGAGTGAATAATTTGGAGGTAACACGTTAAGTATTTTGATTTGCAGTGCACATTGAAGTATTTGTAAGAAGATTCTATCTCTTTTCATTGTTGCACGCTTCTTTGGCAAAATACACTAGGAACTTTTGAAGTTTTGAAGTATGTATTTTTGCTGTCTGTGTTGCTACAAATGTTACTATTAGATAGTTTTGTCACTCACAAAAATACAAGACTAGGTATTTTTTTATGAACTAACACAGCTATTCTTTATTGGATTAGAGGGAAATCTAATAGTTGTTAACAATGCTTCATCATCTTACTTAGACGTTATGAGGCTATGGGACACAAATTTGAGATTTATAGAGAAAAGCATGTAATGCCAATATCACACACATGATTAATATAATTCAACTTCAAGGCACTGCGGTGGGCTGGCACCCTGCCCGGGGTTTGTTTCCTGCCTTGCGCCCTGTGTTGGCTGGGATTGGCTCCAGCAGACCACTGTGACCCTGTAGGTGGGATATAGTGGGTTGGATAATGGATGGATGGACTTCCAGGCATAGTCAGATGAAGAAAAAGGATTTTGATACATATTATTATTTGACTTTGATTTTCTATGTTTGATATTATTGAATTTAATTAGATTTTATACTTTTATGTTATTATCTTAAGAATTATTTATACTTTATATATTTCTGTTTTTTCCCAGTTTCAGCTGCCCAGTATTTGGTTTCTGATACATGTATTATTTATACACATTAGAAATAGACAGAGTTAAAGATTAGGAACACCAGAGCAACCTCAGAGTTTTTAGTGGGAGTTTAACCAGGTCCGAAGGGGAAGTGTGAGCGAATAATTTGGAGGTAACAATAGTTAAGTATTTTGATTGACAATGCACATTGAAATATATAAATATTTGTTTTTCTAATGTCATGAAGAGACTGCTGAAATGGTCAAGTAAACAAGCAGAATGCTCTGGGGATGGTTCCAGAAACTAGTTAATGTAATGTTCTTTCATGCTCCTAGTAAAACTTGCTAGTTAAGGTTGGAGAAAGACTTTTATTTGAGACTTGTCCTGGTAACAGCTCTTTAACACTAGAATTACCAAAGCTTACGAAAAAACTTGTAAATCCAGCCCACCTTAAATCCGCTCGCACCTCTCCGTCACCGTCTTTTGTCTTGTAAATGTGTCGATAATCCCAAGCAGCCTGCTATACCATCTCCCACACCGCCGGAGAAACTGCAAAAACCTCTCCCAACTCAAGTCTGGTTTATCAGGGAGTCAGGTACCTAGAGCTGTATAGGCTAAAAAATGTATTGTTATTTGAAACACGTGCATTTCATGTGTGTTCCTTGTCTACAAAGATCTATGTAAGTGTAGGATAATGGGAATGCAGGAAATGTTAAACACATACCTAAAAGACAAACTTTTTCCATGTTTCAGTACTAACAACAAAATTTTGACATTAAGTGTATAATGTGTGAAGACTGGAGTCCAAATATCAAATAAGCAACTTCAAAAAAGGTACAAATTTAACAGAACAAGTGTGCTTTTATTCAAGACTATAACCAATTAAAAAGAAATCGGGTTAGTATGGTTTTTTGTCACGGCTTCTTAGGTAGTACAATGGTAAGAAAGGCTGCCTCCTATTTAAAAGGTTGATGGTTCGAGCCTTCTCAAGTCTCAAAATAAATGTTTTGAGAAGTGAGCTGCTCTTATTCTTACTATTATACAATACAAACATACATTTGATTTGAGTCTGTAACAGCCGGTGTAAATGTATGGTACTTGCAAAGGTTAGCTTTTTTTTTTTTTATTCAGTTTTATTCTCTCAGTCGTGCTCACTCTCACCCTGATCTGACACTGTTAGTTTTCAAATAAAGACGTGCTATAACAGAGGTGAACTCAGATGAGGACAAGGGTTCTACATCGGAGAAAGAGAACAGAAGCCGCACCACCACCACCACCACCACAAGAAACATCCACTCACATATAAGAACAACACAGCTGCACCAGGTGTAAAGGTGAACAATGTCACCATCAGGGTGCAGTACGAGGTCGGCTGTCATCCTGCCAGTCAGTGTACCCCACACCTGTCCTCCAACGAAGCAGCATGGCTTACAGAGCTTAACATAAGAAACATTTATATGTTACTTATATAAAAGCCAGATCGAATGTTATTTACCTTGATTTATTTACTGATCTTCCCACAGCGTAAAGTCACAAGTAAACTGCAAAGCTTTCTCTGTTTGATCGACAAGGGCATTCTCATAAATAATATATATTATCATAATCACGTGATTAGGGGGCAGCCAACGGATCTGCCAGAGCGTGAAAAGATGTGGGATGGGTGTACGAGACAGTGTATTAATGCCTTTCTCTCTTCCTTACCACAAAGCGCAAAGACCTGAAGTGCAAAAATGTGTAAATGGACATTCCACAGACGATCTACCAACAACATATATACTGTATATATATATATATATATATATGGCCACACTATGGTCTGAACACACAACAGAATGACTAAAAAGCAAGAAAAGTAATGAATTATTTAAAGTTAAGAGATAATGTTTCTAAAGAAAAATATAGTCATTACATTTAAGTAAGCATTAAAACATTTCTGTCAGAACTGGGTTCAGCTTAACATAGGTATCACATTTCTATAGGAGTATGAAATGAAGTATGAATAAGAAAGAAGTTATCTTTACTAAATATACAGTATACTTGTTCATGTATACATTTTTAATACTGACAGATTTGTTTTTTCTTGTTTTTCTTACCTTTGCATCCATAATGCTTATTCCTGTTTCATTAATTTATACAATGCTACATAATGTCACGTACTCTTCATTTCAATATGCATATGACAATTATTTTTCTTTAATGCACTGTCAGGTTAATAATTTTTTGCAAATTTATTTAGTCAAACATTTAATTACTTCAGTTAAGTAACTATAATTTTACTAATCTGTAATGCATGGCTGTGCTACATATTAACATAATAGTACCATATCATTTTAATTGAACGGTAATTTGGACAGAGGGTCTCACTTTCTTTTCTCTGTTTTCACCGTTGCTGTGCAACAAGTGACAGAACAGGGGCTTATTCAGGGCTTCTTTCCTCTCTGTTTGTAATGGCGCACGGATGAGTTTGTTCTCTTTTTCATTTTCTGTTGTCATAGATGAGTGGGGTTATTTGAGCAGTGAATAATTTATTTGATTTTTTTATTCTTTGGACTTCTCAGTTGCAAGTGTGCTGAAATATTGTTGTGCTTTGGTAGTATGCTGTAGCTGACACACACCAAATTAAAATGTCTTGTATTATTTTACGATATTAGTTAAAAGCAATTACTAAACTTAAGCATGGCCAACAGGGCACATTGTCCTGTCAACTAAACATTAGCTAGAATATCAAAGGGTGGAGCCTTTAAGTACAGAGAAGTAAAGTACTGCCTTATCTTTATGTTCTTTTGTCTAAAGGTGATTCACCTGCCAGTGAAATGTCATTTGTGACAGAGAGGAGAGATGGTGCAGCCTCAAAATATACAATAAATCAAGAGGGTTAGCGATATACACATCAGACCGTTAATTCTGTAGTATCCATGGTAACTGCAGATCCAAAAAGATGAAGTTTGATAACTCTAAGCTTATTCTGGCTTAGCTGTCAGTTTCAAACTCTTATGATAGTCAATTTAAGTCTTTTTTGTTTTTCCTTCTACAATACAATTCACAAAATAATGCTGGCAGGGGACTTCAATTGTATGCATGGAAATGGACTGGCACTTCTATGTAAAATGGCTTTTATCTTACAAAATATTTAACATTTGCTTTTTTTCTTTTTGATGTAGTCAAGTTATTTGCAAGTTGATTTTTTTATATTGATACTTGTTTGTATTCCTGAGTGCTGTCATGTACTTATGGAACTCTGGCATTCACTCACCACACTTCACCTGCTGTGGAAGCTGTTCATTGTTAAAAAGCCTTTTGACAACTCAATCTACTTCTGTTTACAGATGACAGAAGTACAAGTCCAAGGAAACTATGGTGAAGCTTTATAACACACTGGTGAGGCCTCATCTTGAGTACTGTGTGCAGTTTTGGTCTCCAGGCTACACAAAGGACATAGCAGCACTAGAAAAGGTCAAGAGAAGAGCGGCTAGGCTGAGTCCAGAGCTACAAGGGTTGAATTATGAAGAAAGATTAAAAGAGCTGAGCCTTTACAGCTTAATCAAATGAAGATTAAGAGGAGACAGAATATAAGTGTTTAAAAGTATGAAGGGAATCAGTCCAGTGGATCAAGACTTCGTCAAGAAAATGGGGACAAAGTTGGAAACTTATTAAGCGTAAACTTTGCTCAAACATTAGGAAGTTTTTCTTTACACAGAGAACCACAGACCCTTGAAATAAGTTACCAAGAAGTGTGGTAGACAGTAAGACTTTAGGGACTGCAAGTGGATAGTACTGGTGAGCTTTTCTTGGGTTGAATGGCCTGTTCTCACCTAGATTGTTCTAATGTTCTACTGATGAATTTATTCACTAAGGTATATTTTTTGACACTGTTACGTTATTCAACACATCGTATGAAGCTCTCAGACACATCATTAGTGACATTCCTGGGATCACAGTGTGTTCTGGGTCTTACAACATCAGACAGCCTTCCCCAGGTGATCTACCTGGGACTAATCAGACCCCAGCCTGTGCCTCAGTAGCAAGCCCCATCTTGATGGCTCTACTACAGTGGGCTCCTATGATGCCTAAACAACTGAAGACTTGGCAGTGAGATTGGCCAGTGAATCCCCTGCTACCTGCCTCAACGGTCAAACCATTTGCCTTCCACCTTGCTCTGTGGCAGTCATCAACAAAGTCCTGGCATTTGGCCCTGTTCCTCTCATATGCCTCCTCTATCCTGTCTTCCCAGTGCAGTTAGTTTCAACATAATCACCGGTCCTACTAACTCAGACAGCAGTGCTATGTCTGGTCTCAGTGAGTTTGTGACTACGTAAACCGTGAACTTGAGCTGCCTCTCTATGTTGACACTCATCTGCCGGTCAGTTGCCGTGGTGGGGAGATCTGTTGAAGCTTCACTTGATGTTTGAGATTTCTCCTCTGACTTTATAAATCCTATAACTCTTGTCATCTGGCAGTGCTTACATAGGGACACAACTCACGTTGTTCTGTATAAAATTCTCTTAAAACATAGTAAAGTATTCAAATAATATCCTATACAGGGGGTCCTCAGGTTACGACACAGTTCCGTTGCTACAACAGTGATGTAACCCGAATTTTGGTGTAAGTCAAAATACACCCTAGCCTAAGACACTTACCTATCCGAACACATTTGCAAAATCATAATCTAGAACATAGAAACACAACGAAGCCACAGAAAAAGGAAAAGGACATAAATATACTGTACTGTACACTGTACTGCAGTAACAGAAAAAATGACAAAAAATTACTGTAAAAAAATTCCTTATCTTTTTTCCTTCTGATCTCTTTACACTGTTTAATTTCACTTCCATCGTGATAGATTTCCTCTTCTTCAAAGCACTACCATCTGAAGACTCTGTCTTTCGTTTAGAAGCCATGATAAGGGTTACAAAGTCGCCAAGCAAAGCCACACAAATGGAACACTTCCTCTGTGTGCAACCAAACTAGTTCACCCATGTAGTCTGTAAGTATGACGCTAATGGCCTAAGCTGAAACACTCGCATCTCAATTATTTTTAAGTTTTTATGGGAGTGAGCATTGTAAACTCGAAATGTCGTATGTCAAGATGTTGTAACCCGAGGACGTCCTGTACTGCATATAGAAGAAAGCTAAACACCAAAAGACGAATCCATATTGACTCTTTAGCAAAAATCTAAAAAATCAGCCACCAATGATTTATAATGCAAGACATGATTTGCATTCAGAACTTCATCTAATGTTCATTAAAGTACAGTAATCCCTCCTCGATCGCGGGGGTTGCGTTCCAGAACCACCCGCGATAGGTGAAAATTCGCGAAGTAGAAACCATATGTTTGTATGGTTATTTTTAGTCCTTATAAACTCTCCCACACTGTTAACATTATTAGAGCCCTCTAGACATGAAATAACACCCTTTAGTCAAAAGTTTAAACTGTGCTCCATGACAAGACAGAGATGACAGTTCTTTCTCACAATTAAAAGAATGCAAAAACATCTTCTCTTCAAGGGAATGTGTGTCAGGAGCAGAGAATGTCAGAGAGAGAGAGAGAGAGAGAGAGAGAGAAAAGCAAACAATCAAAAAATCAATACAGTGGAATCTCGGTTCATGAACGTCCCGGTTCACGTACAACTCGGTTCACGACCAAAAAGATCGCCAAACTTTTGCCTCGGTTCACAACCACACACTCGGTATACGAACAAGCCAGGTTCCCTTGCCTGCCTGCAAGCTGAGCTGAAAGAGAGAGAGAAAGAGCGAGCGAGCACGTGCCTGCTGGGAAGGGGGAGGAGGAGATTGCTGCACGTGTTTGCCTGCCTATCTGTAGGCTGTAGTGCAAGCGAAAACATCCCCTCCCCCCACAGGCAGCCTGAGAGAGAAAGAGAGCGGCCATGCTTTTTCATTTAAGCAAAGCCGCTCCTTGTTCATTGTTTTCAATAAGACGTGCACTCTCTTTGTGCTCTACAGTATTTTGTGTGCTTTTGCAGTTAACTATGGCTTCTAAGCAAGTGGAGAGTGGTCAGAAGAAAGTTTTGAAGAAAATTGAAATCGAAGTAAAGAAAGAAATTACAAAAGGTGGAAAACTGTTTACCAGTTTACTCATTTACCAATCTGAGAACCCTCGTGCTTTCAAGCAGCACAATGTAAACAAAGCCAGACTGCCAGTAATGTAGGGCGCAAACACGAAGGATTGGGTCACAAGGAGTTTGTTTTTGGAATGGCTGCATGAGGCTTTCACTCCTGCCAGCTAAAAGCACCAGAAACCCAAGAAATCACAAGAGAGAAAACACCTGAAGGAAAACACTTCATGCCAGAACTCGACTCATGCAAGGTTAGTTTTCTTGGTGGTTTTTGTATTACGGATTTTTCAAAAGTTAATTTTTCACTTCATAACGCGATTTGTTGCAATGTTACTTTTATCTTTTTTCAAATGTTCCTTTTTTCTGCTGTGCTTAAAACTCATTTTAAAAACAGTGTTTACAGCGATTAGGCTTTAAGTTTAATAGCATGATCTCCTGCAATCTTTCTTTTTTGGTTGCTTGCGAGTTGGTTGTTTGCATGCACTGCACTTCGGATTTGTTTTAATGTTCGTTTTTTTCTGCTGTGCTTAAAACTCATTTTAAAAAAAATGCTGCGCGAGCACGTGCTACAGAGAGATTAGAGAGCGTGAGCGAGCAAGCAGAGAGAGAGGGGGCAGCTGACAGGGAAGGGGTGGGGGGGTTTAGGAGGATAGGGTGTGTGTGTGTGTGTGTGTGTGTGTGTGCGCTACAGAGAGAGAGCGTCAGCCAGCCTGCTCCTGTAGCTGAGGGAGGGAGGGAGCTGGCAGCCAGCTCCTACAGCTGAGCAGGAGCCTGGGTGTTTTGTGTCAGTGTTATTCAATGTTTTTACATTAGTTTACTATTACACTGTGCATTCTATGGTGTAATTAACTATATTTGTGCTTAATCTTTACATATATTTACATATTTACATACAGTTTGTACTGTCTGGAACGGATTAATTGTATTTACATACAATCCTATGGGGGAAACTGCTTCGGTTCACGACCAACTCGGTTTACGACCAAAGTTCTGGAACGAATTATGGTCGTGAACCGAGGTTCCACTGTACATGCTTTTGGGCTTTTAAGTATGCCGAAGCACCACGATAAAGCGACATTTTTTAGAGGAGCGTCCGTATCCTCTAGGCAAACAGCCTCTGTGCAAATAGCCCCTCTGCTCACACCCCCTCCATCAGGGAGAGAGAGTGAAAGAGACAGAGAAAAGCAAACAATCAAGCACCGCGCGGGAAGCATATCGTATATCATTGAGGACTTTTAGTTAATACGTAATACATGCTCTGATTGGGTAGCTTCTAAGCCATCCGCCAATAGCGTCCCTTGTATGAAATCAACTCGGCAAACAAACTGAGGAAGCATGTACCATAAATTAAAAGACCCATTGTCCGCAGAAATCTGCGAACCAGCGAAAAATCAGTGATATATATTTAGATATGCTTACATTTAAAATCCACGATGGAGTGAAGCCGCGATACAGTGATCCCTCGCTATTTCGCGCTTCGACTTTCATGGCTTCACTCCATCGCGGTCTCTCTCACTCTCTCTGTGCCTGACGGAGGGGGTGTGAGCAGAGGGGCTGTTTGCACAGAGGCTGTTTGCCTAGAAGATACGAATGCTACTCTAAAAAATGCTGAAAGACTACCTTCACATTGCTCCCTTCTTTGCGGCTGCTTTATCGCGGTGCGCATACTTAAAAGCCCAACAGCACGTATTGATTTTTTGATTGTTTGCTGTTCTGTCACGCTTGCTCTTATCTCTGACATTCTCTGCTACTCGCGCTCCTTTCAAGAGAAGATCTATTTGCATTCTTTTAATTGTGAGAAAGAACTGTCATCTCTGTCTTGTCATGGAGCACAGTTTAAACTTTTGACTAAAGGGTGTTATTTCATGTCTAGAGGGCTCTAATAATGTTAACAGTGTGGGAGAGTTTATAAGGGCTTAAAATATATAAAAATAACCATATAAACATATAGTTTCTACTTCGTGGATTTTCACTGGAACGCAACCCCCGCGATTGAGGAGGGATTACTGTATAGCGAGGGATCACTGTACTGCTTACAGCACGTCAGTTACACCACAAAAGTGGACAGATGAAGGATAAAAATTTAGCCTTTTGTTAAGAATGAAAGTAGCCTTTAAAATTAACAAGGAAGCAAATCAAACATATGGCTCATTGTTATCAACATAATTACCATCCTCAGTTTAACTGACATTTTCTGGGATTACCCAAATCAAATAAACACATTTTATAAAGAATTTTTTATTTTTTTATTAGTGTTTTATCAAGACAATTTAAAGTCCTGCCCCAGATGAACAACAATTTTCTTTCTTTTAGCTTACTCTACATATATTACATTTAATTTCAAAGAATTAGAAGTCAAAAAAAAAATTTGGGACAGGGTCAAAGGCTTTCTTAAGAGCTGCAAGTTAAGCTTCATGTGGTGGAGCTCTGTCCTTAGTTGATGCCGGTGCAGTGTTGATTTATAAATCCTGTGGGAAAGAAAGGCGTGGGGCTAGAAATGCAGAGGTGGAAATGACATCAGGCTGCTTTCTTGGATTTCTTCTCTACTCTAAGGTGGAAAGCAAAAACTGCATTAGTAACCCTCTTAGTTTTACCCATCTTTCCCCTTACCATCGCCTGAGACACACCCCATGCTCACATGTATAACAGTATATAAATATATATATATATATGTACATGTGCATCTATATTGATAGCTGTAATAGATGGACTGGAATCATTATTGGCATGGAGTATGGCCCTTTACCAGGCTGGGAGGACATTATGGAAAGAAGATACAAGAAGATGATTGTCCTGGCTGGGATGGGTCTTGTTCCTTTTCCCAGTTGGAGAGAGAGTGAAGTGGATGGACTGGGGGAAGCTGCCTGGCAGTAACAGTCATCCCCCCAGTACAACAGGTGGCAGTGCTCTTCTAATCTGGCTGTAGTTTGGGAAGGCAGTCCTGTTGGAGTCCTTGGGAGCCACCAGGGTGTGCTGCAGGGAGAGGACTCCTGTATTGTATGGCAGTTCTATCTGATCTGGAAGTGTTTCCTTGGTGCAATGTTCTAGCACTGAAAGTATTCCTAGATCCACCATAAAACAATATATATATTTATATATATGGTATATATATATACATACATACTAGGGGGCTTTGCCCCTGCTCACTTCGCTTGCTAAAGCCTCTGCTACGCGTCTGTGCTGCTCGTGTTGTGAAGAGGAGGGCTTTGTTTGCGCTAATGTGATTTTTACTATCATTTTTTGAGACTTTCGAATTTTAGTACCTTCATTATCTCTAACCAGCTCTGCAATGTTTTTGAATTCTTTATGGCTTTCTACTTTGTCATCTAATCTTTGTCTTTTATTTTATATACAGTGCATCCGGAAAGTATTCACAGCGCATCACTTTTTCCACATTTTGTTATGTTACAGCCTTATTCCAAAATGGATTAAATTCATTTTTTTCCTCAGAATTCTACACTCAACACCCAATAATGACAACGTGAAAAAAGTTTACTTGAGGTTTTTGCAAATTTATTAAAAATGAAAAAATTGAGAAAGCACATGTACATAAGTATTCATAGCCTTTGCCATGAAGCTCAAAATTGAGCTCAGGTGCATCCTGTTTCCCCTAATCATCCTTGAGATGTTTCTGCAGCTTAACTGGAGTCCACCTGTGGTAAATTCAGTTGATTGGACATGATTTGGAAAGGCACACACCTGTCTATATAAGGTCCCACAGTTGACAGTTCATGTCAGAGCACAAACCAAGCATGAAGTCAAAGGAATTGTCTGTAGACCTCCGAGACAGGATTGTCTCGAAGCACAAATCTGGGGAAGGTTACAGAAAAAGTTCTGCTGCTTTGAAGGTCCCAATGAGCACAGTGGCCTCCATCATCCGTAAGTGGAAGAAGTTCGAAACCACCAGGACTCTTCCTAGAACTGGCCGGCCATCTAAACTGAGCGATCGGGGGAGAAGGGCCTTAGTCAGGGAGGTGACCAAGAACCCGATGGTCACTCTGTCAGAGCTCCAGAGGTCCTCTGTGGAGAGAGGAGAACCTTCCAGAAGGACAACCATCTCTGCAACAATCCACCAATCAGGCCTGTATGGTAGAGTGGCCAGACGGAAACCACTCCTTAGTAAAAGGCACATGGCAGCCTGCCTGGAGTTTGACAAAAGGCACCTGAAGGACTCTCAGATGAGAAACAAAATTCTCTGGTCTGATGAGACAAAGATTGAAGTCTTTGGTGTGAATGCCAGGCGTCATGTTTGGAGGAAACCAGGCACCGCTCATCACCAAGCCAATACGATCCCCACAGTGAAGCATGGTAGTGGCAGCATCATGCTGTGGGGGGCAGGAACTGGGAGACTAGTCAGGATAAAGGGAAAAATGACTGCAGCAATGTACAGAGACATCCTGGATGAAAACCTGCTCCAGAGCGCTCTTGACCTCAGACTGGGGCGATGGTTCATCTTTCAGCAGGACAACGACCCTAAGCACTCAGCCAAGATATCAAAGGAGTGGCTTCAGAACAACTCTGTGAATGTCCTTGAGTGGCCCAGCCAGAGCCCAGACTTGAATATGATTGAACATCACTGGAGAGATCTTAAAATGGCTGTGCACCGACGCTTCCCATCCAACCTGATGGAGCTTGAGAAGTGCTGCAAAGAGGAATGGGCGAAACTAGCCACGGATAGGTGTGCCAAGCTTGTGGCATCATATTCAAAAAGACTTGAGGCTCTAATTGCTGCCAAAGGTGCATCGACAAAGTATTGAGCAAAGGCTGTGAATACTTATGTACATGCGATTTCTCAGATTTTTTATTATTAATAAATTTGCAAAAACCTCAAGTAAACTTTATTCATGTTGTCATTATGGGGTGTTGTGTGTAGAATTCTGAGGAAAAAAATGAATTTAATCCATTTTGGAATAAGGCTTTAACATAACAAAATGTGGAAAAAGTGATGCGCTGTTAATACTTTCTAGATGCACTGTATATACTGTGATAAAAACACAGACCAGACATCATAAAAAAGTTTAGGGCAGCCACCCGTATAATATCCCTGGCTGCAAAAGGTTTCGAGATTGACAGAGGTGTTCACAATACTGAGTGCAAAGCAGAACTGATTCCTTGGTGGTAAGATGGCGACTTTAAAGGCCCATATAGGAAGTGATTTTATTAAAGGGGAATGGACCCAGAAGTGTCGTCTGGCCTGGAAGTGACGTCATCAAAAGGGCGAGACCTGGAAGTGACATCATCTGGACTGGAAGTGGCGTAATAGAAGGGCCGGGACCTGGAATTGACGTCGCCTGGCCCAGAAGTGACGTCATTGAAGGGACAGGACCCAGACGTGACATCTTCTGAGGTACCGGAACCTGGCAGGATTTCTCAGGAAATAAAGTATCATGTTGCAGTCACAATTTCAACATAAATCACTAAATCCAAATCCAAAGTTGTTAACACTTTAAGATGATACAATTTAATTATTTTTGATCAAAGTTGCTTCATTAGATTTAGTTCTCCAGGGATAATGACTTTGTTTATTTGTTCAGATAAAAGCAGAATATGAAACCTTAGGCACAAATTTCTAAATACTGTATGTGGTTGCGGCCTTATGGGGTTCCACCCACAAAACACACAGAATGAAAGCAAAGTTATTTACATAATATGTATACAATGAATAATTAATAAACAATACAATATAAACCAAAATGAAAATGTATAAAAGAGGTAAATCATAAACATAATCAACAACATAAAAAAGGCAAATAACATCTTTAGAACAACAAAACCATTAAACAAAGATATACTGTACTTGAGCCAGAGCTATCACCCAGGATAAACCCCAACATAAATAATAGCTTGGTTTGATTTTGGGTTTCCAGTCTCATTCTCGAAGGCTGTAGTAGTTGCAGAGTTTTGGTCCATGTAAGCTTGAATATAATATAATATAATATAATATAATATAATATAATATAATATGATCAAATACACATAACATGCTTTGTGTAACTTTGGCTCCATTATTCTAATTATGTAAAAAGCACATAAGGTTAACTCCCTGCCTATGCTCAGCCATTTTAAAATGCTACAGTCAGACACAATCTGACACCTTTAATTAGTTTAACTCCAGGAGTCATTCAAAATGTATTATTTAAGTATGCCCTTTTGGGATATTTTTAATACTTTATTAATATAGCTTTAAGGTCAAAAACAATGTTACTTACTATACTTTCTGAATGTAATTCTACTAAAGAAATTTGACCAGAATGAAAATTCCCAAAGCCCATAGATACTGGCATAATGAAGACTACAGTTTTTATTAACTGGATCCTTTCAGATTTGATCACCTGGTCCTAAATATTGACTGCTGCTTTTTAATTAGATGACTGGAATCTGTAGAACAGCTTTATATATTTATAAAATAAAGACAACCATATATTTTATTAAATACTGTATGTGATAAAAATTAGTGGAAAAGTTGAAATTTTAATGATTTAGACACACTGGGTCAGTTATTTGACAACATATTTTCCAATTTGTATGCTGCCTTATTGCACATTACTGTCTACTGCACTTTAATATACTGTTTGCGCCTGCTGTCCATTGCACCTACTGTAATATTTGTACTTTCTGGTTAGATGCTAAATTGCATTTCATTGTGTCTGTACAATGACAATAAAGTTGACTCTAATCTAATTTAATCTAATAAAAGTGCTACCTCAATTAACAATTCAAATAACATAAAATTTGCCTTTATAATGCATAACACTACATGTGTGACTTAAAGACACTATGAGGTGTCCGCAAAATGGCACAATTATAATATATGCTGCTGACCTAGAGCGGCAGTAGAGAGAAAAAAATAAATAAAGAAATGATCCGGGGCATAAGCGACTAACACTACTTCCCTGTGTGGAGTACAGTGTGCAGTTTTGGTCTCCAGGCTACAAAAAGGACACAGCAGCAGTAGAAAAGGTCTAGAGAAGAGCAAGCAACTAGGTTTATTCCAGGACTACAGGGGTTGAATTATAAGGAAAGATTAAAAGAGCTGAGCAAAAGAAGATTAAGAGGTGACATGATTGAAGTGTTTGAAGAGCATCACACACCCCTTTCCGGCGACCTCATGACCCCCCATGCTCTTCCAATCCATCTACTGACTTCATAGGAAGAGTCACCAGAGACCTGAATGTCACTGCCAAGGTAAGTAAACCTCTTGACAAGGTTGACACTCTCTCCACAGACAGACACACTGCTGAGGTCATTAAAGGCCTTGGGCCTCATGTATAAATGGTGCATACACACAAAAATGTTACGTACGAACGTTTACATGCTCAAATCGCGATGTATAAAACCTAAACTTGGCATAAAGCCACGCACATTTCAACGGTAGCTCATACCCTGGCGTATGCAAGTTCTGCTCTCGGTTTTGCAGACTGGCGGCACCCAGCGTCAAAGCAGTGTTACTGTTCCAGTGTGGTTTCATTTTCTTTTTTAGATTCACATCCCTGATGCGGCTTTATAAATACACTGAGATTAACCGCATATAGTTTATTAGTTTAATGCATCTATTTGTAATTAACCTGTAACAATATAATAATCCACAGAATGGTCAAACTATTCTAAATACAATAGCTGCTTTAGCATTGTTACTCTCACTGCACCTTCTTCTTCTTCTTTCAGCTGCTCCCATTAGGGGTTGCCACAGCGGATCATCTTTTTCCATATTACACTCACTGCACCACTCGGAATATTTATATCACTGTATCTAAGTGGGGAATCACAGCTGTACAGCAGCTGATCAGAAAGAGAATTATCAGTATACAACATCAAGCACATGCTGCCTCAGCCATGCTCTCTATTGAACTGCTCTCATATGGCAAACGCTTCAGAGCCTTTCCTGTACAAATCTCACGGTTCAGAAACAGTTTTTACCGCAAGAACTCTAAACGCACTCAATTAGTCCATCAAGTGTTTTTTGTAGAACGCTTTGTACTTATAAGTATAATTACCTCACTGTAAACTTGCGATAAGATATAATATTGCACAACCTGAGCCACTTTATAAAGCACGTATTTATATATGATGACGATATCATTTTTAAGATGAAATGCAGCAAAATAAAACTTTAACTTAATTTAAATAATCTACTGTACATTTTTAATAAATAAGCTGGCATTCACGGATTGCTCCTACCTCACGCTGTATTCTTGCTGGGACTGGCGCGACACTGGATGGATAGAATAATTTAAAATGTACTACGAAGTTTTGAAGAATCGGCGTTCTGAGCTTACAGATGGCTTAACGTTTATTACAGAGCTGATTGTGCGGCAATTGGGTATTTGGAGAAACAAAAGTAAGGGCAGGAATTGGAGGTTAGTACGTTTGAAAGAGACAGTACTGCTACAATAAATTATTTCATCAAAGGTATCGCACGGCGCAGCAAGCATCTTGCGTGAGACATGAACAATTACTGCGCCACTGTGTTCCCACGTTTAATAACATGCTTTAACTCCTATCATCATGGAAATGATATCAAGTATACATCTTAGTATTTTTATTATTCAGAGAGCTGTAATATCATAAATGTAATGGATTCTGTGTCCTGTTGGGGGAAGTGTAGTGATTCACACATAGAGTACATAGAAGATCAAATACAAAACAAAGCATTTAACGTACTACTTTAGTTACGATGGGATTTGAGAAACTAGTAAATTAAATGATTTTAAGATGAAGTTTATGATGTTCTACTTTAATGACAAAATAAACTACGTGATTAAAGTGGAAATTAAAGAGATTAAAGATTAAAATTGACATTTCGTGCTTTTTTCCTACTGTATGTCTATTTCATATGACACTCAGACGGTGAGCTACGACTTGCCTTTTCACGGTGACTTCTGACAAGTTCCTTTTTATTTCTCCGACACTCTATGTCACTCTATCAACTTCCTTTTGTTGTTTATACCACTGTTTAAACAAACAAATAGTATGTTTTTCCTTGCCTCCACTCAGTATTCGCTGAAATTCTCCTATTTCCCCTTGTGCTTTTGCCATAGCCTTTTCACAGAACGCTGAGCTTAAGGACTATTTATATTGATTTGCATATTCAAAGAGGCATAATTCTGGGTGGAGACAGGGTGTGACAGCAGGCGCATGCACGTTCATTACTTTTCACGCTGACCGGGATTTATGTAGCAGAAGAACGCGGAAGTTGGCATTCGCACAGATTTATGCATCTGGATTTTTTTGTGCATACACACATTTCCGCTTTTGTCAATGCTAGAGTGTGAATTCTACACATGGCGTTATACATGAGGCCCTTGGATCTTGGTTTTAATCCAGGACACTCACAAGCCCAGAAACTTAGACTCTTTGCTCAGGCTCTCGAGTACCCCGATCAGAGCCTCCATTGACTTCGCGAAGATCTCAGCATCGTCAGCAAAGTCAAGATCTGTGAATCTTTCTTCACCAACAGCTGCCCCACAGCCAGAGTCCTTTAAACATCCACTGTTTGGAATAATCATATAAGTCTGTTATTGTGAACAATGCACCGAGCCGTACCTCATGTCCTGGGAAACGCAATCATACACAGTCCTAAATAATTTCACGGCATCCAGAAGAAAAGGGTTACAATTCTTACTGAAATGAATCTGGGTTCACCTGACTTTTTCCAGCGAGTAGTGTAGCTTTCCCTCTTGCTTTTTTTGGCATCTTACTTCTCCTTCTGCTCTGGCCTCTCTTTTCTTCTTCCTCACCTTTCTACTCCCACAACTTTAACTAGTCAGCTCCTCCCCTTACAGCTTATTTGCCCCTCCGACCTAGGCACTACTTTCCCCATGAACCATCAGCCAGCCTTACAATTCCACCACAGTCAATGCACATAAAACTTGGAGCAGTTCATTTAAAACCAGTTAAAAAGTATGTCCAAATGTGATTTTAGCCCTACAGTGGATGCATATCTAGAAGAAAAAGGAATAATGTATTTGTTTATTGTTTCATTTTGAAATGCTGTACACAGTGAAACATTGTTTATTTTAATGATTCCAACTACTTTGAAATAATTTGTTCATTGGTGACCTTTAGAAATGCCCCAAATCAGGTAAAGGGCTGATACTGCCGGCCAATTCCAATACCAACTCTGCTTTTTTACTTTACACTTAAATTTTTCCATAATTTTAGACTATGCACTTGCATAACCAGCCATGTAGAAGCCTTATGTTCAATATGAAAGTGCTATTTTTATAATTAAATTGCAGCACACAAATCAATAAAATCCCTCTAAAATGCATACTTTTTAACTAATAAATCATGTATACAAAACATTATGCATCATATATATGACATAAAGAAAAATAAAATGCTTGCAATAATTACAAGCCACAACTTAATTAAAATGTTCATAAAATGTTTACCAAGACGATACAAGGCTAACATACTAAACAAAGTTACATATAAAATACACAAAGTTGACTTTTAAGCTAATAAACATATTTTTTTACTAAGCAGTTAGGGTGAATTCTTCTTTATCTGTTCTTTTTCTAATTAAATATATGTTTTGCTTTGCTGAACACAAGTCCACTTACTACTCACACTTGGACAAGGATTAAAGGCAAAATGAAAAGGCCTGAACTCATTAAATGAACTTCTCTTTTAATTTTAAGATGGATAACATGTACGTCTGCTGTTCCTCTCCATGCACTGGACAACTCGTAAGATTCCCTTTTTCTCAGTTTTATTACTCACTGTCTTTAATGTCTGACTGTTGCTATCTTTATACAGGAAATGACAGCACTTCTTAAAGTATGATACTTTGTGTAAATGAACACTACAGCTAAATTACTGTAATTGTTAGAAAAGCAGATTAAAAAAAAAAAAAAACATTTTTTGACCAATCAAATCATTTGGAATGAAAATCAGCCAAATGTAGATTGAGAGCTGATTGACCAGAGCATCACTTGTGTCATTGTAGTAGGATGTGTGCCCCTCAGACAGCTGTTTATACTTCAAATCTCATTATGTTATTGTGCTTTTTAATAATTAACTTTGTTAAGTATGATATATAGGAATTTCCATATTAGCACGTACATAATGATGTAAATAATATGACTAGATTACTGCCAATTTGCAATTCATGAATTAGTCATTAATTTAAATGGAATATGCAGATCCTTGAGAAGATTCTTTTTTATAGAGCACAGAGGTGAACACAATGATACAGCGATGGAAAACAGAATGCTGAACAAGATATGCAAGGGGCTCCAGTTTATAGTGTTTGCATTATGCACAGCAGACAAAGAAAAGTGCTCACATGTGATCTGACCCTTAATGTGTTGCAGATGTGGGCATTTACTTCATTTTCAATAAGCACTTACCCGTGAGTCTTTTGTAAGACTTCTGTTGACCCGGCACCTTTGACATGGCATTCATTGTGTTTGCTTCCATGTTTTTAGTTCACTTTAACCTTTTCCTCTTTCCTTCAAGGTTTGTCAGCTTTAGATGATTTTAATATTTTTGTGGTCTTTCACTGTAGATTTTGTTTTGACTTTCAGATTGCAAGTTTTAGATTAGTGGACTTTGACTTGGATATAATTTTATTTATGCTACAAATGCTTAATGTAACAATTAAGAAGACTAATGAGGTAATAAAAGAATTTGCAGAAAAAGAACAATGTAAAAATAAATAATGTGGTGTCAAAACCAAGAAGATAATAAATAATCACACAGAATCATGAGAAAAACTTGAAAATCAAAATAAGAGGCTGAAGTTCTAAAGCTGAGAAGGTCTTTTCCAGTATATGGGATGCCACAAAAAATTGGATGATAGCTTTTATACCACTGATTCTCTGACACATCCTCTTCCACCCAATCAGATCACATGCCTAAGAACATGTGATCACCTCATGACTATAGTGGCACAAAAAGATGGTACCCAAAATAGTGATGCGTTGTGTTATGGTGTATAAAATCTACATCTTATTCAGTATTATATTTTGCTCAGTCCCAATAAGATGAATTCAGATGTAGGAGGCATTATAATAAAATGACATATCCTCTTCCTTATACCTCACTTTTATAACAGTTGTTCATAGCTTAGTGCTAATTTGGTTTACAGCCTGGGAAAGGAAGCCTTAGCTGATACCTCAGGCTATTGATTGCTTTACGGATGGACATCTGGGACATCAATTGGGTTTACGGCCTGGGAAAGGAAAAACTGAGGCAATATCAAAGAACTTTATTACCTGGGGAGAAAAAGTCATCCATCATATTGACAGCCAGCCAATCAGGTGCATGGGACATTCATGTGTTGTGAAACCACATCATGAAACTTTATAATAAATATGCCTCATTTTGAAAGCAACGGCAGAGACAGAAGAAAAGAGAAGCAAAGAGAAGAAGGAGAAGAAGAGGAACAGACGAAGACGGCACTGGTCGTCAGAAAGGCATCATGAACATCCATTGCTAAATTACACGCCTCCCTGGGACATTCATCCTTGTCATCTCTACCTTTTTTTGCAAGCTTTCTCTAAAGACTATATATATTCAGAATTTCCTATCAGTACCTATTTTCTAGTATACTTTGTTCCAGTGGTATAATTATTATTCTTGTAATAAATACCATACTGCTTTTAACTTTCTATGCTTTGTCTTAATGTCTACAGTGATTAAAGTAATAAGTTAGATTTCTTTGAGTACCTGGTTACAGCCGGATTTTTGCCATTATATCTGTGCTGTGAAGTTTATAAGGCTGAGAGTGAGGGCGCTACTCAATAGTTAGGGACAGTACGATAAAGAAGGTATTCTTGGCTGATAAATGGCCTATAGTCAAGATTGCCGATTTGTATGTTTAAATGTATTCTTGTAGACCAAAAGTAATATTTGGGTCTGAGCTTTCATTGAAACATTGTGTGTTGTTCGTGCCGATAATAAGTAAGTCTCTTGAAGTTCTGAATGACAGGCTGTTATTCCTATAGAACTTGTGTGGTTTAAAGTGCTAGGGGTTAATAAGTGTGTGTGTGTCATTCATGGGGCACTGTTGTGGTTAGGGCCTGTGTGTGTGTGTGTGTTCATCTTAAAGTGCAACAGTAGACCAACCAGATAACGAACTTAACAAGAACATTTACCCTTGAGAAAACAGGTAAAGGGTAAGTAGATGGAAATACTACGATAATGCACGTTGAAACAAAAAAAA
Organism: Polypterus senegalus; assembly: GCF_016835505.1. Classification (NCBI taxonomy): domain Eukaryota; kingdom Metazoa; phylum Chordata; class Cladistia; order Polypteriformes; family Polypteridae; genus Polypterus; species Polypterus senegalus. The sequence goes on from NC_053158.1 coordinate 33,166,923, forward strand.
TGAACTTATGAAATGGACCACTCAAAAGCAAACTGACAGCACAGCTCCATTAACAGTGAAAAGAAAATTTTATGCAACAAACTTACAACCCATTTTGTTAAATAAGTATTTGACTTTTACTTACTTGACCTTGATATTGAGCTCACTGTTTGAAATTTAGATTTTTTGAGTTTTGCTTTTTTGGTCCACTAACTTGAATTATGCATTCTGAATATATCTTTTGAATTTATTTACTGAATTCTTTATTTCTTTTAATTAATTAAATTGTAGATAAAGTCTTGGGCAAAGTGTTTTTTTTTTGTTTTGACCATAATATATTGGGAAATAAATCCTAACAGTCATTTAGGGAAATTGTGTTTTGGGAAGGGCTTCTTGTTCACAGCCACTTTGACCCTCTATCCCTTCATCTCTGGCTTCTTTCCCCTCCTATTTCTTTCATCCACTTCTCTTGCCATCATATTCTACTTCAGGCACATACTTGATGAAGACTCAATAACTACAATATTGTTTTAACACTTTATTTTCTTTTTAATGTGGAATTAATTTACATTTATTTTTCTAAATAAAAATTAAAGGACTTGATATGGACAGTTGACAAATGAGATCCATACTGTCATTGCAGTAAGGATTTCAGTAAGAAATTAAAGCAAAGTCCTCAGTAGATAACTAAAGAAAGCTATAAAGGGAAAAAACAAATCCATAAATGCTAACTGAAGAGCTAATGGTTAAAATAGATATTACAAAAGCTAAAAGGCAGTTAAAGAGAAATATTGCATAAAGGGAGACAGATGACTTAAAGAAATTCCTTTAGTATTTTAGAAGTATTGGAACAGCCAAGGTGGCAGCACAGTGGCGTGGTGGGTAGCGCTGCTGCCTCACAGTAAGGAAACCTGGGTTTGCATGTTCTCCCCATGTCTGCGTGGGTTTCCTCCCACACTCCAAAGACATGCAGGTTATGTGCATTGGCGATCCTAAATTGTCCCTAGTGTGTGTGCCGTGCGGTGGGCTGGTGCCCTGCTTGGGATTTTTTTCCTGCCTTGCGCCCTGTGTTGGATGGGATTGGCTCCAGCAGACCCCCGTGACCCTGTGTTAGGATATAGCGGGTTGGATAATGGATGGATGGATGGAACAGTCAAGGAAGAGGTGGAGTGCATCAGAAGGGAGAGTTAAAAATATATAAAGATACTGAAATGGTGGATGTTCTAAACCAGCATTTTAATGACATTTACAAATGAGAAAAAAACAGCAAAGTGTAACAAGCACTTCCAGGGAGACACTGGGTGATTTGCAAATTGTAGAGGGGAAAGTGCTGCTTGGATTAAAAAGGTTGAAATCAAATTAGTTACCAGGACTTGGTAACATTTATCATAGAGTGCTTAAGCAGGTTAGTGATTATCATTTATAAACCCTCAATTCCTATTTTTCAAAAGTCACTACATGCTGGGGAAATTCCTAAACACTTGAAGGGAGCAAATATTATCCTTTTATATATAAAGAAACTAGCTGATTACCCAGTGGCTTCGCTCACTGAGTGCAAAAAAATTAAAATGTAGTATATAAATCATTAAACAGTTATACATTAACATGTAAGAAGTAAAGATACATTGAGCAGTACTGTTCTGTGCTTTCAGGTAAAGTACATTTTAAAGGCACTATAACACAACAGAAAAGTAGCACTAACAGCAGCTTAAATATATTTGGATCATCTCTCAGTAGCAGATCCCTTGTGAAAGGCGCTACATGACTGCTGTGGTATAGAAATTACATTTTCCATGCGATCCTGCAAATTTCTGCCTGACAGCCTTGCACTAAGTGCCTGTGATTTAAGAGAAAGATTATTCTGAGAAATGTGGATGCTGCCCTTCCGTGCTTAACGGAAAGAAGGTCCAAACAATTCCCAAGTCCAAAACTTAACATGAAGAGGTCAGTACATCTTCTTAGACGTAAACCCTCTCTCTTCTTAAAAGAATTCAGCACAAAAGCAACCTTGAATGTTGCGGGGTTTTAATGACCTGAACTCACCTTAAGGGACAGTAAGTAGTCGTGCAGCACAATTTACAAAGAGAGTTTTGCTTCAATGGCGCCGATCACACTCATTCTCAAAGATTTCTACTCTCTTATGAATCGATGGCCACTCGAAGTGTCACAAACAGTGTGAGAAGAGAGCACGCCTCCCGAAACTGCAAAGCTCTCGACCCGGCGGAGCAGCTCGACATTCCGCACCTCTGAGCATCCACTTTGTTCTCACGACCCCTCACCGCTGAAGGCAGTGTCGCCTTCACATTGTTTACAACTTGGCACAGTTAAAAAGTAGAAAGACGCAAAGCTGTTTTTCTCATCTTTTCTACTATCATGTACTGCCAATTAAAAAAAGTTATAATGTGGAGTTTCCGCAGCTGTCACATGGACGAATAAATAAAACTTCTCTGTCAGAACGTGCCTGGCGGCGGACGGCTCAGCGCTAGAGTCCAGAGAGGAGGGCTGGGAGAGGGTGACATGGGGCGCATTTCTATGGGATAGATCGGCGTGTTTGCGTTTACTTCTTTTCAAAATCAGTAAAATAACTCACACAAATAATAACAATTCGTAAAGATGATATAAAAATGGCGTCCACAAACGAAGTTATTAGTTCCTGTATTATAATATGTTCTGTGGTCATAATTTCCGTTTTGCATGGTCATATGTAATTTCTGTTTCAAACTCGAAAATAATTTTATATATATAGATGGTCAGATCTTTTAAACTTTATGTACGTAGGTTAACATGAATCATGGGTAAATTAATGTGATGTGTTATTATGGTTTAGCATATCAACATGGGCTCAGATGGGGGTGTTGTGTTTACTAATATACTGAAATTCTATGAGGAATCAAAAAAAAAAGATATGATTAGGGACAGGCGTCTGATATCATGTGTCTTCATTTTTAGAAACCTTTTGATAAGGTATGACATGAAAAACTAATAATCAAAATAAGAGAAGTGGGAATTCAGGGTATAATGTATGGGTACAAAACAGGCTCAAACATAAGAAGCAAAGACTTATGGCAAGGAACCTTATCCGAGTTGGGTGATGTCAAAAGTGGTGTCCTTCCGGGGCCAGTGCTGGGGCTGCTGATAGTTTGAATATACATAAATATTCTGGATAGTAATTTAAATAACAAGTTGATCAGGTCTGCAGATGATACCAAACTAGTCGGGATGGCATAAAATTTAGAATCAATTGAGGGGCTTGGGCAGATCTGTGTCGCAGATAAAATTTAGTGTAAATAAATGTGAGGCATTACATATAGGAAATAAAAATGTTAGATTTTACTGCACAATAAAGGGGGTGTTTTGAAACTGGAAAGGACACCATATTAGAAGGACCTAGGAGTTATGTTGGACGTGTCACTGTGTAAGGAAGCCATTAAGAAAGATAAGAGGATGTTAAGTTATATAACACAATGTGCAGAGAACAAGTGAAAAGAAGTTATGCTTGAGTACTCCAATCTTACAATGGGCATTAGGAGCTTATGCCATAGCATGCAATATAAAAACGAAACCCCCTCATTTGTTAGTTTTCTGTTATGAAATTACTTTATTAATATGTTTTTTAAAATGCTCAAAATCTGTTGTTAAATAAAAAAGCATCCTTTACATACAAACTGCTGTTTCACTTTGACAATAGAGTCTTTGAAGAAGCCTTGAAGTTTAAAAAAATGAACGTGCCACCTTTTACATAGGAAGCGCACTGAAAAACTAACTTTGAAATGAACGAGTTGGCAAATGCAAAAATCAGAACTGTTAAGACCCCAGTCAGACTATGTCTAGTTTATTCATTACTTACAGAAAAAAAGGAAAATGAAAGCATGGAGGTCAGAACAGAATAAGTCAGTGAACAGTATTTTACCAATGAATCTGTTGCAACCAATAACTCCAAGGCTCCTTTACTGCATTGTTGTTACCATGGGAAGGTTTCCAAGGAGACTGTAAAATGTGACCATTTCCATGTAAACCAAAAGCTTTGGTGAGTATTAAAGCAGTTTTGTTTCTTTTTAGTTATTCATTTCTCAGTGTATTTTTACCCAACTAGCGTTCACAGAGAAGCGGAACTACACCACACAGACAAGCTAGAAGTTTTCTTGGGATGAGAGTCCTCGTCATTATATAGCACAGTCAAACACAGCCATGGACATGTCCACATGAGAGAGGTTTACCTCAGACAACTTTGTCCTCAGGAAGTGTGGAATCAGTAGAACTCAAAAATTACTTTCTTAGTAGCACTGAGAGTTTTTGGCCCCTCCATAACCTTGTATGACACCATGGGGTTTTGGTGAATGTTGGAGCCTAAAGTCTTTCGCCTGGATGATAGACTGGGCTCAGAAATGCACTTTCTCCGCTGTGAATTAGTAGCCCTGGAATTTGATCATACATATGGCCATGGAAATGATTCAGCAGGGTTGCTATCGCCATTGAGCCTTTGGCTGTTCACTTTCGAAATGCATCAGAGATAAAAGGGATTGGAACGATAAATATCACTATATGCAGATGATATGGTACTGTATATATCAGACCCACAAAATTCTGTGCCTGCAGCCCTAACTATCCATCCATCCATCTATTATCCAACCCGCTATAACTACAGGGTCACGGGGTTCTGCTGGAGCCAATCCCAGCCAACACAGGGCACAAGGCAGGAAACAAACCCTGGGCAGGGCGCCAGTCCACCGCAGAGCCCTAACTACACTAGGAGAATTTCAAAAGATATCTGGACTCAAAATTAATTTTAACAAAAATGTGCTTTTTGCAGTGAATTCTCTAGCAAACAACATTACATTGGATACCTCCTCTTTTATCATTGCAGATCAGTTTAAATATCTAGGGGTAAACATCACAAGTAAATATAGTAAATATAAGGTATCATCAATATACTAATAACCCATTTGTCCTTCATTCACTCAGAATATGGAACTAATGTAGGAAACACTTCAAGTTAGAGAATATTTTATTTGTGGCACCTCTACATTATAAAAACCTTTTTCCACCCTCTCAAACTTACACATTTTTTAATGTTTGGAAAAGGTATGTGTGAACCGGCCCAGGACACAGACAGACGGACATCTTTTCTTCCACCACACACGTGTTTATTTACAACTATTTACAGTCTTAAGTGCACACAAACCCAGTGCCTCCAGCACCGATTCCCCAAAGTCCGGACCTCTCACAGTCCTTAAAGCCTTTCTTTGGGCCGCCGCCAGTCCTCTCTCCAGCTCCGTCCTCTTTCACCTGACTTCCGCTACTGAATATATAGGAACCCGGATGGGCTCCAGCTGCTTCCCGGCAACCTTCTGCAGACACACCCCCGTGTGGCGGAAGTGCCGCTGCGCACCCGGAAGCCTTCCGGGTGTCCCTGCTCCTCTTCCCCCCAGCACTTCTTGGTGTGGCGGAAGTGCTGAGGTCCAGGGTTGTTCAGGCACCGGGGCGCCGCCTGGCGGTGGCCACGGGCCCCTACAGGGTTGGGCTTCCAAGCCCTCTACCCGAGGCCCCCAACACAACCAGGGCGGTCTCCCCCTCGTGGTCTGGAGGAGGCACAAGCCCTCCTCCGGTCCTCCTGGGCGTCCCGGCTGAGCTCCACCCCCAGCCGCATGTGACATATGGGATTAAATTATTCAGAGATTTGTATATAATGTCTTGGCATCCTATGAATAATTACACTCAATTTTGTTTCCAATCAACACCATTTTCCACTATATCCCAATTAGAAACTTTGCTAAACAAATTCGTCCCAATTTTCCTCACCTCCCACCTATTTCTATTCCAAAAGAGATATTGATCAGTCCTGAAGGCTCAGACAGCATTTCTGTAATATATAAAAAACATTTTAAAGTCCCTTCCTTTTAAAGATCCCAGAGTACAGTGGGAAAAGGATCTCTTACTCAACATTTCAGAAAAGGAGTGGTAGGCAGCCATGCACAGAATTCACTCTGCATTTAGCTCTATATGCACAAAGCATTCAATTGTCCAACTTAAAATTTTTTATCAACCACATCTGTCCTGTTTAAAATTGTCCAAAATGTTTCCAGGGCAAAATCCAACCTCTGAACTTTGCAATCGAGCTCCAGCCTCACTAGGCCACATGTTTTGCGCCTGCACCAAATTAACATCATTCTGGACCAAAATGTTTAAATGCCTTTCAGACAGCCTTGGTGTCACAATCCCTCCTAACCCATTAACAGCTGTGTTTGGTGGACTCCCAGGTGGGCTTAAAGTGGAGAAGTACAAACAAACTGTGATTTCCTTTACTTCACTATTGGCACATACACTTATCTTGCTCAACTGGAAGAATCCTAACTCACCTCTGTTAAGTCAGTGGGTAACTGATGTTATATATTATTTGAAATTGGAAAAAATCGAATTCTCTCTTAGAGGATCTGAGCAAAAGTTTTTAAAAACCTGGCAGGATCTAATCAATAATATTTTAGATTAAGCACTTATATTGGGGAGAAAGACTCCTTTCCTTCTTTACTACTTTCAGTGTTTTACTCTGGATGTTGGCCTTTCTCTCTTTTTCATAGGTGGGGGTTGAATTGAATTTAGTTTTATTAAGTCTGACTTGATTGTATGGAATGTTACATGCTTTAAATAAATTCAATAAAAGTTATAAAAAATGAATGATTCAGCAGATACTCGTTTTTAATGGTTTATAATCATTGATCTTTCAACCCTCGTTGAAGTCTTTTCTTGTTAGCCCTGTAAAGTATGTTTTGATGGTGAATGCTTTAAAATGTGATATATATACGGTATAAATATGTATGTTTGCAGTGCCGGTGCTGGGTTATTTTGTGTCCTAGGCCAAGTTTATTAGTGTGCCACCCAACTGTTTGGTAGCTAGCCCATGAGGCTGGGTTTTCCCCCCTTATGATCTGCACCCCAGGTGAATGCCTAATTCACCTTAATTGTGGTGCCAGCCCTGTATGTTTGTCATCCTGGTTCATGAAAACCTAATGAGCTAATGCACAGATATTTTTCAGTGACCTGTCATACAGAAGGAATATATGGTGTACAATAAGTCTTATTGGAAGAAAAATGTCCCATTGGGTAAGTTTTTTAGAAGAGGTTTAATAACAGCTTCCACTGAGCTGTCACTGTTTGAGAGCATTTGTGGGTTTAAACCAACTATTATAGTCATGACTTCCACTGTGTCCACTGTTTCTGGTTCATCAAAACATTTAAAGAAGCTTAAAAGAAGTTGGGAAAATATTTGAGAGAACCTGTTGAAGGCAGAAACCTCCGGCAAAAGATTTTTGGATAGAAGGGCAAAGGTTCAGTGGGACAGAGGTTGTGGCTTCTCACGCAAGACATCTCCCTCAGAATTCTGTCTTGGAAAGTAGCACCTATAGTATTGTCAGAAAAGTGGCTCTGTATATTACAAATGGCCTCTTCTGTGTCATTTCACCCAAATTTATATGTTCTAATTTATCAGAATTTCCTTTTTTCTTGTTCATCTTAGCCATCCTGTCTACAAACATAGTAGAGGAGAAATAATGTGAACTGCACTGTTTTTTAGACTCCAGAAGCTGTGCTGCCAACATTCATTATTTGGTCAATTTGAAGGTATAGCCCTGAAGGTCAACTCCTCGGGCACCATGTTGAGCATTCATGCCCCACGTCTTCTGAGACATCAACCAGGAAAGGATGATGGGTGTTTCTGGATTTTGTGCCTTAAGGAGATGATCAGAATCTAAATATTTGGGCTTTGTCATTTGTTTGGAATATTTTGCTTTGATTTTTTTTTTGTGTAATCTTTATCTTAGTAAGTTCATGATGCTGCTGTCTTGTGGTTTTTTATTTGTTTCCACCTTTTTTTTTATCCTGTCATTGCTACAACTAGAATGTTTGCCGTTGCTATGCCCGTTGCCAGTCATACAAACATGTTGTAATAATAATAATAATAATATAATAATAATTATTTACATTTACATTTACATTCCACTTGTCTATAAAATATGGTGGATTGTTATAATTACAAAAATCTATTTGTAGTAATAGGAGCAAACAATACAAGTTAGTTATCTTTAGCTGTGGACTTTCGCTATTTAAATTTTGGTTAGTGATTCTCAGTTGGCAACTCATTTGTAATTTGTTTCTCTGGCTTTTCAGGACTCTGCCTGTTTAATGTTGGTTTGTTCCTGTAATGCCCCACTTCCTCAGCTTAGAGGAGTTCCTAGAATTCCCTAATCTTCCTTTTTTATTTAATAGGTCAGGCAAGCTTATTTTAACATGGTGAAGTATTTTTCTCATGCCTAATGTCTGTTAATTAAAGTTGCTTCCATTTTTTTTCTTTGAAAAAAAAAAAACAACAAAAAACTCATTTTGGGAAATTTGGACCTTTTGCCATTTACATCTCCCTTGAGGATAGCTGTCTAGTGCTTTTCCTAAAAAGAATGAATGTTGTGTGACTTTATGAACTATTCACACTTTTGGGACTCCAGCTTTCACCATGCATAAGTAAATTCTTAATTTATATTCAATAATTCATTATTCTCGCAAATGATGAAGAAAATATAACCTTCAAAAAAAGAGAAGTGTTTAATCGGCAAATGGCCAGGCAGTACTGATAACACCCAATTAGAAACAAAATGATAATTCCTTTTTATATGTATGAAAAATAAATGAAAGAATCACATTACTTTCAGTTTTCATTGACATGTAAAGAGATAAGTTAGCTAACTAACTGTATTGATTATATTATGTCACAGCATAGTTATTAAAAATCACAGAGTACATGAAAGCCATTCTGACATTTACACTGTTTTAATAAGTAGCAGAAAGTCTGTAGCAATTTCTAATTTCTGCAATATTAAGTAAGCATTGATTGAATGATTTTAGCCAGAATCTTATTTCTTTAAACCATGATATAATAGTTAACACTTCAATGTCCTAATCTTATGAAAATACAAATCCATGTTGAATGTTACCAACTTTTCAGCTTTAACTTTGTGCTGCTTAAAGTTCTATCTATCTATCTATCTATCTATCTATTGTGAACTTGACCCAGGACACAGGCAGACAGACATCGATATTGCTCACCACACACTCGTTTTATTTACACTATTTACAGATTGTCCCGCGCTCAACTCCCCAGTGCCTCTTGCACCGATTCAACGACTCTAGGCCTTACAACGCCTCTGTCTCTCTTTCCAGGCCTTACAATGCCTCTTTCTCTCTTTTTCTCTGGCCGCCTCCAGTCCTCCCGCTAGCTCCGTCCTCTTCCACCCGACTTCCGCTCCAGACTGAAGGGAGGCGGCCTCTTATATAGTGCTCCCGGATGAGCACCAGGTGTTTCCGGCATCCATTCCTTGGCCACGCCCCAGCGTGGCGGAAGTGCCGGCTGTCCTCCCGGCAGCTCTCCGGTCGCCACAATAAGTCTTCCCCCCAGCACTTCCTGGTGTGGCGGAAGTGTCGGGCTCCCGGGATAATTAGGTACTGGGGCCGCCTGGCGGTGGCCACGGGTCCCTGCAGGGCTGGGCTTCCATGCCCTGTACCCGAGGCCCCCTGCTTAACCAGGACGGACGCCCCCACTTTGTCTGGAGGAGGCACTCGCCCTCCTCACGCCTCCAGCGCCCCGGCCGGGCTCCAGCCCGCCGGCGACTGCATGGGATCAACCGGCATCGGGGCGCCACCTGGCGGTAACCACGGGCCCCTACAGGGTAGGGCTTCCATGCCCTCGACCCGTGGCTCCCAATAGAACCAGGACGGACGCCCCCTCGCGGTCTGGAGGAGGCACAAGCCCTCCTCACGTCCTCCTGGGCGTCCCGGCTGGGCTCCAGCCCCGGCCGGGGGCCACACTATCTATCTATCTATCTATCTATAAAAAAGCAAAGTTGACAGACTCACTCATCAACAAAAACACTTTTTCCTGTTATAGTTAAAAAGCTGAAATTTGGCATTATGGTACATCTAGGGCATTCCACTAAAGAAGAACATTTCGATATATTTCAGTATTTATAGGGTAAATACACAAAATTGTTGGAAATTTCGTAACGTTATAGAAAAAAGGAAAATTAGCCGAGCTGTGTTTTTTATTGATATTCATGAATATTAAGGTAGCCAACATGCTCTGCAACTGTGCTAATAGTGGACTCTATGCAAACAAAGCTGGCTGACGGGCAAAGCCAACAGCACCACTAAAAAATAAAGTGGATGGACGACCAAAGAAGGGGCAGAAAAAAGGGACACATACAGTCAAGTGTGAAATGCCAGGAGACATTGTGGTGAAGCTCAATAAAGATGCAAAGCTCAGTGATGACCAAGAGTGACATAAACTTCAGGTTTGCCTGTGAGTGCTGGGGTTGCTTTGCTAAAAGCAAAAATGGAGGGATAAAGAAGTAGAGGTGGAAGACAAGCCTGGATGAAGAGCATCAGTTTAAACTTAACTGGTCCCCAAAGAGCTACTCGATTGTAATATATTTTCACATCTACAGACTTTGACAAAAGTCCACTACTGAAACTGTTTACATCTGCATGTACGTTTGCTTACTTCAAATAGGTATGTGCTACCATCGATTCTACAAAATTCTTTACATGTATATTCTGCGAACTTTAAAGGATTTTACAACTAAAAAAACACCAAAAGAAATACTATACATGGGTGAATGATGTAAACATCTAATAATGATAATATACACTGTATATTGAAATTTCACATTATTTCTTACTGATTACCTGCTTCAGGAAGTTGATCGAGTGACATAGAGTGCTGGAGAAACTCAAAAGTTCAAGTTCACAAAGTCACACAGTGCCCGAAATAAAAAAGAAGCTGTCAGATATCAAAGTCGCTGTGAATAGGCAAATCGTAGCCCACCTGACCTATGGCAGCTGATTAGGGTACAGAGAACAGACAAAAAATAGGCACACAGTGGCAAAAAAGGCTCGAAATGTCAACTTTAATCTTGAAATTTCCACTTTAATCACGTAGTTCATTTTGTCATTAAAGTGAAACATCATAAACTTCATCTTTAAATCATTTAATTTACTAGTTTGTTAAATACCAGCGTAACTAAAGTAGCACGTTAAAAGCTTTGTATTGAATGTTTCCTACTATGTGTGTGAATCACTATGTGCTTCTTAAACAGGCTTTCTCTTCCTCTGACTGGACACAGAATCCATTACATTCACGATATGACAGCTCTCTGAATAAATTAAATACTGAGATGTATACTTGATATCATTTTCATGATGATAAGAATTAAAGCATGTTATTAAACACGGGAACACGGTGGCGCAGTGATAGTGACAAGCTGGCACCCTGTCCAGAGATTGCTCCTGCCTTACGCAAGATGCTTGCTGCACTGTGCGCGCCCTTTGATGAAATAATTTATTGCAGCAGTACTGTCTCTTTCAAGCGTACTAACCCCCTATTCCTGTCCTTCAGTTTCTTTATCCAAGTACCCAGTCGTCACACAATCAGCTCTGTAATAGATGTTAAACCACATGTAAGCTTAGAATGCCGATTCTTCAAAACTGTTAAGGAACATTGAAATATCTTCATAGTACGTGTTTAATTATTCTATCCATCCAGTGTCATGCCAGTCCCAACAAGAATACAGCACGAGGCAGGAACAATCTCTGAACAGGGTGCCAGATCGTTGCTAGCGCTGCAACACTGTGTCCTCACATGTTTAATTATTAAAAATATTGATTATTTAAATGATGTTAAAATTTTATCTGTATAATAATAATTTATCTGTATAATCTGTATAAAAACATATTTTGCTGCATTTCATCTTAAAAATGTTATCTTCATCATATGTAAATAGGCACTTTATAAAATGGCTCAGGTTGTGCAATATTATAACTGTATCGCAAGTTTACAGTGAGGTAATAGTACTTATAAGTACAAAGTATTCTACAAGGACCACTTGATGGACTGATTGAGTGCATTTAGAGCTCTTGGGATGAGCCTACGAGTATTTCTGAACCATGAGGTCCGTACAGGAAAGGCTCTGAAGTGTTTGCCGTATGGGAGCAGTTCAGATAGCGCATGGCTGAGGCAGCGTGTGTATACCGATAATTCTCTTTCCAATCAGGTGCTTGAGAGCTGTGATTCCACACTCAGATACAGTGGGATAAATACTTGAGAGTAACAACTCTAAAGCAGCTATGGTATTTGGAATAGTTTGGCCATTCCGTGGACCATTATATTGTTACGGGTTAATTACAATCGGATGCCTTAAACTAATAAAACAATATACGGTTAATTTCTGTGTATTTGATAAAGCTGTCAGGGATGTGCATCTAAAAAAGAAAGGGAAACCACACTGGAATAAAAGTACTGGTTTGATGCTGGGTGACGTGAGTTTGCAAACCCAAGTGGAGAACTTGCATACGCCAAGAATTTAGCTGTTGTGAAAATGTGCGTGGCTTTACGCCAAGTTTAGTTTTTATACATCGTGATGTGAGTATGGAAACGGGCGTACGCAACATTTTTGTGCCAATGCACTGTTTATACATGAGGCCCCAGGAGAGCAAGAAAGATGACAGTGCTTGATATGCGAGTAAATTCAAAGCCAAATAAATTTCATAAACACAGGAGACAATGAGATAGGGTGCAAGGAACATCTAAAGTGAAATCAGTGCTTGGAAGGATGTGCTGTTTAATTTATATAAATGACCTAAAAAAAATGTTACTGACAATCTGGTTAAGTTTGCTGATCACACTAAACTAGGTGGAATGGTGAATAACCTTTCTTATACATAAATATCTATTCATGGAAGTGTGTATGTCTGTCCAGCCGGAAGTGAGAGGTGGAGTCAGGGTATGGGCGCCACCTCCAAAGAAACAGAAAACTTGCTTAGCCACTAATAACGCAAGTGAGGCTAGCACATCAGCAAAATGAAACCTCCAAAGAAAGACAAAGTCGCTTATCCGCTAACATCGGCAAAACAGTATCCCTTTTATTGTTCTTCCTACCGCTAATGCACAAGCAATGCAAGCACATCGACAAAACAAATCCTCCTAGGAGAAAGATGCCCAGAGTAGTTTCTTTCAATTATCTGACGTCTCTACATTTCAGGTTTTTTTTCTGAGGATTTCAATAGTTTTTAGGACCCCAGGCAAATTAAAGCACGGGCTTATGCAGTGTGACAGATTGGGTCTGCTATTGCTCCCTTGAACCCTTGTCCAAGACGTCAGACACGATATAAAAGTCCAAATGTTGACTTTATTATTACACAACAGTGCACAAAGCACCCTCCTCTCCACAATACTCATTAAATAATAAACAATAACCACAATAATCACTCCACCACTCCCAGACGCGTTGCCACCCTTCCACCCAGCTCAGCTCGTCATCTGTTCCCAGAGTCCTTTTATATTCCTTGACCTGGAAGTGTTCCAATCCCCAGTCCATGTGATCTCCTATCACTTCCGGGTCAGATAAAAAGTCCTTTTCTTCACCCTGGAAGCACGTCATTCCCCTTGTCCATGTGACTCGGACGTACTTCCGGGACGTAGGGCAAATACTTGTTGTTCCTCCCTGCAGCGTCTCCTAGCGGCCCCCATGGTATCCAGTAGGGCTGTGCATAAAGACTCTAATGTCCATGATGCCCTGCTGGTCTTCGGGGCACCTCCATACTGCAGGGAGGGCTCCACCTGGTGGCGTCGGAGTATTGGCCAGGATGAACGGCCGGCCATACATCACAACAGCTAGTATAATATAATCTGCAAAATCGTTACACATGGACTTGGATGGAATTCAAAGTTGGGCAGAGGATATTTAAATAAATGTTACATTTTGCACATCCTGTAGAAAGAAAAAACTATTTGATATACAGTGCCTTCAGAAATTAGTCAGACCCCATCACTTTTTACACATTTTATGTTGTGCTAAAATAGTTTAAATTATTTTTTTCCCCACATAATGAAATACTCAGTACCCAAGAATGAAATAATTTTTGCTAATTTATTAAAAATACAAAAATAAAATGTTACATTAAAGTAGGTATTCACATCCTTTATTCCGTAATTCACTGAAGCACCTTAGGCAGTGATTACAGCCGGGAGTCTTCTTGGGCCTGATGCAACAAGCTTTGGACACCTGGGGATTTTCTGCCATTCTTCTTTGCAAGTCCTCTCAAGCTTTGTCATATTGGATGAAGACCATCGGTGGACAGCTATTTTCAGGTCTCTCTGGAGATATTCGATTGGGTTCAGGTCTGGGCTCTGACTGAGCAAATCAAGGACATTCACAAAGTTCCTGTTGGAAGATGAACCTTCAGCTCAGTTTGAGGGGCAAAGTGTTCTGGAGCAGGTTTTAATTACGGATATCTTTGTGCTTTGCTTCATTTGGTTTTCTCTTGACCCTCACTAGTCTCCCATTTCCTGCTGCTGAAAAACAACCACAGAGCATGATGTTGCCATTGCCATGCTTCACTGTTGAAATGCTATTGTAGTGATGAGCAGCCCCTGTTTTCCTCCAGACATGAAACTTAGAATGAAGGCCAAAAAGTGCAATCTGGGTTTCATCAGATCAGAGAATCTTGTTTCTGTCAGTCTGCGAATCCTTTATACGCCTTTTTGCAAACACCAAGAGCTTCCATGTGTCATCTGGTTACTTTGCCATAAAGTCAGATTAGTGAAGTGTTACAGTGGTGGAGGTTTCTCCCATCTGTACAAAGGTTCTCTGGAGCTCTGCCAAAGTGACCATCATGTTCCTGGTTACCTCTCCTACCAAGGCCCTTCTCCCCTGACTACTCAGTTTGGCTTAGAAAGCCAGTCCTAGAAAGAGTCGTAGTTGTTTCAGACTTCTTCTGTTTAAAAAACTCTCTTGGATGCGTTCCTTTCTTTTACCTTTTTGCATGTCCTTGCCATGAGCCATTATTCATCATTTCCCTCCTTTACCCCTAACATGTCTTTTGCTGTTTCTCTACATATATTCTTACACTCCTTTCAAATTACTTGTTTCGTTTGTAATTAAACTTTCCTCTTTATTTTGTGATTCTTTTGCAATATTCACCATTTAAACATTGCAACTCTTCCTTTATTTACTTGGTCTTATCGCAATAATTTGATTTTTATTACCCCCATTCCAGCAAATGGTCTGTTTTCTGCAGTTTTCCATCCATCTATTATCCAACCCGCTATATCCTAACTACAGGGTCACGGGGGTCTGCTGGCGCCAATCCCAGCCAACACAGGGCACAAGGCAGGAAACAAACCCAGGGCAGGGCACCAGCCCACCGTAGGGCACACCCACACCCACACACCAAGCACACACTAGGGACAATTTAGGATCGCAATGCACCTAACCTGCATGTCTTTGGACTGTGGGAGGAAACCCATGCAGGCCCGGGGAGAACATGCAAACTCCATGCAGGGAGGACCCGGGAAGTGAACCAAGGTCTCATAACTAAGAGGCAGCAATGCTACCCACTGCGCCACCGTGCCACCCTTTCTGCAGTTTTTCTTTTCAATATTTTTTTTTCTGTTTAATCCTTTAATGGTATGGATGCTGCCAATTACTTCCTAGTAGGAATGTCTTTCACTAGCTTCTCTATGTTCTACAGCCACTGTGTAGTATGTTATGTCAGAAGTCTTCTTCCATGTAACCTGGTGGTCTTAATTGCACAGTGTCACAATTATGGTTATCCAGAAGCACAATCAAAGTATTTTTCTTAAAAGAGAAACAGGTCAGGATAGGTATAGAGAGAAGGTTCACATGAAGATATGGTACCCAACAAATAAAACAGGCCACTGTCTGGTGCTTGTTGTTTTGAGATCTTTATTGTTTTCATGTGCTTAATTCTTGGTTATTCTCAGTTTTGACCTAATTAATTAATTAATTTTTATATTTGAGCTATATTCAAATGATATCCCAAGCCTGTCTCCCCATGGCATACAGCAACAGTGGTAGCTCAGGAACACACTCCTTCGAGTAACCAAATGAAGTAAAAAAAAATTGTACACATAATTTACATTTTCCACTTACACTTCATCATGCATCCATACTCCAGGAGCATGTTGGAGGCCTTGCTCTTGAAGTAAACTGGGAAGTGACTAGAGTGGAGGGGGGGACCTCCGAAGAACCTTGACAATGGTTTCAGCCCACCCTGGTAGCCCTATCCCTTCCAGTTGTCCCACTGTATGGCCAACGTTACCAGAGGCTTTAGAAACAACTCAAACCAGATCATTGAAATAATCTCCCAGAGCTTTATTTTGTTATTTTTTTTGCTTTCATTTTCCTTTGGTTGAATTAGTATCACTGCTAATAAACAGGGATCTAGTTGGGGACCCCAACATTTATTTTTGCCCTGCTTCCCTCATTCCACAGCCTCTTAATCCTTACTTAAAATACAATACAATGCCACTTATTTTTGGTATACAGTAATCCCTCCTCGATCGCGGGGGTTGCATTCCAGAACCCCCCGCTATTGATGAAAATCCGCGAAGTAGAAACCATATGTTTGTATGGTTATTTTTATATATTTTAAGCCCTTATAAACTCTCCCACACTGTTAACATTATTAGAGCCCTCTATACATGAAATAACACCCTTTAGTCAAAAGTTTAAACTGTGCTCCATGACAAGACAAAGATGACAGTTCTTTCTCACAATTAAAAGAATGCAAACATATCTTCCTCTTCAAAGAATGCGTGAGAAAAGAGAGAAATGCGAGAGAAAAGCAAACAATCAAAAAATCAATACGTGCTTTTGGACTTTTAAGTATGCCGAAGCACCGCGATAAAGCAGCATTTTTTAGAGGAGCGTCCGTAACCTTTAGGCAAACAGCCCCTCTGCTCACACCCCTTCTGTCAGGCGCAGAGAATGTCAGAGAGAGTGAGAGAGACAGAGAAAAGCAAACAATCAAGCACCGCGTGGGAAGCATATCTTATATCATTGAGGAGTTTTAGTTAATACGTAATACGTGCTCTGATTGGGTAGCTTCTAAGCCATCCGCCAATAGCGTCCCTTGTATGAAATCAACTGGGCAAACAAACTGAAGAAGCATGTACCATAAATTAAAAGACCCATTGTCCGCAGAAATCCATGAACCAGCGAAAAATCCATGATATACATTTAGATATGCTTACATTTAAAATCTGCGATGGAGTGAAGCCGCGAAAGTCGAAGCGCGATATAGTGAGGGATTACTGTAATGCTTTCAATGAGTGTAGCCGCAGAGCCCTGTGAACAATTCTCAGCCAAAATGCAACTATAGATGATATCAGTGGTTCCCAAACTCGATCCTGGGGACCTGCAGGTTTTTGTTTCAACTAGATTTATAATCAGTGACAATAATCGATAACAACTGTCCTCTTTTAATTAGCTGGTCTTTTTTACTCTTCTCTAATTCTGCATTCAGAAAAAACACAACAGTATGTTGTTTTTTTTTTCATTTATAAGACATTTAGAAATATTTCTATTTTTTTTCTAAACCTTTAAATGCTTAACTCTTTTTTTGGTGTTTTCCTATTATTTTCCCTTTTCCTGTGTAGTTTGCTCCCTTAACTCTAATAGTGACAATTAACAATCAGCCCAGCAGACACCTGGGATGATGAACGCTGCAACAACTTCAGCCTCAGACTTGCTTATTAATAAATAATCAATTAAATAACCGGAACATCTGGAAGCACAGAATGAAAATTAGATTGAAAATACTGTTAATGACTTAAAAAATGTATATATTCCCCATATAACTGCTTATTACGTTTTAATAAAAATCTACCCAACTTAGTTTGTAATTTCTACATTGACTCCAAAACACAGGGACTAGGAAATAATGACTCACTTAATTAGGCTGAGTGCATTGAAAAACAGAAGCTGGTTGGAACAAAAACCTGCAGCCAAGTTTGGGAACCACTGGATTATACTAACTACCAGTGGTGTGCAAGTTCACACCTCACAAGAACTCGCTCAAAGTTCAGTTCACACAGATTAAAATGAATAAATACACGTTCATAGTTCACCATTTCAATTTTGAACTAGTTCATGTTCAGTTCATTTTGTATTGTTTAAGGTGTGAGAATAAATGACCCATGAGTTTACTTTTTTCAATTTTGCATGCCTTATATTAGGCTATTACAGTGTTCTTGAATAAAATACAATAATTATGAAGACTTTTTTATTTAAATGCACTTTATTGAGTTATACCCAGCAACAAACACGTATAACCATATATGTTAATATCCTCCCGGTCAAAAAAGAAATTAAATAGATGCAAGTATGCATATAAATTACCCATCTCTTTCCAGCCATGTGACACAAATGGTGACTGTGGGACCAGCATGTAGGTGAATTAACGTATCATGCTCACATATTGCATGTCCAACAGAGAAAAATATAAAGTGACCTTGCGAACGTTTTCCTGAAAGCGAAAGCAGAGCTTCACCACATACTCGTCTCAGTGAGGACGCAGCTTAAGCACAAGCAGGCAGACACAGACAGTGCCTATTTGATTTTACTTCATTTTTTCCAAATACAAATACATGGCAAAAAATTAATACAAAATAAATATTCATAAAAATCCACTATTTGTGCTTATCCGAATACCGTACTCAGATTCGGCTCCACCCCTACATTACAGGGTAAGGCAAAGCGTTTAATCTGAACCTAAACCAGATCCAGAATGTCACCTAAAACTGAACGAGCTCACGTTCAAATTCTTCCCTTGCAAATACGTTATGTTAAGTTCACCGTTCTTAGAAAAATGAGCTTGTTCAATGAACGCGCTCTTTTGAACTAGTTCATGCACAACACTGCTAAATACTAAATACAGAACTAACCAATTGCATTTTTTTTGCATGTGTTGTTTGCTCATATATTTGCTTTCATGTCATCCATAACACTTCTTGTTGAATTGAATTTATTCAATTCAATTATTATTTATTCAGTTTTTCTAAACAGGTATCTTTTTCTTGCAGGTTTATATCATTCATGTGTATTAATAAGACATATTGAAATACCTTGGTTTAAACTGAACTGAAATTTTAGATTCTGATATTTCCTCCCACTCTGTTTATACCTAACTCTGGTTCTTTGTCCATTTTCACTTCTACAACATAAATCTGAGGCCTGTTCTTTCAGATCAGATTATTTTTGCCACATTTATTTCATTTTGTTCCACAAAGTCCAAATATCTCTATTTTATATCTGTCATTTTCATCGGTTTCCTGTGTAGTCCTCATTTCAATATCCCAAATGTATCACATTTCTTATATTTATTTCTGGCATGTAGTTTCAGTAGTAGTAGAAGTCGAATTTGCTTAGGAATTTGCTCAGAGCGACACCCCAACTCAGAGCGACATCCCACCTCCATAACTCCTTCTGCCTGAGCAGCCGTGAGGACCTGATGTTGGGGTCTTGGAGCTAAATAAGAACTCCCCAGGATAATTCCTGTTCAGCCATAGCCCCTGTTTATGTGGATAGGGTAACAAGTCTGTGAGAGGGTGAGAGTCAGAAAGTCCGCTCCTACAAAAGAGACCCCTGCGCAGTTAGAATCCCGATTTAGCCACTGCAGCCATGGCGGCTGTCCTTTTGGTCCACTTGCTAAAATACTTTTTCTGTGATCAGAAGGCCCTCTCTGGAGACCCCATAATCGCACACCCTCCACAAGTGTACAGAAGATAACGTTAATGCAGAACCTACTACTATACTTTAAGCCTTCCTGACACATTTTCTCCTCATGTGACAGTTTTATGAAGACTGTGTTTCACCATGAATTAAATTATTTTTAAATATTATTATTGATTTCACCCCTGTAAAATTAACACAATTGTATAAATTGTCCCTTATGTCATTTGTTATGGTTTATATGCACAGTTTAATGGTTACAGATCTCATTATACCATTTATTTTTATTAAAAGACAGGAATTTCATGAATAATTTTAATTGCATTCTTACATTTTTTTGTCCTGATTTCAAATTATTGTGATATGATATAATTGTTTTGAAAAGAACATGGCAACTAATAACAGACTAACATTAACAGATTAATTATAAAACTAT
This sequence comes from Polypterus senegalus, assembly GCF_016835505.1. Taxonomy (NCBI): domain Eukaryota; kingdom Metazoa; phylum Chordata; class Cladistia; order Polypteriformes; family Polypteridae; genus Polypterus; species Polypterus senegalus. The sequence continues at coordinate 33,186,909 of NC_053158.1, forward strand.
AAAAAATAGAAAAAGCCATTTTGTAGGATAAATGGATGTCATTAACCTCAGTTGTCATCATAAAAGTAAATTAGGTTAAGAAACAAATTACAGCACATCAGTCTAGCTCTCTTCAAAATTTTAAAAGACGGCTCAACCACGGGGTGATTGCTGTAAATGATTACAATGATTATTGTTTTTCTTCTTGACTTCAATGTGTATTGCAGTCCTTTTTAATCATGGCCATTAATTTGCTGTTTTTTTTCTTTTACCACTTGGCAGTCAGTTCCTAAAAAATGCCCCGAATTACAATTATAATTTACTGGATTCGAATCTCCGGCTGACAACATAATGTGCTGACAGAGGGAAGTTAAGAACTGAGGTCCAGAAATTCAGCAGTGAAACTCATGGAGACACATACATTGACATAAAAATTACAACCAGATTCCTGCTCAGCCTGTGCCAGTCCTTGTGCCGTAAACACAGTGATTTCTGTTTTATACTCCAGAATGGTTTTATTTGTTAAAAGTAAAATATGCTTAATTTAAGAAAAAAATACAAAAAAAGTTCACAGAAATATATGCTGAAAAGTAACTGAATAAGAAAACCAGAAATGTTTTAGTTCTTCCAAGTGAATGCATTTAAATATTTTTGCCACATCAGTAAGCAAGTCATCAAATATCTTATGATATGTGAAATTTGCCATTTTATCTTCTTTATTCCCCATTTTCTGAAGCATAAACTTTTCTCCTTCTGAGACTTTTTATTGTGTAGACTGTTTCTTTTTTAACTTTTTGTCTTCACTTTTTTATTATTTGAGGAAATATTTTCCTTTTATTTTTATAGGCACCAACATTTCCTCACGATGTTCGTGTGCTGTTGCTATGTGGTGACTACCAACGGATGACTGGAAGTACGCAGGGGTGACCTCTTACTTTCGACTCCTGACTATGCTATTGCTTCATACTCTGTTTAAGACACTTGTGATCTCTCAGTAGTGAACCAATTTGGCCCAATTAAGATTATGCTTCTTCTTCTGATCCATTTGCAAACAAATCTGCCTCATTTCTTGTCTCATTTTTTCATGGGCTGCTTTTCTTGGAGATGGTTGTGATGGTAGCAGGCCAAGCAGGTCAGCCCACAATTCCCTGTCCCCAGGTAGAGATTCTAGCTGCTCTGGGGGAATTCCCAGGAGTTTCCAAGGCAGCCGGGAGTTCTAATCCCTCCAGCATGTCTTGGTTCTACTTCATGACCTGGGACATGTCCAGAGCAGCACTAGGGGGAGACATCATGGGGTCTTCAAGATCTGCTCAGACCATCTCACCTGGCCCTTCTTGATCTGGAGGAGCAGCAACTCTACTCTAAGGCTCTCCCGAATTACTGATCTTCTCACTCTATCATGGAGTGTCAGCCCAGCCACCCTGCTTTAGTGCTGTCCTGACAAAAAAGATTAGTTCCACACTTCTACATGATGCTACAGTATTAACAAAGATTCCTGATCAAAATAATAAAAACAAAAAATGCTTTGAAAAGATCTGAAAGTGTTTCCTTAGATTTATGATAACTGTTGGCGATTTTGAATAAATATCAACTGAGATCACTACTCTAATGATTCCAGTGGACATCCTTTAGTACAACAGACCTGAGGGAGCATCTGACTTATGAACAATGTGGGTTCATATTGGCAAATACCAACAAATTTTGAAGAGCTTGCGTTTATGAAGGCTAAGATCATTTATGTAGCGTAACTGTACACCAATTCATTCTGCACCAATCAAGATAAACAGAATAGCATAGTCAAACAAATATCACATATCTTATATAGACATAAACTACTAAAATCTCTGTATAGACTGGATATATATATACATACTGTATATATATATATATATATATATATATATATACTGTATATACAGACACGTTGTAATCACCCCACACACATTTATTATACCTACTATTATTTACAGTTCAAGTGCTCACAAACCCCAAAAGTCCCCAAAGTCCTGGCCAACACACACAATGCTTTCACTTTCTCTTCAGCCCACTTTTATATGCACCCGGATGGGCTCCAGGTGCTTCCCGGCAATCTTCCACTGGCACTCCCCAGTGTGGCGGAAGTGCCGGCTGCGTACCCGGAAGCAGTCCGGGTGTTCCTGCTCCTCTTCCCCCCAGCACTTCCGGGTGTGGTGGAAGTGCTGAGGTCCAGGGCTCCCAAGGCATCGGGGCGCCCCCTGGCTGGGGTTTTTCCACAGTCTGAATCTCTTCATTTAATAAAAAGAGACCCTTTCCTGTCTGCACCCCTCTAGACTTAATTTTTAAATGGCTCGGGGTTTTTCGAGTTGCCGCACATCAAAAGAGTTAATTAATTCTGCCGGAGGTATACTCACTTCCTTGAGCCCGTCCGCTGTCGGCACATGCTCTAATGGGTCTCGTGGAGGCTTCTGGGAAATGTAGTTCTTTGGTACTGAGGACCGGGTTGCCTTCTTTGGCGGACTGCGGTCTGTTTTTATTCACTTATTTACAGCCCAATCAATCATTTCCCGGCCCTCCTTACTTTCCCCTTCGGAATGTCCAAGTCCGTATCTTCAGCTACGAAGGCGCAAACAGCGGGACGCGGATCTCCTCCTTCCCAGAAAACACGGGAGTTGATTACGTGTTCCTCGCTGGCCGCCGACATGCGGAAGTCTTCTTCCTTGCTCTCTGGCTCGAACAGGAGCGTGCCATAGTCTTTGGGTAAGTCTCCTTTCTCTCGCGGAGCCTCCAGGTGATCATCTCCGAGGTACATGAACGGGATAAAGTGTATTATTTCAAATGGATTATTGATAACCTTCCCAGCACGTACCTCAGAGCGATCGTTAGTCCCTGGATGTTTCTCCGGACTTGTGAGGCCGCTCCGTAACTCCTCCCGAGCTTTGGCCATTACGAACGTGGCTCTTCAGCAGGCGTTATCACTTGGTTTGCCCTTCTTGCCCATACCGGACTTGGTTAAGGTAGGATCCTGTGTTGATGTTGCGTGCCTGAACGTAGACTTCTCAGAGTTCTCTGCCGACAGAAAATTAAGATACAGGTCCTCTGCAAACGACGCTAGAGAATCCTGCGACTACGCCACTGTGACAGATAGGGGGTGCTATCGCTCCCTTGAACCCTTGTCCAAATCGCCAGACACCAGATAAAAGTCCAAAAATAGACTTTATTAATTCTGCACAGTGCACAAAGCACCCTCTCCTCCACGATACTCATTAAATAAATACACAATAACTACAATAAACAATCCTCCACTCCCAGACGCATTGCCACCCTTCCGCCCAGCTCAGCTCCCCATCTGGGAGTTCCCACATCCTTTTATATTCCCTGACTTGGAAGTGTTTCAATCCCCAGTCCATGTGATCTCCTATCACTTCCAGGTCAGATAAAAAGTCCTTTTCTTCACCCTGGAAGCACGTCATTCCCCTTGTCCATGTGACTCGGACGTACTTCAGGGGCATAAGGAAAATAGTCACTGCTCCTCCCTGCAGCACCTTCTATCAGCTCCCATGGTATCCAGCAGGGCTGTAAAGGAAAACTCTCCATGATTCCCTGCTGGCATTCGGGGGCCTTCTATGCTGCACCTGGCAGCGTGGGGGTATTGGCCAGGATGAATGGCTGGCCATCTATCACTATATATATATATATACTAGCGACTGGGAGCCCGATAGAATTGGGCTACAAATTCAACATTTGTGAAACCAATACTTTCTCTGCAAAGAATTATTTGTTTTTTAAGTCCTTGAAATGATTTTGTTATCAAGGCACTGATTTGTGCTTAAAATTGACGTTTTTGGCCGTAGTAATGAAGAGCTTCTTGTTTAAACGAGGCTGCCAGACATGAACTCAAGTCTTCGTCGCACCTCAATTGATTTTTTCCTGCTAACAAATTTTCAAAACAAACCGTATTTTACGACTGTAATCAGAGTCGGAGTAATAATTATGTTGGCATGGCGGATCATGTCTTGCCAGTCCCCGAATGGTGCGTGGTTGATTAACGTCAACCACAATTCGTCTTTAATAATTTCTGTGTGATTGCACATGGCAATGCCATGCCGCTGAACATTTTCACACCGCAAGGCACGGGCTGCTCGATTTCTTTCAACCCGTGCTGCATTTGCGGTAGCCCGAGCTTCTTCAGCCGCTTGTGCACGGCTCTCACGATTTCTTTCAGTGTTAATAGCATTCAGTAGTGCACATTCTTCATCTGTCCTTTGTGTCCGACTTGCACGATTTGTTTTAGTGTTAGTAGCATTTGTAGCTGCAAGGTGCTCATCCATTTGTTGTGCACATTGTGTACGTCTGGTCGCATTAGCAAGTCTACGTTCCTCGTCAGTCTTGTGACTTTGTTTCCTACGCATTCTTTCCGTGGCCGCTGGTCTTCTGGCTGTGTTGCAATCGTCACTCATTTTAGATCTGAGATCGGCTAAAATTTAAACAATAACCGTTGTTAATACCCAGCCGTCATTACTCAGTTTGCCAATAGATGTACGGATGCCAAATTGCATGATTCTAACTTGTATTGAGGCGAGGTATTGATGCGAACACCATCCATACGAATAGTATCAAATTATATATAAGGATATGAGAGAGAGAAAGAGAGTATATATATCCAAGGCACATATTATCAAATGAAAACGTCATTAACAGACATTTGAACAAGTACCTAGCATATTCAGACTTAAAAGAAGAACATGTAAATAATATAAGAGATTTTAAAACTAACACCCTCTGAACCCCACCTTACTAATCCACATCTCTTACATCTCCTCATCATTTGCTATATATTGCCTTTGAGCCCTATATGTCTAATCATTTTCTTCTGATGATGATACCTGACATGTATTAAAAGGTCAGGAATAAAAGACTGTTTTAAGAAACATGGATCATCCATAATGAAGAGTTGCTAGTCGGCCTAACATGCTATTTTCCAGAGACACAGGAAGAATATGTAGACTTTACATACTGTTTGACCCCAGGACTTTGGCGCTATTAGGCAACAGCATTAATCAATGTGACATCATAAGGGACATTGTTTAACTGAGAAATCTAATGGCATTGGAGTGTTACATCACTGGGCGGCACGGTGGCGCAGTGGGTAGTGCCGCTGCCTTGCAGTTAGGAGACCCGGGCTCACTTCCCGGGTCCTCCCTGTGTGGAGTTTGGATGTCCTCCCTGTGTCTGCGTGGGTTTCCTCCAGCTGCTCTAGTTTCCTCCCACAGTCCAAAGACATGCAGATTAGGTGCATTGGCAATTCTGAATTGTCCCGTGTGTGTGTGTGACCTGCGGTGGGCTGGCACCCTGCCTGGGGTTTGTTTCCTGCCTTGTGCTCTCTGTTGGCTGGGATTGGCTCCAGCGGACCCCCGTAACCCTGTAGTTAGGATATAGTGGGTTGGATGGATGGATGTTATGTCTCTAAGCGATCTATAATTGTGGACAGATACTGTGCTCTTTTCTCTCCTTTCTCTAAAAAAAATCAGAACTACCAATACTGTTATTAGCACTAATAATAAAAATAAAGCCTACAGACTTGTAATTATGTGGTTTGAATAAAAAAAATCTGTAGAATTTTAGCATCATGCCACTTTGGTACTGCACTGATCCTGCACCACCTGCATGTCCTACCAATGTGGTTTAATTTAAAAAAATACATGATCCCTACTACCAATACAACTATGTATTATTGTTATTATTATTACTATTATTATTATTATTATTATTAGTAGTAGTAGTAGTAGTAGTTTATTTTAGCAGAAATGAGTACTCATCTACGCAGTCTGTTATATAATCTTCTCTTTCCATCACCAATGATTAGATGGTGATCTTTGTTGTGTTAATTGAAAGATAACTAAAAGCAATTTAAATTTTCATTTAAGTACATTCAGCAAAGGGTATAATTATATAATGATTCAGATAAGGCATAATTGGTTTCAATGATCAGACGAAATGAAAAGCTGCAGATAGTGGTGGAATTGGGCAGTGCCAATAGCAGGACTGCAAAATAATGGTCTTTGTTTAGAAATTGGTCACGCTTCTGTATTTATCAAATTAATTACTGCTAACAAAATAATACCTAAAAAATACTTGCACTAATCTACTAAAGCAGTGCAAGGCAGACAGTTACATCCATTTTCACAGGAACAGACAAACTGCTTTGGCATTTCAGTCTCATAAGCAGGATTTATTAACTCGTGATAAATGCAATATGAAGCTCAGAGGCACTGATGTCCTCCCGCATCTGGCAAAATTTCTTTTGCATTTTCTAAGTAATACTTTCTACTTGCTGTCATTGCTAAAGGTTTAATATCCCCACCAAACACCAGATTTAAAACAGATTCTTCTTTATTAATAATAAACCTTAAGCTAGTCTAGTATTTGAGCTCAGAAAATGCCCTTATTTAATTTTAATAGCATGCAACTACAGTTAAATCCCTTTAAAGAATGTACAGATCAGACCCTATAACTGAGTACCCACAAAGTTTTCTGCAAAGACATGGTGTGAAGATGTGACCTTGGGTGAGAACTTCATGAGAACGTATGCTTGTGTGTTTACCTGAATAAGATGGCTGCTGATATTAGCTGGCAAAGACTGAGGTGGGCATCTTTGTCTGAAGAAGATTTTATGAGGCTAATGCAGTGGAACAACCCAAGCATGGCCTAAACCTCCAAATTCTTACAGAAAACCCAAAATGGCTGGTCACTGGCATGAAGTTGCCTAAAATGGAATTGAGGTTATTCCTGATTATTTTTCAGTAGAGAAGACCATAAATTGTCCTTTGCCTTAGGGTTGCAATTTTCTGAAATTCAAGGCTGAGTGCACATTTTGCAAACTGTTCTAATCACTCTAGGCACTTAAAATAGCAAATCAGTCAGATGTGTAAAAATAGGAAAACGTCTGCAGCAATTACAAAGAAAGAACTGTACCATTTATTTATTCATTTTTACAAGATTGATGCAGACTGTGCACCTTGATGTTAATGCTGTGATAATGGGATTAAACAGGTCTTCTGTGAAACACACTTTCATGTTTATGGATTTACTACATATATCAGGACATTACAACTATTCCTATCATTAAATACAATAAACCTACATGCAACACATAACAGATTATACTTTGACATTGTAAATCAACATGCAGAAGCCATGTAAGTCCATGTGATGATGCAGTAGCTTACAGAGCCATGTTTAGGAGCTACCACTTGAAGTAATTCTTTTCTGTAAGTCTTGTTTGCCGAAGAAGAAAAAGAGGGAGACATGTCCAGAGGCAGGAGGAGAGGAGGAAAGTAAACAGAGTGGAACTGAGGGTAGGAACTTTGAATGTTGGCAGTATGACTGGTAAGGGGAGAGAGTTAGCAGATGTGATGGAGAGAAGGAAGATTGATATGCATGCAAGAGACTAAATGGAAGGGGAGTAAGGCCAGATGGATTGGAGGTGGATTCAAATTGTTCTATGGACATGGCTGTCGTGAATACATATTTTAAGAAGAGGGAGGAACATAGGGTTATGTACAAGAGTGGAGGAAGATGCACACAGGTAGATTACATCCTATGCAAAAGAGTTGATCTGCAGGAGACTTAAGACTGCAAAGTGGTGGCAAGGGAAAGTGTAGTTAAGCAGCATAGGATTGTGGTCTGTAGGATGACGTTGGAGATCAAGAAGAGGAAGAGAGTGAGGGCAGAGCCAAGGATCAAATGGTGGAAGTTGAAAAAGGAAGACTGCAAGGATGAGTTTAGGGAGGAGGTGAGACAGACACTGGGTGGCAGTGAAGAGTTACCAGACAGCAGGGAAACTACAGCAAATGTAGTAAGGGTGACAGCAAGAAGGGTGCTTGGCGTGACATCTGGAAAGAGGAAGGAGGAAAAGGAAACCTGGTGGTGGATTGAGGAAATACAGGAGAGTATACAGAGGAAGAGGAAGTCAGAGAGATGCAGAAAGTAGACAAGAGTACAAGGAGATAAGTCGCAATGTGAAGAGAGAGGTGGCGAAAGAAAAGAAAAGAAGCGCATGATGAGTTGTATAAGAGGTTGGACACTAAGGAGGGAGAAAAGAACCTGTACCAATTTGCTAGACAGAGGGACCGAGCTTGGAAAGATGTGCAGCAGGTTAGGGGTCATAAAGGATAAAGATGGAAATGTACTCACAAGCGAGGAGAGTCTGTTGAGCAGATGGAAAGAGTACTTTGAGAGGCTGATGAATGAAGAGAACAAGAGAAAGAAAAGGTTGGATGATGTGGAGATAGTGAATCAGGAAGTGCAACGGATTAGCAAGGAGGAAGTAAGGACAGCTTTGAAGAGGATGAAAAATGGAAAAGCCATTGGTCCAGATGACATACCTATGGAAGCATGGAGGTGTTTAGGAGAGATAGCAGTGGCGTTTTTAAGCAAATTGTTTAATGGAATCTTGGAAAGTGAGAGGATGCCTGAGGAGTGGAGAAGAAGTGTACTGGTGCTGATATTTAAGAATAAGGGGGATGTGCAGGACTGCAGTAACTACAGGGGAATAAAATTGATGAGCCACAGCATGAAGTTATGGGAAAGAGTAGTGGAAGCTAGGTTAAGAAGTGAGGTGATATTTAATGAGCAGCAGTATGGTTTCATGCCAAGAAAGAGCACCACAGATGCAATGTTTGCTCTGAGGATGTTAATGGAGAAGTTTAGAGAAGGCCAGAAGGAGTTGCATTGCGTCTTTGTGGACCTAGAGAAAGCATATGACAGGATGCCTCGAGAGGAGCTGTGGTATTGTATGAGGAAATCGGGAGTGGCAGAGAAGTACGTAAGAGTTGCACAGGATATGTATGAGGGAAGTGTGACAGTGGAGACGTCTGCGGTAGGGGTGATGGATGCATTCAAGCTGGAGGTGGGATTACATCAGGGATCAGCTCTAAGCCCTTTCTTATTTGCAATGGTGATGGACAGGTTCACAGTCGAGATTAGGCAGGAGTCCCTGTGAACTATGATGTTTGCTGATGACATTGTGATCTGTAGAGATAGTAGGGAGCAGGTTGAGGAGACCCTGGAGAGGTGGAGATATGCTCTGTAGAGGAGAGGAGTGAAGGTCAGTAGGAACATGACTGAATACATGTGTGTAAATGAGAGGGAGGCCAGTGGAATGGATGAGTTTAAATACTTAGGATCAAGTAATAGGTATTGTGGAAGAGAGGTGAAAAAGAGAGTACAGGCAGGGTGGAATGGGTGGAGAAGAGTGTCAGAAGTAATTTGTGACAGATGGGTACCAGCAAGAGTCAAAGGGAACGACTATAGGACGGTAGTGAAACCAGCTATGTTATATGGGTTGGAGACGATGGCACTGACAAGAAAGCAGGAGACAGAGCTGGAGGTGGCAGAGTTAAAGATGCTAAGATTTGCATTGGGTGTGACGAGGATGGATAGGATTAGAAAGGAGTATATTAGAGGGTCAGCTCAAGTTGGACAATTGGGAGACAAAGTCAGAGAGGCAAGATTGCGTTGGTTTGGACATGTGCAGAGGAGAGATGCTGGGTATATTGGGAGAAGGATGCTAAGGAGAGAGCTGCTAGGGAAGAGGAAAAGAGGAAGGCCTAAGAGAAAGTTTATAGATGTGGTGAGAGAGAACATGGAGGTGATGGGTGTAACAGAACAAGATGCAGAGGACAGAAAGATATTGAAGAAGATGATCCGCTGTGACAACCCCTAACGGGAGCAGCTAAAAGAAGAAGAAGTCTTAGACTGTAATGGAGTGATTCTAAAAACACCTTCGTACATCACTACTACGGTTCTCTGATATTTGAGACCATCTGGTTATGCACAATACTCTAAAGTGTTGAAGAAACATTAGACTTTGGGGTCACATAGTCATTTAGGATAAAGTGTTTTGATATGTTTTCTGTATTAAAATATAGCTTTCATCTTAAAGAAATAGCATAAAGGGTTAATAAATATCAGAAACCAGGCATAAAGTATCAGGAAACCATATAACGGTGAAGAGAACAGTTTTGGCACCCAGTGTTAAGCCGGTTCGGTTCCAGTCGGGGGACAGTACCCACCAGATCAGCATCTCAATGGAAGCAAAGCCGATGACATATGGTGGGACCGCATTCCCATCTCTGGGGAACACAACTGTCATACCTGAAATGGAGGCATGTTCATTTGTTCTTTTGGGGATAACACACTGAATTAGACCCCAAGCCATTAAAATAGGAGTATTTTGTGCTTAGAGTTAGGGTTAGTCTTAGCCTAGATAGGTTAGGGTTTGGAGACTGATGTGAGCCATTTAATTTGTTAGCGGTGTTAGAATAGAACGGCCAAGAGAGAGTAAAAATATTTCTGTGAGTGCTTCTTGCCAGCCAGAGAGAATGTACACATAACACCAAGACTGCATGGGAGATCACTGGCGAGTAACGAACGGTGCTGACTTGGCTCCTCGTCATGTGGCTGGTTATTTGGGTTGCCATCTTGGGAAGTCACCCACATCTTACTCTGGATTTGGCATAAGTTCTCAGTAGAAAGTAATGCTATAAAATGGCTAGGTGAAAGTCTTGTCATAGTTAAGTAGCTAGGTGAAGATCCTACTAGAAAGGGGATACAAAAAGGGAAACAGCTAGGTGAGAGTCCTGCCCTGAGGTAATAAGTTTGCAACCAGTGGAAGACTGAGTCCCACAGGCAAATAGGGTTAAAAATAGAATAAGATAATTGTATAAAAGTAACCGATTTACACAGTACATAAAAAATGTGACTCTTTAACAACCTCCACACTACTCTACTTCCTCTTTTTTGCTTTTCTTTGCCGCTCCTGGATGTATTTGTGTCCTCTGTAGGAGAGTTATGACATTTGGCTCTTATCAGGTTGTAATATTAATGGGATTGGTTTCAGGTTTTTTGCTCAACAATACCCATTCTTTCTATTTTCCCTCTAAAGGAGAAAGGTTGATATTGTAATTTGCAAAGTCATTTTCATAGCAGGGTGGCATGTTGGCACAGTGGGTAGTGCTGCTGCCTTGGATTTAGGAGACCCAGGTTCGCTTCCCAGGTCCTCCCTGTGTGGAGTTTGCATGTTCTCTCCGGGTACTCAGGTTTACTCCCACAGTCCAAAGACATGCAGGTTAGGTGCATTGGTGATTCTAAACTGTCCCTAGTGTGGGTGTATGTGCCCTGCGATGGGCTGGCACCCTGCCTGGGGTTTGTTTCCTGCCTTGCGCCCTGTGTTGGCTGGGATTGGCTCCAGCAGACCCCTGTAGTTAGGATATAGTGGGTTGGATAATGGATGGATGGATGAATGGATTTTCATAGCAGTAAAGGTTATGTGCCAATAGTTTGAATATTGTGAGAACCAACTGAATGCTTTTCACTTGATATATATTAAGATTGACTTTATTTTATATTGTAAAGAATTTCTTGTTATGACAAATATGCTTTCAATTGAATGGAGTCTAAAACAACAATCAAACTAGATAAAACTATAGAGAATTTTTTTTGAGGGATCTAATTTTGAACATAATGAATGGATACATATACATTAAGCTTACCATCTTCTTATTTCATTTTTTGATCATAAAAAAGGCCAAGAGACAGAATGACCGTCTGTTTTACCACCAGTATTATTTTTAAAATGGGGGTATCTGCCACAAAACAGGCCTAATACCTTATGAAATATTATTTTCGGATCCATAAGTAACTTTCAAAAATTACAGATCAAGTATTTCAATACTGACTAATATGAAAAACAAACTTTTAAGCCTTTATACTGCAGGCAGAAGCTGCTTTTCCTAGCACATTGTAGATGACAGCACTTGAATATGAACCCAGAGACTGAGCTGTAATAAATGTAATGCAAACAAGCAGTTTGCCCAAATCCAAGGGAAAAAAGCCATACCAGAGAGGGGATGAAGTTGTGGATCAGGCCGTCAAACAAATTACTGTTGGACAATGTACCCACATTTTAGTCCAAGGGATCACTGGTCCCTGCTGTTAACAACTCGGCTGTGTTGGTGTGGCCAAATGATCATCATAGGTCGAGAATCGTAGAGGGCAGCCAGCATGTCATCCAGACTAGAGCCTCATTCATCAGAGCAGGAGTTACAGATATTGATATCCTTTGCTTTGGAGTATTGGACCCCAAGACCTGACTCACAATTTTACTCTGCAGGGTTCTGTGTTTTTTACCAGAGCCTTGATTTGTCTTAAAATTCATCCACGTGTGCAATTATATGACAATTGTTGACCAAGTACTTGAATTCTTCTTGCCCTAAGAGGTAGCACCACACCCTAATCTCTATTTTTCTGCAGCAACGTCTTTCAAGGAAGATTTGAACTATGGAATTATGGAAGATATGGAAGGAAAAGCTAATTATCTGCAGGCACAGCAAGACAAATTAACTCTTTTTCATAAGCAACATGTATCTACTGAATATTTCTAACTATTGTTTTATTAATGGAAATACTGCACGATTATTATGCATTTAAATTGTTTTGGGTTTAACCTGCATAGCAACTGGGAGAAAATAATTGAGCTGTTTAGAAAAATGAGATTAGCATAATATGGTCAGCACTTAGAGTAAAGGAAATATGGAAGAGCAAATATTTTGGACAAATGGTTTTAATAGGGCTTTTGATACTTGGTGAGAAAAGACAAGTAACCTTTAAGGAAAAATGTTTGTTTGTAATTTGGACTGTTAATCAGAATTTAAAACGTGATTACTGATAGATAACTTTACATTACAAATTATATTAGCACTTGTAGCATTACTAATTAAAAGTTAGTCCAATTTAAGCTTTCTTGGTTATGGATTTTAATAATGGAATGAATAATATAGAGTTTAACATAAAGGAAATTTGTTAGCCTTGAAGAATTGTAGTGAATTTAAGGGATGGTAAAGAACAAGTATTTTGGAAATAGAGACACTCAGGAGAAAATGTTTAAATCCATTAATACCAGTAAACCCCCGATTCTGTAAAGAATCGCAAATCCAAGAATGGCAATCACTTTCTGTTCCCTCCGATCTTTGGAGGGACGAAAAATCATGGTGGGTGGGAGCAACCTGGGAACGTTGTCATTTACAGTAGTTAAATAAATATATTTGTACTGGAGATTTTTTCTCCAGCCTTTGGAGTTTTTTTTTGTTTTTTCTGTCCACCCTGGCCATCGGACCTTACTCTTATTCTATGTTAATTAATGTTGACTTATGTTTATTTTTTATTGTGTCTTCTATTTTTCTATTCATTTTGTAAAGCACTTTGAGCTACATTTTTTGTATGAATATGTGCTATATAAATAAATGTTGATTAATTGATTGATTGATTGATTGATACTAAAATTAACCAATTTATTAAAAAACTAAAATTGAAATTTAATTGTTATATCATTTAAGCCCAAAATGTCTTTGAGTTACTGCACTCATAAGTAAAAAAAAATATCGGATTGCAAAGGTTTAAATGAAGTAAACTGGAAACAAAAAATTCATAAAGTGGTAAATTCAAAATGGTTAATCAAAAATTTCCTTATAAACAATATTTTTGGTAAAGATGGTTTCCTGTCCTTGAATCAGCTCTCCCTGGTATGGAGTAGTTAAAACATTCACCTTAATGTCACACGAACGCCGGACTCTTGAAAAGGCAACATAAAGTTGTCCATGTCCAAATACAGGCTCAGATAGGTAAATCCCTACTTTGTCCATGGTTTGTTCTTGGGATTTGTTGATCGTCATGGCACATGCAGCCTTAATGGGAAATTGGCATTCTTTAAGTTTAAAAGATAATTTTGTCCCTACTTTAAGGTTAAGATTGTGTTGTGGTAATCTGGCCGGGCTAATTGTGTTTAAATATTCTAATGGGAAATTAAGACGCTCAGTTTTGTGTTCAGAATCAACACTGTCAGTACTTAGAAAGACGTGGCTTTCTCCAGGAAGCAATCCAATCACTTGGTTATTTATCTGGTCAACGTCAATCGGTTGTATATATGGTGGTGTGCGCGTTTGTGTTCGGGCGGCGGTTGTATTGTGCACGGCTTGCTTTTGGTCTCTGATCTCGTCTTGGAGATCTACCATACTAAACGGAGGTTGTATATGCAGTGCACGTTCGTGTTCGGGCGGCGGTTGTATTGTGTGTGACCTGAAGTTTAGTTTACAGGTTGTGTTGTGATGTTTGGGCGCCACCTACTGACTCTGGGAAGCCGCTGGGTTTGACTCTGGGGCGCTGAGGCACTGTGCGCCTGCGCTTTCAGTGCTGCTGGCCTCTGGCATCCGTGCATATATACAACCTTCGTTTAGTAATATAGATAAAGTGAGGATATAGTTTAAGCCAGAAAACTCTTGAAACAAACAAAATGTACCATTTGTTTAAATGACCAGTGTTTTTCATGATGGATATTAATTTTATTTGTGTAACAATAATTGATACAGAAGGATGGAAGAAATGTCAATATTAGTGTTTTAGGAACTTTGCATTAGAATTAGATACAACATTAGGACAGGATATAGTACAAACATTTAAAAAGTTTGTAGAACAAGATATATGGGAAATGAAGTTTGTGGGATAGTGGTAACAGTTTTTTTAGGTACTGGGGCTCTTAGGACCATATAGACAGAAACAGTTGGTGGCAATACAGGACAAATAATTAATACTATGACTTCTTGGGCCTAAGTTATACAGAAGATAGCAAAACAAAGTAATAATTTCATACAACAGAGATTAAATGTCTTATGTACTGTGGTGAGTGTACATTTTGTAAATTATGAAAGACTAGATACAAACCAAGGGTTCCAAACAGTGGCAGAATAAGAAGCTTAGGTACAACCCTTACAATTTAAATGTGACCTTGACATGAGCCAGTGGCTTGCATCAATGAATGTAGTGTTAACGTGTTCCAAAGGGAGGATTGGCATCTACTTTCAGCAAGGTAACTGATCGCTTTTAATGGAAGAGCCTAGTATAGACCACAGCTGTAAATTTGGGCAACTTTGTGGATGAGGGCATGAGGTACGAGCATGGTTGTGTGTAAGGACTCTATCTCTGGTCATTGATTATACACATCATTAGCAATCTAAGTGAGAAGATTTTGAAGTACTAGGGGGCTTCGCTCGCCAACCCCCGTGTTTGGTTTTCCGGATACACACTTGTAAGATTTTTTTTTCTTTGAATTGTTGCTATTTCATTAGTTTCACTTTTATTTCAAAACTTCTGTAAAAACAATATTCAGAATCTTTCGTGTCCCAATATGCTGAATCTTTTAAATGAGGTCTGTGAGACTTCTGTTTAATGACTTTGTACCATAATTTAGGATAGGTTTCTCTGTTTGGAATTTCAGCACAGACAAAAAAATCCACATCATCAGCAGTTAATAATTTTTTTTTGCAAAGTAACCAATATATGCATATGAGTTAAACCCCATTTTTGAAATTCTCTGACTTAAACTTCAAAGCCTTATAATATTTACATACTTCTGACATATCACCTATGTCCATATATTCAAACACATTTCTCCAGTTTTGATGTCACTACACTGGTTGCCTGTGTCATTCAGGATTGACTTTAAAATACTGCTTATGGTTTATAAAGCCTTAAATAATCTCGCTCCATCTTATATATCGGAATGTCTGACACCTTATATTCCAAATCGTAACCTTAGATCTTCAAATGAGTGTCTCCTTAGAATTCCAAAAGTTAAACTTAAAAGAAGTGGTGAGGCGGCCTTCTGCTGTTATGCACCTAAAATCTGGAATAGCCTGCCAATAGGAATTCGCCAGGCTAATACAGTAGAGCACTTTAAAACACTGCTGAAAACACATTACTTTAACATGGCCTTTTTATAACTTCACTTTAACTTAATACTGATACTCTGTATGTTCAATTCTTCATAATAACTATTCATGGTGGCTCCAAAATCCATACTGACCCCTACTCTCTCTTCTGTTTCCACCACCTACTCAAAGCATCACGATGCTCCAACATTGATGGACTGAAAGCTAGAAGTCTAAGTGACCATCATCATCAGGTCCTTCCATGAAAACCCTAAATACAAAGAGGACTGTTTGACTTATGTTAGGTAGATTGCCCAGAGGGGACTGGGCGGTCTCTTGGTCTGGAACCCCTACAGATTTTATTTTTTCTCCAGCCTTTGGAGTTTTTTTTGTTTTTCTGTCCACCCTGGCCATCGGACCTTACTCTTATTCTATGTTAATTAATGTTGACTTATGTTTATTTTTTATTGTGTCTTCTATTTTTCTATTCATATTGTAAAGCACTTTGAGCTACATTTTTTGGTATGAATATGTGCTATATAAATAAATGTTGATTGTTTGCTTGATTGATTGATCTCTATTCTCCTTTTTGTTATTTCTCCGAGTAATAATTTATCTTTGTTTGCGCTAATGCAATGTTTACTATCTTTGTTTTGACACTGTTGTTTTTTTTCTGCTTTCATATTCTGTATCTTGCTCTGCATGTGTTTCGTGCCTTCGAGTCTTTTGAATTCCAGATTTCATTATCTCAAACCTGCTCTGCATGTTTGGCCCTCTTGTTTTATAACCTCTTTATGACATTTTACTTTGTTTTCTACTCTGTCTTTTATTTCTTACCTCGTTTTTTCCTGCTTTTTTTCAGTTACCCCTGGTCCGTGGCGATTATTTTCCCTCTTTTGAGTAATTTCCGTTTGTTTGCGATACTGCGATCTTTACTTTCTTTTTTTTATATTTTCTAATTTTCCTAGTTTCATATTCTTTAACTTTCTCTGCATGTTTATTGCGCCAAGGTTTTTTTATTGAGCCTTTCGAATTCCACTGCTTTCATAATCTGTAACCTGCTCTTCATGTTTGGTTAATCGGATATACAATTTTAAAAGCTTGTTTTTCTTCTTTGGAATCGTTGCTGTTGTGCGGGACCACAGATTCTCATAGTGTATGGTCCATTATTGTGTACATGCACGTTTTGTGCATTGAATGATCCGAAGGCGAAAAGACTTTGTTTTACACTCTTTGCCTTTTATTTCTGACCTCGATTTGTCCTGCTATTTTTTCAATTTCACCTGGTTCTGATGATTAATTTCCTTTTGTTTGCGTCAATGTGATCTTTACTGGAGCAACTGACATAAAAAAGTGTCACAAAAATCCTACTTTAACAATCGCCGACTGCATAACCCCAAACACAACTTTCTATCACCTTCTCCAACCCCTCCTCCCATGGGTCTCGCCTCCCCTCCCGTTTTTATTTATATAGAGAGAAATACCTGTGCTGTCTGTGTCACCATCAATCATAATATTAAATAGTCAAATTATATAGTGTAAGGTACACTTTTGTAAGTTATCATAGTTAATGTTCATTGGATCAGCAAGAAATCAGAATATTAATTTAGAGAAAAGCAAACTATGACATTGATTACAATGTTTTATCATCATAGAAGTTATGAGTTTATGGGACACAAATCTGAGACCAGTATTGCACATATGATTAATATAATTCAACTTCAAGTCAGTAAAATGAAAAAAAAAAAGTATTTTGATACATGTTATTGTTTGACTTTGATTTTCTATGTTTACTGTTATTTGTTTATGTTATTATCTTAGGTATTAATGATTTACGCTGATAGAAATAGATAGGATGAAGGTGGGAACACCAGACCAACCTCAAAGTTTTAATGGGGCTTTTACAAGGCCCAAAGCGGGGAATGTGGAAGAAAAAATAGATTTACGGGTCACATAGTTATTAAGGATAAAGTGTTTTGATATGCTTTTCATTTTTAAATATAGCATTCTTTTTAAAGAAATAGCATAAAAGGTTAATAAATATCAGAAAACTGTTCAGGCATATCAGGAAACCAGATTAAGGTCGAGTGAACAACAAAGACAAAGATGTAGTATGCAAAGTGAACTCAAAGATGACTAAGAAATCAGCATATGTCCAGTAAACAGTTGTTACATGCACATTAATATTAATGGTGGTGACTCAACCCAAAGGGTATAAAAAGAACCATAATATATTGAAATAGACTTTTATGTTATATAAGTCATTTGGGTGTAAACCAATGAACCAACCAGAATAAATGTATGCATTGATTGACACTGCATGTAAGTTCAATAGTTATTATATGAACCTCTATCCTTTGTTTCTGTTTCTGGGACCATTCTCATCATGCTGTAATAGACTGCTGTGAAATGCTCCCTCCTCAGCACCGTGCTGAAGGTGTAATAAATGATGCAGATGGACAAGCTTTTCTCCTGCCTGATTACTGACTAAAAGGTTCTGTCAGATTTGTTCTCTTAGAGGATTTTTCTTTTTCTTTAAATAAGATGTAGATTTCTATCACAGTGGTATGGTGGTGCAGTGGTAGCGCTGCTGGCTCGCAATAATGAGACCTGGGTTCGCTTCTCGGATCCTCTCTGCGTGGAGTTTGCATGTTCTGCCCGTGTCTGCATGGGTTTCTTCTGAGCGCTCTGGTTTCCTGCCACAGTCTAAAGACATGCAGGTTAGGTGCATTGGCAATCCTAAATTGTCCTTGGTGTGTGTGCCCTGCAGTGGGCTGGCGCCCTGCCTGGGGTTTGTTTTCTGCCTTGCACCCTGTGTTGGCTGGAATTGGCTCCAGCAGACCCCTGTGACCCTGTGTTAGGATATAGCGGGTTGGTTAATTGATGAATGGATTTCTATCACAAAGGTCTCACCATAGCATTTCAATGGGGTTAAGATCTGAACATTGACTTTCCATTTTAAAACCTTGTCTTTTTAAGGCATTCAGCTGTAGATGTTTTGGGTATGCTTAGGATCAATGTCCTGTTGCATGATCTAATTTCAACCAAGCTTTAGCTCAATGATAGATGGCCTGACAACCACAAAATCAATATTACTTTCACCAAAGCTAAACAGAAGCTAAGTCAAAAAGGAATAGCAAATGAATTCAAGACCAGAAAAAGCTAAAAAGACTCACTAAGGGATTTTATGTTATCCAGAATATCAGATGAAGAGAGATCTGTCAAGAGGATATTTAAAGAATTGCGTCAATGATGTCAGAAGCCACAACCTCCAAAGCTACTCCCACCAGCAGCCCGTGGTTCTTTCTTTACAAACAGAGCTTAGAAAATGATGTTGCTTGCATACAACACAAAAATGTGCTCCAGTAAAACTAATTAATAAAAAAAAAAATATATTCTTTTTTCCAGAAGTAATGAATGATTAAAAATTGTAGCTAGAATGTTCTCTGATATTCAAAAATTCCTAAATCCATGCATGGATTTCCCAGAAAAGTGTAGTAACTCCATTATTCATATTAAAGTTATTTTATTGGTAACAAAAACACTGTGGTGTTAATCATAGTTCCTAATGGATTCAGTGATTGAGAGGCTTCCAGATCTTCTAGCTATTAAAGAATTTCATGCCATTATCCCCCAAAAGCCATGATTGATGGCTGATGGTTGTGATGAGGTTCTTGTAGTGATATTCAGTGATATCCTCTGTCCAGAAGACCGTTTCAGAAGTCTTGTGACTCATTCAGAATGCAACTTTACAAACATAAGCCCTTCTGCCATATCCTTTTAGAGGATTTTTTACAGAGAGGGGCTTTATCCTGATTACCCTTTCATGAAAGCCAAATGTATTCTTTTTAATAGCAAATTTATTAACTACTAGTGACCGGGAGCCCGATCGAATCAGGCTACAAATTAATATGTTTGTGAAATCCATAATTTTTCTACAAAGAATTATTTGTTTTTTTTAAGTCCTTGAAATGATTTTGTTATCATGGCACTGATTTGTGCTTAAAATAGACATTTTCGGCCGATGCAATGAAGAGCTTCCTGTTTAAACAGGGCTGCGAGACGTGAACTCAGCTCTTCGGCACAACTCATTTGATTTTTTTCCAGCAAACAAATTTTCAAAACAAACTGTATTTTACAACTCTAATCAGAGTCGGAGTAATAATTATGTTGACATGGCGGATCATGTCCTGCCAGTCCCCGACAAATGCATGGTTGATTAACGTCAACCACAATGTTGACAACGACCATTTCTATAGAATCCCAATCCATATACATCTGATTATCGAAAGGTTCAGCCTTTTTTAGCTATTCGAGCACAAAAGCAAAAATAAATCTGGAACAGAATACCTAAAAAGGTAAATCAAAGAAAGCTAAACATGTCCACAAACCCAAAAATTTCATTTTGTAAACCAAGGAAAAGTTTAGAACCAGAGTCGGGAGAAGTTTAAAATAATTTCACACCATCCACTTAAAAGTCTGCAGTACTCTTAAACAGCACAAGGAGCTGTCCTTGAGCTGCACCATCAGGGGGCTTCACTCGCTTAGGCTCAACAGGTAGTACACAAGCCACATAAAATGGTACTGCAAGAATTATTACAAGAAATAAGAAATACAAACTCATAACTCTACTTGTTAAATCCTTACACCGGCAGATTTTAAAATCCTACTTTTAACATATAAAGCCTTAAATGGCCAAGGTCCAGCTTACTTCAGTCTCAGCTTTCAAATCCCAGCTGAAGACTCACTACTTCAGTTAGCATATCCTGACTAAAGCTGCTTAACTGTACATACTGCATCTCTGTTTTTAATCATTAGCACTAAAACATAAGTAATATGATAGTAATAATTTGTTCCTAACCCTCACCTATTGTTTTTCTCTTCTCTGTACTCAAATGTGCCACTGCCCTAATGTCAAATTGTTTGCCTGCCTAAGGAAAAGTCATCTCTGATAGAGGAGCACTGGAATCATAGGATAAAGGGGTCCTATCATCAGATTGGCCGGGCCAGCACTGTATTTACCCCATTTTTGACACCCACCGCATGCCCAACCTACCTGGAAATGGGTCTCTCTCTAAATTGCCTTTCCAAAGATTTCATCAATTTTTCCCTACAAGAGTATTTTTTGGGAGTTTGTTCTTGTGTTGTTAGAGAGTCAAGACTGAGAGGCTTTCAAAAAAGGGCCTTTTAACGCCCATCATGGCACTCCTTGTGTGATTTTGGGCTATACAAAAATAAACTGTAATCGTTAATTGTGTATTAAGAAGTAAATAAATAATAATATTGTTTTTGTGCCTTTAGTTTGAATCTAGAAAATGGTCTTAAAAAGCTGAATTTGTTTACCATCTTTTCCATGATGCTATTTTGCTTGTTGTGGATACAATCATTTTGTGGGGCAATAGTCAGGTAAATGACCTGGGGGCTCATGAATAAATGGTGCGTATGCACAAAAATGTTGCGTATGCCCATGTCCATGCTCACTTCAAGATGTATAAAAACTAAATTTGGTGAAAAGCCATGCACATTGTCAGTTTCTGCCAGTTTCTATGGTCTGCCTTTCTTTTCTAGAGTCATATGCATGATGCAGGACTTATCACTGAAATTAATTGCATATCATTTACAAATTTAATTCACTTGATTGTAATCATGTTGCTAGAAGACACGGCAAGTGGAAGAATTACAAGAGAGCACGTATTTATAGATTATGACGATTTCGATTTCCAAGCACTATCCTCTTAGAGCTGTGTGCTGATCTGGCGTTAGCTTTAGAAAGGCAGATTTTGAGAATTGTCCTCTACCTGCTCCTTTGCAAGTTCTGTCCACCCTCGGGTTTTTAGCCACAGAAGTTTTTCAATATGAACTTGCTGACTGATCGGATATTTTACAAATATCACTGAGTCACTCCATGCCAGCTGTGTGGGATGGTATTATCCACTTGTCATCCAGATATATAAGATTTCCTTACACCGTCCTTGAACTTGCAAACATCAAAGTGCAATTCGCAGCAAGGTCCGGTTTTCCAAATGTAATTGGAGCAAACAGTTGCACGCACACTGCTATTGCAATGGTGGTGGACAAGTTACATCAGCCAGGGATGAATCACCAAAAGAATGAGCTGGCATTATATCCATCATCTATAGCAGGACAGCCTATAAAAATGGCAACTCCGCACTGTCACAGGTACTAGTACGGCAAAAGACAAGCAGTCCTTTTAAGGACAGTGAGTCATCTCAAAGAGCCATGCAAAGAACAGAGGATCTACCCATTGTGGCGCATGACGCTATCACTATATAAAGGCGCCTTCAGATAATGAATTTACTTATGTAAATAGAAAGCATTTCTACTCTATTAATGTGCTGCTCTATAGTCCACAGGAATTGTGTCACATTCTGCAAGGGTGTAGCGTGATGAATAATGTGGCACACAATTGTGTCTTGCCCATACCTGAAGAGTTGCAGTATGATGAACCTAACCCTGACCTACCAAATAATCAGTCAAATTGGACAGTGTTATAACTTCGTTTGCATATAATTAGCAGAATGTTAAAACAGCTAATCAGATGCAGCATTTATTTTTTAACAAATTCATTTAATTTGTGGTCAATATCACATAGTATAGCCTTTATATTCCTTAGTTCATTGACCACATCTCTTCTCCACTATTGCATTTTTGTAACTCCAGTACAGCATCCGTCAGCACACAGCCAGGTGGTTGCCTGGCAGTTTCCAAGGCAGGGGTGTGTGCGCAGCCAGCACGGGAAGATGTGCTGAGCAAAGCAGCATCATCACAGAGTATATTTGTGTCTTCAGCATGGGGGTCAGTTTTTGTAATATTGTCAGAAACAAAACAAACAGACATTGAGCTGCAACTTTCCTTTCACGTCGACTTTGATAACTGTCCACTTCTTTTTTATTTTGGCACTGTGCGACTTTTCAAATTTTAACATTGGAATGTCTCTGCCATGCTGTATCACTCCTTCGATTTCCATTGGTTGTTTACTCCACTGCTCAAGCCCACAAATAGTATGTTTTTCCTTGTTTCCACTTCGCATTCACTGAAATTCTTCTCTTTTCCATGTGCTTTTGACATTGCCTTTTAACAAAACACTGAATTGAAAAGGCTATCTACAGTATATTGATTTGCATATTCAAATATGAGTAATTCTGAGGAAGTGGAGTCAGGGTGGGGCTGTAGGCATGTGCATTCGCATTAAAATTAATGTTGATTGGGATTCATAAAGGGAAAGTACATAGATCTTTGCTTATGCAGTTTTATGCACCTTAATTTTTTTGTGCGTACACACATTTACAGTTTTATCTTTACACAATGTTTTAGTGTGTATTTTATGCATGGCGTTATATATGTGGCTCCTGCAAATTTGTGGCTGTGACATCATGGGGTTGTGGGTATAAAGTTCACAATAAACACTTCCTGTTCATCCAAGTTTCCAGGAGATTATTGAGTGTATTTTGTGATTGATTTCTTGGTTAGTTCAACAACTTTGCACTACAATTTTGTTTTTTTGCTTTGGTTTTGCTGATCATGTTACTGCCTTCTTGATCATAAATCTCGCCTGTCCCTTGTTTCGTGCCTTACCTCTCAGTCCTAATAATAACTTAAACATAATTTATATAATATAATTAATATATACAGAGAAGAAAAAAATATTCAATAACAATATTTCCAAAATATTTAGGAAACAATGAAAAGGTTAAAGAAAAAGAAAATATACTTAAACCAGGGATTGAATCCTGGCTGCAGGACTAGGTCAGGCTATTTTTGCTGCCTTAGGTGAAGATAAAAATGTAACAGACAAACCGCAGGGTCTTGATGGCAATTGCTTCATATATAGCATGGAAGAGCACTGTCTCCTTGGTGCTTTGAGAACAAAATTACAACTATATTTTATAGAAGAGCTGCCCCTGTTGGTTTCGAGCGCTCCACCAAAACCTTTGTCACTGCTTAGTTTACTTGTACGGTAGATATGGCGGGCTCTGCCTGGTGGTGATATAACACAGTTGGTGGCACTTGATGAACATGTTTCTGTGATTAGCAAAACCAGGCTATAGTTGCCTTCTTAATGTATATGGAAACAGTAAGGGTGCACTTACTTTTTAATATATCTGTAGCATATGAAAAAGTCGTGAAGACACATTACAAAAAAAAAAAAGAAAATGTACTGTGCTTAAATCAATAAGGTGCATTTGGGGGGCGGAGTTAACAGTTTTAAACATTTTTTTTTATAATTGACTTCATCAAAGAGTCAGTAGTCACATTAAATATTTTTGAAACATTGAGTCACACATAAAAATAACAGTGACAACACAGTGCAATTACATGTGTTAGTAGAGCACATACATTAAGTTTTTTAATAGAAATTTTAACATTTAGGTGCGCTCAGGGACTTAGTTAACTAATTGCAAAGGTGGAGCATTTGATATTTTTTTTAGTAACCTCAAACACATAGCTATCACATTTTTATTTATTCACTTTATTGTAACAGTGAGTCATATTTAAAAATAACAGACAAGAGAATGCAATTATATGTGCTAGTAGATTACATTAAACACATGATTTTTACCATTTTACAGTGCCATGTAGTTAAAAACATAACACACACTGCTTGTGGTGGCTCAATAGCTTTTAAAAACATCAAATTCCAATTCAAGTGATGTCAAAAATTCTGTCGATGAATCTACAGCGGTTACTTGTTGGTTGTGTATAGTCTAAGACTAACTGTATAATTATTTTTTTTAAACATAACATTATTGAAAAGATGTACACCTGAAGGAGAATTAAAATCTCAGTTGACGTCTCATGGCCAAATGGTTTTCTGCTTCAGACTGTGATGGAGTGCAGGTCTGGAATTTTAACGATAAATTAGAGTGAATTGTTATAATTTATGCTGAATTATTATAATGTATCAATGATACAGTCATAGTGTAGTGTAATGTACTGCGAATGGTGAGGATGTCTGTGTTCACTTTTTAATTACAGAGCAGTGTTCTCATAGTTTGTTTTCTCTTATTTCTAGATCAATGACATTTAATTTTTGTTTTTTTTACTTTTAATGGTTTACTTACTTCAAGCAACAGAAGAAGTGAGTTACATGTTCCTGACTAATTTCCTTATAGAATAAATTTCAACCCAACCAGTCCACTGTGAGCCAAGCTTGTTTCACGGGGATAGATGGGGACAGACTGACGGACAGATAAACAGACATGCCGATCACAACAGACACTTTTCTCGTTATATGTGATTGCATGTAAAAACAGAGTCTAAATAGGCTTATTGTGGCTCAGACAGATTTCATAGACAGCAGATTCTAACTCAAGTGATGCAAAAATTGTCCTTTCTTAGTAATATTGGTAGTTGGTTGTGGAGGGTTTATGGCTAATTGTAAGAGTTTATCCTAGTAATTAAGACTCTGTTTTATCATCTATAATCTATTATGTCAATTGAACATTCTTAGTGTCCTGCTGTACTTCTGATGTAACATTACAGATAGATAGTGCAGAATTAGTTTGCATAAGGAAAGATACAGAAACAGTTAGTTTTCTGACCATTACCATATACGTACATATTAATGTAAACTGAAGTGTGCCATGCCATATAGAAATTTAAAGAAATGTCTCTAAGATCTGAGCCTTAAAGAAAAAAACTCCTATGCAATAAGAGATGTTATTTTTGCTTTTGTGTGATCAACTTTTCTCTTTATATTTTTGTATGAACTGTTTTGTTTAGAATTGTACTACAACTTTTAAACCAAAGGCACTTGGGACTGTGGAGTTTTTACTCAGGTTTCATATTTAATGGCAGAACCTTTACAGTAGGGGTAGCATGGAGGTGCAGTGGTAGAACTGCTGCCCAGCAGTAAGGTAGCCAGGGTTTGCATCCTGTGGAGTTTGCATGTTCTCCCCGTGTCTGCGTGGGTTTCCTCCGGTTGCTCCGGTTTCCTCCCACAGTCCAAAGACATGCAGGTTACATGAATTGGCGATTCTAATTTGGCCCAAGTGTGTGTGTGTGTGTTCGCCCTTCAATGGACTGGTGCCTTGTCCAGGGTTTGTTCCTGTCTTACTCCCTTATGCTAGCTGGTATTGACTCCAACAGTTCCCCACAACTAAGTTCAGACCTAAGCGGGTTAGTAAATGAATGACTGACTGAACTTTCCAGCAGCCAAAGCATTTTGGAAACATTGAAAAATGTGCCTATACTTATAAGCGGAATATTTTTGAAAGAAGCACCCACTTAAATTTATAATTTGTGTTGAAGTTTTATGCTAAAATTGTTGCCTGCATTGAACGTTGATGGATATTTCAGGTGATTGTGGCATTTTGTCAATAAAACATTGTTGGAGAAATATTGAATCATAATGTGAGGTTATTTTTAGTGTAACATAAATGTTGCTGTTGTTTTAGTTGAATACAAATCTTGAAGTGCAGAATAACCTTCGCTTTTATCTTTGCTACTGGAATTAAACATGTTTGGCATGTCTTTGTTTTTAACCACAAGCACTTTTAAATTTTCTCCCCTTTTTAATTTCATTAAAAGATAAAAAAAAAATCTGAACTGAAATAAAAAAAAATTCTGTCAAACTATCATAAACATAAACAACAATTTTGTACGAACAAGAGTAGTAGTTTTTAAATGGGAGTAGCAAAGAAACCAAAAAAATATATAAAAAAATACATGAGATTGAAACACAAACTCTGCTAACTAAAGGTCTTGAGATACAGAGTTGGGTTTGTTATACTTTGAAAATGTAAATGCAAATATAAAACACACTAAAGGAGACATACCTGTGATCAGGCCACATTGATTGTTAACTTACAGGGCCTAGAAAAAGTATTCACCAAAGTTTTCACATTTTCTTCTTATATAATACACTACGATGGCTGTTTGTCTGTCTAGGATTTTAAATCACCTGTAGCTTGCAAACCGTTTGACCTATTGATCTGAAATTTGGTACACATATACTGCGTGACGTCTGCTGTGTGCTTTCGGGGTGATAATTGACTTCCAAGGTTATTCCCTTTTTTATTTTGATTTTATTTTATTGTAGAATCAACTCTCAGCAGCAGCCAGCAGGGCGGCCGTGCAGCACATGCATATGGATGCCGTTCTCATCCCTACCACCTTTGCCGTCACTTCCTCTGGATCTTCACATCTAAAATCATTCTTGAGGCAGATTGAAGACTTAAGTGCCAGCTTAAGTGAAAAATTAAGGAAAATGTACTAAGTAATTGCAACAAAAAAATGGACTTAATCAGTTTTAACGCGAAAAGATGCCGACGAAAGAAGACAAGAAGCGGGCCGCTAGGGTGGAGAAAAGAAAAGCTGCTCAGGAAGCAGCAAGCACATCAACCTCTGAGCAATTGAATGCTAAACAGAGACAGAGAAAGAGGATAAAAACTAGAAATGCTCAAGTCAAGTGTATTCACGGCATGTTATTGTGCAGTGTGCCATTACTAGTATTCTTATAAAACATTGAATCACAGTGGATTTAATTTGGTTTTATGTTCACATTGATCAACAGAAAAAGACTCTTTAAATCAAAGTAATTAAAAACATCTCTGCAAAGTAGTCTAAATTAATTACAAATACAAAACATACAATAATTGACTGCATAAGTAATAATCATAATAATTCTTTACATTTATATAGTGCTGTTCTCACTACTCAAAGCACTTCAGTGAGTGGGGAGCCACTTCAGCCACCACTAATGTGTAGCATCCACCTGTGTGATGCAACAGCAGCCATTTTTGTGCCAGTACACTCATCACACATGAGCGATTAGGTGGTGAAGTGATGAGAAAGATAGCCAATTAGAGACAGGGCACGATGAGGGGGCCAGAATGACTAGGCCAATGGAATGCAAATTATCCTGGACATCAGGATACACCCTACTCTTTATATAGGATGCTCAGGGATCTTTTATGACCACAGAAAGTCAGGACCTCAGTTTTACGTCTCTTTTGAAGGGCACCTCCATTTTAACAGCACAGTGTCCCTATCTTGGGCTTTGGGATCCACACACAGAACAAGGGTAAGCACCCCATTGTGCCCTCAACAACACCTTTTCCAGCAACAACCAAAGCTTTTCCTGCCTGGTCTCCCATCCAAGTACTGGCCAGGTCCGAACAAACTTAGCTTCA
The DNA here is from genome assembly GCF_016835505.1 of Polypterus senegalus. Lineage (NCBI taxonomy): Eukaryota > Metazoa > Chordata > Cladistia > Polypteriformes > Polypteridae > Polypterus > Polypterus senegalus. The sequence continues at coordinate 33,214,783 of NC_053158.1, forward strand.
GGTGTTAATATGTTAAATGTTAATATGGTCTCCAGTTGTCTTTGCATCACAGAATTAATTCAATGATGATCACTGGTCTGGGGTTTCAGTTGATTGCTATGTAAATATACCTGAATGTAGAAGGGTCAGCTTGTGGTGAGTGCCATGATTCACTGCCCGCTAGCAGTTCATAGCCAGACAGCGCTAAAGATGCCCCAAAACACAGATAAAGCACAAAGTACTTACATACCACAGTTATATCTGTTTATTACAGGAAGAGTCATAATCTAGTATTTGTTGGTGAGATAAATAACAAAAAAACTCAGCAAGAAAAATGTGCCATAAACAAGTAACATTCTATAAAAATAATATGTAAAACATTCAATCAAAAATTAAATAGTCATCTCCAAGAAAAAAGGAAAAATATAATTAATAACCAAAATTTTCATTCACTGCATTTTACAGGCAAGGGCTCTGAAAATGCAGATAGTCCAACGCTGCCAAAGATAAGGGATAATAATCAATAAATAATCTGATAATTGGTCAAATGGCTCTGTAGCTGCCAAAATCTACTGTATCTCTCACACCAGTGCTGAAGCTCTCCCAAAATCTAGGGGATGCCATGGCTTAACAAGGTTGAAACATACCTTTAAAACAGACAACACAAGAGGACTCTGCCAAGCTGGTAAGTGAAGGTATATTATGAAATCTAAAATCTGATTCTTGCTAGAATTATGCATTAACATTAATCTTCTCATGAGGATTCATTTAAAGTTACTGTTTTTCCACCCATCCATCCATCCATTGTCTAACCCGCTGAATCCGAATACAGGGTCACGGGGGTCTGCTGGAGCCAATCCCAGCCAACACAGGGCACAAGGCAGGAACCAATCCTGGGCAGGGTGCCAACCCACCGCAGGACACACACAAACACACCCAGCACACACTAGGGCCAATTTAGAGTCGCCAATCCACCTAACCTGCATGTCTTTGGACTGTGGGAGGAAACCGGAGCGCCCGGAGGAAACCCATGCAGACACGGGGAGAACATGCAAACTCCACGCAGGGAGGACAGGGGAAGCGAACCCGGGTCCCCTAACTGCGAGGCAGCAGCGCTACCACTGCGCCACCGTGCCGCCCCAAGTTACTGTTTTTCAATATTGTATCTGTCATTTCCACACAATATTATATTTGGTTAAATAGTGGCTGGTACTGGTTCATCCGGCTCACCAGAGCCAGCAAAGGATCCGTTGATGGTTCTACTACCATCACACACCCCCTGTACTAAAACTCTCGATGTCCTGGACACGTGAGAGATAATTGGCCACCTGATAGGACTTCCCTGGGACATAGTATACTTAGAACAAATGGTTTTAGTGAATGGTACCATTGACTAATTCTTGCATTGCTATGTATCTCTCATGCAAGCCAACCATTGTAGGGCTCGATGGTCTGTTTCGATAATAAATGGTTCACCCAACAAGTAATATTTAAGACTGTCAATGGCCCTTATAACTGCCTTTTTCTACAGTAGAATATTTTAGTTCCCTTGGAAAAAGCTTGTGACTGATAAAGATGATAGAGTGTCTGTCTTTCTTTTCTCCCTGTAGCAGTACTGCCCCAAAATGCATGCAGAGTAGGTGTCGTACCAAAGGGGTTAACAAGAGAAGTTGACATTGATGGGGAACCCTGCATCTTGATATCTCCCCTAGCTCTCTCCTGTCTACTGTGCTGGACCTTAAACTGGAACAAGGTAAATTGATGTTAAAGCAGCTTCTATTTGTGTTCTTCTTGCTGTTCCTTATGTTTCTGTGCCAACATGAATTTTTGCAACAATTGTTTCAGCCAACCAATTGAAAATTTGTAACTAGATTTGAAAAGGGCTGTTCAGTAATGATGCCCATGCAACCTGACAAAGCTTGTGCAGTTTTGCCAAAGAGGAAGGGGCAAAATGTTCAATGTCCATATGTGCAGAGCTGACAGAGACTTGTACACACAGACTCAAGGCTGTCATGTCTGCCAACACTGCCTCTACTACATACAGACTTGTAAAAGGTATATATTTATTTTATCAATGATTTTGTATTTCATGTTTTAACCACTTTGCTGAGATCAGTTATAACTTTATCAAAAAAGCCCAATTAAATCCAGTGTGGTTCAATGTTCTTCTTCTTCTTTCGGCTGCTCCCATTAGGGATTGCCACAGCAGATCATTTTTTGCCATATCTTCCTGTCCTCTGCATCTTGCTCTGTTACACCCATCACCTGCATACAATACAATACAATACAATTTATTTGTATATAGCCCAAAATCACACAAGAAGTGTCGCAATAGGCTTTAACAGGCCCTGCCTCTTGAAAGCCCCCCAGCATTGACTTGCTATGAAGATAAAGATAAACTCCCGAAGAAAAAAAATGGAAGAAACCTTGGGAAAGGCAGCTTAAAGAGAGACCCCTTTCCAGGTAGGTTGGGCATGCAGTGGGTGTCGAGAAAGGGGGTCAATACAATACAATACACAGAACAGAACACAAGTAATCCTCAATACAATACAATAGTGCAAAAGAAATCTTACAAGTACAGAGCAGAATTCAATAGTAGATTATATCATATAATATGATTCAAATTTGAGACCTCGGCCATCAAGCTGCATCCCCCTATTGGCCATTCCACAGCTGAGTCAGTGCTAGGCCAGCCAATCCCATGAAAGGACCCCTCTGCTCAAAGATTCCTGTGATCCTCCATCAGAGATGACTTTATCTTTGGCAGGCAAAACAACTTGACAGGTGGGCAGTTGCACCAAGTACCACATTTGAGTACTGAGAAGAGACACAGAATAGGTGAGGGTTAGTAACAAATTAGAACTATCATATTACTTATGTTTTGGTGCTAATAACTAACAACAGAGATGCAATCTGTACAGTTAATCAGCAGCTCTAGTCAGGATATGCTAAACTGAAGCAAAGAGTCTTCAGCCGGGATTTGAAAGCTGAGACCGAAGGGGCATCTCTTATAGTAGCAGGTAGACCATTCAACAGTTTAGGGGCCCTGTAACTGAAAGCTCGACCTCCCACTGTTATTTTAGTAATCCTTGGACTCACAAGCAGACTGTCATCTTGAGATCTTAATGTGCGCTCAGGTTTGTAAGTCATGATAAGTTCAGACAAGTAAGCCAGACCTTGGCCATTTAAGGCTTTATATGTTAAAAGGAGGATTTTGAAATCTGCCCTAAACTTAACTGGGAGCCAGTGTAAAGATTTAAGAACTGGAGTTATGTGTTCATATTTTCTTGTTCTTGTAATAATTCTTGCAGCAGTATTTTGGATTAACTTGAGGCTGTATAAAGAACAGTTTGAACATCCAGTGAACACCATATTGCAGTAGTCAATCCTACTAGAAATAAATGCATGAATTAATTTCTCAGAATCCTGCTTATTAAGAAAACACCTTAATTTCCCAACATTTTTAAATTGGAAAAAAACATGATTTAGACAACTTTGTAATGTGCGCTTTAAATGACATGCTAGAGTCAAAAATAACTCCTAGATTGTGAGCTGATTCAGTAAAATTAATGGTGAGTCCAACTGAGCTGATGACAAAGTATTGTTGCGATCAGCATGATTCCCTCCGATAATTAACAACTCTGTTTTATCGGTGTTTAAAGACAAGTACTTCATACAATAATGAACTATTAATAATGTTAAGAACAGGCGCTGCAAGAACATCCATTGCACTAGTTTTGCTGGCACCAGATCTAGGGAACAAGTAGTAAGTTTTATTTTAGAAATTAAAGTCAAGACTCAAGGCTCAGTTACAAGATACAAATTTTTAAAGTATTGAATGCAATGTGAAACAGGGTATGCTAAGCTAGTATGCGGTTTGAACTGTGATGCTGAGATCTGGGATCTTATATTTTTAATTTTCTCATTAAAGAAGTTCATAAATTCTGTACTGCTAATATCTGTTGGTATTTTGCACTGTAGATCTGAATTCCCTTTTGTTCAATTAGCCACTGTTCTAAACAGTACCTAAGGATTTTTATTATTGCTATCTATTATTTTAGAATAGTTATCTGAGCGAGCTTTAAAGAGAGCTTTTTTATATTTTTTAACACTCTCTGTCCATACAATTTGAAAGACGTAGCTTTGTTGTTCTCCATCTGTGCTCCAGTTTTTGACGCTCTAATTTAAGAGCTCAAGTGTTTTCATTAAACCAGAGAGAGTTTCTATGTGCTTTGATCACTTTTGCTTTAAGGAGATCCACTGCGTCCCGAGCATCTCTCAAGGTCACATTATAATGTGATGTTAACTGATCTAAATTGTTTTCCATGTTTACATTTGATAACTGATCTTAATGGTTTTCGACAATTGCACTTGACTTACTCAAAGTATAAATTCTGAAGCAGAATTAGTCTAGATATTGCACGGTCTGTTTTAATCTGGGGCGGCACGGTGGTGCAGTGGTAGCACTGCTGCCTCGCAGTTAGGAGACCCAGGTTCGCTTCCCGGGTCCTCCCTGCGTGGAGTTTGTATGTTCTCCCCGTGTCTGCGTGGGTTTCCTCCGGGCGCTCCGGTTTCCTCCCACAATCCAAAGACATGCAGGTTAGGTGGATTGGCGATTCTAAATTGGCCCTAGTGTGTGCTTGGTGTGTGGATGTGTTTGTGTGTGTCCTGCGGTGGGTTGGCACCCTGTCCAGGATTGGTTCCTGCCTTGTGCCCTGTGTTGGCTGGGATTGGCTCCAGCAGACCCCCGTGACCCTGTGTTCGGATTCAGCGGGTTAGAACATGGATGGATGGATGTTTTAATCTGTGAATGTTTTGGTAAGGGAAGAACCAAATCAAACGTAATTAAGTAGTGATTGGAAATAACTTCATTTAATGAAGTAATATTTAAATTTTGAATGTCAACTTTGTAAGTTATAATTAAATCTAATGTGTGGTTATGATTATGAGTTGGACTTTTGGCAATCTGACAGAGTCCTAATGAATTTAACAAATAAGTAATACATTTGCTAAAAGTATCAGTTTCCACATCAATGTGTACATTAAAATCCCCCAATCAATACTACATAATTTATAGTCAAATCAGATAAAAGGTTGCCAAATTCAGTCATGAACAATGAGTATGGCTCTGGTGGTCTGTAGACTAGCGCTACAATTGTGTTGGAATCTGTTTTAATATTTAAAATGAATGCCTCAATAGATGTGATGTCGCCTACATCTTTAGAAGTGATTTGCATTTTGTTACAGTGAATTATTCCAAAGCCTCCTCCTCGACCAGAATCTCTGGAGTTATGAACTGCAAGACTGCTTGTCCTCTCTCACCGCACACATGAACTCTTCCCTTTTCCTCTTGCCTGGCAGCTGTATCCTTAGCATCCTCCTCCCAATATACCCAGCATCTCTCCTCTGCACATGTCCAAACCAACCCAATCTCGTCTCTCTGACTTTGTCTCCCAATGTTGTAGAACAATAAAACATGTAGATGTCCAAGTGGGTTAACGCTTTTTATAGGAACTATAGCTCTGGAGTGGCTAGTTTTCTGTATTCTCTCTCTCTAGAGAGAATAATTCTAGAGTTCTTAAACAGTACTTTGGCTAATCATTATTTTTTCTGAATGTGCTTAGTGAATACAGTACGTGGCGATCAAGTGCCACAGCCTCTCTTGGTGTCATTTGGCATAAAACAGAAAAGCAGCAAGCCCCTTGCTTAGGATGCCCATCTATCTTTATCATCCTTCACTTTCCATAATATTGTATGCATGTGTGTGTAGGAATAAAAAGGATTACTAAAGTTAATCAACACACACACAGAGCCAGTTTAGTGAGGTCTATCAGCCTAAAGGCATGTCTTTGGAATGTGGAATGAAAACTCTCACTTAATTTAGAAAGTGTCAGAGATGATGCTGTTACACAAGGTGTCATAGAACTGTTCTGTGAATGGAAGTAACTTCCTAAATTTAATACATCTCACTGTGAAAATACAGAGGAATGAATTACTTAACTTGCAATTTTTTTGACTGCAATGCTCTCTCTTCTTAACTCTGTTAATTTGAATAAATCCTGATTTAGTAGAGTCATCTGGGGAAAACACTTCTGCCAGATCAGAAGTAATAGTTATAATGAAGGACAGTTGGTAGTTGGCATGACAAATCTACTGCACATTGGCATTGGTTTTATTTAAGTGCTGTCCCATTGTTGTTGTTATTTCTAATAAGTAACACAATGTATGATTTGAAAATGTCTGTTGGAAATTATCTTGTGACACTACAGTAGGAACTGGAAGAAGAAAACAGCTGACATTGATTTTATTAATAGTTGCAGACCAAGTATTTGCAGAATATTTTTCTTGAAAAAATTTAAATTCTCACAAGAACCAAACTGAGAAATAAGATAATTTGGGTAAAAATGTTCTTACTCAGGCTTTTATTGACAAATTTTTATTATAAACAAGCTCTTTTGTCTTTATAAAAATTATTCCATTGTTCTGCATATAATTCAGGTTGCCATAATTTGGAATAAAGCATCTTGTCATTATGAATAAAGACACTGCTAAATTTGTAGTTACTGGGAGATATTAATGTAGGGCAGGGAAATAATTAAATTGTATAGAGTGTAAATGAAAGGGGAAGTGCTTGGCAGCACCTGGAGACTGTGACCATCTGTTATTATCTTCATTAAACTCTATGCTGTGTACACATCTGGAGCCTTTGCTGATTTAAAAATAAAATAATTAAGGGAAACAAACAAGAGGAAGGAATTAATAAAGAGGTTATTCTGTTTCGATTGTAATTATTTTTGGTGGAATGCCTAATTCAGGATTCCATTCCTAAGAAGCTGTTCACCATTAATTTCCCTCAAACTGACCACATTCGCCACCATTAACCTGTGCGTGGCTAAGGGCACATTCCTCTGTGATGTGCACTGCTGACAGCACAGCTTAGATAATCTCTTAAGAAGCTCTTGGGCATCATCTAGTGGCTTTACAATGTAAGGCAGCTTTATTAGACCTTCTGAGGTTCGCATTCTATGTTTGATTATTTTTCCATTGTCCAAAGCAAAAGCCTTGAAGATGTCCTACTGTAGGAACTAATTAAAAGAAATTTAGCTGTCTAAAATTAGGCACAACAAATACTGTTATTGTCTGTATGAACATCAGAAAGGCAAGAGCTTGTTTGTGTAAAGTGTGTAAATACCTTTGGAGCAGCACAGATCACAAGAATGTAGAGATCAAAATGCATGAGAGGGTCTTCAAGCTCTCCATTAATTGTCTATTTTCCAGTAGATACATTAATTTTCTATGCCTCAAAAAGTGAGAAACCTTATTTTCTTACAATAAAGCCTAAATCATCTAGAATAAACTACCTAGCAGAATGTTTCATCTCTTACAAGACAGAGCCATGAACTACCATAGCAACTTCTTCAATGCTTCCTAAGCTCATAATGCTACTTTACAAGAAAAGGAGTAGGTTTCTATGTGATTTATCAATTCCTGCAGTTTTCATGTCTGGCAACATTACCAAAAGGTAAAGAAGTAATCTGATTGCCTGTTTTATGAACAAAATACTTTACAAAAGACATGAAGTAAGATCTTGTACCAGACACATTTAGGGAACTACAATCAAATTACTGACTGGGAATGTTTAATACAATGAGTCACCTTGCAGAAGATTTGAAAAGATCAGCAGAGATACAACATGATCTGTTTGGAGCCTGCAGTGCAAATAGGAGATACTCTCTATATCCTCTCTTGACCAAAATTAAACATGAATGTTCATGTTCCCTGATTAATGGGACATTTGCATCTAAATCTGAAACAACTCTCTGGGGCAGAGTTTACAGCAAACATTGGATTGCTCACCGGTGAGGGACAACGTCTGGCCTTGATGTTAATTAAGACTTCTAAGGCTCATCATTTAGCGAGCAAATGTCACAACTCCTGCCAATTAAAAAAACTCTTCAGGAGAGAAATTCAAGGTGAAAGTTAACTTTATTATCTCTGAATGGGAAATTCAATTACTTATGTGTGCTATAATTAAAAAGAACAGGTAAGACATAATAAGAAATACAGCAAAAAGTGTGAAATGTCCAATAGCATTTATACAAGTATGCATCACAGTTTGTGTGAAGATAACTTTTACCATTAAAATGCCTAATTGCTGAAGGTGCAAATGATTGGGTCTAATGTTTCCATTTTCCACTGCAGGATTCTGTCGCTTGTAGATCTCCTAAAGTGTCAGTTATAGTGTGGAGTATGAGGAGGACACAGACAGTACAGTACAATCAACAGACATTTGATCATCCCAATGACTCTGTTTACTACGGGGAAACGGGGAAATTTTCAATTGACATTCAATACACGAATAAACATATTACAATATACATTTAATGATGAAATGTATTGTACAGGATATGCAATTAATGATGGTAATCAATATTCATTTTATGTTTTGAAGAAAACATCATGAAGGTGCTGTCCAATTCTCTGTACACATTCTGACAGCCTGTTGTGAAAATTCTGTATTCTTGATGTAACATGTCAAGAGGAATGCCAGCAATTTCCTCTTCAGTCCATATGGTAGCGGGACATGTGAGGTACACTTGGCTTTTAAGATGTCCCCACAGAAACAAATCACAAACAGTGAGATCTCAAGATCTGCATGAATTGACGCACCTTCCAAACAATCGTCGAATAGCTGCCATCAATTGTCGGGCCGTGTGCGAAGTGACTCCACCTGGGGACTTCTTTTTTAAGGCTGAACCCCTTTTCTTTGAAATTACGCACCCATGTTGCAATGGCATGAGCAGATGGGACACAATCATGACGTCCTAACTGGCAACAGTCACACTATCACCATTCTTATTAAAGGCTCTCACAGCGAACGCTTGATGCACACCACTCCACTGCTCCATTATAACTAATGGCAAGGGGTTCTAAACAGGGTCCCAAACAACTGCCGACACCCAAGGGTCGCCAACACCTAGTTTCAAAATTTCCCATTCCCTGCGCCACCCTGTACAAAACCTAACATCGGAGTATTTTCAGTTTACATTGGTGAAACTGTGTTGACTTGGTTAGGAGACACTCAAAAAAGCTAAATGTTCATAAATTATGTTTCACTCAAATTTATGACCATCTCTTTTGTTTTCTTTACCTTTCCCCTAGAAAAGTTATCATTACACTGTTTAACTAAATGTTTGTCAAATGTTTGCAAAATTTGCGGCTTCAGTTTTTGTGGTGGTGATGCACATTGTTTTTATATTATTGTGCAGAGTGCATATTAATTCATGACAAAGAGCATTAACAGCATAAAAAGTTAACTTTATCACAAAAACCCATTTTTACTTATTTTGGCCCTGGCATAAAATGATCAGTTAAAAGTGTCCAGGAAGCACTAGAACCCTCTCCGACTGAGGAGTCAGCTACAGGATGGTGTTGCCACCAGTGCATAGCTTGCTCAGTGTTGGCAGCAGGTGGGTGTGAGTGAGGTGAAGACTTTTGGACAACGGCCTTGTGTCAAGAAGGGCAGCAAAGAAGCCACTTTTTTCTAAGAAAAACATCAAGAAAAGACTGCAATTCTGCAGGAAGTACAAGGATAGATAGGACAGAAAAAGACTGGGGCAAAGTTACTTTTTCAGATGAATCCTCCTTCCAACTGTTTGGGACATCTGGAAAATTGACTATCTAGAGAAAGAAAAGGTGTACGCTGCCATGAGTCCTGTGTCACTGTGCCAACAGTGAAGCATCCTGACATAATCCATGTGTGGGGTTGCTTCTCATCCAGTGATGCTTTTCATCATTCTCATCACTCACTATTCTGCTCAAGAACACTGCCATAAATAAAGAATGGTTTCAAAACATCCTGTAAGAGTAACTTCTCCCAACAATCCAGGCGCAGTTTGGCGATGATCTGTGTATTTTCAGCATGATGGAGCACCATGTCACCAGGCAAAAGTGATAACGAAGTGGCACGGATGTTATATCATTGAAAGTTTGGACCCATGGCCAGGAAACTCCTCAGATCTTAATCCCATTGAGAGCCTATGATCGATTCTCAGAAGTGGGTGAACAAGCAGAAGCCCAAAAATTGTGATCAACTTCAAGCACTAAAAAGGCAAGAATGGATCACCGTCGGTCAGGATTTGGCCCAGAAGCTGATATCTAGCATGCCAGAGCTAATTGCAGAAGTTATGAAGAAGAGGTGTCAGCACTATAAATATTGACTTTTTACATACTGTACATTTGATGTATTTGCCCATAAAAGCCTGTGAAACTATAAAATATTTATACTTGTTCTTGAGTGTACTATAGAAATCCAGAAAAAAAATCTGAAAATGCTGAAGCAGCAAAGTTTGCAAAACACAACACTTGTGTCACTGCCAAACCTTTTGGCCACTACTGTACTTATGCCAGGATATGTTGTGCCTGTACAGACCTAGTAGAGACAATATTGAAAAAATGAGAATGACCAGAGGATGCAAGGGTCAAGAACGGGCCGAGGTCTAATATTGAGTTAAAAACTCTTTTATAAAAACTCAGAACAAGAGAGTCAAAAAGCTGGCAGCAAATTTGTTAACTGAGTGAATTTAGAAAGAGAAAGTTTTTTTACACCAATTTAAGGGTTTACCCTGAAACTGGCGAGGCAACCTTTAACCCGTTGCCTTGATGACATTACCAATGAGAGTGCTCTGTGGAATTCTGGAATTGATTCCTATGGCAACAGCTACTACAGTAGCCTAAAATAATGGCATCCATTATTAAAACAAAATAGCATCACAGAAAATGTTGGACTTTGTAGCAAACCAATATGCATCTAAACGGACATTAAATTTCGAAAGTCTGAGTGTTGAAACCCTTTATTCAATATATAGTTTGCCAGAACTGAGTCTAGAAAACATACATTTATAAAAATCAGAGATTATTACAGTGGCCCCAACTTGTTAAGGGCCAGAACCACAATTTTATGTGTATTGTTGTTAGCATCAATATTTAAGAAAGGGGTTAGAATCACAGAATATATGGAATGTAATTTTCTTCAAATATTATCAATAAAATTAAATTAATAAAAGTGTTACTCGCTGAACATAATTATGTGGGAAACCAAAAGTGTTTGGGAAATAAACTGGAATTAGCGGAGTGGCATCACTGGCAACACAGGTGACTTTAATTTAATCATTTCCATGTAAGATGGAAATAAAAATCTTAAGGTAAATGCCCTCTCCAGGCATATGATATGATAATAATGATGATATGTTTTAGGAATGAGAAAATACATCACCATCTGAAAGATTTTTGCCCACAACTATTTTGAAGGAGATATTATATTGAAGGTATTAACGTATGTAATAAATATGTTAACACATCTAAATGCTCTAATTAAATCTGGTTCATTTGAAAGTGTTTCACACATTATTAATTAAGCAGGCCAAATAAATCCAAGTCTATTAATAGTAGTAGCGGGCCACCGGGGTCAGCCTAGCTTGATCGTTTTCTGTGTTGTTTCTGGTCTTTCTTTCCTAACCATGACACTATGAAGTTAGTTTATTTTATACAGCAAATTAAAATGGTATCAAAAGCGGAAAAAATGGTCTTGATTGGAAAGTTTATCTTTAAAACTAGTGATACTATGGTTTGGAAATATTGCCAGAAAGACTTTAAATAGATAGATAGATAGATAGATAGATAGATAGATAGATAGATAGATAGATAGATAGATAGATAGATAGATACTTTATTAATCCCAAGGCGAAATTCACATACTCCAGCAGCAGCATACTGATAAAAAACAATATTATATTAAAGAGTGATAAAAATGCACACCACCGTGTAGAAGAGGGCACTTGCCACAACCGTCTGATAGAACATCTGCAGCATCTTATTGCAGATGTTGAAAGACGCCAGCCTTCTAAGGAAGTATAGTCTGCTCTGACCTTTCATACACAGAGCATCAGTATTGGCAGTCAAGTCCAATTTATCATCCAGCTGCACTCCCAGGTATTTATAGGTCTGCACCCTCTGCACACAGTCACCTCCAATGATCACGGGGTCCATGAGGGGCCTGGGCCTCCTAAAATCCACCACCAGCTCCTTGGCTTTGCTGGTGTTCAGTTGTAGGTGGTTTGAGTCGCACCATTTGATATAATATAACCATAACCAGTGTTGCTCAGTTGTCAACTGCCAATAAAGCACACATGTTTCACTTACAATGATCTACTGATATCAACCGCATCATCCCCGAACTGTGACTTAATCTACTTACAGTATGTGCCCGTTGGTGCTGGCACTTTTGTGAGTTATATTTAGGTGTGGGCTATCAGCCTCACCAATCTTTAATGTTGCCATCTTACTCTGGTTAAGTGTAAAAACTGCAAGCAGCAAATTTGGCACTCAGTAGCCTAAATACTTATAGTGCACATCCTACTCTGTGTACTCATACAAAGTGGAGGTAACAGAAAAAGGCTCTGCGTGTCAATGTCTGCGAGATTAATAATGGCTTATTTTTCATCTTCATGTCGTTTTAAAGAGAGAATTATTGATCGACGCACTGAAGTAATTTGCATTGTGATGTGGCCCAAAAAAAAAAAAAAACTTACTTTGAGCTGTTAACTGATTAGCGTTTCACAGTTTATTCACACAAAACAGTTCAATAAACTAACTGGAATAATTTAATGTGCCTAGGCAAGTGGTTATTGAAACTGTTTTGAATTAGTAATCAGCCTTTTTTTGCTTTATAGATAAATATTAATATGCTTAAAGGAAATATGTAAAACTTTGATTAAAATGCAGTTAATTTTTAATCAAACAACAGCCCTAATTATATTCATTATAACTCAAGTTCTAAATAAAGTTCCTAATTGTTTATTGACAAGTAAGAAAAGCCATACTATATGTCACAGCATCATTAATTAAACGTCTCCTTCAGAATGGAAAACCACACACCCCTGTGCAGTACTTGGGTGTAGTAGATATGGCAACTAGTTAAAGTGTCTGTACAGTATATAATTTCTATACAGTAGTTCATGGTGTTTTGGTATGCAGTTATCAAATTCTACTTCTGATTCTGGTTATGAGGATAGCTTATCTAAAAGTAGATGATGGAGCATACCCAACACTTGCTTCATTCCCTGCCGTCTTTCCTGACTTCCAAGGGTCCTGTCTTGCAGGCACATGCTTGTCTAAAGAGCGTACATTAGCGTGTATAGGTCTAGTGTGGGACTGGCCTCAGCTATCATCTTGGTTATGACCTTGTCCTTTGCATCCTCCTATTAATAATGTAAGGACAGTAGTTATGGAATCTACCTGATTCTATGCTTACTGAAACTATTTATCGCATGCTGTCAATCAGGCATAAAATGCATTATTTGGAGTAAAAGATGAGTAGGAATAACTTTTCTTACACATATATGTAACTAATTGTACTTTTCTTATAAAAGAAGTTTAAAGTCAACAATTTTCACAGTACGCTAAACATTACATGAATAAAGCAGTGGATTACTTTAAGTACAAACTTAATCTCTGTATATTTTGCACATTTTAAATATCAAACTATTAAAATGGTATCTATTTAAATCTAACTGATTTAATCAAAGACAGCTTAGTGTGTGGATTTTTTGGGAGTGGTGAGCATTGAGAAAACAAAACAGACTGGCGTATTGTCAGCACCTTCACAGGTATGGCCTGAGGTAGATAAAAATGAAATTACATGAAAACAAATAATACATTAAATAAAATGTGTTAATATATGTTTATGCCACACTCAAGCAAACTACAATTTAGACAAATGTATATTTTACATAAAATTTTAATAACTAGTTAAATATTTTTCAGTGATAATTTATGCTAATTAAGGGCTATGGTTAATAACAATAAAATAAAGGATAAATAACAAACATGGGTGTTAAATTCAGCCCTAAGAGTTACAGCAATGACACTCAGACAGACAGGATTTTTCTGTATTGGGGATGAGATCTGTTATACAGTACATGGGTAAACTTGCACCTTTGTATTCTCACTCACTTCTGAGCCCTTACACAGCTTTTTTCATTGTATGACTCTGAATAAATGGTAACTGAGTCTAAAACATCGAGATTCATCAAAATCTCAAGGTCAAATTTTTGGACGATTACAATACTTTCCCTATACTTTGTATAAGAGAAAGTAAAAAAACTAAAATTTGTAGGAAAAAGAAGAATATAGAAGAAATCTTGGGAAAGGCAATTCAGAGAGAAACCCTCCTTCAGGTAGGTTGGCATGCAATGAGTGTCAAAAAAGGGCTAAATACAACACACAAAACAGAACACAAGTAAAGGACCATTGCACAATTTTAATCCACTCCAGACTAGTTCAGTTTCTTCTTCCCCATTGACTTCAAAGCATTTCCTTGAGTCTGCTAAAGTTCACATACATCTCTTCGCTCAACATTTGGGAGTTGGTCTCGTCTGTTATGGTAGCTGGACGTCTGAATTGGAGCTCCATTAGCAGCGGCTTATTTTTTTTCTTATTACTTATTATCCCGAGGTATCCTGTATTTACCCAACCCAAGGAGTTTCTACTACAGTATATAAATATGAGTAACAAGAAAGGCAGTCAGAAAGAAATGGAAAAGAAACTTAAAGCTACACCCAAGTCTAGACAGGCATTAGGCACCAGTATAAGGTACGGCCTTTCAGAGACTGACCTGAAACAGGCAGGTGAAAGCACAGATTTCCCAGGAACCCGCTCCACTGCAACATCTCCGGTCGAGAGTGAAAATGGCAGCAAAGGTGCAAGTGATGCTGGTCATGATAGCTCGCAGATTCTAGAAGATTACTTGAAACTAGAGATGACATTGCAGTCCACGCATTCATCTAATCCTCGCAAGCTGGAAGCATCGGCTGTACTGGGGTTTGCCACTTCACCTGCAGAGCACAAAAGCCGAAACAATTTGTCCGAGCTGAAGGAAATGATCGCAACATTGGCCACGGCCAAGAGTGAGCTCAAGAAAGACATTCAGAAAAATATGAAGAAAGAAATAAATGGCTTGCTCAAGACAAACGAGAAGCTGCGGCTGGAGCTGCAAGAGATGCAGCAGGAATATAAAGACTTGGAAAAACATATATATAATAGTTTTGATGCAGTCTTTAAAGATATGCTGAGAAAAAAATTAAGGAACACATTCAGAATAATGCGTCTAAACTGAGAGAACCTGCCGATAAACTGGAAGACATTAAGCAGACATTCATGGTTCGAATTGAAACAGCAGAACATTTGGCATCTAACACAGATGGAAAAGCTACAGCTGCGAATTCCGAATGCAAAAAACTCGGAAACAGACTTGCGGCTCTGGAAGATGGAAGCACAAGGGATAATATTAGAATCGAAGGTCTACCAGAGAATCATGAAAGTCCAAACCCAGTGAAATTCGTAGCTGAACTATTCTCAAAAATAATCGGAGAGGACTTTAAATGAGATACAAAGATAGCGGCAGCTTATCACATACTGTACATGGATCAAATACCTTTAAACATAGGTCTTTAATTGTCTGCTTCGAGAGATTACAATTTAAGCTTAATGTAATGGCACTTCTCAGACACAAATAAGAGATTATATTTGAAAATAACCAATTTATATTTGCTCTGATTGCTCACCCTCAACAGCTGCTAAACATGCAGCTTTTTACAACATTAAACAGCAGTTACGGAAACAGACACAGCCTCTTGTATCCTGCCAAACTGGAGGTGGAAATTCAAGACAAATATCACATCTTGTCTTCCACGGATGAAGCAGAAAAAGAATTAAGAAAGCCGATCCCGATGCTTTTTTTGAAATACAAAAGTGAGTTGCATCCCGTCATGGTATGGCAAGAAGATATTACCTCTGATCTGCTTGCAATGATATGGGTACCATAATTATACCTCCTTTTCTCTTCTAGGGCACTTTTTGTTTATGTTTATGTTTTAATTACAATTGTAGGTGTGTGTGTGGAAGAAATTAAAGCAGGTATTTTTTTTTGTTTTTAACTATTCTAAAGGAAACTGTTTAACATCATACCCTTGGTTTATTGTTATTTTTATTATTGCATTAGGGTTTACTATACTTATCCAGGGCCACTTTTTAACACTACTCCTTGGGTTTACTGTCTTAATATTTCAAGACTGTTGATGATTATGTTTTATGCTTATAGTCTGTTAATGATTATATTTTATGCTTATAGTATTTAGACTTTATTGGCAATAGATATCTCTACTTTTTAATTCCCAAATGCTGCTGCTGAGGGACTTGTTTTGTTTTGGACGTGCTCTGTCTCTGGGTATATCAGAGGACGGGGACTTTGTGAAGTGGGGTCCATCCTCATGTGGGGAGGCAAAATAGGGGGGGTGGGGGATAAGGGGGGAAGAGAAAGACAGCAAGCTATGTCTAATCTATTATTTTAATCTTTATAATGATAACTACCAATGTAACAATAAGCTGCATGGCAATAACTCGTGGGAAAATTGGAAATTAAGGTTAAAGCTCTCTCACTTCCAGTTAAGACTACAAAATTACATAAAAAATTCAGAATCAATGTCTCCAGG
This sequence comes from Polypterus senegalus, assembly GCF_016835505.1. Classification (NCBI taxonomy): domain Eukaryota; kingdom Metazoa; phylum Chordata; class Cladistia; order Polypteriformes; family Polypteridae; genus Polypterus; species Polypterus senegalus. The sequence goes on from NC_053158.1 coordinate 33,231,312, forward strand.
ATGGGACAGTTAACTTTGTGAGCTGGAATGTTAAAGGCCTGAATCACGAATTCAAGAAAAAGAAAGTATTCTCTCACCTAACAGGTTTAAACGCTAAGATAGTATTTTTACAGGAGACCCACTTACTAAGCAAGGATCAGTTCCGGCTCCAAAAAGACTGGATTGGCCAAATGTTCCATTCCAGCTTTACAAAGAAAACTAGAGGTGTGGGAATTCTCATACATAGAACAGTCTCATTTGTGGTATCACATGTAGTATCTGATCCTGAAGAGAGATATGTGATTGCCATGGGCAATTTATTTAACTGTAAACAGATTTTGATAAATGTTTATGCACTCAATGTCGATGATAGGGAATTCATGCAAAATGTATTTACATCCGTTCCCAATGTGAACACTCATAAAATTATAATGGCTGGGGACTTTAATTGCGTTTTAAATCTACTCTTGGATATGTCTCCTGTCACAGGGGGATGACATCTAACACTGCAAAAACAATTACACAGTTTTTAACTCACCACAACCTATCACACCCCTGGAGATTTCTAAACCTAAACTCAAGAACATATTCCTTCTACTCAACAGTGCATCATTGCTACTCAAGAATTGATTATTTCTTTATAGATAAAAATTACTTGCCTATGATTAAATCTTGCAAGTACGACACTATTGTTATTTCCGACCATGCCCCTTTGATCTTGGAGCTAAAATCATTTGGTCCCACACACTCATCTTGCAGATGGCGTCTTAACCCACTTCTATTAGCAGATGAGAACTGTATAGAATTTATATCAAAACAAATCAGTTTCTTCCTAGAGACAAATACATCCTCAGAGGTCTCGGCAGGAATACTCTGTGAAACTCTAAAGGCCTTCTTAAGAGGACAGATTATTTCATATGTTTCCCACAGAAATAAATTAGAAACCAGTAAAATATCAGAGTTAACCAGCAAAATTTCTAGAATAGATGAAGAGCATGCCAGGAGTCCAATTGAGGCTCATCATAGGAAAAGGCAGGCTCTGCATTCAGAGCTCAACCTCCTAACAACCAAAGTAACTGAACAACTCATTTTTAAATCAAGAGAGAACGCTAATAAGCTCTTAGCTCAACAAATCCACAAGCAAGAAGTTTGCAATGCAATCCCAGTAATCACCAACACGAACGGAGATAAAATCATTGACCATAAAAATATAATGCACACATTCAGAGACTACTATAAATCCTTATATTCTACTGAGTTTAAAGAAGGCAACACACAATCTAATGCATTTCTAGATACATTACAGATACCACAAATATATATATTTTTGTGCAGAGGAACAGGATAAACCTTTGGCACTGTCAGAATTACTAGATGCTATAAAGTCACTTCAGAGCGGGACAGCAGCAGACTCTGATGGCTACCCTGTAGAATTTTATAAGAAATTCTCCATTCAGCTAGCTCCCCTCTTATTAGCAACATTTACAGAAGCTAGAGACAATCAAATTCCATCTCAAACATTTCGCCAAGCATTAATCACCGTCTTGCCTAAACAAAATAAGGACTTATTACAATGTGCATCATACAGACCAATTTCACTTCTGAATAATGATGTTAAGATACTCTCCAAAGTCTTATCTAGAAGGATGGAGAAAGTGCTGCCTTCAGTAATATCACAAGATCAAACTGGATTTATTAAAGGCCGATACTTAGCTTTCAATCTCTGACGCCTGTTTAATGTACATAATATATTCACCAGCAAAGTCAAACACCCCAGAGATATTATTATCATTGGATGCAGAAAAAGCATTTGACATGATTGAATGGAACTACCCTTTTACTACATTAGAGAAATTTGGGTTTGGCCCAATCATTTGTGCATGGATCAAACTACTGTATACCAATCCAGAAGCTTCAGTTTGTATTAACAACATTAATTCAGACTACTTTAACCTAGAATGTGGTACCAGACAAGGATGCCCCCTGTTACCACTGCTATTTGCAATCGCCATTGAACCACTGGCAGTTCACTGTCAAAATGCTTATCAGATAAAGGGGATTATCAGAGAAGGACTGGAACAGAAAATTTCTCTATATGCAGATGATATGGTACTGTATATATCAGACCCACAAAATACTGTGCCTGCAGTCTTAACAGCACTTACAGAATTTCAAAAGATCTCTGGTCTCAGAATTAATTTGAATAAAAGTGTGCTCTTTCCGGTGAACTCTCAAGCATACAATAATAGATTGGACTCCTTTCCTTTTATCATTGCAGATCAGTTTAAATACCAAGGGGTAAATATCACAAGTAAACATAAAGCTCTTTATCAACAAAATTTCACCATCTGTATGGAAAAAATGAAGCAAGACTTGTATAGATGGTCAACCCTTCATCTCACTCTAGCTGGAAGAATTAACGTTGTTAAGATGAATATCCTTCCTAAGCTTCTCTTTTTATTTCATAAAATTCCAATAATCATCAATTAATCATTCTTTAAGCAATTAGATTTAACCATTACCTCATTTATTTGGAACTCAAAACATCCCTACAAAGACCTAAGGCAGAAGGTGACATGGCTCTACTAACTTTCAGTTTTATTACTGGGCAGCAAACATACATGCTATAAAATATGGACAAAAATAGATGAACATACACAGGCCTGGTCAACAATAGAAATAAAATCCTGTATTACTTGTTTATATTCCCTGCTTTGTGCCCCAATAAGTGCAAGTTATTGCCAATATACTAATAACCCAATTGTGCTTCACTCACTCAGAATATGGAACCAATGTAGAAAGAATTTTAAGATGGAGAATCTTTTATCTGTGGCACCTTTGCATGAGAACCACCTTTTTCAACCTTCGCAAACATATGCAGTTTTTAATATCTGGAAAACATTTGGGATTAAATTGCTTAGAGATCTTTATATAGACACCATCTTTGCATCCTATTAACAATTACATTCCAAATTTAACTTTCCAGCAACACATTTCTTTCACTATCTTCAAATTAGAAACTTTGTCAAACAGAACCTGCCCGATTTCCCTCATCTCGCACCTTCCTCTATGCTGGAAAAAATATTGCTCCGTTTGGAGGACTCAGATAGCATTTCTGCAATATATAAAATTATTTTACAGTCCCTCCCTTTCAAAGATCCAAGAGGACAATGGGAAAAAGATCTATCACTCAACATATCAGAAAAGGAGTGGAAGGTAGCAATGCAGAGAATCCACTCGAGCTCCATATGAGCAAAGCATACAATTATTCAACTTAAAATTATATATATTGAGCACATCTATCTCACTTAAAACTGTCCAAAATGTTTCCAGGCCAAGATCCAACCTGCGAATGCTGCAATCAAGTCCCAGCCTCACTTGGTCACATGTTTTGGGCCTGCAGCAAATTAACATCATTCTGGACAAAAATTTTAAGTGCCTTTCAGACAGCCTTGGTGTCACAATCCCTCCTAACCCTTTAACAGCTGTGTTTGGTGTTCTTCCAGATGAGCTTAAAGTGGAGAAGGACAAACAAACTGTGATTGCATTCACTACACTATTGGCACAAAGACTTATTTTGCTAAACTGGAAGAATCCTAACTCTCCCCTTTTAAGTCAGTGGGTAACTGATGTTTTATACTATTTGAAATTGGAAAAAATCAAATTCTCAGTTAGAGGATCTGTGCAGAACTTTTTAAAAACCTGGCAGGATCTAATGAATAATATGTTAGAATAAGCTCTTAAAGCAGTGAGGAAATAACTCTCTTCGCATTTCTTTTTTTTTTTTATCCACCTATTATACTCATTAATTTATGTATTTTGACCAGCTTTAAGTTTTACTCCATTGGCCTTGCTCTCTTTCTCAGGGGTGGGGGTTAAGTTGATTTGTTTTTAATCCTATTTTTTGTAAAAATTGATCTATCTGTATGGAATGATTACAATAAAATCAATAAAATTAGAAAAAATAAGATGAGGTGAAGCAAATTCAGAGGTGTTCGCTCATCACTAGTAATTTATAGTTTAATTCTTTCTACAGACAGGTCATATAGAAATGCCTTAAAGCAGTGGCATACTGCATGTTACTTCTGCAATGATTCTTCCACAGACTAGATTAGAAAATCTCATGAAGTCCACTAAAAATCTGTGAGCAGCATTCCTTATGTGCAATAATTATTTTTAAGTGGCAACCTTAAAGCAACTGGCTGCCCAAAGAAAAATATATCTATTAGCTTTAATATATATAGAACTTCATGTTATTTAACTAGTGAAACACAAGCCTGACCAACTTTATATGTGACCTCATATGTATACTTATTTTCAGCTATAAAAGTACACAGTCATTATGTAGAAGCTGTGTACTCTCACACTTATACTATACACTGAAACAACTAAATCAGGACTAGAAAACTGGCTGACACCTGCAGGGATTCAAATCTTTTGTCTTGTAACTTTCATAACAGTGAGAGTAAAACTAGATTTCCCAAAAGGACATTGATTTGTAAAAAAAAACTTTATCTTCATTTCCAGGAAAGACGTATTATTTGTTGACCACAGATATGGGTGGCGTTCTTTGGTATATACATTTAAAAAGGCTCAAGTAGGCCTACTATAAAATATTTTTTTGTACGAAAGTGTGTGTAAAGTTACACTCTCAGTCATAGAGGAGATCCCAGACAATCCAGATTGGCAACATCAGCTCCAACACCATCACGCTGAGCACAGGCTCTCCCCTGGGATGTGTGCTGAGCCCACTGCTCTTCACATTGCTGACCCATGACTGCACCTCCAGCTCTAGCATGAATCATATTATCAAGTTCGCAGATGACACCACAGTTGTAGGGCTCATCAAAGATAACAATGACACGGTGTACAGAGAGGAGGTGAAACAGCTGGCAGTCTGGTGTAAGGACAAAAATTAGATAATAATAATACAGCTGATTGTTGACTTCAGAAAAGACAGAGGCTGGCCACTCAAAATCAACGGCATCACAGTGGAGAGAGTGAAGAGCACCAAATTCCTTGCTGTTCACATCACAGACAACCTCTCCTGGACCAGCAACACCGGTCCCCTGACCAAAAAGAGCCCAGTAGCACCTGCACTTTCTGTGTTGACTGAAGAAAGTGCACCTCCCCAAACTCATCCTCACCACCTTCTACAGAGGCACCTTTGACAGCTTTCTGACCAGCTGTATTACAGCCTGGTATGGAAACTGTCACGCCTCCGACCGCAGAGCCCTTCAGAGGATTGTGCAGACTGCTGAGGACATCATAGGAGACCCTCTACCAAGCCTCCAAGACGTTTACACCTCCTGTTCCCTATGTAAGGCCACCAGCAGACTGCTACCACCCCTCCCACGAACTGTTTACCACTACCCCCCCTCCATCTGGAAGAAGATTCTGCAACATCAGGAGCAGGTCTGCTAGACAGTGCAATAGCTTCTTCCCCCAAACAGTTTGGCTCCTGAACTCACTGGACTGTCTTCTCCACAAATTGCTCTGCCCTATTTAATCCCCCCAGCTGCTTCTTATACCTACAATGTTTATGCCTACAGTGTTATGTTTACATGCCAATATTCTTGTCCATATGTACATTCTTACTCTGACAACTCAATGCATACTTGCACAATTATTCATATTTGCACATTGTAATTGCACTAAAGAATTGCAATGTAATACGCTTACACTACTTACCTGCAGTTTTTTTGCACCGTTTCTTATAGTTCTTAGTCTATAGTCTGCATTTGTTACAGCCCCTCTGATGTGCCTCCCTCCCCAAAGTCCTTTTTGTTAGATATATATTTTCATATTTAGGTATAGGTATTTGTATATTTGTATTTGTATATTTAGTATATATGTTCAGCTATATGTGTAGACATTATATTATTTATTCCTCCCTCCCATTCATCTTCTTGTGATCAGTCTGAAGTGCTGTTGACTGGTGCTGCTGTCTTGTCGTGTTGTACGTTGCACCTTTGGTCCAGGAGGACTTTATTTCGTCTAACTATGTGCTTTAATGTATATGGTTGAAATGACAATAAAGATCTACTTGATTTGACTTGACTTGACTAAAAGGTAGCTCCAGTGGCTAACAGGCATTTTGTTAAGAATTTCTCAAGTTATGCAGCTCCTCTAAATCAGCTCCACAGCCCCTGTAGTGGCCTTGCCCGATTTCAGTGTGTCAGCCATAAATTACACAGGTGGCTGCTGGCTGATAGCAGGTATCCAGTTTATGCATGCCTATTGCCATCTGCAACAACATCCCAGAAAGTGTTTGAAGAGCAACACAACACACCACATCAGCAAACTTACAGTGTGGGAGAATACAAGGTAAAGCATAGTTGTGCTGGCACTGTCTTTATAAATTGCTGGTTGACATCTCATTTTTCTTTAACTTTGCTGCACTATGATAGCTGTATGTGTAATGCTGCCAAAAAAGAAGAAGAAGAAGAAGAAGAGGGGGGATGCAAGTTGGAAAGACAGAACTTTCAGATCTTAGGGCAGGAGGCGTACACCAGACAGGTGTGGATGCCAGGGCAGCCATCAACACTACACTTTTTACATATTTATTATGTTTTGCTCTCTACATTCTAGTTAAAAGTGTATGTATTTCATTATATTTGAATTATTCCCCATATACAGTATTCAAGAAATAACATCCCTGTGCTCCTTCCAAAGGAGTATGGGAATATTGGTAAATAATGGAATTTACTGAGTTTATTTCATTTATGAATTACAGATTATATAAATTAAATATAGAAACAAACAATGTAAACAATTCTACCAGTCTGCCCATGTGGTGTTCATGTATCTATAAAGATTGTGGGGTTAGGCCATGATGTGCCGGGTTTCTTAGATCTACAGTTATGTACAGCTCATGGATGAGCCTTCAGATTTCACAAACTTGAATTGTGTGGATGGAACAATTGGAAGAAGGATTTTAAGATAGTCATAAGAACAGCAGTGATATATGGAGCTGAAACATAGACAGTAAAGGGAGTGCAGGAGAAGAAGTTAAATGTGGCAGAAATGAGAATTTAGAGATGGATGTGTGGAATTAAACAAAAAAAAATGTGTAAGTGGGCAAGATAGCTAAGAAAGTACAGGAAAGTAGGTTGACAATAAATATGTGGGCAAAAGAGTGATAAGAATGGAAGTACACGGGAATAGAAAGTCAAGGAGACCAAAGTGCAGGTGGATGGAGAAAGTAAAATGCAATCTGAAGTAAGCAGGTTTAACTGTAAAGAGGATGGTTGACTGAGCTGTATGAAGAAGATCGATCAAGCACATCGACCATGCATAGAAGTGGGAAAAGATAAAGAGGAAGAAGATTTACAAGCAGCGTATAGCATAAATGTTGAATGTAGTGAATATCTAGATAATAATAAACACACACCAGAAAACTTCAATTTGGACAGCAGAGTACTGGTTTTAAGGCTGACGCAGAGGGGTGTTTGTATAGTACTGCAATTTAATTTTCATATTATATTTCAGCGTGCAAGCCCTTGTGCCATTTCCCCAATTGGAGAACTTTAAATATTTCTTGTATTTACAGTATTTATCATTGTCAGCTTTTATACCTGGCTAAACATATGTTACTTGGTCTAGAGCAACCTCTGGAGCAAAACTTAAAGTAAATGCTATTCATAAAGGATAGCAAGGAAAAGTAATTCCCAATGAAGACAAAGTGTTTAAATAAAATGTTATTTAATTCAATAAGGAGTTATGTAAGCATACAAGCATATATACAACAAGCTTTTAAGTCTACAAGTTCAAGTCAAGTCATGTGGCTTTAATGTCACACCATCCATTTACAGTGGTTCCCCAGGACTGTGATGCAAAATATACATAATCACAGGACAAGTGCAAGACAAGCAAACAACTGTACTATTCTATAATCTATATATATATAATTCACTAAGGCAAGACACCCATGGAAAGCACGCCGGAAGGGGCGTGGATTCACTAAGCCGCCGACAAGTAAGACGCCTTTGGCGCACGCAGGAAGGAGCCACGCCCACCAACTCCAAGACCATTGGATACGACGACAACTCGCAGAGCCACGCCCACCAACTCGGACACGACGACACAGAAAAAACGGCGTCATTTATATTCGTCTGTCGTAGAGGCCACATGCACCTCCGAGCCACGTTGACTGTTCATAGTTTGTGCTGACGTGTGCTTTGCAAACGCTAGAGTCTGTTGAGAGTGTTGGTTTGTTCTGTGGTGTGAGATTTACATTAAAAAATACATTTTGCTCTTAAAACTTGGGTTTTGGTTGCCTCTAAGGAACCGTGTGGGAATTTTAAAGCTTTTTTCCCTTTAGAAGGGTTTTTTGCTTTTTTCGCCCGCACAAGAGCAAAAGTAGCTGGGTGTTTGGAAGTGCGCTTGGAAAAGTTATTTGTACTTGTTCTTTTTCTTGTTATCTGTATTTGAATTAGCATCGAGGCGGCAGGGTAGAAAGCAGCAGTAACTGATATCGGCATTTGTAAATAAATAACCGCGTCGTCGTAACAGCGATTCCTTAGTTTAAAGGAAAAGAAAAAAAGGCCGCGGCTGACTTCAAAGCAGTAAAAGGTGGAAACTCAGTAGTGCGCAGGTAAGCGGCCTGCGTTAAGACACCGATCAGGCACAAGGAGCAGTAGGAGCAAATAAGGTAGTAAAGTTTTATTTATTTGTTTATTTTAGATTAAACAGTCCTTAGCGTCCAGAGGCAGAACAGTTAAGTGGGCGACAGCGTATTGGTTCATTAATACGGGGGAATACAAACAGTGCGAGTGAAGAGCTTATAAGTAAGAAGAGCGCAAAGCTAGAAGAGACAGAGAAAAGTAAAGTTAACCTCATAGAAAGGCAAACAGCAGGCAGCTGAGAGGGAGAACAGTACAGGAGCTTAAGGGGAAAAGGTGTAAAATATCTGTAGCAGATCTTAGTGTTACCATTTAAGTTAAGGAGCAGCTGAAAGAAGAAGAAATTTAATTTTAAGAAAAAAAAAATATATAGTTAAGGCAGCTTAGTAATCCCAAATCAAATTTTAATAATGAGGCCAGTGCAATGCAAGTCCTGTTGGATGTTGGACTTTTAGATGATGGTTTGGAAGAGCCAGTTGTCTATGAGGGCTACATCTGCAAGAGATGCCAGCTGATCCAGCACCTCGAGCTCAGGGTCGCTGAACTGGAGGAGGAGTTGGCTGACCTGCGTTGTAATAGAGAATTGGCGGACTTGGCCCAGGTGTCCTTTAGAGAGATAGTGTGCACCCCTAAGGTGGCGCAGGAGGAGATTCCAGACCAGACAGGTAGGAATAGGTGGGTCACGGTCGCAAGGCGTAAGGTAAAGGGTGCACACTGTCCGGCATCAACCCCAGAATTAGAAGTGTCTAACGTTATCATGTCCTGGCGGAGCTGGACGGTGACTCTGATAATTCTGAGGTGGTAGGCAGGGTTGAGGAGCCCCAACGGGCCACCTCAAAACCAGTTCCCAAAAAGAGAGAGGTAGTGATAGTTGGGGACTCAATCATTAGGGGATTGAAGCGCAGGTGTGCTCCAGAGAGAGAGAGTCTCAGACGGTGTGTTGCCTTCCGGGAGCACAGGTGGGAGACCTCCTGGAAGGGTGGATAGGCTCTTGGCCAGAGCGGGTGGATCCAGTTGTCATTGTCCACGTTGGAACAAATGACATACATAAGGGTAGTCTGTCAGTTCTGCGATCCAAATTCAAAGAGTTAGGTACCAAGCTGAGGAGCAGAACTGACAAGGTAGTCTTCTCCGAAGTTCTGCCTGTGCCACGCCAGTCCAGGTAAGATTGAGGAGATTAGAAGGCTTAACGCGTGGCTCAAATCTTGGTGCAGGGTAGAAGGGTATAGGTTTATGGGGCATTGGGACTCCTTTTGGAACAGATGGGACCTGTTCCGCGTGACGGGTTACATCTGAACCGGAGGGGCACCAATGTATTGGGGAGGCGTATGTGTAGGCTAGTCGAGGATTGTTTAAACTAGTGAATGGGGGGGCAGGGAGTTTAGGACAGGCCAGATTTAGATCTATACATGGAAGAACAAACAATGGTGTAGAAATAAAAATGCATAGTAATGTAAATTTTAAGCAAACACGTAAAGATAGAAGGATTAACACATTAAAAATAGCTTGCCTTAATGCTAGAAGTATCAAAAATAAGGTAAGTGAGTTGGAGTTGTATGTAGCAGAGCACAATTATGATATTATAGCAATAACGGAAACCTGGCTAAATAACAAAGATGGGGATGAGTGTAACATAGAGGGATACACATTTTTAGGAAGGATAGACAGAACAGAAAAGGAGGTGGGGTTGCTGTTTATGCCAAACAGGAATTAAATGTAAGTCATCTTCAGTTGGATGATGAGCCCCATCTTAGTGAGGACATGTGGCTTCGCCTGGAAAATATTAGGGAAAAGGTCTCATTTTAGGAGTGTGTTATAGACCACCCAATTCAGACAGTAATTTCAACACACATCTTTTAGTAATATCAAAAGGCAAGTTTACAGGGGATATTATAGTCATGGGGACTTTAATTATCCAAATATTAACTGGGATAACCTTACAGATGGAGGAGCACAAGAGCAGGAGTTTTAGAAGTAATCAGCGACTGTTTTTAACACAGCATGTTAAAGCACCAACAAGGGGTGAAGCCTATCTGGATTTAGTATTCTGTAATAATCAGGATAGAATTGAGGGTGTAGAGGTGATTGAACCACTAGGGTCAAGTGACCATAATGTAATACAATTCTCAGTATTTTGTAAGAGTACAGATGCAAAGACTAAAATTGTTAAGTTGAACTTTAGTAGGGCTAATTTTGAGCAGATGCGACAAAGTCTAAGTAGGATAGACTGGGATAAGCTTTTAAATGTGGAGACAGTCGAGGAGCAGTGGAACAGGTTTAAAATGTTTTACATGTAATGCAGGACAGATACATACCTAAATTTGGAAGTAATAGGAAACTAAAAAATCTCCACGATGGATTAATAAAGATTTAAAAAGAAGTTGCAAAGGAAAAACTGCTGTATAAGGCATATAAGACTAATGACTGCAAAGAGAACCGTAGCGTATGAGAAAATGAGGGCAACCATTAAGAAGGATATCAGAGAGGCTAAAAGACAGTTGGAGAGGAATATAGCAGATAAGGCGAAAGAAGACCCCAAGAGATTCTTTCAGTATTTTAGTAGTAAAAGAACAGTTAAGGAGGAGGTCAAGTTCATCAGGAATAGTAAAGGGAATTAAAAGATACAGACAATGAAATAGCAGATGCCCTAAACTTACATTTTTCTGAGGTGTTTACAAGTGAGCAAGTGGATAACCTGCCAGAGGTAAACACAACTACTAAGGAGGTACTGAGGGATTTGGAAATTGTAGAGGGAGAAGTGCTGCTCAGATTAAATAAGATGAAATCAAACAAATCACCAGGCCCAGATAATATTTATCCTCGTGTTCTTAAGGAGGCTAGTGAGTACATATATAAACCCTTGACACATATTTTTAGGAAGTCACTGTGCACTGGAGAGATTCCAAAGGACTGGAAAATGGCAAATATCATCCCATTATATAAAAAGGGTGACAGGGCAGATCCAAGCAACTATAGGCCAGTAAGCTTAACAAGCATCACAGGAAAATTAATGGAAGGAATTATTAAGGATAAGATTGAGCAACACATGACAAGGACAGGAGTTATTCTGAACAGTCAGCATGGGTTCAGAAGGGGGAGGTCGTGTTTTACTAACATGTTGGAATTCTATGAGGAGGCAACAAAAGGATACGATCAAAGTGGAGCTTATGATATTATTTATCTGGACTTTCAGAAAGCATTTGATAAGGTGCCACATGAGAGGTTGGGCATCAAGTTAAAAGAAGTGGGAATTCAGGGTGATGTTTTTAGATGGGTGCAGAATTGGCTCAGACACAGGAAGCAGAGGGTGATGGTGCGAGGAACCTCATCAGAACTGGCGATGTTAAGAGTGGTGTTCCACAGGGGTCAGTGCTAGGGCCGCTGCTATTTTTAATATATATAAATGATTTAGATAGGAATATAAGTAACAAGCTGGTTAAGTTTGCAGATGATACCAAGATAGGTGGATTAGCAGATAATTTGGAATCCGTTATATCATTACAGAAGGACTTGGATAGCATACAGGCTTGGGCAGATTTGTGGCAGATGAAATTTAATGTCAGTAAATGTAAAGTATTACACATAGGAAGTAAAAATATTAGGTTTGAATACACAATGGGCGGTCGAAAATCGAGAGTACACCTTATGAGAAGGATTTAGGAGTCATAGTGGACTCCAAGCTATCAACTTCCAAACAGTGTTCAGAAGCCATTAAGAAGGCTAACAGAATGTTAGGTTATATAGCACGATCTGTGGAGTACAAGTCCAAGGAGGTTATGCTCAACCTTTATAATGCACTGGTGAGGCCTCATCTTGAGTACTGTGTGCAGTTTTGGTCTCCAGGCTACAAAAGGACATAGCAGCACTAGAAAAGGTCCAGAGAAGAGCGACTAGGCTGATTCCAGGTCTACAGGGGTTGAATTATGAGGAAAGATTAAAAGAGCTGAGCCTTTACAGTTTAAGCAAAAGAAGATTAAGAGGTGACATGATTGAAGTGTTTAAAATTATGAAGGGAATTAGTACAGTGGATCGAGACTTGTATTTTAAAATGAGCTCATCAAGAACACGGGACACAGTTGGAAACTTGTTAAGGGTAAATTTCGCACAAACATTAGGAAGTTTTTCTTTACACAAAGAACGATAGACACTTGGAATAAGTTACCAAGTAGTGTGGTAGACAGTAAGACGTTAGGGACTTTCAAAACTCGACTTGATGTTTTCTTGGAGGAAGCAAGTGGATAGGACTGGCGAGCTTTGTTGGGCTGAATGGCCTGTTCTCGTCTAGATTTTTCTAATTCTTATTCTTCATTCCACAAGTGGCAGGGCGTGCTGTTATGGCAGCTATTCACTATCTCATCCCACTTTTACTTATATTGTTTTTCAAAAAGGCTGTTGTGTGCCTTACTAAATCAAGACACTCAACCAACCAACCAAGACAGTTTTCTTTCAGACAGCATGCTGTCATTTATTTCATGTTCATCCTGGAAGCATTATGTATCTGAATTTCTACTTAGTTATCCAGTCTGTCTTATTTGGGCTTTGTTTATTTTATACTATTTAATAGTAGTTAATTTCATTTAATTTCAGAATCAAAAACGTTAGCATATTAAGTACTGGCAATCGGTTGTTTTTCAGCCTACTTTTATTGCCTTTTGTAAGGTGACTTCATGGATGTGGTTGATCAAGTAGACCTTCATAGTCACTTATAAAATGGCCAATTAAGAGAAATTTTGAGAAGTCCATGAAAAATAGCACACTGTAAAGTTAGCATTAATCTTTAAAATTCATCATTTTAGGGAAATTTATTAAATTAAGTATTTGTAATATTTAACAATACTAGGACTCCTTTGTACCAACAGCAATACTCCTGCATAATTCTTCATTGCGCCTGGGACTGCCAAGACAGAAGTTTTGTGACCAGTATTGTAAATATAGTGTAAATAAACGTGTGGTGGTGTTTTAACAACATGTCCGCCTGTCTGTGTCCGGGCCGGGTTCACATCTGGCGTAGCCGGCAGGATGCTCCGCCTGTTCCAAGGCGGGGACCTGGAAAAAGAACATTTGTTGGGAACGGCCTGGCGCAGCAGGGGACCCCACCCACGTGCCGCGGGTGCTGCGTGCACACAGCCCCGTGGGGTAAAGGAACCCCACGGACCACCAGGGGTCCGCAGGAAGGCCATATTTCGGCACCGCAGGCTGTATGCGCGGCGAGGGGGGAGTCCGAGAGGACGCTGAATGGACAAGGGCTGCTAAGTGCCCTGGGTCCTAGCGCCCTCTGCCGCCGAGTCGGCTGCGGTCTCGTGCCGCACTATAGGGACGCAGACGGGAAAGAGGCGCCTTCTTTTCCATAAGGAGTCTCAAACCGTCATGTCGTCCCAGATTGAACAGAGGAATAAGAGGCTGGGTGCTGATTCCTCCGATATGTTGGGACGCGGTGCTGAGTGCACGCGTCCGGGTGCTGGCCGCCCTCTGCAGGGGGTGAGGGAATCCCTGAGGCCGGCGGAGAGAGTGCAGGTGGTGCCGGTGATTCCACCGTTAAGAGGAACACGGAAGCCGCGGAGAGGGTGCCAAACAGGCAAATGCCGGGGTGCCGATTGGAGGGGGGAACGCTGCCCGTGTGTGGCACGGGAAGGGTGCTTTGGCAGCGGTTCTGCCCCTGTCTTCTCTTTTGTAGGGACGGACCCCGGGCGAGCCGTAGGACCCCCTTCGTTGGGGACCTGCCCTCTGATGTCAGGCCGTCTGCGGAAGGATCTCTCTGCTGGTACGTGAATGCCGCCACGGCTGGAGGAGGCTGCAGAGGAGCAGGTGACTCCGACCAAAGGGGCGCTGAGGCCTCGGAGGGGGTGCCGATCAGGGAGGCCCCGGGGTGCCGGTAAGAGGGGGGAGCACAACCTGTACGAGGCGCAGGGGAGCACCAAGTGGTGGTGCTCAGGCCGTGTCTCCGCCCCTGACACTGCTTGGAGTGCGGGGCCGGACCCCGGCTATTGTAGAGTTAGACCCGCTTTGGGGCTGCGCTGCCCTCGCGGGACGGGCCACTCTTTCCCCCGAGTGGTCTTCGCTGGCTGTGGGGCAGTGTCAGGGATGCCAGGGGCCATGACCCGGCCGGGACGACGGGAAGGACCGGATGTAGGTCTGCACCCACCCTGGATCACGTGGGGGTTGCCTTCCGGGTTGCTTTGGGGGCCACGGGTACAGGCCATGGAAGCTCCACCCTGTAGGGGCCCGTGGTCACCGCCAGGAGGCACCCCAATGCCTTGGGGACCTGGTGTGGCGGAAGTGCTGGGGGGAAGATTTAGGACGGCACCTGGAGAGCTGCCGGGAGGACAGCCGGCACTTCCGCCACGCTGAGGCGTGGCCAAGGGAGGAATGCCGGGAACACCTGGTGCTCATTCAGGTACTGAATAAAAGGAGCCGTCTCCATTCATTCGAGGCTGGAGTCGGGAGGTGGAAGGACGAAGCACAGAGGAGCTGTGGAGGCGGCCTGAAGACAAGGCATTGTGAGGCCAGGACTGTGTTTGGGGTGTTTGTGCATGTGACTGGGGTTTCTGAGTGACCTTTGAACTGGGGGTCTTTGTGACCAGTATTGTAAATATAGTGTAAATAAACGTGTGGTGGTGTTTTAACAACATGTCCGCCTGTCTGTGTCCGGGCCGGGTTCACAATATATATATATATATATATATATATATATATATATATATATATTATAAGGCAGAAAAAGACAAACAGAAAAGATTTGGGAATCCACCAAATATATATTGTGAAGCAACAATTCAGATTGAAGTCACAAGAGTAATCACCAAGGACTGAGTCCAAACAGATCTAAATTAGAGAGTCAAGGTGCTTGGCTTTTGTACGCATTGGGCAGAAGTGACATCAGTAGGAGGGTGTGATATTGACAGGGATGCAGAAATTGCTGTTGGTTTAGCTGCATTTCCCTTCGGATGATCAGTAGAAGAGGGAGAAAAGACTTTAGTGCACTTCATCAACCCCCAGCTCGGCATCTTACTTTCAGTTAAGCCCTTTGACTGCCTCTTATGCACACTTGTGTGACTATATATTTATTTATTTGTCTAAACAGCTTCTTTAAGAAAGCCTAATTTCCCCCTGGGGACAAATAAAGTTCTATCTAAATCTTTATTTTTGACAGTTGCTTTTTTGTTGCTTTTTGTAGGTTACTAATTTAACTTAATTGATTTATTGTATAATTCCGCTTTCAAATTAGTTACCTAAGGGTGCTGATTTAATGTAGCCCTTTATTCCCTTCTTTCATGCATTATTAAATCTACTTTTTCAAAGGAAGGCAATCAAGAAGCTGCAACCTCTCCTAAGATGGTTGGCAGAAGGTTAAAACCAAAACAGGATGAGATGGCAGGTCTTCATGGCATATACAATCGCACACAAACACATCTCCATATTCACTAACAAACCAATTTTCAGTCAGTAGTGAAACCAAATCAGTGGTGTGAATTAAGGGCACCCCTGCCACCAGCAGGTGCTCTTGTCTAAAAGTTAAGTAAGAGTTAACTCACCTCAATAATTAAACATATCGTTAAAATGGTTATAGCAAACTCAACTTAACTATCAAAATCAAATTCTTCCAATTTTCCATAAAAAGCCCAATGCACTTTCTTATCCAGATTTCATTTTAGAGTATGTGACATTCGCTTTGTGCTTTTGTAGCCTGTAACCTGCTTCTGGGTTGCTGCAGTGTCCTTCCTCATGTGTTCATTAAGCTTGATGGCTATTGACCCCATTTTAAGCCCCATTGAGTGATTTTTTTTGTAATACAATTTAGTGTTTTTGAAATTGCACATTTTCCTATTTTGGAGTAGTTTTCATCATTATAACAAAATAGCATTGATTACTATGTACAAAACAATTTAGTACTTTGCCCAAAAAACAAACAAAAATGAAACATTTTTGAATATTCATTTGCGTTTGTGCTTTCAGTGTTGAGAATTTGATATTGATGTTAAGATGTCTCCTTGTGCTTGAAGTGTATGACATCACTGGTGCTGGTAGCCTTATATACTGTGAAACGCAATGTCACTGTCTCACTCCCTCACACAGGGCTTATTACAGGCCATCTCCTTCCTTTGCCACCTTTCAATGCCACTGCCACTTGTCATGACTATATCTTTGCATCCAGCATTTGCCCACCCTGAAAATATTGAATCCTTAAAGAACATTACCAGCAGTTTTGTCTTCTTACCTTCAACAGAGGCTGCCATCAGGAAATTGCCTAAAGGATGAGTGCTTAAATTGAGGTACGCATCTCTTATAAGATGGGCTAAGCATGTAGTGACACTGAGTTTTTTTTAATATTTGATGCAAAACACTTCCACATGTGCTGTTTATCTACAGTTATAATTAATTATGACAGTAGCTGACAACTGTGTTAACTTGAAATATGCGAACATGCTTGACTTAAGAGTACATTACATACCGTAGGTCCCAGAGCGACAGTAGTTCTCCAGATTCCAAATCACACATGTGCGAGCTCCTAGGAAAATCAATACAAATTAGCAGTTTAAAGCAATTCCCTGTGGCTTATTGTGCAGTAGTTGTGTAGGCGGTAGGTGTTAATGTAATTAGCAGGCAACAACTTTAAAGAATCATCTTTCAAGATAGAGCTCTTATTCCAATGTCCTTTGAGATATGTATGCTGGCTTGATCTCTTTCGAAAAGCCGAGAAACTAGGAAACTGACAGAAGTGGGTACATCCATTATCCAGCGCGCTATATCCTAACTACAGGGTCACGGGGGTCTGCCAGAGCCAATCCCAGCCAATAAACCCCAGGCAGGGCGCCAGCCCACCGCTGGGTGCACACACACAATTTCGGATTGCCAATGCACCTAACCTGCATGTTTTTGGACTGTGGGAGGAAACTGGAGTCCCTGGAGGAAACCCACGCAGACATAGGGAGAACATGCAAACTCCATGCAGTGAGGATCCGGGAAGTGAACCTGGGTCTCCTAACTGCGAGGCAGCAGCGCTACCCACTGAGCCACTGTGCCGCCCGAAGTGGATATATTTACAGTAGATATCAGAATCCTTCAACAAATAGCACTGCCTGGGAGAAGCCAATGAAAATCAAACTGAAATGATACTTTAGATTTTAGAGATACTGGCTATGTGGAAAGAGACAAGTAAGGTACATGATAAAGCATTTAACGTTTTCCTCAAGTGGTAGCAGTATTTTGCGTATTATTTTCATGTATGTTTCTACTGTATGCTGTTGACTGCAACGACACACATTGGTAACCCTGGTGACTAACAGGGACAACATGATGTCATTGCATCGCTACTATAAAAGATGTGTACACAATCTCCAAATTTTGGATCCATCAAAGTAAAGATTAGTAACCTATCACTGAAGCAACTCAAGGAAAAGATAGGGAAAACAAAAAGAAATATAACTTTCATGGGAAAAGAGTTCATTTTTCCTATGACAATTTTTTCATTGATCTGAAAAAAGAAAATACTGTATGTGTATGTCTTCTTTCTAAGCTCATTTCGACATCCAATTTTTGAACGTGCCTGTTGATGTCTTAAATTGTTATGCTGAAGTTAGAAAATCTTAAAAAGTAAAGAAACACACAATACTTTGATTGAAACAGTTTTCACACATGCGCATCAGTGGATCCCCCTGAAGGCTCACCTGAAGCAGGTACTACCACTCTGCGTTGAAGGGGATGCTCGTGCTAACCTTCTCCTCTTTTCTTCCTTCCACAGCAGCGACAAGATGCCCAGTGTGGTAAATTAACTCCTCTCCTTCTGGTCTCCTGTCTTTATATAAGAGGCTGGTAGTTGTGAACAGGCTGCCCCATAAAACGGAGGTCCCTATTACGTCACAGAAGACATTATATTACAGCCAGACAGCTTTCTTTAATTCTGCCCTTTCTTTTGTTGTTTATAGTGGCATGTGTAGCAGCCATTTTATTGTTATTGACTGTATTAAACAGAGATGACCAGGTTTTCGACGCAATATTTTCCTCTGTTCTTCAACCACACATTGTAATATATAAAACAAAGAAATATTTGTTCATTGCTTTAAGGAACAGTCACATATTTTACCTCCAAATAGACTATTTAAATGTAATTCTTTATACTGTGTGTTGACTCCTGGACATTCATTACTAAAGGATAGTCCAATGTTAAAGCTGAGCAGATGACCTACATTAAACAAACAGTAGGAAAGGTAACCACTTACAGGCTCATTCAGTTGACTTGTTAAGCTTGTTAACTCATTTGAACAGAACAGCATCTCAAATTGTTCACTTCCCACACTCAAGTATATTTAAATACATCGCGGCTAACTAAAAGATGTGATCACAACAGTTCAACCCTTAAGTCTCTTTGCTGACTGACAGTTACAGTATAGCAGGTATAAAACTTTCTTCAAAATGCTGACTACCTTCTGATTCAAAGTATAAATTAGACTGCAGCAGGCTGTAATGTCTTTAACATACACAAACTCTATACTGAGACATGATTCTGCATATTTAAATAACATTTTCAACAGATCACTATGTCCTCAATATATGCAAGACCTTACCCATGGCCATCAATGCCCAAAACAAAGTGTTTGAATTGATTTGGATCGAACAAATATGATAGTTACAGTGACACATCTTTATCTGAGATCTGAGATGCTTCCATGTGTACTATATATATTTTCGTTAATTATACTGTAAAAGTTTCATTCCATAAAATGAATTCAGATACCATAGCATTAACTGATGAAGTGATCTTTTAGCTTTAAACAGTTATAATGTTTTCACTTCTCTTTTCCTTAACTTTCAGTCGTTCTTTGTAAATGTCTCTGAGTGAACTCTGCACTGTTGATGTTACATGATGAGTAAACTGTTACTGAGCTGGACTCATGGAGGGTCTTCAATTAAAACACTCAGTCTTACTTGAACACTTTCTGTTTAGTTCATGAAAGTGTTTTCAGAAAGCAGTTCATTTAACAGTTTTGTAGTACAGTAATCCCACCTCGATCGGCGGGGTTGCATTCCAGACCCCCCCGCGATAGGTGAAAATCCGCGAAGTAGAAACCATATGTTTGTATAGTTATTTTTATATATTTTAAGCCCTTATAAACTCTCCCACACTGTTAACATTATTAGAGCCCTCTAGACATGAAATAACACCCTTTAGTCAAACGTTTAAACTGTGCTCCATGACAAGACAGAGATGACAGTTCTTTCTCACAATTAAAAGAAAGCAAACATATCATCTTCAAAGGAGCGCCGTCATAAAGGAGCGCCGTCAGGAGCAGAGAATGTCAGAGAGAGCGCTCGCTAAGAAAAGCAAATAATCAAAAAATCAATACGTGCTTTTAAGTATACAGAAGCACCGCGATAAAGCGGCATTTTGTAGAGGAGCGTCCGTGTCCTCTGTGCAAACAGCCCCTCTGCTCACACCCCCTCCGTCAGGCAGAGAGAGTGAGAAAGATAGAGAGAAGCAAACAAGCACCGCGCGGGAAGCATATCTTATAGCATTGAGGAGTTTTAGTTAATATGTAATACATGCTCTGATTGGGTAGCTTCTAAGCCAACCGCCAATAGCATCCCTTGTATGAAATCAACTGGGCAAACAAACTGAGGAAGCATGTAACCTAAATTAAAAGACCCATTGTCCGCAGAAAGCGGCGAACCAGCGAAAAATCTGTGATATATATTTAGATGTGCTTACATTTAAAATCCGCGATAGAGTGAAGCCGCGAAAGTCAAAGCGCGATATAGCGAGGGATTACTGTAATACCATTTGTTTGGGATATTATGAGAATACGACTGAATGGCATGAGTAATTTTTCAGGGATTGTTTTGAAATCATTTGCTATTGTTCAATGTTATCTTTGTTGTTTGTTATAACTGTTATGCATGAAAACATGAGATAATATTTTTGGGGGATAAGTACAAAGTACATGAGGAAAGTACCAAATAAAATTTTCATTTTTAGGTGTAATATTCTTTTAACGCTGCTAAGTACACATACTGCAATATACATTTTCATTTCTTTACTTACATTTGATCTGACACAACATATAAAAGAGATCGACATAAGTGAGTAAACGTCAATCTGGGGGGCTCTTTAGGAACAAAAGTTACCGGACAAAGTTACAAATTTGAGCATTATCATTGAATGAACAAAACACAAGCTAGTCACAGTTCTAAGGTCACTGGAATCTAACAGACAGAAATTCACCAAATAAGAGTGTCTTCAAAGGCTTCTTAAACCCAGCGAAGGAGACAGAATTTCGTAACAAGGTGGGCAGCTCATTCCACCGGTTAGGAGCTACACAAGAAAAGAGGCTGGAGTGAGATTTGATGTCACACCGAGGTGATATCACCAGATGCCATTCGTCAGAAGATCTGAGTGATCGAGAAGGAGTATAGGACCTCTCAAGCTAGTCACAATTCCGAGGTTACAGGAACCTAATAGTTAGACAGAAAGTGTCTCAACATAAATGGGAGCCGACCCATTGACTACTGCATAGGCAAGCATCAAAGATTTGAACTTAATGCATGCTGCTACGCAGAGCCAATGCAGTGATCTGAAAAGAGGAATGACACGTGCTGCTCTCATCGGGTTGATCACTAGATGAGCCTGTGCAAATGCTTGGTGACACATACCAGAACTCCTGCCAGCAGGGAGATGCAGTAGTCCAGACGTGACATGACCATGGCCTTGATCAGTTGTGCTGCATACTCTGTCAGTTATGGTCTGATATTCATATCTCTAATGGCCCATTTATCCATTTTCTGAACCCACTTAAATTAATTTTAAAGACATGAAGAAGGAGAGGCTATGCTAACAACGTCTGGTCTGAAGTAGAAACAATCCCAGGATTGAAGGTTCACTTATATCAGAATAATTTCTCCTTATTTGGACATTTTCGAAGCAAGAGAAAAGTGCAAAAAATCATACAGTTAAGCCAGCGTTTCTGAACCTTTAAGTATTTGCAACCTGAGTTTTCATAACAGTTTTAATCCCCTAACATTTTTTTGAAATGTAGATGCATATTTTATTATACCTACTTAACTTTTATTCACATTTATCTAACTCTATATTTATTGTTCTAGTATCAGAATGTGGTTTAAGTTAATTTGTTTTGGTTTCAACAGATTTTTTTTCATGTTTTTGATTCTTGTTTTCTTTTGTTCACATCTTCGTGCCCCCCCATTTGTTACTTCGTGCCCCCCACAGGATGAGAACCACTGAGTTAGCAAAAAGTACAGCCACACAGACACAACGCAATCCAACAGGAGTTGTGCAACAACAGCGTCAAGAACTTTCTTTCATCCTCTTACTCTTAAATTTAATTATCTCTGAACCCATCAAGTTCAGTTGCAGGCTCTCACTCTTTATAAAAGCATGATCTCCCAACAATTTATTTACATGAATACATTACGATTGCTCAGATTGTTACAGAGAGTAACAGTCTTATTCTACACGTGGGTTTAAAACATTGTGAAGACACAAGTTACACTGCAATATTAGGCTGCTGCTATGAATTGGAACACTCTGTTAAAACCTATCCTGTTTTAAACTGTTTTTACTTCTTGGTCTTTGGAAATCGTGAACCTCAGGAAATGTTAAAATGTGAGTGTTTTCTAATACTAATAGAAATTATCATTTAATTGTAAATGTGTCACGTTGCCATTTTGTAGGTTTGTGATTTTATTATTAGGATGTGCTACACTATTGCTTGGGCTAACTCCCAGAAGACACCATACACCAGGTCATGATGGCTTCACTTCACTGTGTCATGGTTAACATTTAACCCTGAGGTTGGTGGTTCAAATCCTGCTACTGACACTGTATGACCCTGAGCAAGTAAATCATAATAGTAAAATATGGTGACACACTACAGTAGAGCCTTTTTCAGATATTTTTTGATTTTATTGAAGTGGTTTCTTTTTTTATAATCCTAATGAGCCCTCGTGTTTGACACTATAGTTGTAGCTCTATGGATATCTCTCTTTTTCTCTCAAGGTTTCTCAATGAGGTTTTGTGTGTAACAGATGAGAGAAGGGTGCAGAGGTTGGGCATGAGGTGTACTCTTCATGGAGCACAAAGTGTTGACCCTTCACTTGCCATGGCAGGACTCACCGTA
This sequence comes from Polypterus senegalus, assembly GCF_016835505.1. NCBI lineage: Eukaryota > Metazoa > Chordata > Cladistia > Polypteriformes > Polypteridae > Polypterus > Polypterus senegalus. The sequence continues at coordinate 33,254,044 of NC_053158.1, forward strand.
ATTCCCATCTGCAATGATTTCCCTCTAACTGGAGCTGTGAAACCCTCCTGTAGCAATGCAATTTGTAGGTGTTAGCAGGAAGCGTACCAAGGCTGTACTGCCTATTCACCCTCCACTTCCCATGAGGTTGATTATTTTATACAAAGATAAGGGCTTTTATTTTCCATAAAAATAAAGTGCTCTTTGAATAAATTTCAAAAATTTTTCTCAAGGGAGTCTTTCTTCTTGTTTAAAAGTTTATTACAAGGTATGAATTATGAAAATTTCATAATCAGCTGTGATGAGAATGTGCTTCCTACTAAAGAGGAAAGGTTTTACAAAACTGGCAGTTTAAATCAATTATATTTTTGCGGCATGAATTAAACCTTCAAAGTCTTATTTAGTCTTATATTATCAGCATTATTGATTTATATAAAGATGTTCCTAAAGCTGCCTCACAGTAAGGAGGCCCAGATTCATTTCCCAGGTCCTCCCTGCGTGGAGTTTGCATGTTCTCCCCGTGTCTGCGTGGGTTTCCTCCGGGTGCTCTGGTTTCCTCCCACAGTCCAAAGACATGCAGGTTAGATGAGTTGGCGATCCTAAATTGGCACTGGTGTGTGCTTGGTTTGTGGGTGACTGTGTTTGTGTCTGTGATGGTCTGCTATGGACTGGCACCCTATCCAAGGGATTGTTGGTAGGCTTGTGTCCAAAGATATGCATGTTAGGTACAATGGCGTTTCTAAATTGTCCCAGTGTGTGCTTGGTGTGTGCGCTCCCTGCGGTGGGCTGGCAACCTGCCCAGTGTTTGTTTCCTGACTTGCGCCCTTTGATGGCTGGGATTGGCTTCAGCAGACCCCCGTGATCCTGTAGTTAGGATATAGCGTGTTGGATAATGAATGGATGGATGGATGGATGTTCCTAAAGCTATATTGATTATACATTTTTTCATCAGTAATAGCTTAGGTGGTTAACCTGCACATTCACTTTCAAATCACCACAGAAAAGTCATCTGCTATTCTCGGCTTTGCTCACACTCCTTTAGGAACTTTGGGACTCCTGACTTGACTGTGCGTGGGTTTCCTCCGGGTGCTCCAGTTTCCTCCCACAGTCCAAAGACATGCAGGTTAGATGAGTTGGCGATCCTAAATTGGCACTAGTGTGTGCTTGGTTTGTGGGTGACTGTGTTTGTGTTTGTGATGGTCTGCGATGGACTGGCACCCTATTCAGGGGATTGTTGGTTTACTTGTGCCCTATTCTGGCTGGGGTGGGCTCCAGCAGACCCTTGTGAACCTGTTGGGACTAAGAAGGTTGGAATATGACTGACTGACATCACTTTGGGACTCTGACCCCATTCACTTAATGATTTTAGATTTATGGACTGTTGTGTACCTTCCCTTTTTAAATTTGTCCAAGTGGGGTTAAGGGATCAGTCACATGAACAGCAAGCTGTTCACACAGTATTTATGACTGTATGTTTTTTGTTCAACTTAAATTAGCATTGATGCTATTAAACGGGGATCCCCACAACCCTTGTCCTATTTCAGTTCTCTTCATACTTGATACTATACAGTAGCTAATACCTAAATCCTGTATATTTAGATGCATTACAGAAACTAAAGAATATGCATAGTGCCCTGCGGGATCTTTCATCTCATGAAGATTATGGTACTTGAACTTCTCCTGCACAGTAAGTTAGAGCCATATACTTTATGCCTGTTTGAAGTTTACATGTTCTCATTGTGTGATTTTTCCAAGGCATTCTGGTTTCCCTGAAGGTGTGGCTGTGTGAAAACGTGTTCTGCAATGGGCCAGTGCATAACAAACTCACTCAGAATAACATGAAGAATGTCTGGAATGGACTGGATGTAATTACAGGACTCCTGCAATCCAGGACTCAAATGCTAGAAGTGGATGTGGACAAAGCTAATGTACTGAACCAATTTTTAATAGATTTTTCCTCCCACTGTCACCTTCTTCCAATGACCAGTCTCCCCAAACCATCCCTACCACATCAACAACTCCTTCCACATCAACTGGAATGGCCAGTGAGAAGCCCATCTCTGGCCATCAGTGTGGACTGTCTATAACTGAAGACCAAGTAAGGAGACAACTGAGGAGGCTACACACAGGAAAGGCCATGGGACCAGATGGAGTCAGTCCTATAGTTCAAAAGGCCTGCACTGACCAACTTTGTGGTGTCCTTTGTCACCTGTTCAGTCTATCCCTAAGGCTTCAGATAGTGACCCTGCTGTGAAAAAACATCCTGTTTTTTTCTGTTCCAAAGAAGTCAGGTGTCTCTTCACGTAATGGCTGCAGACCAGTGGCACTTACGTCTCACAACATGAAGACCTTTGAGAGGCTGGTCCAGGACTATATGAGTCTTTTTGTGTTAGACCACCTGGACCCACTGTAGTTTGCCTATCGGACTTATATAGCAAAGGAGGATGCAATTATCTCTGTGCTCCACAAGGCTTATTCTCACATGGACAAAGCTGCCTGCACTGTGAGGATTCTGATTTTTTGAAGTCTCCAGCTTCTTCAATGCCATCCAGTCATCCCTGTTAAGAGGTCAGCTCTGACATATGCAGAGCCTGTGGTGTCCTGGATAATGGACTTTCTGTCAGGGACACTGCAGTTTGTGAGACTCAAGGACTACATTTCTGATATGGATGTGAACAACACGGGAGCACCACGAGGAACAATCCTGTGTCCTTTTCTCTTCTCCCTGTACGCATCAGACTATAAATATAACACCAGATCATGTCACTTGCAGAAAGTTTTAGATGACTCTGCACTTATGGGGTGTATTAATAGGGGGTTTGAGACAGAGAAGAGGAGTCCAGTGGAGGACTTTGAGAATGGTCTGCATCTTAACACCAAGGAACTGGTTACTGACTTCCAAAGAGCCTCTATGTCCAGTTACTTTTCAGGAAGTAAATGTTAGCTGATCCACTCCTACAAGGACATGGGGGCCTACATTAACGACAGGTTAGACTAGTCTCAGAACACAGAAGAGCTATATAAGAAAGAGCAGAACAGGCACTTTTTCTTTAAGAAACTGTGTTCGTTTAACGTGGGAAGTGACATCCTTCACTTCTTCTATAACTAGTGTGGCCAGTGTGATTTTCCATGTTGTGGTGTGCTGGGCTGGTAACGTCACTTCAAGGGAGGCCTACCAAATCAACAAGCTAATTAGAAGGCAAGCTCAGTTATAGGACACACTCTGGACCCCCTAGAGGTTGTAGTGAAGGAGAGAATTGAAACAAAATGTGCCATTATGAACAATGTTGCACATCCTCTCATCCTTTCAGCCAACAAATAATTAAGTAGAAATGTGTCAAGAAACGCTATTGGGACTCCTTTATACCAACAACAATACAACAGTAGGTTAGCATAATGCCTCATAATGTCTGGGACTGGGACAACTAAGTCAAACTTTTAATTCTTTTTAATTTTCTTGCTTTATACTCATTCTATAGTGTGTTCAGAATGAAGTGTGGGTGTATATCTATATCTCTATCTAAATCTCTCTCTCTCTCTCTCTCTCTCTCTATATATATATATATATATATATATATATATATATATATATATACAGTATATATATATATAATATACTAGCAAAATACCTGCGCTTCAGAGCGGAGAAGTAGTGTGTTAAAGAAGTCATGGAAAAGAAAAAGGAACATTTTAAAAATAACGTAACATGATTGTCAATGTAATTGTTTTATCACTGTTTTGAGTGTTGCTGTCATCAAGGATTTGATTATCATTATTTCTTTCAATCAGGTTCATATTTGGAGGATGTGTTGTATTCAAGTTACATTCCGTGTTTGTCAAACGTAAAGATAACAGGTTTCATTCATCGATTCCTTTTTACTGCATCAATAAACAGCTCGTCTTCCTCTTTATTTGAGACATCACACACTGCATGCATGGGTTTTTTTTACACTGTCTTCCTTTAGCGGGACATTGACTTTTTCCACCGTGTGCTTTGTTTCCGCAGTAACTGCACTTATGAATATGCTTGTATGCGTCACTCGCTTCATATTTTTTTGCTGCCTTCTAAATTGTGTAATGCGTTTTTGTTCAGCACTCTTTGGAGCTTTTGCTTTTTGTCTGCGTACTGCGTTCACAGTCAGTTCACGTGAGCCGCTCAGAGTACATGCATCGAAGGTTCTCAGCTGTGCTTGTGCTATCTTGTTTTTTTTCTTGTCAAGTGGAGTCAAATAAATATGGACTCCAGGTACACTCCAACATTTTTTGACTGAGTCTCTGTTACTTTGCTCTTTACTTTTCAGACCATCTACCTTGAAAGCTCTGTTCTAGTATTTTAGAAACTGTTTTTCTGTTTTTTTTTCAAGCATATTTGGATCCCTTTATTAAGTAAATACAGAATTACATCATACAAATTTTAAACTGTTGAACATTCTGTTGGAAGTGTTTCTTCTGTTTCCCCTTGAACTTTGTGGGCCTTTTTCACTCTATGTCATTTTGCCTGTATCGAATAAGAAAGCTATAGTTCTGGCACTTGTAACCGATGGTTTCAATTATTTATTTACTTTATTTTATGTTAAATTCCATACATTGTGACTGCTGTGGACTGTTGTCTAATTGAAGGACATGGCTTATAATTGAAGTGATCAGGATTGATTAGGATGAATGGTAATAAGGATTGTAACTTTGATCATAGTGCTGTGTGCATACGCTACACTAAAGTATTTATGTGGCATGATGATTACCAGCTAAGTTTACTTGAACATGACAAGAGAATGAAGTCAGTGTAGAGTATAAACCTCTTACTACATAAACAATTAAATGCACATTCAGTTTCTATGCAACTCTTGATTCATATAAAGAAAGAGATGAAAACAATTATTTTCAATAAAAGCAAACTATGAACTAGATAAAAGCAGATTTTAGCATCAGTATAGTATAACAGGCTGTGATTTGCAAATATTGATCCAAGTATTTTGGTTGACTTGCTATCTGTAGTATGGATTTTGGAAAATAAACATAGCTTGGCTAAAAAAGATAATAATTGGAAAAGTCATCATCTAACCAACCAACCAACCATTTTCTAACCCGCTGAATCCGAACACAGGGTCACGGGGGTCTGCTGGAGCCAATCCCAGCCAACACAGGGCACAAGGCAGGAAACAATCCTGGGCAGGGTGCCAACCCACCGCAGGTCATCATCTATTAATTGAAAATAAAAGTGTTATGCACAGAACAATGGGAACATGTTTTTATTAAGACTTATCAAGACTTATTAAGAATTTCTTCAGTTTTCTTGTATTCTGTTTGTTTTCTGAGTGCTAACTGCATACAATTATGAATAATAGACACAAGTCAGTCAGTCAGTCATTTTCCAACCTGCTATATCCTAACTCAGGGTCACAGGAGTCTGCTGGAGCCAATCCCAGCCAGCACAGGGCGCAAGGCAGGAACAAACCCCGTGCAGAGTGCCAGCCCACCAAAAATGGACACAAGTGTAGGGTCCCAAACATTTATTTGTTTAATTTTGTCAGAAATATTCCTCCATAGAACAACACAACCAACTGGGGAGCCATTGAATTACAATGTTTCTATTATGCTTGAGAGGTCAGGATAAACAAGAAATGGAAAATAAATTGAAAAGGTGAATATTTCCTTCATAAATTTAACAATTAGCCGCATGCTTTAATTTTCTGGAGAATCTGAAAGCAATTACTCAAACCACAGTGATTCCATTTACTATTAGTAAAGTTAAAGAGACACTGCACTTTATGTACAGCCAGGTAAAAACTGAACAATACTTTAAAAACATTTAATATTTGTTTTCCTTACGTGGTTTTGCTGCCTATGTGATAAGCATTTTGGCATAAAATCATTATGCTTGTTATTTTAGATGCTCCTCACAATCACACAAAATAATGTTTAATTCACCTCAAATTACCATCTTATAATATTTTATTGGAATGCTTGCAGATGACAAGAAATCTGCAATCTTAAAGAATTAAAGAAAAACTAACAAAAGGTTTTAAATGGTAGATTAAAAAGTTTACTATATTATTATTATTATTATTATTATTATTATTATTATTATTATTATATATATTTAAACTATATGTTTTGAGTAGCAAAAATAGAGGTAAGCATTCCTTATGGTCTTATGTAATTAATGAAAAAGTCTTGCTTTCCTAGAGAAAATCTTCTGACCATTTTTTCTTGAAAAAAGTCTTGCAGTTTTGTTTAAATGTTTTAAATGATTTTAGTATTTATTGATTTTAGTTGATTTTTGATGTAATTCTGCAGAAGTGGCACTTGAGTGAGTAGACAACAGGCTACAAAGGAGCTCAACAGTCAGCGGTATGTTGAGTACAGGCTGAAGTTATCAGATTACTTTGATTGTAACTATTTGGTGATTGGTGGGTTATTGACGTTTGATTGGCATTTTTTCCCCTCAGTAGTTCAATTAAATATTCTCTTAAGCTGAAATTCACTGAAACAGGAAAAAGCCATACAGAAAACTTGCAGATAATGAGCTTGGTGCCATTTCTAAGGGCTTGACCTCTACCTGTATCAATATTTTCCATTAACAAATCTAAGCTGTATTATGCTACTTTATTTTTCACCATGGATTAATATATTGGAATTAAACTGAGAAAATATGCAGGTTTAAAGCAATGGTTTGTGTCAGTTTGTGGCAGGAAAATGATTAGTTTTAACAATTTTTTGCTCTGATGGTGCATATCATATTTAAATTACCTGCACATAGAAAATACATTTTATTCTTAACAGACTTGCCAAAATTTGGCTTAAACTTTTCAAATGAACTTGTAATGATCTGTTTGTTTGCAAAGAGGGTTTAATTTTTTTAAATAATGAAAATGGTCAGTTCTATTTTTATGAAATGTCTATTAAATGTCCATGTTCTGATAATTTCATACTAATTTAATACATAGTACCTCAGCGTAACCTGCAATTTGTGATTTTTTTTCTTAGTAGATAATTTAAATATTCCAACTATTATTTTTTTTTCTTCTGATTTTCTGTTGAACTTTTTTTTCATTTATTGTTTTTCTTCTGCATGCTTTTTGCTGCTATGATCAAATTAAACAGACATTTGATAAAGAGTTTTTCTTAGTTCCCATCTAACTGAAATTATATTCTTCAATTCATTACCTGACAGGTGAACTGCACTGAATTCACAGCTTGATTGTCAGAATTAATTTAAATTAAGATAAATTGGAAGAAGTTAGCAGAAAATGTTTCATACTCTTCCGGTAACCAATGGAAGCAAATATTAACTGTTAATGAGTTAGTCAAGTGAGACAATTAAATAATCTGCGAGTGCATCACAAAAACAGAAAAATCGAATGATTTAAAATATTTCTGAGGTTTATCGGTTTCTGGGTCAATGATACCCTTTTTGAAAATTGATTAATTTAATGTTCACTTTAATTAACGTATGTGTTGTATGACTGGTAACACTATAAACGGGCTTTAAGGGCCTGGTGTAACGTATCAGTCACTTACTACTAAGTAACCCAAACTAAGTTGGTGTTTATATTTGAAAGTAACTAAAAATACATTTTTAGTGGCAGAATTTTAGGAAAGTCTTACTAAGATCAAGCAAGGTGTTATTGAAGGTCTTTCAAGCATGTCTCAGTTTATTTTTGAATTTCCAAATTCCTCTGAAATGGCTCTCTTGGCTGTTGCTGAAACACCACAGCTGGCTAGGGCTACCAAACATGTCAGCTGTCCACGTATTGCATGATCAATTCCTCTGCCTTTGACATAGTTAACCATCAGTTCCTCCTCACCACCCTCCCTGACTTTGGTGTCTCAGGAACTGCTCTTTAATCCTACTACTCCAGCAAATCGTACCACACAGAGAAAACGCATTGTGTGGAAAGAGACCATGGATGCCAGGTTAACTGAGCTCTGGCAGCTAAATCCATGACTATATGACATATCTTCTTTATCATTACCATGATCGTCACGTTTGGGAGAAAAATTGGCAGGAAGAAGCTAAATGGCAAAAATATCTTAGGAAACATTTACTGGTAGAATCTGAAATAAACACACGCAATGGTAAATTACAGAGATTACGCAACTCAAGTTCTCTCTGTAAAATAGACAGACTGTATTGTCTGCGCCTTCCCAGCCATCTACATATGCAGATTCAGAACACACTACAGCAAGAGTCAAAAGTGCAGCTTTTTGTTGACATGTTGAGAAGCCTGTGGCCATATTTTTTTGATTCGGTAAAGCTTCATTGCAAAATGACAATGGGTAAAACTGTCGATCGGGGCCATATACTCTGTCATGGCACATCAATCAAATCAACCAAACTTGTACAGTTTGAGAACATAAATGACTAAGGACTCTACGGTGCAGTGTGAGCAGCTGCTGGACCATGATTTCTAAAGATCACACCATGTTTGCCTGGCTTTATCCCAGCCGGTCTGTCTACTCAACACCCTATCTCTGTTCTGTTCAGCTCAGCTCATTTTCATTATCACCTACCAAGTCAGTACACAACTTTGGACGGCTGTTCGAAGACCAGCTATCCTTCACTGACCACATTGTAAATGTCTCTGGTTCATGCAGATTCACACTGTATAACATCTTGTGATAAAAAATTAGGTAGTACACCGAAAAAGGTTAAAGAGAGCAAAGCAAGAGTCAACTCCAACCAAAAATCAAATATAATAAAATCTAAATAGAAGTCAATGAAGTAATGAACAATTTCTAGGGTGGGGCTTTAAGCACTGATTATGGTTTATTGCATGTTAGCTCTATTTTGAAAATGTTTTATTTATTTTTATATTTTGTTTTTAATTGGATTATGTTTTGTATATTATAATATGGTCTTTAAGCAACAGAAAAATTTATTTAAAAAAAAATTTTAATTTTATATATAATCATTAATGACATGATACCACCATGATATGCTTTATAGGACAAATAAGATGAATATTTAGTATAAAATACTGTGTACTACTACCCCTACTAGTAATAATAATAAACAACAGAGTCTATACAAAAAATGTTTCCTTAAACAGTATAATTTACTAATCAAATTGATTTACAATATAAAACTGCAGAGAAGAAAACCTGGAAAAAGAAACAGAGGCAATGATGGACTACACTTGCATATAATGTGGTAGTGATATGTTAGTGAAAAGCAGTGACATTTTGAAACTGGTAAGGAAAACTACAACAATTGAAAACCCAAAGACAATGAGTGGCTCCTCAGTCTGGAATTTAATGTTGTAATAAGGCGCTATATAGAGCCTGACCTGGCACAGACTGACGCAGAGGCATGTACAAAATAAACACAGGCTTTAATTTTTCTTCCCCTGTGGGCACACGTCTTCCCCGTGACCCACTGGTAATACACAGTTCCAAAGCACAACAACACCACCAAAACACTCCTTTACCACCACTCCTCCTCAAGCTTAGTCCTCCTCCTCCTTACGACTCCGGCTCCCGAGTGGTGGTGGCTGGCCCCTTTTATAGCCCACCCAGAAGCATTCCAGGTGATTGAACACATGGTCCCAATTGCACTACTTGGTGGGGCTGAAGACTCGTCCAGCCAGCTTGTTGACTCCAGGCAGCACCCTCTAGCTCCCAACCAGGCTGTGGAGGACTCTCATGGAGCCATGCAGGAGGTTGGGGAATCACCGTCAGCCAGGGAGGCTTCCACCAAGCATCACGGGGGAGGTATTGAGCTGTCCACGGTTGCTCCCCCTGAACATATGCAGCAGGGGCATACTAGTCGGGCACGGGACCCGGCCGCCCATCACAATGTTGACGTTGTTGACGCTTTTTCTATCGTGTCATTTCTTGTGACTGAAGACAGAGAGATATAATTAAAGTTAGTAAAAAATCTTTTATTAATACACACCAGGCAAGGGTAAGATGACAGAGAAGCACAGTCCTAGACACCTGCCCTTCATCTGCCTCGAAGGGTCGGTGTTCCAAATCTTTTATAGGGCAAAGCTTTGTCTTATGACTTTAGTTGCACAAGAATTTCAAAACATTACATCTTACAACATTTTACTTGGATCAGCATTTACCACATCCTTTAAGTTCATCAGTTGGTCACTTGTGGTTTTAGTTCATCAGTTGGTCACTTGTGGTTTTTTGTTCGTTAGGAGAAACAAGAAGTCATGTGCACTATAGACAAGACAGGGTCTGCGTGGCTTTGTCATGTACACCAGATTGATCAAACTATTTATTATTTTTCCACAACGTGTAATGAGCTTCATATGGATTTGGTAAGCAAAATAGGGGACAAAAAACTAAATGAGTGTTTGGCCAAATGCAACATAAACAATCTGGGTAACAGTAAAACTATTAGCATCATACAAAAACAAATCAGATTCAAATGTTGTAAGATGTGAAGACAAGTATGTTAGAGAGTGGGAACAATGGTACAATTTTCAAGATAACTTTACATCAGACATGGAGAGTGTCTAGAAAGGTTTGAAGTAAGACTTTAGCAGAAGCAGTCCAAATCTTTTGTTATCTAATGTCAGAATAGAGTCTTGCCTCTATCTTGGTCTCCTTTTCTGTGCTATTTGAATCGTCCAATCTACTTTAATCATTTGTTAATCATGTTGAAGTTACATGATGGGTTCAGCAAGGAAAACACAGAAGCTACACTCAGTGTGGCTAAAGCTCAATGCTTTGTATCCTTGTTAAAGCTCATGCTTGCCCCTAACTTTAGGGTGGACAGATCTAGCAAATTTGAACATTTTACCAATCTCTTGTCTTTCCAGTAGAAAATTGAGCAGATTTAGAAATATAAATGGACTAGGGGATCAACTGCAAGTCTAAATGCCACAAAATAAAGGTTGAAATCAGGATGTCAAAATTACACACCAAAGCAAAAATGCTAACCAAACTATGTCTAAGAGGAAAACTTAAAGTTTTCGATACCAGAAGATCATGAAACTGTTTCTTTAATATTTACACATTTATGAAACAATCATCATGCATTTTATAAGCCATGCCTCTAATAATGAAACATCACATGTTCACACAGCCCTACAAAATGAGAGCACCCAGAAGAAAACAGTGGTTGCATATTTATTGAAACAAATAAAAACTGACATTTTTATAAATACACGTTCAATCAGAACTGTAACAAAGAGCCATAAATCTTCATAGTCAAAATGTATTTATTACATTTTTAAATACAATAAACCATAACACTTGTGTTTTGCCTGTTGTCTAGAGTTTTGGATACTTTAACCTGTGCTTTGCCTGTCTTTCCCTACTTAGATGTTTTGTCTGTTTCCTGACCCTAGCTCTGGAATAAATACTGTAATAAAATATTTTTGTCTTGCCTGCTGTGACCTTATTCCATATTTCTTTTTGTTTACATTTTCATGCATTGTATTAAAAGTTATTAGTCTGTTCTTTTTATTCAGAGGTTAATGTTATGGTTTTGAGCAGATTGTATAACCACCTATGAAGGGATACTTGTGCTGTACATTATCGGTATCTAATACAGGACAACCATTTAAACTAGAATTGCAATAGTCCAAACTAGAGATATAAAAGTAGATTATAAGTTTTTGATTATTGCAGAATCAAGCTACTGGTAAATATATCAAAGTGTCTCACAAAGGAGGATGGGATAATTATTTCACTATCAGACTTTAGGGAGTTGTCACTTTTAGTTGTTTATGTGACTGCACAAGAAGTAATTTATTTTTGTTTGTATGAAATTGGAGGAAACACTAACGGTTTGAGATAAAGTTAAAGTTGGCTACTTATTCTGGGTAAAGTCAAAGAAAATCTAAATTAAGGAAAATAAAATTTTCATAGCCCTGCTAAAGTTAAAGAACTGGATTGGCAATGTTTTTGTTAAACCAATAATTTATCATTGATTGTATTTTATATTCTGCATCTTCTAGTCTTGTGAGCAGAACGGTCCATTGATCCTTCAGTTTATTGAACCTACTTACAGTAATCCAATTAAAAGGTTAATTGGAGCCAAAGCCTACCAGAGCAGGATTGTGTGCAACTGATCCAGGATACAGTAAAAGACTAATAATGGGGCAGAAGTGAATTCATTTATTTATTTATGTTCGTGGTTCCTGGTCAAATTTGCTCACAACTTTCTATTGTACATTTTTGACAATTATTTTGTATTTGTTTATTTTATTAATATTAACTCTTTAGCTGACCTTAAAGGAATACTCCACAAAAAGTGATATTTTGGTCAATATGCTACTTACCCCATGTACTTTAAAGTCATGTTTTCTTGCAGAACCAATTTAACAACTTTTCTGATAGAATCTGAGCCATTGGTAACCAACACTCAACAACAGAAACAGTATAAAAATGTCCATGGAAAAATGTCATGTTGCATAATCCACATGTCAAGTCATCCAATTGTATTCTCACAATGTGCAAAATGTATGTAGTGTTTGGTAAAATATTGTTAAATAAATGGTCCCAATGATGCCAAGGTCAGAGTGGGTGGCAAGAAGGATGACCATGTTGAAGGAAGAGGAGAGATCTAGAAGGATCAAGGCCGATGATATGTTAATAGCTCTTGCATGTAGCAGCTGGTTGACCACAGTAGTACAGGCGTCTCAGTCGCGTGGTTCCTCTTGAAGCCAGACTGGTTGGTATCGAGCAATCTAATCTGTACAAGGAAGCAAGAGACCTGGTTAGAAACAACACATTCAAATGTTTTGGAAAGAATGGAAAGTAGAGAGGCAGACCTGTTATTGTTAACTTTGGATGAATCAAATGTTGTTTTATTTTGAAGTGGGGTTATCAGAGCATGTTCAAAGATGATAGGAAATGTGCTTGAGCTGATTGAGGCAGAGATGGCCTGAAGAAGATGTGAGGGGATAGGGTCAAGTGGACAAGTAGTGGGGTGATTGGGGAGTAGTTCAGAAACATCTTAAGAGTTTGTGTAGATTTGGATACTTCCAACTTTAAAGTTCTGTCCTAATTATTACCACAGTGGCTTAGTTTTTTTCCTAGACATAATGGAAAACATACATTTTTGTGTACTGTCTTTCAGTTAAGAGGGGCTTTGTTAAGCAATTTTTGCCACAGGGACAAAGGGAAACATCTGTAATGACCACTTACAGGCAATTAAATCATTGTATGCTCACCCCAAGGAGAACTCTTTCTTTACATGTCATCATCGTATCTCATCTTCTGAAATTATTTTTCTAATGAGGGTCTTGGTTGCAACAGGCCAAGCGGGTAAGCCTAGATTTTTTCATTTCCCCAGCAACAGATTATCCCTTTTTAGGCAATTCCCAGTTAATCACATACCAGCCTAGAGTTATAATCCCTTCAAAACTTTTAGGTTCTGAGGCAGGTTTTATCCCAGTGAGACATGCTCAGTGCATCTCCAAGGGGATCCACTTAAGGAGCATCCTTGCGACATTCTCAGACCACCTCAACTGTCGCCTATCGATCTGGTAGACCAATCGCTCTACTCCAACTGCTGACCTTCTCCCCATATTACAGAGTGTTGGCTCAGCAGCCCTGTGAGAAAATGTCATTTCTGTCACTTGTACCCGCAACTTCAATCTTTCATTCATCACTCACTGCAGCAGCTGTGTCCCAGTGGATGTTTTTCATCTCTTGCTGTTCTTGGGCAAGTTGACTCTTTTCTACTATCGATCTCTCTTATACTAACCAAAAGACTGATAGGAAGTCATTGCCTCCATTTTGACTTTCTTTGAGGTTGGTGATTTCCTTGTTCCTTTTGGGATAATCTGAAGGAGTTCCAGGCTGAAATGCTTCTAACTGCTTTCTGAAAGAAAACCAGAAGAGTTTTAGAGACTCTCGCATTTTCATATCCCTTATTTCACAAGGTGGTGGAGAGAAAATTACATACAGACCTATGATTTTCAAAATGTGTTACATTGCTTTAGAATCAATTAATATTCTCAAAACGTAAACATATCCATCCATCCATCCATTATCCAACCCACTATATCCTAACTACAGGGTCACGGGGGTCTGCTGGAACCAATCCCACACAGGGTGCAAGGCAGGAAACAAATCCCGGGCAGGGCGCCAGCCAACCACAGACGTAAACATATATAACTCAAAATTTAGGCAGAAAGATAAAAAGCCTGAAAGATTTAATAAAACCAACAATAATGATAGTATATTTTCACAAATGATGCACTAGACCTTGGCAGCCAAAAACTGTAGCTCCTCTATTTTACATCAAAATCTTAGCACACCAGGTAATAAAGGTTATGTTAGATTTTACTGTTAAATACATTCCTCTGCGGTGGGCTGGCACCCTGCCCAGGGTTTGTTTCCTGCCTTGTGCCCTGTGTTGGCTGGGATTGGCTCCAGCAGACCCCCGTGACCCTGTAGTTAGGATATAGCGGGTTAGATAATGGATGGATGGATGAAGACATTCCTCAAAATGGACATAAGAACATCACTGGGAGTTTGAGAAGAGTATATTATAAAGAAAAGTTTAGTATTTCATCAGAATACTGAAGATACATGAGGGAGATTACTCCATAATCATGTTAAAAATAGCACCTTGTGAATCTTCATATCCTAGATTGATTTTACTTTCAACAAGTTAGATGAAAACAAATTAGAAAGCAGTCTCGGGCTACAAGAGTTATTTTTGACAAAACACGTTCATATCTCAGAAATGTTCAAAATAGAATATAAATAACCAAGAAATAGCAAAACACCCAAGGAAGACTGCATGATGAAAGATAAAAGAAATGTTCATATCACCAAACTGATAGAAAGAATATAATGACAAAACAACAAAGTCGTCATAACCACGCTTGGTAAAAACAGGACATTTTAAAACATTTCAATACAGTAATGTCCAATCTAAATTTAGAGAAAGAAAATTAGAATTTTTAAGCTCAGACTGAATTTTATAACTGATTGATGTTCATGGACAAAACTAGAGGTAGTGTTCCACAGATCAGAAGTCACGAAACAGAATGAGTGTTTATCATCATGGCAGGGCCTTGAGGTTTTTAAGAAAGCCAGCGTTAGAGCATTTCAAACATCTCAGTAGATTATATGAGGTGAGCAGCATAAAAAATAGTCATAACATTAAGCAAAGCACTGCTTAATAAAGCAGTCGCAGGGGTGTGAAGGTGACTTAATATTGAACAGGAAGCCAGTGCAGCCTTGCCTGTTAGGTGGTTAATGATCTGTCTGTAGAATTAGCCACTTTAATGGATGTGTGAGTTTTTGTGTATTTTGGGGTTATGGCACATGAGGATTTTATTTCACGTTTGCATTTTTATTTCAATTTTTGGTTTTACAAAAGTTTTTCAGGTTATTCTTATATTTTTCTTTGTTTACATTTTCCCATTTTGGGTCATATCATGTGATAGTAAACCCTGATGAGGTCACAGGATGTAACGATGTACAGTATGTATCATGCCAGTTGCACGTGGAACATTCCTCGGTTGGTTCAACCACCTGCTCAAATCTCTTAGTGTTAATTAGCTTTTTCTTAAGTAGTCCTTGGAGGTAGGGTTGTGTGATTTGGTTTCAATTTCGTTCTTTGCCTGATTTTCAAATATGACTTGTACTTTCTGCACTTACCAGATCTATTTCTGGTTGCCTGGTTTTGATTAGTCCAATGTGTTTATCTATGTGTTGTCCCATGACCACGTCTTCTTCCTCTATTTATCATTTTGTATAAATAATACATTTTATTTATTCATAGGCGCCTTTCTAAACACTCAATGACCCCGAACAATAGATAATACACACATTATAAACAAATTAAAATACAAAAAATTAAAATCAGACAGAGCAATTTTAATCAAATTGAAAAAGCAGTCTTAAACAAATGAATTTTAAGTTTAAATTTAAAAAGTGAAAATGATTCAATATTTTTCTAAGCTCAGATGCTAGTGAGTTCCAGAGCTGGAGAGCAGAGCAACTGAATGCTCTGCTTCATCTGGTGGTAAGACGGGCAAAGGGGACAGTCAAGTGAATGGAGGAAGAGGATCTAAGGGTAAGGGAGGGAATGGTAACATGGAGGAGGTCAGACA
Organism: Polypterus senegalus; assembly: GCF_016835505.1. Classification (NCBI taxonomy): domain Eukaryota; kingdom Metazoa; phylum Chordata; class Cladistia; order Polypteriformes; family Polypteridae; genus Polypterus; species Polypterus senegalus. Next base: position 33,270,060 of record NC_053158.1, read on the forward strand.
GATATGGAGGGGCAAGGTTGTGGTTTGCCTTAAAAGTTAACAAAAGAATTTTGAATTTAATGTGGAACTTAATTGGAAGACAGTGAAGCTGCTGCAAGATGGGAGAGATATGGTGAATAGAGGGGGTTCTAGTAATGATGCGGGCAACTGAATTCTGGACCAGTTGAAGCTTATAAAGAGATTTGAGAGAAACACCAAAGAAAAGAGAATTGCAATAATCCAGACGAGAGGTGACAAGGCTATGAACAAGGATCGCAGTGGTGAGGTCAGTATGCTACTGACATATATATTCATATGATTCTCAGGCACACATTCCTGTTGTGAGATTATTTACATTTCATACGTATAATTTGAATCAGTTCATGTTGGTTTTTTTTTTTTGATTGAGGATTACGCATTTGTAGTCCATTTTATATTTTAAGGGGTTTTGACAAAGATTATTTTTTAACATCTTTTTTTATGTACATGATACTACGTGTTGCATTTCTTACGTTACAGTGTAACATTCAACTACAGCAGGAAGTGACACTGTAAATATGGCAGTATTCGCAACAGTCGCTAACCCTTGGTGGATACACCATTCTATTCTACTCAACTCTTGGCAATAGTTAGTTTCTGTTAAAGTAGGCCCTAGTGCAAGATTTTATTAAGCAGGTTTTGCTCTTCAACTTTGATTCTAGTTTTGCCTTTCAGTTTTGTGTACATGATCACATATTTGTCTTGCTTACAACTTCTGCCTGATTTTTGTTTCATGATCTTTTGTTTCACTCATAATAATTTCCGGAGACAATGAGTTTCTTAACATGTTCACACATATTCTTAAAACTGCCACATTGAGCTTAAGTCAAGGTTTGCATAGCAGCATTATGAACATATTGTAAACAGTTAGTTTATACACTGAGACAAATTTAAAAGATAATTTAGACAGCATTAAGATTTCTTTAAATATAAAGTTTATACACATCTGAAAGTTTGTCAAGAAACTAATATCTGCAGCTTAGTGAGGATTTGTTGAAAGTGGAAAGGATACGTTTTTGCAGGTATACATTCTTAAAGTTAAAAAAATAATAATTACAACTTAATTACCATAAAGTATGAAAAACAAACAAGTTAGCAAAATTAAACTCATAAAATATTGTTTTACCGTAATTGTGAAGAGTTATTTTGAGTTACATTCATGAACACAATAAAAAATATAATTAGGATGTTTACCTCACATTACATTTAACTGAGAAAAACTGAAAATATGTGATTAAAACTTAAATTACATAATTATTGCAGGTATACAATATAGTTGTAATTTCAATAGAAAAATGTTTAGCCAATCATATTCAGTCGGTCAGTCAGTGTCCAACCCGCTATATCCTAACACAAGGTCACGGGGTCTGCTGGAGCCAATCCCAGCCAACACAGGGCACAAGGCAGGAACAAATCCCAGGCAGGGATTTATATAGATTAATGTCACATTTTATTAAATATCTGCTGTATTTTCTTTACCTGTGTTATGTTCCATATGTTCTGCCTGTGGTCACCCAAGAGGAACTGCCCTCCGGCCTATAAAACTGAAGAGTCTCCCTTGGGATGTGGGAGTTCATTACAAATGTGCTAAGGAGTTGGTGAGTTTTATTCTACTGTGCTTTGTGATTTCTTGGATTTTTTGAACTTTTTGCTCTGTATTTTGAGCATTCTTTGGACTTTGCCTTTAACAAGCATTGTATGCCTTTTGTGCTCTTCGGAGTTCTTCTGAGCTTTACACGGTTACAGAACATTCTTCTTGAGAAGAATAAATATCTTTATAAATAAAGATTCTCTATTTGCCAATGTTACTAGCTGCGTTTGACTGTTTTCCCCTCTAGTGGTTGGGACTACGTGCTTTGGAACGCTTTATCACCTTGAAGTCTCAGTTCTTAACAGGTGCAATGGTTAGCACTGCTGCTCTAAAGCTTCACGGCCCTGGGTTCACATTACTTGCTTATCAAAATGGATTTGTCAAGAAGCTGTGTTAAATAAGTGAGTGTCAAACAACACAGGCTTGGTACCTACTCTGCATCAAATAATTTGTGGATATGTTTCCGCCCCCTGTTTAGGCTCAGAAAAAAAATGAAGGAGTGAAAGGCATTCTCGGATTCTGGTTGGCAATATTGAAGAAGCTACAGTAGATGAAATGAAAAGATGAATGTGGAAGGTTATTTAAAAAGTGGCAGCAGCAGCAGACTAACTTATGGTCTCAAGTACAGTATGCAGCAAAGGCTTGTTTATTCAGGTGGTATTGTGAAAGAGTTTATTTTCAAATTTAAAACCTTGCCAAGTGCAATTATTGCCATCAGACGGGTTTTAACATTTTTAGAGTACTGAATTTATTGTGCTAATAACTGAATAGTGCCTTTTAAAGCCTGAATATCAAATAAATGCAAGGAGAGCATCAAGCAGCTTTTAAGGATGGTGGAGATGAAGACAGCAGATTGCTATGAAAAACCGTGAAACAACTTTGGATGGAATCCAGCAAAGTGTTTGGATCAAGGGTGAAAAAAAATCTATTTGTTGCTATAACAACCAAGAGCTTGCAGGTCCGCATATAGCCTGGGACCGGAAAAAAATGTGAAATCACAAGCAGACAGGGTTGAAGTTACATTTATGCGAATCTCAGTGAGCGCCAAAGGCTTATGTTATTGCATAGTATAGTCAGCAAGAACACTTTACACAACTGCACAGATGTTCCTGTTATAACAACACCTATGATGATATAAGCAGGTTCTGTATAATACTACTGTATTCATAAAAAACAGTAAAATGGCTCATGCAATTCAATCATTTTAAAGCTGGCATATTTTCATAATTCTTACCTAAGTCACTTAAATTTAAATTACAATTAATGAAAGTTTTAAATTATGTTCAACAACACGTCATACTTATTCAAGTCAAACATATACTATGGAATACTGTATATATACTGGAATTTGTATAATACTACTGTATGGCTCATGCGATTCATTCATTTTCAAAACTGGCATATTTTCATATTTCTTACCTAAGTGACTCACATTTAAATTACAATTATGAAAGATTTAAATCCTTTTGAACAACACATTATAGTTATACATGTCAAACATATAGTATAGAATACTGTATATAGTGCCTATCAAAACTTTTCACCCTTTGGTAGTTTTCACATTTATTCATTATTTTAAGTTAGAACATTTTGCACAGATCTGTTTTCATTTTAACATTAAAGAGTCTGTTTCTGCTGATCAGTGTCAAAAAGGCCACATTAAATTCACTGTTAATTCAAAGCTGTATAACGATAAAATGTCCAAGAGGGACCATATGCTGCATACTAAATGAGCAAGAACAGAGTCGATCAATTCAACAAGGGTCAAGGGAAGTATAAAAAAAGCCAAAACAAAGAAAATCATGCAATTCTGACTTAAGCAGCATCTGGATGCTTCAGTGATAAAGGAAACAGTTGCTTCAGTTTCCTCCTTGCCTTCCATATCTCTCTCCATCTCTCTCTCAGTTACTTGTTACTCCATCCTGATTGTCAGCTTCTCTTAACTCCTCAGATGTTAAACTCTGTACTCTGGAGACTCTTCTTTGAGTCACCTTCAGCATCAAATTCTTCCCCATAGTTTTCTCAAGACACCAGGCTACAACACCCTCTGGTGGAACACTCCTGATCTGCTGGCCTGAGTCTTGACATCAGCTAATATGAGTACATCTGCTGCACTCTGTTTGTACCGCTCTATCTATCTGCTGCTACTCTTTTTTTGCACCTGTAATCTTGCCGGAGTAGCCTTGTCTCTCACAAGACCCACGGTACCTCACCTTTCATAAGGTGTCTTCAAAGGTAAGTAAACTTTAATGTACTGGGCATACAATCTAAAATTACTTAATCACCAGCTAAGACAATTTCAGTCAGACCTCATAATGAGGGCAAAAATTCCTTCAACTGTCACACACCATAATGGAGTTCATGCTTTGGTAACTCTGACTCATACAGGTCGTTTGCTTAGGATTTTCTTATTCTCATCTAATAATTCATTTTTCTAACCTTGTGTAGTTGCCTCCTCATTGTGATCTGAAATGAATTCTCTTGGTTGTTGTCACATTCCTAAGGTCTGTCATTATATGTAAATTACACACATATAAATGTTGAGCTTATTGACAGCCTGTGTGTTGCAGTGGTTAAGACTCTGTACTTAGAACTTCAAGCTCTGAATTTGTGGGTTCAGATCCTTCTACTAACACTGTGTGACAAGTCACTCCCCTGCTTGTGCTCCTATTTAAAAAAACACAAGAAATGTAACCAATTATCAGTCATTCAGTCATGTCATTCATTGTCCGACCCGCTATATCCTAACACAGGGTCACGGGGGGTCTGCTGGAGCCAATCCCAGCCAACACAGGGCGCAAGGCAGGAACAAACCCCGGGCAGGGAACCAGCCCACCGTAGGGCACACACACACACACACCCACACACCAAGCACACACAATTTAGGATCACTAATGCACCTAACCTGCATGTCTTTGGACTGTGGGAGGAAACCGGAGCACCCGTAGGAAAACCACACAGACACGGGGAGAACATGCAAACTCCATGCAGGGAGGACCTGGGAAGTGAACACGGGTCTCCTTACAGCGAGGCAGCAGTGCTACCAATTATATCTTAGATGTTGTAAGTCATATTAGATAATGGTTTCAATCAAATCATAAGTTATAATATTGATATTATTAGGTCACTGTTCACTCTTATTGGGATTACCACAATGAATTTTAAATGAAACAACTCAGATGCAGTTGAAGTGCAGACTTTCAGCTTTAATTCAGTGGGGTGAACAAAACGATTGCATAAAATGTGAGGCAACTAAAGCATTTTTTAACACAATCCCTTCATTTCAGGGCCTCAAAAGTAATTGGACAATTGACTCAAAGGCTATTTCGTGGGCAGGTGTGTTCAAGTCTGTCGTTATGTCCTTATCAATTAAGCAGATAAAAGTCCTGGAGTTGATTTGAGGTGTGGTGCTTACATGTGAAAGATTTTGCTGTGAACAGACAACATGTGGTCAAAGGAGGTCTCTATGCAGGTGAAAAAAGCCATCCTTAAGCTGTGAAAATAGAAAAAACCATCCGAGAAATTACTACAATATTACGAGTGGAAAAATCTACAGTTTGGTACATCCTGAGAAAGAAAGGAAGCACTGGTGAACTCAGCAACGCAAAAAGACCTGGACGTCCACCGAAGACAACAGTGGTGGATGATCGCAGAATCATTTCCATGGTGAAGAGAAACCCCTTCACAACAGCCCACCAAGTGAACAACACTCTCCAGGGCTTGGTAGGCATATCGATATCCAAGCCTACCCAAAGAGAAGACTGCATGAAAGTAAATACAGAGGATGCACTGCAAGGTGCAAGCCACTCATAAGCCTCAGAAACAGAAAGGTTAGATTGGACTTTGCTAAAGAACATCTAAAAAAGCCAGCACAGTTCTGGAAAAATATTCTTTGGACAGATGAAAGCAAGATCAACCTCTACCAGAATGATGGCAAGAAAAAACTATGGAGAAGGTGTGGAAGAGCTCATTATCCAAAACATACCACATCATCTGTAAAACATGGTGGAGTCAGGCAGTGTGATGGCTTGGGCAGTGTGATGGCTTGGGCGTGCATGGCTGCCAGTGGCACTGGGACACTAGTGTTTATTGATGAGGTGACACAGGACAGAAGCAGCTGAATTAATTCTGAGGTGTTCAGAGACATACTGTCTGCTCAAATCCAGCTAAATGCAGTCAAATTGATTGGGCGGTGTTTCATGATACAGATGGACAATGACCCAGAACATAGCCAAAGCAACCCAGGAGTTTATTAAAGTAAAGAAGTGGAAAATTCTTGAATGGCCAAGTCAGTCACCTGATCTTAACCCAACTGAGCATGCATTTCACTTGTTGAAGACTAAATTTCAGACAGAAAGGCCCACAAACAAGCAGCAACTGAAAGCCGCTGCAGTAAAGGCCTGGCAGAGCATTAAAAAGGAGGAAACCCAGCATCTGGTGATGTCCAGCAGTTCAAGACTTCAGGCTGTCATTGCCAGCAAAGGGTTTTCAACCAAGTATTAGAAATTAACATTTTATTTCCAGTTATTTAATTTATCCAATTACTTTTGAACCACTGAAATGAAGGGATTGTGTTAAAAAAATGCTTTAGTTGCCTCACATTTTTATGCAATCTTTTTGTTCAACCCACTGAATTAAACCTGGAAGTCTGCACTTCAACTGCATCTGAGTTGTTTCATTTAAAATTCATTGTGGTAAAGTACAGAACCAAAATTAGAAAAAAGTTGTCTCTGTCCAAATAATTTATAGCTTTAATTCGTTTTGGCTTTGTTATTTATAGTACACTAATATTGCTTTGCTTTTATTTTTTAATAAGTTTGAAATGTTTTTCTGTAAAATAAATAATAAAACCTGCGGTGTGCTGACACCCTGCCCAGGGTTTGTTCCTGCCTTGCACCCTGTGCTCCAGCAGACACCCGTGACCCTGTGTTAGGATATAGCGGGTTGGAGAATGACTGACTGATAAATAATAAAACCATGTATTTTTGACATTTTTTCCATAAATGGATAGTTTCGGTACAAGATCCGACTTACCTACCAATCGGGTTACAGACTGGCAGGAATGAATCTCATTCTTAACCCAAGGCCCACAATATATTGCCTCTGACTTAGCAAGTGCTGTTTACCCAGTGCACTATTGGGCTTGCAATCCTGGAGATATCAGAGTTGTCTGATCCTCCTTTTAGTAATAAAGTTAGAAGCCATTCAAGGCTGGTAAGATACCTCAAGATCATTTAGCTGCTAAATGGTATTGGGGATGGGTGTCCACAACATGAAGGGAAACACCAAGGTGCCCCCTTAGATGAGAGCTAAGAATGATAGATATCAGAGGAGGCTAAAGAGCCACCAGAGTGCTAGAATGCACAGTAACCAGATGGGCTTGGTTCATTCTTTTAAGTAAGAGGGCATCTGATGACCTTCTCTGGAGACCCCAGTTGTTTCATTAAAGGTAAGGGGCTGCTAGAAGGAGACAATTTAGGCTACTGTCTCAATAGTCTGAAGAAAGGAATGACTCCTGACAGGATTTAGAAGGCCCAGGATTACTTTTTCAAAATCTCATCTTACAGAGCCTACTGACCTTTTGTGACCCAAGTAAGGATCCTATAGGAACTCTGCAAGCACTTCAGTCCTTCATTTTATAAAACCCACCAATCCCTTGGTGATTGCTTGTGTCAGTAAACATGAGATAGTTTCAGTGAGATAATACCTTATTTTTAATACTTTATTTCAATCTAAACCCATGTTTATTTGCAAAAGAACCAGAAATATCTAAATCTGGGAGCTAAAATAGAAGAAAACATACAACCTGAATGATTCGAAACAAAGTCCATATAGCAAGCTATGCATCATATGCTGTAGTTTATTGGTTTTCTCTGCTATTTCAGTCTTTATGTTATTTATTCAGCTAAGGTGTTCCTTTAGAATGTAGGACATTGCATCATCTTTTTCCTTTTAGGCCAGTCGTGAGAGATGGGATGCTATTACAGGCAACTACCCAAACAATGATGTTCAAAAACCTGTTACCAAGTCCTCTTATTTACAGAGCGCAGTTTATGCAAAAAATAGCAATAGTCTCATCAGCTGAAATTGAACAACTGATAATTTCTAAGGGTCTTGTACTTCCCATCGAAGATTCCTTTAACTAAATATAATGTCTTAACTAAAAAGTCCCAAGCAGTTATTTTATACATTTTTACAAACACACACATTGGTAGGTTCATCTCAGCCTAAAGCATTCCATAATCTAATAGTCATAGCACTATATTAGTATTTGCTTTTTTATTTTGCATCTATCCTAACATGCATCAGCCTATTTGCATACATTCCATCAATCTATTCCACTGGTTTCTTAATTATTCCCATGAGCTCATTCTTGTCACCTGCTTGCAGTCCAAACCTTGCCTGTTTGAGTATACACAACTCAAAAACAGTGTTACTCTTGCCATTAGGCCAGGGGTCCTCAATCCCAGTCCTGGAGAGCCGCAGTGGCTGCAGGTTTTTGTTCTGACCTGGTTGCTTAATTAGAAAGCAATTCCTGCCAATAAAGCACTAACAAGCTATGAAATTAAAATAACTCTGCTATGTCAGGTCATTCTCATATCCTAGATTTTCTTTCCCTTTCTATCATGCAAATGATTTGAAGGCTAAAATGGACGAGTAATTCTCAGTCCTTCACTTTTTTCTCTTCATTTTTCTTCCAAGTATTTAATTAAACCCAATAGTGCAGATAAATACACACAGGTGTAAATGTAAATAAGCTAAATGGAGAAATGCTGTTCTCTCTTGTCATTTGCATGTTATTGATAATAAGGAGCAATTAAAATAGCTGTTTAAGACAAAATTAAGCAATAAGGGTTCAAAATCACTAAAGTGAAGCAGAAGTGTTAGTTTAGCAATAAGTGCTTTTTATTAAGCAACTGGGTTGGAGCAAAAACCTGCAGCCACTGCGGCTCTCCAGGACCGTGATTGAGGACCCCTGCGCTAGGCCTACAGTACAGTCTTGTTTACACCATGCATTCACTTAAAAGCTGCATCATATCTAAATAACTCTGTTCTCCTATATTAACACATCACACAAATTAAATATCATACAGTAAGTCTTATTTAACAAAGCATAAAAAATAATTTTTTTCACCCCAATACACTGGACAACATAAATATGTCCACTGTAACGAATACAATGCCTGCTTCTTTTTTAATAATGATGGCACATACAGAACCAATATCTCCTTATTAGTTTACAACCCGTGTAGATCATAGGTTGTCAACAAAGGATCGCCACTTTTCCCTGTCCTGGGGTAGCACGTCTAGCTGGCCACATAAGTACCCTACTTGGTTCGCTTCTTGTTTTGTGGTTCATTTCCATATTTTTCTTAGGTGACTTCTTTTCTGTTTTCCCTGAGGGCTCCATTTTAGGCCTACAAATTTTCACATAGTGCGGAACAAGCCATCTTCAATTTCTCATCTTTATCTGGTTGTCACCATTTCTCTTCCATTTTTTTCACCCACATTTATCATTGTTTTATTTATCGTACCATTTAATGTTAATGATCTGCTACAAACATCTGTTCCTAAAAGTCTACAGTTTGTGTGTGGATGTCTTAGTGGTGTAGCAGGTCTAGTAGGCATGCAATAATACAGATTTCTTATTGGTTACTGTAAATATTTATAGTCTGGTTTTCAGTGAGGCTGCCTATGATCTTCACAGTGGATGAAGAATTTTAAAAGGTGCTATTGGATTTCCAGATCTGATGATGATATTTTAATCTGTGCCTTCCTGGTTGTTCACCATGCTGCCTACATATGTAAACTGTCCAACATCTTCTAAGTCATCTCAAATTGATGTTGCCAGTATTGGTATAGCTGATTATCTTTGTATTTATCTTATTGATCTTATGTCCAAGTTAAGTCCAAGAATGGATGTATAAGATAGTAAATTTCATGAACATATTGTGTGTGTATATTTATTTACTTACTAACTTATCTATGTATATATTTATTTATTTATTTGTTTATTTAAAAGCTTCTGTAAAAAGCCAAATTACCCCCTGGGGACAAATAAAGTTCTATCTATCTATCTATCTATCTATCTATCTATCTATCTATCTATCTATCTATCTATCTATCTATCTATCTATCAGTGTAAATGGGCCAATGGGCACTACAAGATGGTGTTTCTCATTAGGTGCTGTTTGATGCTGTTGCTTAAAACCTAACAATTTTTTTGTGTACAGTAATCTACTGTATACACTGTAAGTTGCATATGGGATTGTCTGGCATTCTGTTCAGGAAGAAAGGTGGCTCCTTTCCAGGAAGGGAGGCCAGAGTGGAAAGACAGCAATGGACTAGTGTCCCAAGCAGTTTGAGAATTAATCTATTGCCTGGAATGTGGCCACAATGATGGAAAGATTGGGGGAGTTAGCCTGTTTGTAGTATGCACTCTCCCAACACACTAGAGGGCAGCATCCATATGTCTCTCCTCCCAGTTTCCAGACCACAGAACAGGGTGGAAATCGTAGGCCCATGGGATAGCCCTGCTGGGTATCATAGATGCCACCTGTTGAAACTACAGGGATCAACTTTATGACACTCCGTATGACAAGGGTGTGACTAAAAAGAAAAACTCCTCCTCATCTCAGGCAGTCAGATTCAAAGGGCAGAGAACAACACTAACTTGGAGGGAGAGGAGTTCAGAGGAAGAGGAGAAAGACAAAGGATTCACCGTCTTGTGTATATTGTGCTGTGTAAAGTACTTAAAAGCAATAAAAATCATATTTAACTTGTGACTGTTCATGTCAGTTGTGTTCTGGGTTTGGGGCTCAGTGACACTCCTATCATTCACAATACACACAGTTTTACTTTTCATTTTCTCTTTGCAAATACCATATCCATATTATTTACATGCACATTACAGCAGAGATATTCTAATAATTCAGTATTTTACAATTAGGCAGATTAAGTGCTTTAATCAAGTTCACTCAATGATCCCCCAATGGAATTTAGTCTTTCCTTAGCTTGCCTCCCACAGCCTGGTGTACTGTTAAATTACTATTGACACACAACAATGGTGTTTAATTCCAGAGTGGCATAATTTCTGTGTTTACGTGGGTTTCCTCTTTAGACTTTTGATTCGTCTCACAGTGCAATGTTATGTTGTTACCCCAATTAACAACTCATATTTGGATTGTTGGTGTATGCAGGATTGAGGTGGTCTGCGCACTGTCAATTTTCTTGCCTTCATCCTGATGTTGCCAGTATAGGCTGACTGCTGGCTTATGAAGGAGAAAACAAAGTGATGAAAATGGATGGATGAATGGATGCTTATGGATTGCTCAATGTAAAAGGCTCTATATAAATAGGAAATGATTAACTGACTATACATAGTATACAACTATATCTGCCCATCACTATTTGGGCTATAAGAAATGCCTTTTTAAGGAATTTTCAGAGTATTGACAATTCTAGGTTCAGTATGCATTGTGTTCTTATTTTAGTACTAGTGACGGGGAGCCCGATTGAATCGGGCTACAAATTCAACGTACGTGAAATCCATACTTTCCCTGCAAAGAATTATTTGTTTTGTTAAGTCCTTGAAATGATTTTGTTATCATGGCACTGATTTGTGGTTAAAATAGAACTTTTCGGTCACCGCAAGGCACGGGCTGCTCGGTTTCTTTCAACCAGTACTACATTTGCGGCTGCTCAAGCTTCTTCAGTCGCTTGTGCACGGCTGGCACAATGTCTGCCAGCGTTAGTAGCATTCTGTAGCGCATGTTCTTCATCTGTCCTTTGTGTCCGATTTGCACGATTTCTTTCAACATTAGTAGCATTTGTAGCTGTACGCTGCTCATCCGTTTGTTGTGCTCGTTGTGCACGTGTGGTCGCATTAGCAAATCTACGTTCTGCATCAGTCATGTGGCTTCATTCCCTACGCATCCTTCCCGCGACCGCTGCTCTTGTGGCTGCTAGAGGTATTGCTGCGAACACCATACTTACGGATAGTATCATATCACTATGTAACAAATTTTTATTTTTATTTTGTTCCTTTTTTTACAAAGTGTGTTTTCGTAACCCGTTATGCCTAAAAAAATCTTGAACTGTCCAATAGTAGTCATACAAGTATAAAAGCACAGGTGACTCGAACCAACATTTCCATCCATCCATCCATTTTCTAATCCACTGAATCCGAATACAGGGTCACGGGGGTCTGCTGGAGCCAATCCCAGCCAACACAGGGCAGGAACCAATCCTGGGCAGGGTGCCAACCCACCACAGGACACACACAAACACACACACACACCAAGCACACACTAGGGCCAATTCAGAATCGCCAATCCACCTAACCTGCATGTCTTTGGACTGTGGGAGGAAACCAGAGCACCCGGAGGAAACCCACACAGACACGGGGAGAACATGCAAACTCCACGCAGGGAAGACCCAGGAAGCGAATCCGGGTCTCCTAACTGCGAGGCAGCAGCGCTACCACTGCGCCACCATGCCGCCACTAACATTTCGGTTTATGTTATTTTTTTTTTTTTTGATTTAGATGGCTTCAAGAGGTTGCTTGCACCCAGCAGATGCATTTGGCTACGACGTTTTTTTATTTTTTCTCCAGCCGTCTGGAGTTTTTTTTGTTTTTTCTGTCCCCCCTGGCCATTGAACCTTACTCTTATTCGATGTTAATGTTGATTTATTTTGTTTTATAATTGTGTCTTTCATTTTTCTGTTCTTTAATAAGTAAAGCACTTTGAGCTACTGTTTGTATGAAAATGTGCTATACAGTAATCCCTCCTCGATCGCGGGGGTTGCGTTCCAGAACCCCCGATAGGTGAAAATCCGCGAAGTAGAAACCATATGTTTGTATGATTATTTGTATATATTTTAAGCCCTTAGAAACTCCCACACTGTTTATAAATATTCTCCGCACAGTTATACAGTAAACCCTTGTTTATCGCGGTTAATCCGCTCCAGACAGATAAATGAATTTCCACGAAGTAGGATTCTTTATTTATAAATCTAATATTTTCGCAGTTAGAGCATAGAAAACCTGTTTACGACCTTCTAAATACGTTTTTAACATTATTAGAGCCCTCTAGACATGAAATAACACCCTTTAGTCAAAAGTTTAAACTGTGCTCCATGACAAGACAGAGATGACAGTTCTTTCTCACAATTAAAAGAATGCAAACATATCTTCCTCTTCAAAGTGCGCGTAAGGAGCGGAGAATGTCAGAGAGAGAGTAAAGTAAACAATGAAAAATCAATAGGGCTGGTGCGCTTTTAAGTATGCAAGCACCGCGATAAAGCAGCGCAATGAAGGGATCAATGCGAAGGTAGCCTTTCAGCATTTTTTACAGGAGCGTCCGTATCTTCTAAGCAAACAGCATCTGTGCAAAAAGCCCTTCTGCTCACATCTCCTCCGTCAAGCGCAGAGAACGTCAGAGAGAGAGAGAGCGCGAGATTAAAGCAAACAATCAAAAAATCAATAAGTGTGCTTTTGGACGCACCTCGATAAAGCGGCATTTCTTAGAGGAGCGTCCGTATCCACTAGGCAAACAGCTTCTGTGCAAGCAGCACCTCTGCTCACACCCTCCGTCAGGCGCAGAGAATGTCAGAGAGGGTGAGATAGAGGCAGAGACAAGCAAACAATCGAGCACCGCGCAGGAGGCATATCTTATAGCATTGAGGAGTTTTAGTTAATATGTAATATGTGCTCTGATTGGGTAGCTTCTAAGCCATCCGCCAATAGCGTCCCTTGTATGAAATCAACTGGGCAAACAAACTGAGGAAGCATGTACCATAAATTAAAAGACCCATTGTCCGCAGAAATCCGCGAATCAGCGAAAAATCCGCAATATACATTTACATATGCTTACATATAAAATCCGCGATAGAGCAAAACCGCGAAAGTCAAAGCGCGATACAGCAAGGGATCACTGTATAAATAAATGTTGTTGTTGTTGTTGTTGTCTGTGGACAATTTATAAAGACAAGAGTGAGAAAGTATTCCGTGAAAGCATGTCGTAAGATGTGCAAGGCCTACAAGGCATACTTCGGCATGCCTGTCGGGGATCAAGATAAGCCCTGGGCACCTCATTTCACATGCGAATATTGCAAGAAAACTCTCCACGGTTGGTACAGGGCAGAAAAGAGAGCCTTGAAGTTTGCTATCCCGTGAATTTGGCGGCAACCGACTGACCACTCAAGCAACTGCTACTTCTGCATGGTGGATCCTACCAAACGTCGCACTGGCAAGAATGCGTCTTAAATCGTTTATCCAGACATTCCTTTTTCCATTGCCCCAGTACCACACTGCCCCGAGCTGCCCGTTCCCACTCCTCCAAAGAGGGATCAGCCATCTTCAGGAGAGAGCAGCAAGTCAGACAGCGAGGAAGATATTGCAGATCCAGATTGCGGTTTCACAGATGCGGCTGAGGAGAGAAGGCCATACTTCCCTAACCAGAAAGACGTCAATGATCTGATCAGAGACCTTGGTCTTATCAAGTCCAATGCTGAGCTTCTGACATCCAGGCTCATGCAGTGGAACTTGTTGGATGAAAACGTGCAAGGACAGTATAACGAAAGCATGATGGGGGATTACGTTTGGGGGCTTCGAGAAAGCGATTTGCAGTACAGTCGCAAATCTAGAAAACCTACTCATTTCTGAACCTTTTTGAGTGGTTTTGACTGTCTTTGTCTATTTACCATGCAAGTGTTGTTCTTTATCAGACCGCATGAACGAAAAGATAAAAATTCCCTTGTTTTGTCACTATAAATGCGAAATTTTCTGGGCTGTGGTTATAAAATCAAAGTTTGTGCTGAATGTAGTCATTTTTCCATAGGCTTTAGACATAAGCAGTTGAAATATAACTCTTGGAAGCCAGGAACAAAAATTGTGTTACATAGTGTTATATATAAGGATTAGTGTTTTCACTTGTAGAGAACACAGTGACACTCTTACTTGTATGTTCAACAATATGCAACAATCACCACTTTCTAGAACCATAATAATAAAAATAAATATTGCAGTCATCCAAAGGAATGATGTGTCAAAAGACAAAATAAATGTTGGGACGTCAACCCGGATTAGAAGTGTCAAACCGTTTTAAGGTGTTTGCAGAGCTGGACAGTGTCTCTGTTGATTCTGAGGTGGTAGGCAGGGATGAGGAGCCCCAGTGGGCCACCTCAAAACCAGTCCCAGAAACAGAGAAGTAGTGATAGTTGGGAACTCAATTATGAGGGGAATTGAAGTGCAGGTTTGCTCCAGAGATAGATAGTCTTGCATGGTGCCTTCTGGGTGCACAGGTGGGGGAACCTCCCTGGAAGGGAGGATAGGCTCTTGGGTGGATCCAGTTGTCATTGTCCATGTTGGAACAAATGTCATACATAAGGGTAGTCTGCCAGTTCTGTGATCCAAATTCAAAGAGTTAGGTGCCAGGATGAAGTTCTGCCTGTGCCACGTGCCAGTCCAGGTAAGATCGAGGAGATTAGAAGGCTTAACGCGTGGCTCAAATCTTGGCGCAGAGTAGATAGGTTTAGTATAGGTTTATGGGGCATTGGGACTCCTTTTGGAACAGATTGGACCTATTCTGCCATGATGGGTTACATCTGAAACAGAGGGTGACCAAAGTAATTAGGAGGCGTATGAGTTTGGGCAGGGAGTTTAGGACAGGCCTAGTTATGAAGGCCAATAACATGGCCCAAGACAGAACTGGTGTTATACAAATGCTTTTCAGGTCTGGCAGGTTCAGCTGCAATCTCCAACCTATTTTTCTTTTTTCCATTTTTTTTAAGTCCAAAACATCCATATTTTTCATTCCTAGTAGCTGCATTATACACATTATATTTCTGGGTGAGCGCTCATTGGTTGTCAGCTCTCTCAGCAGTCACAGACTGGTTGGACTGAGCCACTTGGTATCTCAAACTGCTCAATGTTTAGTCACAGTAGCAGGCTGTGATTGTTTCAGACTGTGATAGATTATGTAAATGAGGGCTTCCTTGCCTCTGAAAATTGCTGAAAAAGTCAAGTAATGTGATCTATAGGACTGGTTAAGAGCTACATGGTTTGCCTTTATGCACCAATATCATCAACCTACTGTTAAACGGGGTGTACTGGAGGGACAAACCCTTTTTCATTGTTGTCATCTTGTTCTTTCAGAGAGGTTAAATTTAATGTTTAAAATAATCAATTCCAGGGACAATTGACTGTCTTTTCCTTTAAGACAATTAAATGGAATAAACTAACTGTAATCCGAGAACTGTAGATCCCAATGGGTTGTGTAGCCATGGAGAGAGAAGGCCAGAGAGAGCAGACACAGCAGATGTCCTGCAAACAGCAAACAAACAAACCTGAGTCCCGAAGACCGATTTCCTTGAAAGCCTCTCTAGTCCTCATTTTGATTAAAAACACAATAGATATTGTTATAGAACAAACAGTAAACAGATGGCTTCAATCAGTCATGTCAATGGTCAGGAGGAGAGCTGCAATCACAGACGTCAAAGTCTACAGCGTTAAAAATAAGTCCAGAATAAATTTTTTCTTTTCACATGAATTTCTACTGTAGCTAATCTTGTTCAATCAATTTGATAAGTATAAAACAAAAATAAGTGAATCCATTAGCAGGAAAAAATTAAAGCTATTCAAGCATTATAATTTAACAATTATGTATCACTGTGTGCATGAGTAGGAGCTGCAATGGACTGATGCCTTGTCTGGAGTATTTTCTGTCTTGTTCTCAGCTCCACCAGGTCATAGTAATGTTGTCACTGAGAGAAGATTAGAGTACAGGCAAGTGTGAGATTTATTATTATTATTTTTAAGGAAATGAAAAGTGAAAGTGGTCTGAAAATAAGAGTCAACCTGTGTTCTCACTGTGTGCTAATATTCAGTCTGACAGCAGGTGTCACTATTAGCTACAAGAAGAGGACACGGCCTATAGCTCCACTAAGCAAGCCTGGGATTTTTTTTTTCATACTCTGCTTTTGTACTTTTGTTTAACTTGAGATGAGGTTGAAAATCCAGCTGAAAAAAAATTGTGCAAATGAATTGAAATTTTCACAATATGATCAACTTGTCTGTGTGATGAAATCGCTCATCCAAAGGGCACAAAACATCTACTGAAGTTGAAATCTTTGCTCTTTGTAGAGTAGAATAAAACATGCATTGATGTGTATATGTTTTAACTTTATGACAATCAGTTTGGTTATTAAAATCCATATTTCTGGAAAAGACAATTTTTTTATAACAATAGAAGTTATAGATGATAAATTATAACTGCTTAATCCAATAATTATCATTATTATTATTATTAATGTCCTGAAAAAATACACATATATACAGTAGATACTGTAGATAGATATTTTATATACATATAGTGACCTCCACGGGCTACACAGCTCCTCAAATACCCAACACAATAGACACCAGGACACAAGTTTAGCAACACACACATTTAATTATATGTGGGGAAGCTCTTTCTCTCTCCTTCCTCACAACACCACCGTACAGCTTACAGAACTTTCCTTCTCTTCTCTCTCTTTTGCCTCCTTTTGGCAAGCTTCATACTCTTCCACTCTATTGTGACTCCCAGAGTAGTGGCAGCTGGCTCCTTTTAAAAGGCACCAGGAAGTGCTCCAGGTGTTTGGTGATCTTCTTCCAAAGGGCTCAGCCACTCCTGCAACACCCACTGGTGACGCCCAATGAACCCAAAAGGGCTGCGCCAAACTCTAATTTCCATGGAACCCTGTGGAAGTCCGGGGCAATGTTGCAATCCAGGGGGCTGCCATCTAGCATTCTGGAGGAGGCAGCCTTCCTCCATTCTTCCATTCCTTGGGCGTCCCAGCCACGTTGAGTTGCTTGCTGTCCCTTACAAAATATACACTGCCTGTGTTCAGGAATGACAGGTCACAGACAAAAATCTGGGGCTCCAACCGAGTCATTCTATTTAATAAACAGAAAGTTCAAAACAAAAGAGAACACTCCAGAGGCATTATCACACTTACCCTTGGCGTTCAAACAACAAAGTAAAGGTTTGGCTCTAGTGTGAGATTAGGGTCAGTTTGCTTGGGAGCTCTGTCTGGCAGGACAGTCTTGCCAAAATGATGCCTCTTTCCAGGTGTCTAGGAACTGGAATGGGTGGACAGCCCATTATAGAATGATGGCATAGATGACTGCACATCCCAACTAGGATGGTTCTCATTCTCTTTCCCATTCTGGATGAAGATATAATTGATGGACTGAAGGAGACTGCCTGCCAAGAACAGTTACTCCCCCAGTATGATAGGTGGAAGTGCTCCACTGGCATGGCTCTAGTTAGGACACTTGCAAGGCTGCATGGGAAGTGTAGTTCTGAAGGTCTGCCCTGTTGTGTTCCCCACATGCCACCAACGAATACTGCCAGACAAGAATTCTCTTTGTTTTATGACATTTCTGCCTGACAAAAGTACTACCTGAGTGCCGTGTTATGACACCTGAGGTACTCCCAGGTTCAGTAAAAAAGGGGCCTCCTCACCTCAGTCTGGGAGTCGAAGTAGGTGGACAAAGCTCACCTGGGAAGCATAGAGGAAGAAAAGAGTGAAAGAACTGTGTATAGGAATTAAATCTGTAAATATACTACTTTGAATCTGGGACTGGTGTCTGTGGTTGTGTCTGGGGTTTGGGCAATAAATGCAGCTGCTATAGGTATAACTAGACAAGGACGGTATTCAGCACCGGTATGCTTCTTTGGCAAAAAACACAACAAACTAAGAGCCCTTTTATCCAGTCCTAAAAACTTCTACATGTACAGACTTTCTGCACAAATAAATTGCTGTTTTGTTCTGGTTCTGAATTAATTTCTTATTCACATGTTGCCTGATGTATTCAATCATTTTCATTCAAAGTACACAACTTTTTTTGGTTCAAAAACTGATTCTGTCACAAGGTTATCTGCAATCTTTTATTTGATACAGTATATTTCTATAGTGAATGGTGTCTTGAAGTGCTTTACTGATAAATAGAGATTTTTTCAACAACTGCAGCTTTAGACCTAAAAGAAACTATCCATAATCAATAAGCCTTACTAAAATCAGTAGTTATAGTCACTATCATTAGTACCAAGAGACAAATAGGTAAGGAGATGTGAAAGGAACAATGTAATAGATAGATAGATAGATAGATAGATAGATAGATAGATAGATAGATAGATAGATAGATAGATAGATAGATAGATAGATAGATAGATAGATAGATAGATAGATAGATAGATGGGGGAAATTTGAATAATTTTAACAAACAACAAAAATCCTTCTCAAAAACACAAGAATTACAAAAAAGAAGAAAACTTCTGATTTGACTAATGATACAAGAGCAGACTCAGTGCTGCATTATGCACTTTATTGGTACAAAGAAACCCAAGTTGCATTTCTTGATACAGTTCTTCTGAGTAATTTGTTGCTTAACCCTTTTAACTCAGCCACATTTATGTCCGTTTTCTGCTACTTTGATTTAATTAGCTATAACTTCATCATCCTTCATTCAATATTAATGTTCTACCCTTCAAAATAAAAATCAGACATTTCTCTTTTCTCACCTAGAGAGTTAGTTATGTTGCAGAACATGTTGCAGCAGAATAAGTTACAAAATTCCATAATGTTTATAACAAAAATGCACTTTGAATGTTATTCTTATTTCCATAGGTATTTAAATAAGCTCCCAACACTATGAAAGTGTTAATAAAGGTGTCAGGAACATTCCGAATAAAATGTTATGAAATATCTACAAGTACTATTTCTAGGTTTACTATTCTGATATACTACAAAACAGGATTCTTCTCTGCTTTTACTGTTTTCAAATATTGAAGACCGATGACCTATGCGTCATTTTGAAGGGCAGATCTTACTCTGTCAGAATATTTGTAGTTGGTAAAAAAATTATACTGTGTACTCATATTACAATGGCAATAGTTACAACATTCTAAAACATCTTTGCAAAAAATGAAAAAAAAAAAGATTCTGAAATATTGAAAGTGGAGTGTGGGGTCATTTGAAAGGGCATACAAGGAAGCTACAGTGGGGTTGGGGTCGGGGTCAGCAATTCAGTCATCTTTGAGACATAAAAGGAAAAATATTGCAACATGGTATCAGGTTATGCAATATGTCATTGTATTGGCAAAACAATGTACTTTATTATTGCAATGAGGAAATGAATAATTTCATGCTGTTTTTTAAAAAAATTTGCATTATTGTTGAGTCCTGCTAGCAGGTCCAAAACAATGGTGCTGAGTTTAAAGTGTTAAATGTTGTCATGTGCGTGCAAATGGAGGCAACTTAAGGGCTTTATCCCCGAGCTAGGAGCTGTCACTGTTTTCTGATCCTTTCTCTTTTTCTCTCTCTGCAGACCAGGAGCCTCACATATAATGCCATGGGTAGATTTCTCACTAAAACATGGTGTATGGACAAAACAGTAAATGTGCGTACGCACAAAAAAATCCAGATGCACAAAACTGTGTATATGCCAAGTTCCACACACTTCCCCATTATAAATCTCAGTGAGCATGAAATTTAGCACACAGGCATGTTCTTACAGCCCCATCCCGACTCCTCACAGAATTTTGAATATTTGAATATGCAAATCAGTATAAATAGCCCCTTCCGTTCAGTGTCTGTGCAAAAGAGAATGGCAAAAGTGTGGAAAAAAGTGGAGGCAAGGAAAAATGTACTATTTGTTGGCATAAGCAGTAGTATAAGCAAGAAAAAGAACCTGGTGGAGTAATACCGCTTGGCAGAGGCACTTCAAAGTTCAAGTTCAAAAAGTCGCACAGTGTCCAAAATTAAAAAGAAGTTGTCAGATATCAAAGTCAATGTGAAAAGGCGAATTGCAGGACACCATCTGTTTATTCTGTTTCAAGATTATTACAAAAGCTGACCTCCCATGCCAAGGACGCAAATCCATGTGTGATGGTGAGGCTGTGTCGAGCACATCTTCAGGCACTGGCTGTTCAAACACCTCAGCCTTGGGAACCGCTGGGTGACCATCTGCCTCTGTGCTGATGGATTCTGTCCTGGAGTTACAAAATGCAACAGTTGTTGCTGTAAGAGATGTGGCCAATGAACTAAGGAATATAAGGGCTGTATTATGTGATATTAACTACAAAATAAATGAAATAGTTAAAAAAATGCTGCATCTGATTACCTGTTTTTACATTCTGCTAATTACATTCAAATGAAGTTGTAACGCTGGTTCATCATACCGCATCTCTTTAGGTACAGGCAAGCCATGATTGTGTGCCACATTATGCAGCGCGATACATGCTTGCATAATGCAACACACTTTCTGTGGACTATAAAGCACACATTAATAGATTGGAAATGCTTTCTATTTATATAAGCAAATTCATTCTTTGAAGGTGCCTTTATATTGTAGCATTGGCACTGAGCACCACAACGGATAGATTACTCGGAGTGATTCACTATCCTTAAAAGGACTACTTGCCTTTTCTAGCACTAGTTGGGAAAAGCACCTGTGACGGTGCGGAGTTGCCATTTTTATAGGCTATCCTGCTATAGATGATGCAATGCCTGCTCATTCTTTTGGTGATTCATCCCTGGCTGATGTTATTTGTCGAGTGCTTTTGCAATAGCAATGTGCGTGCAGCTGAACACTCCAGTTACATTTGGACGTTGCTGCAAATTTAACTTTTGTGTTTGCCAGTTTAACCACAGTGCAAGGAAATCTTGTATATCTGGATGACAAGTGGATAATACCATTCCACATGGCTGGCATGGCACAACTCAGTGATGTTTGTGAAATACCTGATCAGTCAGCAAATTCACTTTAAAAATCTCCTGCAGCTAAAAAGCCGACAGTGGACAAAACTTGCAAAGGAGCAGTAGAGCAAATTTCCTTAAAGTCTGCCTTTTTAAAGCCGGTGCCAGTTCAGCACACAGCTCTAATAGGATAGATCTTGGAAACTGAAATCGACTTAGAAGCCAGTCGTCATCATCTATAAATACACACTCTCTTCTAGTTCTTCCATTTACAATGTCTTCTAGCAATGCTAAAGCACTAGTATGGCCATTCCATGCACCATTATATTGTACAATCCAGTTAATTAAATTTGCAAATGGTATGCAATTAATTTCAGTGTATTTGATAAATCCCACATCATCGATACAAATATGAAAAAAGGCAGAACACACAGAAACAGTAGCATTGCTTTGACAATGGGTGCCACCAGTTTTCAAAACGAGCAGAAACTTATGTACGCATGGTGTGAAGCTGCCGTGAAAATGTGTGTGGCTTTGCACCAAGTTTAGTTTTTATGTTGTGCTGTGCTGTGCTGGGCTGGCGCCCTGCCTGGGATTTGTTCCTGCCTTGTGCCCTGTGTTAGCTGGGATTGGCTCCAGCAGACCACCGTGACCCTGTGTTAGGATATAGCGGGTTGGATAATGACTGACTGACTGACATCTCAAAGTGTGTATGGAAATGGGTGGACACAACATTTTTGTTTGTACGCACCTTTTACACATGAGGCCCCAGGTTGATTAGCAGCTCTTCTATCACTGACTTCCTCTCCTGTGTCTTTCTTCCTGGACTTACCAGCTGCCTTCATAATCTGAAACACAGCTACTGACTTCAGTTCAGTTTTGGACTTGTGTCTACAAAGATATCTCCGCAACTCATAATATCTCCTCTTTCATTGCCATAAAACCTGTCAAATTATATGGGCTTACCAAGGTGATACCCCAACTCTTTTTCTGTGTTCTTTGTATTTTACAATGCCCTCAGTCTTAGTGTGTCAGAGAGAGGATGTGCAGCATTATTCATAATGGCCAAAAGTTTTGTCTTCATTCTCTCCTTCACTGCTATTTCCAGGAGGTCAAAAGTTTGCCCCATAGCTCTGCTTTCCTTTTTAATTAGCTCAGTGGGCCTCTCCCATTACACCACAGCACAGAAATGGTACTGGCCATCACAACATCTCTGAGTTGTAGAACATGTAAAGAATGTCACTACCCACATTAAAGAAATGCAATCTTTAAGAAAAAGAGTGTGTTACAAGACTTTTCCAGCTTGGTAGGTAGGAAGATGCCTACATATATACTGAATGTTTCTGTTCCTCAGTATATCCAGTCTTTGGTTTCTCCAAATGTCCTATTAAGAATTCTCCATCCCTCCTCTTACCAGGACTGAACGATACTTTTCCATTCTTGCTCCAAAACTGTGGAATGATCTCCCTTTTCCTATTAGAACTGTAGCCAACTTATTCATGTTTAAGAGTGTTTGGAAAACACACCTTTTTCATTAAATATTTTGGAACTGCGTAGTTTCTCTTCTACAGGATAGCAACTGTTGCACCAACAATGAGTTTACAATTTTTTTTGTCTTAGTGTAGTTGCAGGTATAATTATGTAACAATAGTTTTACTCCATTTTGCCTGTTCTTTTATCTTGTTCTCTGTTACTTTTAATGCTTGCACCATCTATTCATTCTTGTATATTAAAACCTGCTTTGTAAGTAGCCTTGGATAACGGCATCTGCTAAAAAACAATATTAATAATCACTGACAAAGTACGTTTTGAGCCCTGGAGCTTGAACTGTTATGGCGGCCTTATAGCAACCAGCAATGAGGTCTGGGTAACCACGGTTAACTTCTTCAATGGTCCACCACAAAATTTTATTTAATAATATAATAATCTTTTAATTTGTATTTTAACTATTGTTTTGTATTGAATTACACTATAATATTAAGATTTTATTTTTTTAACTTTTCTCGTACAAAAGAAAAGCATTATGGACTAAACTCACTTCTAGTGCAACAGTAACAGCATTTTGTGCAGACCACCGCACCTTTTATAGTTGTAGGAGGCACACAGGATGGATGAGCCCCCCGGCCAGGATTCCAGAGGATCCCTTACCCAGACCGGAGCTCCTGAATAACTGAACAGGCATCCTGACTGGACACGGACTTGTACCTTCCCTTGCCATGACAGAAGAAGAGGACAGGGAAGGACTGTCCCTGTGAGATGTTTATTCCCCTCAGGTGCTAGATGGCAGCAGTTTTCCTTATCTGCGCCCATTCAGGAACTAGCAGGGAACGCCAGGAGTTGTAGTCTGGCCATACAGCTCTGCTCGGGTCTGTGGGTGCTGCAAGGGGGCTCTGCAGGGAGATGCGCTCCACAAAATATGGGAATTCCATATGACCATATGAGTACTTCCATCAGGCAGTAACCCTGGCATCGGAAGTACTCCCGGGTCCTCAATAAAAGGGACTGCACTCCCTTATCCAGGCGAGTTGGAGCTGGGAAGACGTGGAGCAACACTTGACTGGAGGAGGGCAGTGCAGTGGTGAAAGGAGAGGTGACAGAGAGAATATTTGTATAGAGAAAAAACCTGTGTTTGTGCTTATGCTACTTGGTGGAGGTACTTTTTTGGATGTTAAAACCATCCATTTTTTGAATCCGGGACTCTTTGTGTGTTCGTGTTGGGTTTGGGGCTTGCTGACAGCCCACTTCTTTCACACAGTGTGATCTGAGAATCACCAAAGTCAATGTCAGTAGTCAAGTTGAAAATTTAGGGGACTAAAGCAAGAAGTGAATATAGAATATACAGCCTAAGAAATCAGAAGAAAGAATGAAATTAACTTATATGACACCTGTATTGCCTGTAATGAATGAACAGGCAACATTTGTCACAATCATAAACTTTTAGTGTTTTGCTTCAGTGATTAACTGGAACTATGAATTTTAACTTTAATAATCTATAAATAGTAATACTCTATAAATGTTCTAGTCCTCATGAGGCCCCAAACAGAATTTCTGTTCAGCTCTTCTTTGTGTAGGTTGGTGGCTAAACACAGAGCCACAAGCGGTTGCTTAGCTCACTTGTGCCAGGAAATGGCAGGACTGAGTTCACATCTCAGCCTAGTCACTGTCATGGCAGAGATTGCATGTCCATTCCACGTCAGTGTAAGGTTTTCTTCCGTTTTTTATTTTAATGACATCTGTCAGGTTAAGTGGTGACTTTATTAACCATGTGTTTACTTGTGAGTCTGTTCTGTAATGGTCTGGCATCTTCTCCAGTGTTTGTTCCTGCTATCCACTGAATGTTAACAGGAGAGCTACCAGATGCTGTGACCCTGAACTGAATAAGCGAGATTTGATGGATGGATGGACTTCCTAGATGAGTTTCTGACTAAAGAGCTTATAACTCATCTCAGCTGCAAAGCCCTCAGAGCAGGTATTTAAAATAACAAAGCTCTTGGTTCTTAAATAATGTTATCTTCATAAGTGACTGATTAGTAAAGTCTTGTGTCTTTATTTGACAGTTACTTACAGTGCAAGTAATAAGATGATAAGTATAAGGCATGCAATACAATGGTGACATTTTGTCTTTGTGTCCTTCCTTTGGCTCTCCAATGAATAGCTGAATCATTCACTATCCTCACCTGGCTATTTTGTTGTCTTAGTCTAAAATTAGCTGCACTGGAGCTCACATTATTTGGCAATGACCTCCTTTGAGTTGAGATACTAATTGTTGTAGCTTTAATTTGCACCACAATGTTCCAATGGGGATCACCATTGGATGGATGTTAATCCCTAAAGCCACTTGGTGTGGAGCCACGAAGAAGGCAGGCTGAGTGTCTCCTGCTGCTTTGTCAGATTGGCTCAACTCAATAGGGACAGGGTCAGGTTTCTCCTGAACAGGTGTAAAACCTGTTGTTTATTTAACAAAGGCGGCAGCTGCTGTTCAACAGCAATTAAAACTTGCAGCTTGGGTGGAGGCCGCCAGGTGCGCCGTTTCCCATGGGCCAGCAAAACAAGTTCCCAGTTGCAGAGTTGGTGCCTGACAGACTGGCAGGTAGCCTTTGGGCTATTAGCTCAAGTCTCGGCCTGGATTTCAGAATTTTATCTGCCGTTCTGTCCTATTCTGTCTTATTAATTTGTGGGTTATCCAAATATGCAGTTATCATGGGTGCTATATAAAGCACTTCATGATGCTGTGCCCTTTGATGGCTGCCATTTAAAAAACATTTTGAGGTGACTGCAAACTGGCCTGGTGTAAGTGCCCCAAGATGGAACTGGTTTCTGCCAAGTTAGGCTGAATGTGAATTATGTGAGGTGAGAAATAGATGGGTGAGAAGATATCTGAGTCATCTCTCATTCTGAAATTCACTTAATCCAAGTCAGGGTCTTCATGGGGGTACTGGAGCCTATCCAAACAGGGTGTAGTACAGAGTATTCATCATTATAATGCTGACAAACACACCCATTCTCACAGTGGCCAATTTGGAAATCACCAGTAAGACAAGCCAGTAGATCTTTGAGTGTTTGAGGCCTGGAGGAAAATCTAAGCAGTCAGGGGGAAAATGCTTAGATTACACGGGGAGATTCTGGGTGTGGGACCCAAACTCAAAATGTAGAATCTATCAGTTTGAATGAATAGTGGGAGGCAGGATTGCCATGTTATGCCATTTCCGTACTCGCTTAATCCAGACCAGGGTTGTGGGGGGCAGGGCCGTCTTAACAGCTGTGGAACTTGGTCCGGACACAGACAGGCAGATACGTTCATGTCACCCACAACACATTTATTTACATTACTATTTACAATTAAAGTGCACCACAACCCCAAAACTCCCCCAAAGTCCAGGCCTTCACAATGCCTCTTTCTCTCTTCAGGCTGCCTCCTTGTCTCCTCCCAGATCTCGTCCTCTGCACTCCCGACTCCAGCCATCGAATGGATGGAGGCGGCCCCTTTTATAATGTGCTCCTGGTGTGTCCCGGCAATCTTCCACTGGCACGCTCCAGTGTGGCAGAAGTGCCGGCTGCATCCCCGAAAGCACTCCGGGTGTCCCTGCTCCTCTTCCCCCAGCACATGTGGGTGGGGTGGAAGTGCTGAGGTCTAGGGCTCCTCAGGCATCTGGGCGCCCCCTGGCGGTGACCACGGGCCTCTACAGGGCTGAGCTTCTGGTCCCCAGATCCACCAGGGCAGTCGCTCCCACGTGCTCAGGGGGAGGCATAAGCCCTCTTCCGGTCCTCCAAGGTGTCAAAGCCAGGTTGCTCCCCCAGAAACCTGCAACACAGCATTATAGGCCCCCAAGCAACTACCCAGCGTGCCCATGTGTTAAGACAGTCCTGGTGGGGGGCAGGTTGGAGCCAATTCTAGCTAGCATAGGGCACAAAGCAGGAACAAACATTGGACAGGGTGCCAGTCCATTACAGACGTAGGATTGTTTAACATTACAATGAATATACCGTGACACCGTGGACAGACTAGCTCTCAAGGATTATAATTCAGTTTGTTCACTTACGAGTTGTTTCTATTATAATGAAGATCTTTGAGATAAGGTTGTACAGCTCCTCTGATTCGTCAGACTTGAGAGCAGATGCAGTACTAGCCGCAGTGTGTGGACTTTGCTCTTTCTTGGCTGGTAAACACTGATTCATTACCATTTGACACTGAACTCTATTTATTTAGATGTCTTCTCTTCCTATTTCTTTGCACTTTACCTTTGTAGTACACATTTTCCCCTCAATCTGTCTCATGTTACTTTTTCATTGAATTTTATAAATGATATTATCGATTGCTTGTGACTTGTACAGATTTTGTGCCCTTATGCTTAACTCTTCTTAAGGTCACAGCCTCAGAATGACTGCAATCAAGAAGAGAAAGGAGGCTTCATTTTGAAAGCCCTCCTCAGTTGACATGCTGCCTGAGGGCTCCTGGGCTGGTATAAGTCAGTGTGTTGGAGTCTTTGATGAAGGTGTCCCAGACAGGATTTTTTTTCCACATTGCAGCTACAGATGTCATGGTACTGTAAGCCTTAACTGTGGCCATAATTGGCAGAATTGGAGACAGGAAGTGAGTAGTAATGAACAAAACCGCAAAGCAGTTTCACAAAATTGCTTCTAAAATTTGTTCTGTATGTGATTTTGAATTTGTGAAAAGTACAAGTCACAAAAATGATTTTGGGTGGGGGTAGGGGGTGTGGTCCCTCGCCGGGACGCTCAGGAGGACCGGAGGAGGGCTTTTGCCTTCTCCAGACCGCGAGGGGGCGTCCGTCCTGGTTATGTTGGGGGCCTTGGGTAAAGGGCTTGGAAGCCCAGCCCTGTAGGGACCCGTGGCCACCGCCAGGCAGCGCCCCAGTGCCTGAATGTCCCGGGAGCCCAGCACTTCCGCCACACCAGAAAGTGCTGGGGGGAAGACGACGGGGGACACCCGGACGGCTTCCGGGTGTGCAGCCGGCACTTCCGCCACACTGGGGCGTGGCTTCGGAGGAATGCCGGGAAGCAACTGTAGCCCATCTGGGTTCCCATTTAAGGGGCCGCCTCCCTCCAGTCAGGACGGGAGGCAGCCGAGAGAAAGGCACAGAGACTGAGAGGCCTGGACTTTGGGGAATCGGTGCAAGAGGCACTGGAGTTTGTGCATTGTAAATATTGACAAAAATAAACGTGCATTGGGTGAACTTACGATGTCCGTCTGTGTGTGTCCGGGCCAGCGTCCACAGGGGTTAACGTTTTTTAGAGCGAAAAGAAAGGAATATTGGTCTGTAAGGTTTTTTCAACAGCCTTTACTCAATTGCTCTCCAGCACTGATTGTCCATGACTTTTTGCATGTAGCGCCATCCTCTGTCAACGTCATCATGCACTTCCCTGCCTGCACATTCATATCACCTGTTCTGATGTGAACCACTCTTTTAGGGTCGGAGGTAACACCATCTGCATTCACGTTCCCCATCTCCATAAGCTGATCCAAGATAATATCCTTCTGGAGGCTCACCAGCAGCCACATAGCCAGGCCAAGTGCTTGTCGATAAGTGCTCTCACGCCAGGCCCCCATTTCTGTGCTTGCAATCAGAACATATTTTTCCATGATTTCATACATGGAGAAAAATGCTGCAGATGGAATAAAATAAAATTTGTTCAGATAGTTTTTTTTGCAAAGCAAACTCTAAAGTTTCACTGCTAAGTATGAAACCCTTTCCGTGGAATCCCACTTTTATGTAAAATAAAAACTCACGCTTGCTCTCATGTCTACTATTAAACTGTTTGGTTTTAAGAGGCTTATTTGTTGGTCAATCAGTGGAAAACAATATAATTGTTAAAAACAAACTTTTTACAATTTGAAGGGCCCATGGGTTGTATTCACTTCCTAAAGACACTTGCATAGAAATTGCAGAACTTGTGATGTACTGGTTAAAACTTTGGACTTCAAATCTTAAAGTTGTGGGTTCAGATCCCACAACTGACACCACTGTGTGACCATGAGCAACTTACTTCACTTGTCTGTGTTCCAATTGGAAATCAAAAGAAATGTAACCAGCTGTGTCTCTAATGTTGTAAGTCACCGTGGATAATGGCGTCAGCCAAATAAGTTAATAATAACACAAGCCTCACTATTCATGTCTGTGCTTGGAGACACATGAAGGCATTATTTCCCACACATTAAAATGATGTTCATTTGACTAAATAGACCTTAAATACTCTGTGCAAAGCACATGTAGCTATTCATTAGATTTGAGTGGAAAGTACGTATTAGAAATTTTTGCTATTAACATTCAAAGCTGTTCATAATTCGGCACCTCTCTCAAATCTGTTATCAATCAATCAATCAATCAATATTTATTTATATAGCACATATTCATACAAAAAAATGTAGCTCAAAGTGCTTTACAAAATGAATAGAAAAATAGAAGACACAATAAAAAATAAACGTAAGTCAACATTAATTAACATAGAATAAGTAAGGTCCGATGGCCAGGGTGGACAGAAAAAACAAAAAAAAACTCCAAAGCTGGAGAAAAAAAAATTATAAAATCTGTTATAAATATATATGCCCACTTGTACTCTTAGATCATCTTTTTCAAATCTCCTTGTTATACCTTCTGCTCTTTTATCTACCATGGGGTATAGATCCTTTAGCGTCGTTGCTCTCGTCTTTGGATCGCCCTCCTTCAAGGTATTCACAGCATCGATTCACTTTCCAAGTTCTGATCTTTTCAAACTTGCCTATTCCTCTGATTTCGTTTTATGACTGTATGTTTTTTTGGACTTTACAGCCATATTTTCATAATGTTATTTTATTTTAATTGTTTTTATTATAATTTTATCTTTAACTTATTGTAAGGTGTCCTTAAGTGCCATGAATGATAAAATGAATTATTATTATTATTGTTATTAGTAATGTGCAGTAAAATAATTTCTATAAATATCTCATCAATCTTTTTTTATTTCTTCAGTTCAGGCAGTTCAGGCAGTATAAATGAAATATTTCAAACACCGAATAAATGAAGCAATGTTATATGAATAAATGTGTATAGTGTTGGGGGGAAGCCAGTCATGACCGTTGTGAGATGAGCCATAAGCCCCTCAGGTATGTAACACTTTACACAGCAGTTCTCAAATGAAGTCCTGGAGACCCCTAACACTGCAGGTTTTAATTCCAACCTGTTTAACAGCCCATGAGTTATTTTACCTTAAATTGATCTCATTTTATTAACTTTTTTTCTTTTCTCTTATTCTGAATTCAGGAAAGCTCAGAAGTGATATATGAATGCTTAACTCTCTTTTCTTATTTTCCAATTAATTTACTTTTTTCTGTGTAGTTCACTCCTTTAATTGTATCCTAATAGCGACAATTAACAAGAAGCAGAGCAAGCACCTAGGTGAATCAGCATCAGACCACTAACGTGCGCCTTACTAAACGAATGACCAGGCCACCTGGAATAGCAAAATGAAAGTCATAATAATGAAAATCTCGAAAACCAAGTGAAAAAAGTCTGAATTAGTGTAAGCTGCTGTATTGCAGAATATTCATAAGAAATATAATGATCTACTACATGAGGTTGAAGTACATAATAAACGAAAATAGTTCATATTTGAAAATGTGTGCTTCAATTTAAATGTTTAAAGTGTACATAATCTCAATTGTAATAGAAATTTGTCATTTTTCGCCTTCTGACTGACATCCAGAGTAGGCGAGATCTATAGTAAAAAAATAAAAAATAACATCATTGCTAATACGTGATCGAGAAATAACCCCACATGCTTACATTTGAAATTTGTCATTTTTAACCTGCTGAGAGTGGCTTTTAGAGGCCTAGCAACACTAATAAAGATTCACATATCAAAAATATTATTATATTTGTAATCAGCAACCATAAAATTGCATAAAACAACACCCCACATGGATATAATATTGATACACATTTGTCTGAGGCTTTGTGGAAAAGTAAATTTGACTCCTAATGTCCCATTAGGGGGTGAACCCCCCCTGTGGTCGGTTGATGTGACAAGCACAACTTTATATTTGTGCTGAAGACCCCTATTGGCTTACTCTTCTTCTTCTTCCTTCGGCTGCTCCTGCTAGGTGTTGCCACAGCAGATCATCTTCTTCTATATCTTTCTGTCCTCTGCATCTTGTTCTGTTACACCCATCACCTGCATGTCATCTCTTACCACATCCATAAACCTTCTCTTAGGCCTTCCTCTTTACGTCTTCCCTGGCAGCTTTATCCTTAGCATCCTTCTCCCAATATACCCAGCATCTCTCCTCTACACATGTCCAAACCCATGCAATCTTGCCTATCTGACTTTGTCTCCAAACATTCCAACCTGAGCTGACCCTCTAATGTACTCATCCTCGTCACACCCAATGCAAATCTTAGCATCTTTAACTCTGCCACCTCCAGCTCTGTCTCCAGCTTTCTGGTCAGTGCAACCATCTCCAACCCATGTAACATAGCTGGTCTCACTACCGTCCTGTAGGCCTTCTCTTTCACTCTTGCTGATATCCGTCTGTCACAAATTACTCCTGACACTCTTCTCCACCCATTCCACCCTGCCTACACTCTCTTTTTCACCTGTCTTCCACAATTGGCATTACTCTTTACTGTTGATCCCAAGTATTTCAACTCATCCACCTTCGCCAGAGTGTAATGTCTTGCACAAAAATGGTCCAAAATTACCTAAAAATGGAAATATTCGGAAGGGCCAAAAATATTTGGAAACTTCAAAAAGCCTGAAGTCTTGCATAACTAGACATCAAGATGAGTTGAATGGTACATCATATGTCGGGGTTTTCTCACAAGTCAGAAGGACAACGAATAAAACCTAAGAGTTTTCAGAGTTAATAAGTAACTTATGAACACAAACCAAAACAGAAACAGATTAAAAATTTGCTCCATGTAACAAACCTAAAAGGCTTGATACATTCTAATGAAAAATTTTCCAAACTTAGTTTTATAATGTTTACATTGACCTTGAATCACTGAAGCAGGGAAATAACCAGGGCCGGTGCCAACATTAGGTCGCAGATCATATGGGGGGGAAAATCCCAGGCATATGGGTTAGCTACCAAACTGTTAGTTGGTGCACTAATGAGCTTGGCCTAGGGTGCAAAATACCCTTTTGCCAACACTGAAAATAACAACTTGATTAATGAGGCTAGGAGTTCAATTGCAAACAGAATTTGCTTTGGAACAATACCTCCCAGACATGGGGGATCGTTAGGACTGAGTTTGAGAACCACCAACTTAGCATTTAATAATAATTTGTGTAACACTAGTACACCATCACCAGGGGATGCTGTGCCTCTTAAATGGCAACAGGTTTCTGGAGTCAGCTGCAATGGAAAAATGATCTAGTGTAAAAACACTGGAGGATAGTGAATAAATCAGGAGGTCCTCAAGCCAATAATGGATGAAGGGTGACGACCCACCATGCAATGCATACCTCTCTGTTACACATTATAATGGACAGGTGACCTGGAGGATGCTTTACCTGACATTTTATATAGGAACTGTGGCTCAGGTCAGAACAGGCATATGGGGCTGATAAAGAGACCTTTTAGAAGAACAACCCCAGAGGTTCCAAGGGTAATCGTTCAACTAGACATTATCCCCAAGGCACTCTTGGAAGTAATTTCTTGTCAGACCTAAAAAACTTCCTCTTGCCCCTTCATGGCTGGTCTTAGAAATAGGAGGATGACGTTTGGCAAAGGCCTTACTGGCAGAGAGTAGAGAGGCCAAAGGTAATACAGAGCAGTATGGGATTTTTGGTAAAGGAGTGGCTATTTTTATATTTTGGTGGGAAAGTACCAATTGTATTACAACTGTTTGACAGAATTGCAAACGGTATGTGGGAAAGGTGCTATATAAATAACATCCATCCATCCATCCATTATCCAACCTGCTATATCCTAACTACAGGGTCAAGGGGGTCTGCCGGAGCCAATCCCAGCCAACACAGGGCGCAAGGCAGGAAACAAACCCTGGGTAGGGCGCCAGCCCACCGCAGATAAATAACATGCATTATTATTATTATTATTATTATTATGAATGTAAGACCCGTTGGTGAAGTAGTTTTTTACTCCTTATTCTGTATGTTATGTCCATTCCTTGTATTTTAGCCACCCACACTTACCATTTTTTGTTACTTCCTGGCTTTCTTTGTGCCGCTCAGTGTTAATAAGATCTGAAAGACATTTCCAATAGCCATCTTGCTCAAATGTTCATTAAAAGTGCTTTCTGGTAATATTTGCAAAAAAAATCTTTTAAGTTTGTACTAAATAAGCCCTTAATTCCAAAAATAAATGGAGGAAGTCAAAGAATCAGCTCTTCCTCAAGTAGTGGAGGTAACCTGTGCTGTGCCTTACATCCAACTCTCATCTTGGGCACTCCTTCTTCTGACCATTGCAATACAAAGTAATTTATGTTATGGCCACCTAAGCATTATTATTTCAAATTTAAGTAGGATTCTAAAAATCTTTTCCCCAAAGTCTCATTTCTGGCTTCTTGTTTTTACATTCTATTTAAATGAAAAATAACAATATCTCATTAATGGCCATTAAATCACTTGCTTCTGAGTGACAGAGGTTAAGTAATCTAAATCCTATTACATTTGTTACTCACCACTGCTTGTTAGCTCTGTGACCTGTTTACGCTATTTTACACTCTCTTAAATGTCATGGTCACAAAAAGAAGGTAGTTCAGTAGGTTGAAATCACTTTGTTCAAATACAAATAATGATAGTTTGTGCCTTAAGGCAATATTTGTTGGGCAACATGAAGCTGATGTGGAGATATGACCTCTTCATTTTTACTTTCTTATATACGAAGTATAGGAAAAGGATTGCAATCGTCCAAGGATTCGATATCGAGATTTTGATGAATCGTGACATTTTAGACCTCCCTGAGTCCGCAAATACCATTTTTGGAATTAT
Organism: Polypterus senegalus; assembly: GCF_016835505.1. Taxonomy (NCBI): domain Eukaryota; kingdom Metazoa; phylum Chordata; class Cladistia; order Polypteriformes; family Polypteridae; genus Polypterus; species Polypterus senegalus. The sequence goes on from NC_053158.1 coordinate 33,303,865, forward strand.
GTTTGTCTGTGTGTGTGTGGGTGTGCGTGTGTGTGTGTGTCTGTATGTATACATGATAACTTGAGTACGCTTTCAGTTAGGTCAACAAAATTTTGCATACAAGTGTAGATTTCTATCAGCTTTTGGGCAATTTCCGTTAACCGGAAGTGGTACTTTACATTTTATTCATGCAGCTGCAGGGTCTGATTTATTCAACTTTACTTTTATAATAATCATTCAATATACAGTATTATTAATTTGATTTGATTTGTTGATGTTTTTTTAATGTACATAATATAAAAATATAATCATTGTCTTGCAGAAGGCTTGTGTTTATTTTATCTTATTGTTTATTCCTCTTGTTAATACAATCCTTTTGTGCGCTGTTTAACTTAACGATAGACCACACCATCACAGCTACAATTTTAATGTTGCCTTTAATTAAAAATATTGTCATTGATTTTTTTTGTGTGTTTTGGGGACTTCCATACTACTCAAATTCAATTATGAATTTATTTTTCACTAGCTATTGTCCTGAGAGACTTGTAAATGTAACATAATCCTGCAATGCAATTTTTTGCTTACAGGCTCCACTATTTTGTAGTGATTGCATTGGCAATTGCTATGGCAATCAATCCCATAAACACCTGGAAATGCTAAATATGTGATATTATCAGTGTGTCCATACAAAAATCCTGACTAATCCGAGTCTGGATAATAAAAAAAAAACTCTCCTGATTATCAAATTTTTTTTGGTATTTTTGCGTTTGATTTTTGACTAACGTTCTTGGCTTGGCAGTAGGTTTATTTGACTTTTATTTGGGCAATGACACCATCTTCTATTTCTGACCACATTTCATCTACTGATCCTTTAAATTAAAGTTTTTCAAAGTCTCTTGTTGAGGCAGAACACAAGATTGCTATAGAAAGGAATAAACAAAACTCAAACTCCAAAACACAGAATAAACAGAAGTAAAACAAAGGAACTTGCGTAAATCATATATTTCTATGAGAAACATTCTGAGATTTTTAAGGTTATGAAGTTTCAAGGTATGGTAGATATACTCCTGGTTCCAGAGAATGCCAATGGTTTGCATGTTCATCAGCACATGCAAGTAAGAATTTCATTGTATTCTGTACACAAGATAATAATGGCCCTATAAACCTATACACCATAATTGGAGGCTCTATTATTTCCTAGTTAGTGTTCTAACCAAAAGGATTGTCCACAAATGCCCTCAGTAGCAGGTCAGGTCAGGTTGGGGATCATGCACTAGTACAACACAATGCCGCATACACAACATGAAGAAACAGATTGGGATTCTGGTTGACAAACCTCCAGGCATACACGTGGTCCGGTCCCACCCTCCAGAAATGACCTTCTATTTACTGCAGCCAGGTATTACGTGGGCATCCCCTTGGCTTGGTTTGGCTGCTCTGGTGCTCAGCAATGAGGATCCTGTGAGGCTGATCACCCTCGGGGAACCACGCCACACGGCCATATTGCTGTGACAGATGCTCCTTCACAATGCAGGTAAAGCGCCTCATTCGGAGCTCCATGGACAACCGCTCATTCAACGCAAAGTTGACCAAGTGGTACCCAAGGACACTCTGAAGAGACAGAGTACCAAAGGAGTCCAGTCTTTGTCTCTAGTCACTAGATAGCATCCATGTCTCACAACCATATTGTAAAACAGCACCAGGACTCAACACTTGGACCTTCGTCCTTTTACAAAGATATCAGGAGTGCCACACACACCCCTCTCCAGTGACCTCATGACCCCCCGTGCTCTCCCAATCCATCTACTGACTTTATAGGATAGAGTCGCCAGAGACATGAATGTTACTGCCAAGGTAAGTAAACCTCTCGACAAGGTCAACATTCTCTCCACAGACTGACACATTGCTGATGGCTGTGCCCAAGAGGTCATTAAAGGCCTGGATCTTCGTTGTTATCCAGGTCACTTGCAAGCTCAGACACTCGCGACCTCTGATCAAAGCCTCTATTGACTCCACGAAGATCACAGCATCTTTGACAAAGTCAATATCAGTGAATATTTCTTCACCAATGGATGCCCCACAAGCTGCTGGATCCCATAACCCTGTCCATCACCCAGTCTATGCAAGCATTGAACAGAGTAGAAGCAAAAACACACCCCTGATGAACCCCAGAATAAACTGGGAAAAATGCAGAGGTTCTGCCTCTACTCTGCACAGCACTCACAGTACCAGTGTACAGGCCAGACGTGACATTCAGCAACTTTGGGGGGATCCTGCAAAGTCTCAGAATGACCCACAGAGCAGAAGATCAACTGAGTTGAATGCTTTACAAAAATCGACCAAGGCTGCAATGAAACTGTACTGATATTTACTTTTGTACTCCATGAGAACCTTCAGTGCTAGGATGCAGGTGATGGTAGACTTCTTAGGCGTAAAACCAGAGTGCTATGGTTGCTGGTAGGTGAGCAAGTGATCATGGATCCTATTAAAGATGGCCCTAGCAAACACTTAACCCAGCATCGATCGCAGTGTTATCCCCCTGTAGTTGCCGCAATCCAGGTGATCACCCTTTCCTTTCCATATAGGGACGACAAGTCTTATTTTCCATTCAGTTGGGATGATCTCCATCTCCCAAATGGAAGCAAAATTGCTTGTAATGTCAGCAGGACAGCTTTATCACCATCCTAGAAAAGTTCACCCTGGAAACAATGGATCCCTAAAGCTTTCCCTAGCATCAGCTAGTTCACCACCATTGCAATCTCAGGGAGACTGGGTGGTTCACAGCTAATTGGATGATCATCCTCAAGAAACATGGACACAGAGATGTCCAGCATCCTAGCCAGAGAATAAACAGCTGCTCAAAGTACCAAGCCCATAACTGTAGCGCCATGCATAAGGACTGTTCCATCACCCACCCATACTGCGACTCTCCAAGAAACAGATTTGGGTTTGCATAATGCTTTGATTCCTTTGTAAGCAAGACATGGGTAACAAGACCATCCATTGTGTGTCACTTTCTCACAGATTCCTTTAACAAAGGCCTCCTTATCTGCCCTCAGAGCCCTCAAAGCCATCCTTCCCAGTTCCTGGTACAGATGGGAGTTGCCTTCAAACTGTGCGCTGCAACTCCTCTCAATGAAATCCAGGGTGCCCTGTGAGATGAAACACCTTGTTCTGCAAACACCGGCAACAACAATACAATCCTCAGCAACCTTCAGGGTCTTGTCACAGAAGGTCACCCATATCACATGAGTCACCAGTCACACCTAAGTCTGTAAGTTCTTCACACAAACTGCATGTAAACTCATTAGAAACAGCCTGATCTTGGAGTTTGGCCATGTCCAACCTCATTCTCCTAGCAGGTGGTAGCCTACTCGACCTAAGCTGGATCTTCAGAGTAGCAACAACAAGTCTGTGGGCAGAATTCACAAACTTTGCACTAATGTATATAGTGCAATTCTGCAGGAGCCTTTGATGTCTGCCCATGAGGATGGCATCAATTTCCTATACCGCACCACCAGTATTGGAGTACCCAGTTCAATAATGCAGCTAAGGGCACTGGAACCAGGATCCAGCGATCCACGGCCCTTGACCTTTTAAAATGTCAAGGAACATGTAGCCACTTTCACCATAGTCTGCAGACAAATGTGGACCAACTCAATATGTATAGCCAGCCCTGTCAGTGCTAGTGATTACACTGAAGTCACCCATGACCAAAGGAATGTCACAACGCGGGCATCCATCAACCACCATGTGAAGTTGTGAATAAAATGTCCCCTTTACTGAGGCATCACCGCAGTCATAGCATACACTAAGACAACAGACAAGGCACCCAGAGAGAGCTTTAATCTGAGTATCATAATAAGCTTGTTATATATCTGCACTGTGATATTAATTGCAGGGTTCGATTATGCAGCCATGTGTGGTAGGTCTGCTGTTTGGTGAGATGAGCTTGATTGCTTTGAAAACTCAGCCATTCTCGTCGCCAAATTTTATGTCTAGGAAAGAGAGACGCTGACAGCTGGTAAGTGCAACAACTTCAAAACCCTTTTTATTGTCCTCTCTCCTTTTCCTCTTCCAGACCAAAGCAATCAAGCTCATCTCACCAAACAGCAGACCTACCGCACATGGCTGCATAATCGAAACCTGCAATTAATATCACAGTGCAGATATATAACATAGCTCCTTGAAAGGAGTGACATTTGACACCATAGGAAGTAGTCAATCCGGCAGAGCAGGGGTGCCCAATATGTCGATTGCGATCGACCGGTAGATCCAAAAGGTAGTGCAGGTAGATCGCGTTGCATTCAAAAAAAAATTTTTTTAAATGTTAGTCTATCATATATCCTCCCTACAGCATTTGTCACTTGACTGACATACAGTCTGAGATCTCTTTTCTTCTAACACACTGGTCATCCCGCACTCAAAATCAAACGTGCGAGCTACTGCAAAACTCCGGCTATCTAAGTGATCTAGTTAGCCTTCCAATTTATATCAACTAAAGAAGGGATTTAAAAAAAATTGTTGGTTATGGGCTGGATGTGGAATTGGAAGAGGATTTTTTCTCTCAATGTCACAATTGAAGTGCGTTCGTCTCATCTGTCAATCTATCATTGCTATTCCAAAGAAGGAAAATGTGGAAAGGCACTTTCGAACTGTTCATAAAAACTACGAAACTGACGTCCTTCCAAAAAGCGATCTGAGAAAGAGAAAGAGGGAACTAAAATCACAGTTAATAGGACAGCTGTCATTTTTCACTAGGCTGAATTCAAAAGCAAAGGCAGACAAACCGAAGCATCATTCCGGGTGAGTCACTCGATCATTAAGCATAAGAAGTCCTTCCAAGATGGAGAGATGATAAAAGAGGCCTTCGTTGAGGCAGATGGCTAGGGAGAAATTCCTGCTGAGATTTCAAGACCCCTGGCTGGAAAAAAAGGAGTTTCTCCTTGTCATTAAACATGCAGAAAACAAGCAACTTAATAACGATAAATGGCCGCTAGACTTGGCATTTTTTTCCGATCTGACCAACATGTTGAATGAGTTTAATTTAAAGCTGCAAGGAAAAGAGAAAACCATGGTCAATATGATTAGCTCAATTAATGCTTTCAAACGAAAAATGCAACATCTGCCCTCAAAGCTGCAGCACCTTGATTTAGGGAACATCCAAAACCTCTCGTCAGAGCTGGAGACGCAATGGAAGGCATGTGCGCAACTTGACAGCATACGCTACAGAGCAATTGTCTGTCAGACTTTATCTAATGGAAAAATGTAACGATTTGAGTGTTGCCCAATGTAGCGGAGTAAGAGTAGTGTTTCTTCTTCACAAATTTACTCAAGGAAAAGTAAAAAGTATGGTGCAGTAAAACTACTCTTAGAAGTACAATTTTTTTTTTTAAAGTTACTCAAGTAAATGTAACGCAGTAAATGTAACTTGTTACTACCCACCTCTGATACTTAGTACATATATATATATATATATACAGTACTGTGCAAAACTTTTAGGCTGACATTTTTCTGCACCCCAGTTCCTATGTTTTCATGCATGCTTGAGTCGCGTGGCCTTGTTTCCACGTCGGAGGTATGGCTTTTTGGCAGCAACTCTTCCATGAAGACCACTTCTGGCCAGACTTCTCTGGACAGTAGATGGGTGTACATGGGTCCCACTTGTTTCTGCCAGTTCTGAGCTGATGGAACTGCTGGATATCTTCCGATTTTGAAGGGTAATAAGCCTGATGTGTCTTTCATCTGCTGCTACAAGTTTCCTTGGCCGACCACTGCGTCTACGATCCTCAACGTTGCCCGTTTCTTTGTGCTTCTTCAAAAGAGCTTGAACAGCACATCTTGAAACCCCAGTCTGCTTTGAAATTTTTGTCTGGGAGAGACCTTGCTGATGCAGTATAACTACCCTTGTGTCTTGTTGCTGTGCTCAATCTTTCCATGACATGAAACAGACAGATGAAATAGACATTAAGCCCGTTACAATAACGGGCACTAGAACAGTAGTGCATAAACATTAGTAGGACAGTCATATTAAATGGCAAGGGACCTTGTATGTGGCTGTAATATGCGTCACAGTATTGTGTGCCTTTAATTTTCTCTTGCAGTAATACTGGTTTGTATTTCTGTAAAATGCCTGTAATTTTCTCTGACAGTAATACAGTGGAACCTCAGTTCATGACCATAATTCGTTCCAAAACTCTGGTCGAAACCCGATTTCGGTGTGAACCGAAGTAATTTCCCCTATAGGATTGTATGTAAATACAATTAATCCGTTCCAGACCAAACGAACTGTATGTAAATATATATTTGTTTAAGTTTTTAAGCACAAATATAGTTAATTAAGTCATAGAATGCACAGCGTAATAGTAAACTAAATGTAAAAACATTGAATAACACTGAGAAATCCTTGAACAACAGAGAAAACTAACACTGCAAGAGTTCACGCTATAGTGCTATGAACCACTCGCTTTTTTTAATGAGTTTTAAGCACAGGGAAAAAAATGAACATTTGAAAAATCCGCAATTTAATAAACAACCAAGAAAAGTAACATTGCAACAATGCATGCGCGCGCCTGAGTGTGTGTGTCTCTCTCGCGCGCCTGTGTGTGTGTGTGTGTGTGTTTCTCGCGTGCCTGTGTGTGTGTGTGTGTCTCTCTCGCACGCCTGTGTTTGTGTGTGTGTCTCTCTCACTCTGCAGTGTGTGTGTCTCTCTCTCGTGCGCCAGTGTGTCTCTCTCGCCCACCTGTGTGTGTGTGTCTGTGTGTGTCTCGCGTGCCTGTGTGTGTGTGTGTCTCTCTCGCGCACGCGCCTGTGTGTGTCTCTCTCTCTCTCTCTCTCTCTCTCTGCACAGGGAATGCACAGGGAGATACTGAACACGTGCAGCCCCGTGCATGCGCAGACACACACACGGACCCCTAGACGCACACAGGGGTTTTATTAAAGAGGATGTATATAGATAGCTAAATAGCATTTTTAATGTAGGTAGATCATTTTGACCTGGTCATTTTAAAAGTAGCTCACTAGCCGAGAAAGTGTGGGTACCCCAGCGCCAGAGCAAAAGCTGCAACCTGAGTATGACAGCCATCAGAGCAACTGGACTAATTAACGGTGTACCCACCTACATAGCTCTGGCCAGTACCAGGTCTGTGCACCTCAGAGAGAGCAGGCCCTAAAAAGCAGAGTTTATGAAGCTCTTCCAACAGCAGAGAAAGATGATCATTATGCCGGAGAGACAAGATGTTCCATGCACCTACCAAGGTGGGCCACCTGAAATTGGGACCCAAATGCTGCCTTGCTGCAGGTGACACCACAGCACCACACCAGTTCCAATCCACAACAGGCCTGACCCAGTTCCGGGGATGTGGCTCTTGAGGGCTTTCCTCCATTCCCTTCATAATGCAAGCATCCTTCCTATGGTGGCTGCAGCAGAGCTACCCCCATGTAGAACAGAAAGGAGCCCCGTCTCTCATTTTGGAGCTGTGTGAAGTTTTAAAGGTGGCTGGAGTGCTACCGCAGGGCACACACACACACCCACACACCAAGCACATACTACGGACAATTTAGAATCGCCAATGCACCTAACCTGCATGTCTTTGGATTGTGGGATGCAAACTCCACGCAGGGAGGACCCGGGAAGAAAACCCGGGCCTCCTAACTATGAAGCAGCAGCGCTACCCACTGCGAAACCATGCCGCCCACACACAAATTATAATAAGACAAATATAACAAATGTTAGTGTCTTGCTGGGCATACCTAAACACTTGAAATAATCCTAGTTAGTTCAACATGCAATTTTTGGACTACTTCTAGCTGTAAATAGCACCACCAAAGGACTTCTTTTGAGTTGGCCTTTCTTCCCTTCAAACACCTGGCCACCCTTCTTCATAAATATGGATTTATAATAACCTAAATGGTTAGGAAAACAGCAAGACAGCCCAATAAAGGAGCTGGCCTTATAGCCATCCACAAAGGCCCACCTTTCAATAGGCAGTTAAACTAACTGAAGAGAAAGTACCTCAAGTAGAGCCTACATAGATACAAGAAGAACATGGAAGCTCCACACAGACTAGGCATGGGAATTTAAACTAAGATATCAGATTCCTGACACGGCAGAAGTAAACATTATGCTGTTTTTTGCTGGTTTTGTACACAATTAAATCAGCTTTGGCAGATTATCTTAAGTATCCTCTACATAACAATTATAGGGTCCTTAACATTTGGTAAAGCTACTCATCACTAATCAGTTTATTTTAGCTGCTTGTGCTGATGATGTTATATTTGATTTCCCAACAATTTAAATGCTAGCTGCTTTAGCAGATTCATCTCTGCACCAACTACCTCAGGTTAAAGATCTCATGTTTCTTTAATTTACCTTTTTCAATTTTATGTGCTTATAAGGCATACATATATTCTCAGCAGTATTCTCCATTCTGCTTTCTCCTTGGAAATGTCTTCATGGCAAGTTTTGTTTCTGCTTGATAGCTCATTATTTAATTCTTTAATTGTCGCTTCTTGTATATTATTCAGAAATTTCTAGAGTGGTTAGAGAGGTGCCAGGATTTTCTCATTTATCATTATTTGGGTGTCCTCTTCCTAGTGTCTGACTAAGAGATTCATATACGTTTAGTTTCAGCTGTTCTAAAAATAATCTCCTTTTCAATCCATCTAATCTCTAATGTTTTGCAGCATCGTCTTATTACTCTGAGTAATAGTTGTTGCTTAAAAACCCTCTTGGGCTTGGCTCTTGAAGTTGCTCGTCTACAGTGTTCAGAAAGGACTGCTTGAACTCCCTCCACAATTCAAATACTTGATCTGATCTTCAGATAATTGATTAAACATTTGTATCTAATTTAAAAGCATGATAAAAAGAAAAAAATGAATTGAAATAGAAAGAGACCTTATTCTTTTTTGAAAGAAACTTTTAATTAATGTTATTTGTAAGTTAAACCACATTAGTAACTGCTGGTCCTCTGTTCATTTATTAGTTACCAAATCATAATTTGGCTTTCCCAGCCCTGTTATTTATATTCTACTTTTTTTAGCTGGGCACAGCCACCAACAAAAGGGAGTTCCGCTTTTGAGCCTGATTAACCAGTTGCATCATGTAACGATCCAATGATTATTTCTTATATTTACTGAACACTTGATGGTAGGTTGCCTAAAGTCCTGGGTTCAAATCTTGTCTAGCCACTGTCTGTGTGAAGTGCACATATTCTCCCTTTGTAAGCAAGGGTTCTCATGCTTCCTACAAATGAGCCTGAGAATATCTACACTTCAAACTCCATGGAAGAATATATTTTGTTTCGCTTCTCTCTCTAATTTATCTTTAGAATTGCAACTGCCAAGGCTGTCACCATAATTAGCAAAGCAAGTATCATACCACCAGAACAACCACAACACATATGTTATGTCACTGTTAGATAAGTGGAAAGGAAGACAGGAAGACCAGGATGTAAGTCTGAAAACTATAACTGCTATGAACTGCAGGAAAACCAAATATGAGATTAATAGCTGTAAAAAGAACATACAAAATAATTACAATAACTTATTTTTTATAGTAAAACATCACACAAAAATGGCTTAACGAGCTTTAATAGGCCCTGTTTAATTGACAGCCTCCAACTTTGACCTTCTAAAAGGACAAGAAAAATCCTTACAGGAAAAAATGGTATAAATCTATAGAAGGGCAGTTCAAATAGAGACCACCTTCCAGGTAGACTGGGCATGTCAAAAAATAGGGTAAACACAAAACAGAATACAAGCAGCCCTCTTCTCAGAGCTGGATCTATCAGTGTAACTTCACGTATACAATACAATAATACAATAAAATTTATAATATATCTGTAAGGTCAAGAATTTCAACAAGGAGCTCATCAAGAATCTTTGGAATAGCCACAAATCTCAATCCAAAACGGTGCTCTTTCATACTGTCACTGGAATGATAATGGCAATCGCAACTTCAGGGGCCACATCCCTAGCCATCCTACATTTCATATAGTGATGAAGACACAAAATCACGGTGCTCATAACTGTCCTATATCAAGATGAAATTATGCATATTTTATGTTTTATTATTATTTTTTATTGTGAGTTATTATTTTATGTCTTTGTGGTATTTTCATTGGTGTTATATGTGATTATGTATTGGTGTGCTGTCTCTTTAAATGTGAGTATATTCCACGTTCTTTGTGGGTGCAACCCCCAAAAGGCAGGGCCACCTCTCTGTCTCTGGCCCCCAGTCCTCCAAAGGCTATGGAGAGGGGCAGTTCAAATGGAAATCATTGTGATTATTATGGTGAATTGTGAGTATAACTGTTTCTTGGTTTTGGTTTTCAGGTTATATTTGCTTTGTCTAAGGACTCTAATTTCTGGATTGTGTGCCTTGGGACTTGTTCACTGTGGATTGCCCTTTAGGAAACTCCTTTAATGTCTCTGTTTGCTCGATGGAATTTTAAATGCGTTTTTTGTTTCAATATTTTGCAAATACATCTTATTTTCATAAAGGTTCTTTTCAGATACTGTCTTTCTGAGGCAAATGATTATGGTTTCTCCTCTTCATGGGAAACACTTCAATATTTTGGGGCATTTACGTTATTTTGAGGCTTAAATCTCTTTTGGTCCTGCAGGCCTGGGGTGTTAGGAGTTTAACCCCTTTGGTATAAGGTCTAATAAGGCAGGCATAGGAGGGCTGGTCTGGCTTGTGAAGGCTTTTATGGGCTTCACACTGTTTTTGCGTGGAAACTCCAGTTCAATAGCTAAACAAAATGGAAGTGTGGTAATACAAAATAACAACTTTAAAATGTTCAGATTTTCCCAAAAGCATATAACACATACCTTTAACCTCCTTGGTGTTAATCCTAAGTGTTTCTTGAGCTAGGAAGTTTATGTAAATACAGTTAAGCCAGAATGTCTCTTGGGGTAAGCTGTATTGTTCACAATGCAAGAGAATCAAAGGACAATGATTGAAAGTTAAGGTACCAATCCAGTAACCCAGTATAACATAGCAACATAGCAAAAACAAACACATAACTGCAGAGAGGTCTTTTCAGACTTGAGTTCAGGTCAAAACTGGCAAAGATGGCAGAGCTTACAGTTTTCAGAAAGAGGCAGGTCCAGGTTGACGGACACTGGAAATGACGACAGAGATGTTGTAGCTGTCAATCATCTGGTCTACGAGGGGAGGAAGAGAGAAACACATTAAAACATAGCGCCAACCCCTGGTGTGGAGGTAAAATTATGCTCACTAGAGTCGTACAGCTGTCCCCAATGTGCATGTGTGTGACAACATGTACAGCATTCTGGACAGTATTCTACAAGTATATTTTGAAGGAAAACTTTCATTTCAAATTAGACTTATGACAACATGTCTTACAGTTTAACACAATTTCTACTTGTGACAGAAAATGAGTGATTTTTTTTCTCACAAGAACTTTACTTAAACATAAAATTACAGACAGAAGCATGTAGAATAAATGCAGTAAAATGCTTCCAGACAAACTAAACATTGTGAAACAGATTTTGTGAAGCAGAACTCTAAGAGGTCACCACAGCAGTTCTCCTCAGATACTTACATTCCATATTGGGACCAGGAGAATCTGGGCAACCTATTTATGAAACCCACTTTCATACAGTACATTTCAGTTTGGGTGGTTTCAATCTTGGAGTATTTATTTAGTACTTATTTTATTAATCTCAAACCTTATATTATGTCATACACTCACCTAAAGGATTATTAGGAACACCTGTTCAATTTCTCGTTAATGCAATTATCTAATCAACCAATCACATGGCAGTTGCTTCAATGCATTTAGGGTTGTGGTCCTGGTCAAGACAATCTCCTGAACTCCAAACTGAATGTCAGAATGGGAAAGAAAGGTGATTTAAGCAATTTTGAGCGTGGCATGGTTGTTGGTGCCAGACGGGCCGATCTGAGTATTTCACAATCTGCTCAGTTACTGGGATTTTCACGCACAAACATTTCTAGGGTTTACAAAGAATGGTGTGAAAAGGGAAAAACATCCAGTATGCGTCAGTCCTGTGGGCGAAAATGTCTTGTTGATGCTAGAGGTCAGAGGAGAATGGGCCACCTGATTCAAGCTGATAGAAGAGCAACTTTGACTGAAATAACCACTCGTTACAACCGAGGTATGCAGCAAAGCATTTGTGAAGCCACAACACGCACAACCTTGAGGCGGATGGGCTACAACAGCAGAAGACCCCACCGGGTACCACTCATCTCCACTACAAATAGGAAAAAGAGGCTACAATTTGCAAGAGCTCACCAAGATTGGACAGTTGAAGACTGGAAAAATGTTACCTGGTCTGATGAGTCTCGATTGCTGTTGAGACATTCAAATGGTAGAGTCAGAATTTGGCGTAAACAGAATGAGAACATGGATCCATCATGCCTTGTTACCACTGTACAGGCTGGTGGTGGTGGTGGTGTAATGTTGTGGGGGATGTTTTCTTGGCACACTTTAGGCCCCTTAGTGCCAATTGGGCATCGTTTAAATGCCACGGGCTACCTGAGCATTGTTTCTGACCATGTCCATCCCTTCATGACCACCATGTACCCATCCTCTGATGTCTACTTCCAGCAGGATAATGCACCATGTCACAAAGCTTGAATCATTTCAAATTGGTTTCTTGAACATGACAATGAGTTCACTGTACTAAAATGGCCCCCACAGTCACCAGATCTCAACCCAATAGAGCATCTTTCGGGTGTGGTGGAACGGGAGCTTCGTGCCCTGGATGTGCATCCCATAAATCTCCATCAACTGCAAGATGCTATCCTATCAATATGGGCCAACATTTCTAAAGAATGCTTTCAGCACCTTGTTGAATCAATGCCACGTAGAATTAAGGTAGTTCTGAAGGTGAAAGGGGGTCAAACACCGTATTAGTATGGTGTCCCTAATAATCCTTTAGGTGAGTGTGTGTGCTCTGTAACTCTACAGGGTGGTCCTGATCTAATTATGCAATTACGAAAAGGTGAACACATCGCACCCGCTGTTCGACTGACAACCGTCTCCCCACCATTTTGGAATGCAGGGCAGGTGCTGCCATCTATCAGCAACAAAAATAATTTTTTGTGAATTATCTATGTAATAAACTTAATAAGTTATAGCGTAATGAAAATTGCATAATTAGATCTGGACCACCCAATAGTATGGGCATCAGAAAGTGTATACGTAACTTAAGGTATTTAAATTTAGTGGCATTCTGTCTTAAGGTGTCATAAGTCCCACATGAGCAATAAACGCTGGCTGCTGCTGTGCCCTGCAAAGATGTGCAGAATCTTCATGAAAAGGAATCATGACATTAGATCTCCGAGTGTCACTTTGTGCTTTTCATGAACAGTTTTCGGTCAGTGGTCTGGCAGTTTGTGCATCACTTATTATATAAATAATGTTCTCCACCTATGATAAACTGAGCTGCAGTTGTCTGAGAGAGCATCTCATCATTCTTTATAATTATCAAAGATAATCTGCAAATAGTTGGAGGGTGTCCTCTCAGCTACTATGATTTTTTATCATCATTGACCCATTTACCGGTTTCCATTCCATTCTGAATGTTTTCACAGATTCTGGATGATGTTTATGAATTAGATCTTACACATTTAAAACACTTTGTGTAAGCAAATCCCTTTCCTATCAAAGTCTGTATTTCATTTCTTTAAAAAAATAAACAGTTGATAAATATGGTGTTAAATTGCACACCATATAGGGCCCTACTGATGCTGTTCATCCGATTGCCTGTGTGTAGAATGGTTGCCAAGTGTTGCTGATTTTCATTTTTTTTCTTTTGTTAATCTCCATCCCTTAAAGTTGATAGTGATGTGAAAGATAGTTGGAACACAATTTTAAACTGAGTAGCTACACTGCCTAATTATACACAGTGTTGCCAGGGTTGGTTTTTACCTTCTACTTAAAATAATTGGGCAAAGCAGCTTTGAAAAAGGGCAGATGGAAGTCTGACTGAGCAAGAATGCTGACCTTTTTAATTTTTTTTACTAAAGGAAATGTATACCTAGCCAGCCAAAAATTACACTTACTGTACTTTCCTGCTCAGTATTTTTCTGTGTGAATAAGCAATGAATAAAAGCTATTAAGTTAAAAAAAAAACAAAAAAAAAACAAATGGGGGATAGACAGACAAAACACAAAGAGGACATTTTAAAGAGAATTATGATCAGATTGCAGGTGCTTGCTGTGCTGTGCCTCATTCACACATATTTTCAGCTGGGGATTGCATTGCTCAGGAGAAAATTCAGCAAGAGTGCAGGGGATCAGCTTTGATCCGTCCTTTTCTTCAACAAACTTAGAAGGAAACAGAGCCTTGTGTGTCAAAAGGTTTTTTTTTTCCATGCATGTCCTCACCAGCCACACTAATCCTACAGACACGGCTGCTTTTTGAAAGTGCGGTGCTTTCAATAGCTGGGCCCAAACTGTGCACTGAAAGATAAGGTTTCTTGACATTCAAGTGAGAAAAGGGTGGTGCTCTGCTTTTGATCAGGTTTATTTAGGGTGCACAGCATATTACATGGCTTCTCATACCACCACAACACAGAGCATCACAGGCACACCACATGAATCTTCTTTTTTTCCCAATTCACATACAACATTTTATTGATGGCTTTTTTCCATTTGTCTCAGGATGAGCTGGTGTTGAAGTTTAGGAAACGGTCAAATATTCTTTCATGTTTTCATTTGCCAAACCTGATTATGCCACACTCATTCCCATTTATTTCAATAAAAGGCTTCATGCAGAAACAACTAAAAGTATAATTACAGGCTAATGTTTGAATTACCAGCACATCAAATGTTAGCTCAAAGCAGAAATCTTCTTCTACTCTTATACTGGTCTTCATTACAAAAAGAAAAAAATCAGTGTCCGTTCACTACCCATCAAAGTTTAAACTGTTTTAACTTAAATATTTAATCATTTAAACTGTTTTAATATGATATAAGAAGCTATATAATTGCTACTGCCATTGACATGACTATATTAATACAATATGATTTTACTACAGAAGGTCCTTGAAAATCTGTCTGAGCTTTGGTAACCATAGAGAAGCAGAAGAAAGATTGTCAGGTTAAGTAGATGCTGCATGATTGGGGGCTGCTCTTGTTCTTGAATGATTCTTTTAGTTTCCTAAAGGGGCTATAATGTTCTGAGGGACCAACAGGTGTCCATGCTGGGATGGGTCCTGCTCCTGTACCTGGCCATGAGGCCATTTAAAAAGAAGGACAACTGGGGAGCAGTGATATTACCCTGCCGTACCAAGACAGGGGTACAGGAAGATGCTGCAGCAGCAATTGCACCACAGTTGCCATCCCAGCAACCCTGGAAGGACACACGGATTGGGCTTGTGTACCAGGAACGCCGGGACAGTGGGTGACTGCCTACTATGGGACGAGCATTCCCCCATACAGTGAGTGGCAGCATCCCATTTGGAAAACCCCAGTATGGTCACCTGCAGGGCAACATGGGAGTTGTGGTCCCAGGGGCTTGTACTGTTAGGTTCTGTTGGGGCCCCTGGCAGAATGGCACATACTGATGGCACAAAGACTGTTGGGGTTGTGCCAGACACGGAAATGCTTCCCGGGGATAATAGACTGAGTACCAGAAGTACTCCGGTGTCTGGAGTTAAGAGTGAGCTCTCCTCTCAACTCAGCAGTCAGAGTCAGAGATGGACATGGAAGAGGGAGTAGAAATGAGAAAACAGTGTTGTGCAGAAGGTATTGTTGCCATTAAAACACTTTATTTGAACTAGAACTGTTGAGGTGCAATTGTGCCTGGGGTTTGGGGATGCTGATATGCCCCCTAGAAGCCACAATTTACATAAGTGGTGTCACTGATTCACATGCATACATGAAAAAACTAAAATCGGATTAACTTTAATTTAACTTTTTTAACTTTGATATAACTTTTTTTCAACTAAAAGAAGTGGGATTTCAGGGTGATGTTTTTAGATGGGTGCGGAATTGGCTCTAAGTGGTGACTAAGTGTCTGGGTGTTGGAGGATTGATTGCTTAATTGTATTGTGTGTTTATTGAGAATAGTGGAGTGGTGGTATTTGGTGCACTTTATTATTATAATAAATAATAATTATTGACTTTTTACCTGGTGTTTGGCGTGATACCTGAGGATTCAAGAGATTGATAAGAACCTCTACTGCTACATAATATTGTTGGTAATTTAGTTTCTATGAATCTGTGTATCTCCTTTTACGTTCTGTGCGTGTTGTGGATGGTCCCCCTAGAGGCTCCCTGCCCGTCACTGTCAAGGGATTGCCCTCAGTACTATAAAAGCTAGGAAAACCCACAATCCCTTGTGGCTCATTCTGAATACGCGCGTGGTGTGGTCTGTTATTGCTTTTTTATTTGGAATTTCTGGATTTTTTGAGCTCTGTGCTCTGTATTTCATCCACTCTTCAGATTTCATATTGGGATTCTGTTCACTTTTGGGATTTTGGTTTATGCTCCACAGACCTGGTTGATCACAGGAGCAGCCATTAAGGGAGAGTCTCAAAACTGAGGCCAGGGCCTGGAACAATGTTTGCAGGGTAAGTTCAGTAAAAGAACACAGTCAAGAGACAAACCTGGGAGATATACCAGTCCCACTCAAAGATGTTCACATACCCAACAATAAAAAAAAAGGATAACCTCACACAAATTCAGCATTAAACACCTTTGGTGCACCGCATGATAGGGCAGCACTCAACATCCTTACTGAGCCACCTGTGTCTTTGTCACTGGCTGCACAACTGCTTTAGAAATGAAAATCACCCTCCATTTTGAAATGTTTCAGTAGTAAATGGATGCTCACAGCAGTAGCTTACCGTTGCCTACGATGTCATGACACTGACAAGCTGTATCAGCCTGGGAATGAGTCGCCAACTGAAGTAGCTGGCATTCCATCATGTAAATGAATAGCTTCAAAGCCTCCTAAAAAAAGCCTAAAAAACACAAGCCTGCCAAAATTGCAAATTAATTCCAACAAGTGCAGCAACAGGGAGCAAAAATTAAAGGAACACTTATTAATCAGAGTACAGCATCAAGTCAATGAAACTTCTGGGCTATTGATCTGGTCAGTTAAGTAACAGAGAGGGTTGTTAATCAGTTTCAGCTGCTTTGGTGTTAATGAAGTTAACAACAGATGCACTAGAGGGGCAACAATGAGATGACCCCCAAAACAGGAATGGGTTAACAGGTGGAGGCCACTGACATTTTTCCTTCCTCATCTTTTCTGACTGTTTTTTCATAAGTGGTAGCATGAGGTGATACCTGGACCCTACAGAGGTAGTCCAACTTCTCCAGGATGGCACATCAATAAGTGCCATTGCCAAAAGGTTTGCTGTGTCTCCTAGCACAGTCTCATGGGCATGGAGGAGATTCCAGGAGACAAGGGCAGTTACTCTAGGAGAGCTGGACAGGGCCGTAGAAGGTCCTTAACCCATCAGCAGGACCAGTATCTGCTCCTTTGGGCAAGGAGGAATAGGATGAGCACTGCCAGAGCCCTACAAAATTACCTCCAGCAGGGAGGCCACTGGTGTGAATGTCTCTGACCAAACAATCAGAAACAGACTTTATGAGGGTGGCCTGAGAGCCTGATGTCCTTTAGTGGGCACTGTGCTCACTGCCCGGCACCATGGAGCTCGATTGGCATTTTCCATAGAATACCAGAATTTTCAGGTCCACCACTGGTGCCCTGCGCTTTTCACAGATGAGAGCAGGTTCACCCTGAGCACATGTGACAGACATGAAAGGGTCTGGAGAAGCCGTGGAGAACGTTATGTTGCCTATAACATCGTTATTCATGACCGGTTTGGTAGTGGGTCAGTGATGGTCTGGGGAGGCATATCCATGGAGGGACGTACAGACCTCTACAGGCTAGACAACGGAACCTTGACTGCCATTATGTATTGGGTTGAAATCCTTGGACCCATTGTCAGACCCTATGCTGGTGCAATGGCTCCTGGGTTCCTCCTGGTGCACGACAATGCCTGGCCTCATGTGGCGAGAGTATGCAGGCAGTTCCTGGAGGATGAAGGAATTGATACCACTGACTTGCCCCCATGCTCACCTGACCTAAATCCAATAGAACACCTCAGGGAAATTATGTCTCGGTCTATCCAACGCCACCAGGTTGCACCTCAGACTGTCCAAGAGCTCAGTGGTGCCCTGGTCCACATCTGGTAGGAGATCCACCAGGACACCATCCATAATTTCATTAGGAGCATGCCGTCCCCCCCGGGACATTGTCAGGCATGTATACAAGCACGTGGGGACCATACAAACTACTGAGTACGATTTGGAGTTGCTGCAATGAAATTTTGGCAAAATGGACTAGCCTGCCGCATCATTTTTTCACTTTGATTTTTGGGGTGTCTTTGAATTCAGCCCTCTGTAGGTTAATAATTTTCATTTCCATGAGACGATGTGGCATCCTTTCATTCCTAACACATTTCCCAGTCCATATCAGTATAGATATCCAGCAGGATTTTTTTTCCTGTCGAGATCTGATGTGTTTTCAAAGTGTTCCTCTAATTTTTTGAGCAGTTTATATAATGTATATATAAATGTTAACATCTGCAGTGCACCATGCAGTGCATATGTCTCAATATTATGCTATTTGGTATGGAATTCATAAAAGCATTGTTAGTTATTGATGCTGTTTTCAAACCTATAGTGTACTGTATATCTAACAAATCAATAAGTTATGTTTATATAATTAGATTCAAATGGCCAATTGAAAAAAAAAGATAATCCACCAATATACTATAAATATCTATATTCTCAATACGTAGTCCCATATACCAATATCAGAATCACACCTCAACTGTATAAACCAGGTGTCAAATTCATCATTTATCTTCAAAAATCTCAAAGTCAGTCCTACGAAAAGTAATGTGTCAAGACAAAACATTCTCAAATGAAGGTTATCCCATGTGTTAATGTCTGGAGAAGGAGGATATCTTGTATCTTGAGCCCAAAATCTAGGAGCCAACAGTACTGACAATCCTCAAATCTAGAGTGTACCTCTTGATATCAGTTTAGTAGTTGAATTGAAGGTCAATGTCCTTCTTCCTGTAGCAGCAGAAGTCAAACCCTGTTCTTTTCTTCCTACGTGTTTTGGACACTGTTCCTTTATCAAGAATTAATCTCACGTGGGCAATGATGCACTATGGCTGCTGATCTTGAGACTGAAAAAAGACTCACAACAGTGTTACACTTTTCTTTTACTGTGTAAAAGAAAGACAAAACGAACATAAAGGTTTGGGGTTTCCGGCCCCGTATACTGTAAAACAGTAGAAATATTACAAAAATTGTCGTCAAAGGTCAGTACACTTATGCAGTACACAGTTGACAGTTAAACATGGCGGAGGAGGAACATTCATGAGGAGGGACCGGAAGTAGAGAGATATGCTGGGTAGGAGCCGAGATGGATGGTGGGATTGCTGACGTCATAAGGAGTTGACAGAGGAAGGGCGGTGTGTGGGTACTGATGCAGGCAGATTCATGGCGGCAGTGTGTCTTTCTTTCTGCAGGAAACAAAAAGAGAAAGGTTATTACCCCGCCATTCCCTTCTGGCATATGAGTTTACGATACCATTTAGGTCCGTCTGCGGCCCCCTACTCACACGTGCGTGACACGATCCCCCCTCAGCCCAGACCTGTCAGGTCGGGTGGAACGAACCTAGAGGTCGTGAATTCGGGAGAGGGCATCGGCATTGGCCTGAAGGTTGCCCCGACGATAAGTGACGGTGAACTTGTATGGCTGCAGGTCCAAAAACCACCTGGTGACTCGGGGATTTGACTCCTTATGAAGTGCCATCCACTGAAGAGCAGCGTGGTCAGTCACCAGAGTGAACTCGCGACCCAACAGGTAATACCACAGATGAGTCACCGCCCACTTAATGGCCAAGGCTTCCCTCTCCACTGCCGCATACCTGGTCTCCCGGTCCAGCAATTTCCGGCTCAGGTACATTACGGGGTGCTTGACACCATCGATGCTTTGGCTCAACACGGCGCCCAGGCCTGTATCCGAAGCATCGGTCTGGAGAATAAAGGGAAGAGAAAAATCAGGGGATTTTAATACTGGTGCCAAGGTTAGAGCCTTCTTTAAGTCACTGAATGCTCGTTCCTCCTTGTCATTCCATACCACATATAAAGGAGCCCCCTTCTTTGTTAAATTAGTCAAGGGTGCTGCTCTTTCAGGGAAGTGGGGCACGAACCGGCGGTAGTACCCCGCTAGCCCTAAGAAAGCCTGCACCTGTCTCTTGGTATTCGGAAGGGCCATTCTAGGATGTCTTCCACTTTGGAACATTGTGGTTTCACCTGTCCCCGTCCCACTAGGCAGCCTAAATATTTGGCCTCCTTCAAGCCGAAGAAGCATTTATGGGGATTGATGCGGAGGCCGGCCTTTGCTAGCGTTGCGAGGGCAGAGAATACCTGCAATAGATGCTCCTCCCAGGTGCCGGAATAGATGACCACGTCATCCAGGTAGGCGGCACAATAGGACTGGTGGGGCTTTAGCACTCTGTCTACCAGACGTTGGAAGGTCGCTGGTGCCCCGTGCAGCCCAAATGGAAGGACCTTATATTGCCAATGCCCACTACGGGTACTGAAGGCAGTTTTCTCTTTGGTGGATGCCGTTAGGGGAATTTGCCAGTACCCTTTAGTCATGTCAAGGGTAGTCAAATATCGAGCCGTACCCAATTGTTCAATGAGGTCATCTACCCGGGGCATTGGGTAAGCAGCGAATTTGGAGACCTGGTTAAGACGTCTAAAGTCGTTACAGAATCTCCAGGAGCCATCTGGCTTGGAAACGAGAACGATAGGACTAGACCAGGGACTATGACTCTCTTCAATAATGTCCATGTCCAACATCTGTTGGATTTCGAGTTCTACCTCTGCGCGTTTTGCTTCCGGGAGGCGATAAGGTCTCTCCCGGACTACCACTCCGGGCTTGGTGATGATGTCGTGCTCAATCAGTGAAGTACGGCCCGGTGACTCTCTCACCACTTCAGGAACGGACAGGATCGTTTGTTTTAGCTCTTGACGCTGTAGGGGCATTAGGTCTGGTCCAAGGTTAAGGGCTGATGTGCAAGCGAAAAGGGAGAGGGCTCTACCGGAGTCGGGAGGTTCCTCCCTGTCTTTCCAAGGTTTTAACAAGTTCACATGGTATACCCTCTCGCTCGGCCGACGATTCGGCTGTTTCACCAAATAATCGACAAGTCCCTTTCTTTCCTTAACCTCGTATGGCCCTTGCCAATGAGCCAATAATTTGGAGTGGGAGGTGGGAACAAGCACCATCACTCGGTCCCCAGGATGGAATTCCCAGAGAGTCGAGTTGCAATTATAACACCGTGCTTGCGCTGCTTGAGTGCGAGTCATGTGATCTTTTAGCAGAGGTCTAATTTTGTTTAGTCTGTCACGCAGTCGCGCCACATACTCTAATACATTCGTGGAGTGCAGAGCCTCAGCTTCCCATCCTTCTTTTATTATACCAAAAGTCCCCGAGGCTGGCGTCCATATAACAGTTCAAAAGGGGAGAAACCCATAGAAGCTTGAGGTACTTCCCGGTAAGCAAAAAGCACAAGAGGCAAGAGCTGATCCCGGTTCCTACCGTCTGCGCTGACTACCTTGTGCAGCATCTGCTTGAGAGTCTGATTGAAACGTTCCACCAGCCCGTCTGTTTGCGGGTGATAGACAGACGTCTTCAGATGCTTAATACGGAGTAACCTGGCAACCTCCCTGAACGTATCCGAGATAAAGGGCGTACCCTGGTCTGTGAGGACTTCTTTGGGTATTCCCACTCTAGAAAATAGACTGACCAATTCCCGTGCGATGTTTTTCGTGTTAGCGGAGCGCAGCGGAACCGCCTCTGGATATCGAGTCGCGTAATCGACCATGACCAATATATATTTATGGCCACGGTTCGAGGGCTCCAGGGGTCCTACAAGGTCCACCCCTGTCCTGTCAAAGGGAATGTCAATCGGGGTATTGGAACGAGAGGAGCATGGTCCCTCCTAGATATCTGACGGGTCTGGCATTCCGGACAGGACTGACAGAAACATCGGACCTCCTCATTAATTCTGGGCCAATAAAAACGGAGCTTTATCCTCTCCAAATTTTTTCAGCCCCAAGGTGGGTGCCTAGGAGGTGGGCATGAGCTAGTTCGCAAACCTCCTGCCGGAAGGTATGCGGTACTAGCAACAACTTCCGTACCTCGCCCTCATGCGCCGCGACTCGATACCACAGATCATTTTCCAAAACAAAGTAGGGCTCCCGAGGTATGGAATTGTCAGTTGGGCGGCTGCCGGGGAAAACAATAGCATTCCGGGCAAACTTCAGGGAATCATCATTCCACTGTTCCCTTTTAAATGACGCAGGCGTGGATCTAAATTGATGATCCATGCTGTCTAGAGGATCTTGTGGCTCGGGGGAAACAATGGCTCCTCGGCTCGTGCCTTCACCGGCGGATACTTCCGGGTCAGAGTCCGTCACCTGAGATTCTTCCCCCCGGCTTTCTACGTCATCACTGTCTGCCTGCGTGCACGGCGTGGGGGTCGCAGGGAGGGTGCCTCGCCCATCCATAACCAGACCCAATGAGGCCACAGGAGTGGTTGTTATTCTACCGCTAGTATTATGTCACCAGTTGTGTCCCAAAATCACTGCAAAAGGGGGCTCAGGTAACACAGCAACCGATAACCTACTTAAGTCCCCTTTCCAGGAAATATAACACTCCGCGGAACGATCCGATCTGGTCTTACCATGTACACAAGTGACCTGTAACTGCTGTTTTAGCCACAGTCGCGGCAGAATATAACGGTGAGCCACAATGGTTATGTTGCTGCCTAAATGAAACAGGGCCACTACAGAGTGTCCGTTCACCAATACCACTCCCATATTAGGGATCGCCAGAGGGTGTGACAGAGTACAGTACCTTTCAGTGGTGGCCCAACTGCAGTCCATAGGCTTGACGTTTAACGGGCAGGCTGGTAATAGATGTCCAGCCTCACCACACTTGAAACAGCGCAGGGAGGCCGTTTTTTCTCTGGGCTTTGTCAGAGCTTCCGCAGCGCGGCGAGTGGGCTCGGGGGTAACAGCACGTCCCTGTCGGGCCCCGCGAGCTGACCTTTCCGACCCCCTGGTTCAGTGTACCGTGAGCTGATGCTCCAGGACATCCAGGAGACCCTTCATGTCCTTGAATGGGTGTCATCGGACCTGCTGGGTGAGGTAACTGGGCATGGCATTGACTAGCCCCTCACATGCCACTTGTTCGACAACTTTCCGGGCTTGGGGACCTTCGGGCCGTAGCCAGTGCCCCATCTTGCCCCAGAATTCAAAGGCTTGTGCTCGGGCCGGCCGCTCAGGGTCAAACTGCCAGTTATAGCACTCGCTCGCCTGCTGGTCCGACGTAATGCCGTAGCGCCCTAGGATCTCCGCTTTCAGGAGGTTATAATTCGCGGCCTCCTCCTCAGGGAGGTCGTAATAAGCTCGCTGCACGGGACCCTTCAAATACTGTGCCAAGATGGACGCCCACTCGGTCTGCTGCCACTGGTTCCGGGTGGCCGTCCTCTCAAATATGCCCAGATACAACTCAATATCGTCCGCCTCGGTCAGTGGGACGATCAGAGGAGGTGGAGGTCGGGGGGGATCCGGTCTTACCGTCTCTGCGGTGGCCAACCTTGCTGTGGTCTCTTCAAGTTCCCGCTTTGTTGCGGCCTTCTCGAGTTGGAAAGGCTGGAATTGTGATGCCATCCCTTGCAGTACGCTGTTGAGGTCCTGTCCTTCTGACATTTTCGGACGTTCTCTATCCTGCCAACTACGCCACTGTAAAAGAAAGACAAAATGAACATAAAGGTTTGGTTTCTGGCCCCGTATACTGTAAAACAGTAGAAATATGAAAAAAATTGTCGTCAAAGGTCAGTACACTTATGCAGTACACATGAGGAGGGACCGGAAGTAGAGAGGTATGCTGGGTAGGAGCCGAGATGGATGGTGGGATTGCTGACGTCATAAGGAGTTGACAGAGGAAGGGCGGAAGTAGCGGTGTATGGGTACTGATGCAGGCAGATTCATGGCAGCGGTGCGTCTTTCTTTCTGCAGGAAACAAAGAGAGACAGGTTAGTATCCCGCCATTCCCTTCTGGCATATGAGCTTACGATAACATTTAGGTCCGTCCGCGGCCCCCTACTCGCACGTGCATGACAACTGTTATGTTTTTTCTGAATAAGTGTAGATTCTAAAATTAATGACAGTTGTAATTTATTTTATTTTTTTATGTTTGTGATGTACCATCAATTGGAATGACAGAGATATATCAATGGATGGACACACAGACACATCCTTTTATTAAGATAATGAAATATCACTTGGTGTACTGTGCATAGTTTTTCTCTCCATATTATAAAAAAGAAAGTTCAGAGAAGAGTGCGACCAAGCTGATTCCAGGACTAAAAGGTATGAGCTACGAGGAGAAATTGAAGGAGTGAAATCTTTTCAGTTTTTAACAAACAGAGATTAGGAGGTGACATGGTCAAAGTGTTTAAAATTATGAAAGGAACTAGTACAGAGAGTGAAGTATGTTACTTTAAAATGGGTTCAACAAGAACACAGGGACACAGTTCTGAACTTGTTAAGGACAGATTTCATGGAAATGTTAGAAAGTTTTTCTTCACATGAAAAACCCATGAAATAAATTACGAAGTAGTGTGATAAAATTTTGATTTGATGTTATTTTGGACAATCTACCTGAAGAGGATGGACAGTCTTGTTGGACTGAATGGCCTGTTCTTGTTTAATTGTTCTATTGTTCTAAAATCATCTCTCATGGGCAGAATAGTGGGAGAGTGTATATAACTCATTTGTTACCTTGTTCTACGGATTATGAAAGATAACATAGGGCACTGTTGGTCTATTCCTCGATGTGCATTAGAGCCTAGGTATTCCTACTTTGGCTAGCACTTCTGAAGACATTTTCTAGAATTTCACTGAACTTTTTCTGGGTTTCTAAGTTTTGCTCAGTCATGCTGCTCCTCTACTTAGGTGAATTTCCGCAATCTCTGTGCACCATCACCAGCAACATCAAACTGTTGAATGACTGTTGAACCTGCGCCATTAAGGGTGGCCCTAGTAAATGCATGATTAGTATCAAACAAAAAGTTTTATACTCAATAATTGCCTTGCCTTATGTTGTTCAGATTTCTTCTTTGTGGCCAAATCTTGAATCAAACTGGGAGAGATTAGACCGCTTATTGAACTTTCTCCGCCAGGTTGCGACTACTTCAGTTTCCCAAGGGCTGTAAAGTGGGTTGGGGACCTGGAGGTTATTTTTAAGAATATTTTTACCTGCTAGTCTTTGCTACTTGAGCAGTTTTCAGTTTTGAGGTGCGGTTGTCAGAAATGAAGTTGTCATCACTAGCCCTATTTTATCTGCTGAATAGGCATTCAAGTTTTAACATGTATAGGGTAGTCCACATCTAATTATGCAACTTTTAATGCAATGCATTACAAGACAAAACAATTGTTCAAAATATCTTGTAATAAACGAAAATGGACTTACATTGAATTAATTCACTGATTTTCCTTGTAATGTCCCACATGGTCCTCCACTCAGTTGGATACAGGCTCGGAGTAATAAACTTAATAAGTTATAGCATAATGTAAATTGCATAATTAGATCTGGACCACCCTGTACTGGATATTTTTTCTTTGTTTTTAACTTTTTAAAAAATTTCTATTATTTTTTCTTTGTTTCTATCCTCAGTTGTGTACATTTATGATCAGATATTAAATGCTAGTGATTTTAATATCCACATCTGCTGCCCCATTAAACCAGTTGCTAAAGGGATTTTACTTATTGTCGACTTATTGTTTTAATTTGGTTCAGTCTGTGACCAGTGCTACACATCAGTAGTGTCATATGCTTAATCTGGTGTTATCTTTTGACTTTTCTGTTTTGGATAAAGAAATCTGCAGTGGTTGTCTCAGAGATCGCTGGCATGTTGTATGTAATGCCACCTTTCCCTGGAAGCGCCCTAGAATCTCTGAATCTGTTTCTTACACTCGTGCTATTAAGCCCTTAAAGGCCAGAGGTTTATGTGGTGCCTACATAGCTGCTCCTCTTCCCTGTACTACTGAGGTAGCTTCTTGGGCATTCAACCCAGAGGAGCTGCTTTCACATTTCAGCTCCTGCTCTTCGTCTGTTCTGAATGTGATATCCTCTTTAAGAAACAGCCACTCTAAGTCCAGAGCCCAGTCTTGGCTAAACCAGACAGCTTACTCTCTTAGGCAGGAGTGTAGAAAAGCTGAGTGAAAATGGAAAAAAGACAAGCTTCAGGTGTCCTTTGAGATCCTGCACCATCTGTGAAAGATTTATACATTATTTTATTATTGGCAAGATTGATGCCATTAGGTCTCTCATTATCCCCTAATGCTTTGATTCAACATTTGCTCCCATGCACTCTAAGGTTTTTAGTTATTTTCAATTATTATCTCTCTCTGACCTGAGAGAGATAATTCTAATTTAAAATTGTCATCCTTGGCTTTGGATAGTATGTTTCCTTGCTTTCTGAAAGGAGCTTTAGACATGATTGATCCAAGCATTTTCTCCATAATAAACTTCTGGTTAGTGTCGGGTATAGTAACAACCAGCCTCAAAACTGCTGTTGTCCAGGCTGTTTCTTGATCCATCAGCTCAAATAAATTTTCACCATTCAAGCTACCTTTTTTAGTTAAAATCAAGTAAAAGGCTGTCCATTTACAGCTCCTGGCTTTCCTTAACAAACATCATTTATTGGTAGTTCATGCTGGGGGCTGTGCCTATCAGACCCTACTAAATCTAAGTACTGCTACTGATACGATTGACCAGATCATCTTGTTAAATGATTTGGAGTATTTGGTAGGCATTTGAGGCATTGCCCTCGCATGGTGTAAATACAATTTTAATAACAGATCTGTTTCTGTAAATATTGAAAGGCTTTTCTTTTCTTTTGGCTCCCACGCTCTTTGTTCTCTGTATGCTCCCTCTTATATCAGTTATTCAGTGTTATAATATTGCATTTCACTGCTATGTGGATGACACACAACTGTTCTACCTCTGAAGCCAAGTAATAAGCACTCAATAACTAAATTGCTGCATTGACTGAAGGATATTAAATGCTGGATGGCTAGCTATTTTCTCCAGCTAAATGAAAACAAGATAGAAGTGCTGCTCTTTGGTTCTTCTACTGTCACTATCACTTTTGCTAACATCCTTGGGCCTCTTCCCCATATATTAAATCAAATGCAAAAAAGATTGGGGTGATTTTTGACTCTTCTATCAGTTTTGATAGAGAGATAAATGCAGTGGTCAATGGTAGTTTCTTCCTTCTAAGAAATATAGCTAGAATTAAATTATTTCTATCAATTAAAACCATGGAGACAGTTATTTATGTTTTATCTTTAGTCGGCTAGACTACTGTAATTTATTGTACATTTGTATCCATCAGTCCCCTTTAGCTCATCTGCAGCTGGTTTAAAATGCTTCATCAAGGTTACTAACAGTCACCTGAAAGGAGGAATACATCATGCCTGTCAGGTACAGGATTAAGTTCAATTTGCTTCTGCTTGTGTATAAAGCCAGACTGGAATTTGTCAAAGATGTTAAACTTGTTCAAGAAGGAAGAGATCTGGGCGAATACAACTTTTTCCAATATCTTGGAAATAAATGGTTGCTTGGAGATTGGCCTGTAGTTTTTATCTAGACTAGGTTTCTTTATTAGAGGTTGCACGATTGCATGTTTAAAACTGGAAGGTACTACTCCACTGGTTAATGAGCAATTAATTATTGCCAAAAAAGGGGGCAGATTGTAATGAAAACTTCATTAAAAAGATGTGAAGGTATAATGTCTAAGAGGCAGTAAGTGGCATGCATGTGTGAGACCACCTCAGAGAGCTGGGCAGAGAACACTGGCTGAAATAGCTGGAGGTACCTGCTTGGATGACGGTGTCTCTAAGGGGTCTGTGTCTGGTGGTGAAATGCTAGATTTTATGATGTTAACATTGTCAATGAAGAAATTCAAAAACTTTTCACAGGTTTCAGTAGTAGAAGCAAAGATAACAGCAGCAGTAGCAGCAGGAGGATTTAAGTTGGAGTTAATTGTGCTGTATAGTATTTTAGGTCTGTGAGCATTTTTATTGATACATTTTGTGTAATTTGCGTATTAGCTGTTTTAAAAGAGCTTTGGTAAAGCTTTAAACAACCTCTTAAAATTTCAAATGAGACCTTAAGTTTGTCTCTTTTGTATTTACGCTATGCCCTTCTGCAATCTCATCTAACAGCATGGGCGAAGTCATTCAACCAGGGGGTGACAACATTCTTTACCTTGGGTCTTTTAAGTTTTTAAGTTCATAAGTTGTAAAGGAGCTATACAATGCAAATTATGGGAGCAAGATGAGTTGAAAAGAGAGACTAATTTCTCAGTGCATGAGAGAAAGATATCTGAGATATGAGGCAAGTGAGCGAGCATAAATGTAAAAGTTAAATGAGGGGATGTGATAGAGTTTATTGAAAGGACAGGGACATTGGCATGGGACTGGGAGAAGGTGGGAGAGGGACAAGATAATGACAATTCAAAGGTAACTGTAAAAAGATCAGAGACACCAGAAGTAATACCTTCAAGTTTAGAGACAGAGAAATCAGACGATAACACAAGATCTAGTGTATGACCCTTCTGATGTGTTGGCTCTGATATTAATTGGATAAGATTAAAAGAATGCACAAGGCGTAAAAACTTGTTCACCGTAGGTTTTGATGGACATCAAATATGGCTGTTAAAATCCCCTACAATCAATAGTCTATCAGAGCAAGAAGCCATGACAGAAGATCAGAAAACTCTTGAATTAAATTATTGTTGTTTTTAGGTGGTCTGTACACCAATGCAGAAAGGACAGGGGCAGTGACATTAATTACAATGAGTTGTACCTCAAAAAAAACATCGGTAGGCATAAATCTTCATTTAAAATGGTTTTAATAAACTGTGGCTAAGCCACCTACACAATCAGTAATGCTATGGGAATTTAAGAAACTGCAATAGGGGAGGACGGAGATCATCAAGTAGGTGAGGTTCCAAACATGTAAACGAAGAAACCTCATAAAATGACCATACCCACAATACAGTGCTGTGAAATAGTACCTGAAATAAAAATGTTTTTTATTAGTCATTTTCAAAAACTCAAAAAGTGAGTTAAAATCGTCAATAACCTTTGTGAAAAAAGCATATTTGGTTACCAATACTCTGAGCAGAACATTATGTCAAATACTCTGGCACTGGGAAAACAGAGAGTTATAATCTACTTTGATTTCAATTACCTAATTATGGAGTCGCTGATTAACAGTGTCTTCGGAAGTCTACCTGAAGGCTGCGGACACCGTGGCAGCATCAATGCCCAGCCTGTAGCCCGAGAGCTACACTGCGCAGACAGGCATTCAAGTGTGGAGGTGCCTGCTTGCTGCCTGTAGATACCAATTGTATGGATGGCTTCATTCTTTGCAGCTGAGTCTGAGCTGGAGCCGGAGGATGAGAATGAAAGAAGCCATTAAGGAAATTCATGTCCACTCAGGATGCTGAATCTATTTTCCAGTGCAATTTCTGATGGCAGTGCAGCATTATCACCCTTACGCCGTCCTACCAATATCCATGGAGTAGAACTTGCTGATGCCTTGGTCTTAAGCTCCTAGTTTGGGCCAGAGTTCTGTAGATTTGACCATGATTGCACGGTGAGTCCTCAGGGTGAGGAATGGTGAGGTTTGGGCCAAATCAGTGAACGATGGAGTCAAGCTCACCTCCAGCAACTGCAGTGGTCGCACCTGTTACAACTATACAGAGTCAAGAAATTGCTCCTCATCCCTGATCTGATAGAGAACAAATATTCTTTCACCTAGTTTAGCAATCCTCCAGTCACAATAAAGGCAGCCCAAATAGATTGGAGAGGTCGGAGGTGGCATTTTATACGCACAAAATAATTATAAATGTCAGAAATCACTTTCAAGTAAATTTGTCCGGTATGGGTAAAACTTCTCACGATAAAAACTTTTGTAATGAAAACAAAATCCTCAGCAGTAGACATGTCACTTAAAGTCAACCTGAAGTTCCACCGGTACAAACTGATCTCAGAAGAGCCAGTTCTTTTTGGAAAACCCTATTTGATTTTAACAGTTTTGATTCCCTCTGCTGGAACCCATTCTTTTTGGGGTGACTCATTCCGGTATGTTTCCATAATATATAAGCCCTCACTCACTCACTCACTCACTGAGTCATCACTAATTCTCCAACTTCTCGTGTAGGTAGAAGGCTGAAATTTGGCAGGCTCATTCCTTACAGCTTACTTACAAAAGTTGGGCAGGTTTCATTTCGAAATTCTACGCCTAATGGTCATAACTGGAAGGTATTTTTCTCCATTAACTGTAATGGAGTTGAGCTGCAATGACGTGGGGGGGGGGGCGGAGTTTCGTGTGAACTGACTGTCTACGCAGTGCGTAGAAAACCAGGAAGACCTCCAAAAAGCGCTTAAGAAAACATGCATTATATAATTGAGAAGGCAGCGAAACAATAAGAAGCGAGCGAGTGACATATACTACCATATTCATGAGTGTTGCTACCTCGGAAAGAAAGCAAGGTGTAAACCTAAACTTTAAATTAAGTTCATAGACACGCTACCGCTGGCGTTTCACATGCCCACGGGAATGCGGGATACAAGTTTAATGAGAGGACGCAGGATATAAACGAGAGTTTTGATCACTTTGTAACTAAGTTAAAATTGCAGGTGAAGGGGTGTGCTTATGCAAATTCCGAGAGACTGTGTTTGTGGGGGATTGACAGTTAAGGCGGGTGGGGGAGTCACGTCATCATCACCCCTCCCATTTACCTCATTTGGCTCTGAGCTGAGCTTCGCGGCTAACGCCGTCTTCCGAAGCAACTTTGTCACACTGCCACCAAATACTCACAGAAAAATCCACAAGTTAATACACACTCTGTCTCTAGAGTTTCTTCACACTGAATCCTCCAGGCACTACTTAAAAAAGGTTACATTGACAATCGTGTTGCGTTATTTTTAAAATCTTTCCTTTTCTTAGCACAAGCACAGCTGAGAAGCTTCGATGCATGTGCTCCATAACGCGTTAAAAAATAATGCATTTAATCACACTTTGCATTACAAGCAAAGGGAGCTTTTGTCAATGCATGATTTCCTGGTACACCGATTACATTGATCAGCGCACCCCGATTCATTTTACCCTCGCACCACCTTAGTTTGAGAAGAAGTATGAAAAATATGAGGTTAACACAGAAAAACAGATCACCAATTCAAGCTTTATGAATAATCGATTCGCCATCAATAATTGTTTTGGTAAAGCCATCCTCCTTCCATTTTATAATTTTTCCGCCACTAGCCATGATTAAATGAACGGTAAAAAGTAAGAGCAAAGCGAGGTGACTTATTTAGGCAGGAATATATATGACAGCAACACTCATGACAATGTCAATCATGTTACGTTATTATTAAAAGGTTTCCTTTTCTTTTTCATTACTTCTTTAACACACTACTTCTCGCTGCGGGCAGGTATTTTGCTATATATATAATATATGAATTACCTCCAAAGAGCTGAGACTTTTGATATCATGAACGTGTGTACAAAACTGGGGTCTCCTGCCCAGCAAAAGTCGAGCAGCCAGCGCGTGCATAGCTGTGCCGCCTTTGAGACGCTGACTGCGCTTCTGCCTTAAGTCAAAGTGAGCACTTTTAATTTTTTTCTTCCTCCCCCTGCGCTATAGCCCAGACAAGTGCAAACACGGGACCCCTTTTATACACCACGGCAAAATAATATTAAGGCGATTCACACTTTCTTTTGCACGTATACGATTATGAGGTCCTCAGCTCGGATTATGAAGATACGCACAGGAGTGAAGGACTGACAGTGCCATCACAGCCGATTAATGGCAGGGACGTCTCACCAGTCTACACAAGACCCACCGACTGTCCCTAAAAGGCGATCATAATGTCAGCGAACACATCTCTCTATACTATATAAAAGAAAAAGGCAAATGTTTTACTGTTTAATAACTTATAGACTATATTTTATTATTTTTCCCTTGCACTCAGTGACCAAAGCTATACACACACATATAGACACATACAAACATACACACAAGTATATGTATGTGTATATATATGTATGTATGTATGTGTATATATATATACACACACACACACACACACACATACATACACATATATATCATTTGTGTGTGTGTATGTATGTGTGTGTATATATGATGTAGATAGGTATGTATATATATATGTGTGTGTGTGTGTGTATGTATGTATGTATGTATGTATGTATGTATGTATGTGTGTGTGTGTGTGTGTGTGTGTATGTGTGTGTGTGTATATGACAGCAGCAATCCAAGCTGTGATAAAACAGTAAAAAGGAGGCATGTCAGACGTCGTGGTACATTTTCTGATGCAGCTAGACGAAAATAACTTCGTGACGCTGCCACCAAATACACAAAACAATTACATTGACAATCATGTTACGTTATTTTCAAAATGTTTCCTTTTCTTTCTCTTTCCTTCTTTAACACATTACTTCTCCGCTGCCAAGCGCGGGTATTTTGCTATATATATATATATATATATATATATATATATATATATATATACATACAGATATATATATATAAATAGATAGATATGACAACAACACTCATATCAATGACAAAACAATTACATTAACAATCATGTTACGTTATTTTTAAAATTTTTCCTTTTCTTTTTCGTACCTTCTTTAACACACTACTTCTCCGCTGCGAAGCGCGGGTATTCTGCTAGTATATATATATATGCAGTGCATCCGGAAAGTATTCATAGTGCATCACTTTTTCCACATTTTGTTATGTTACAGCCTTATTCCAAAATGGATTAAATTCATTTTTTTACTCAGAATTCTACACACAACACCCCATAATGACAACGTGAAAAAAGTTTACCTGAGATTTTTGCAAATTTATTAAAAATAAAAACTGAGAAATCACATGTACATAAGTATTCACAGCCTTTGCTCAATACTTTGTCGATGCACCTTTGGCAGCAATTACAGCCTCAAGACTTTTTGAATATGATGCCACAAGCTTGGCACACCTATCCTTGGCCAGTTTTGCCCATTCGTCTTTGCTGCGCCTCTCAAGCTCCATCAGGTTGGATGGGAAGTGTTGGTGCACAGCCATTTTAAGATCTTTCCAGAGATGTTCAATCAGATTCAAGTCTGGGCTCTGGCTGGGCCACTCAAGGACATTCACAGAGTTGTCCTGAAGCCACTCCTTTGATATCTTGGCTGTTTGCTTAGGGTCGTTGTCCTGCTGAAAGATGAACCGTTGCCCCAGTCTGAGGTCAAGAGCGCTCTGGAGCAGGTTTTCATCCAGGATGTCTCTGTACGTTGCTGCAGTCATCTTTCCCTTTATCCTGACTAGTCTCCCAGTTCCAGCCGCTGAAAAACATACCCACAGCATGATGCTGCCACCACCATGCTTCACTGTAGGGATGGTATTGGCCTGGTGATGAGCGGTGCCTGATTTCCTCCAAACGTGATGTCTGGCATTCACACCAAAGAGTTCAATCTTTGTCTCATCAGACCAGAGAATTTTGTTTCTCATGGTCTGAGAGTCCTTCAGGTGCCTTTTGGCAAACTCCAGGTGGGCTGCCATG
This sequence comes from Polypterus senegalus, assembly GCF_016835505.1. Taxonomy (NCBI): domain Eukaryota; kingdom Metazoa; phylum Chordata; class Cladistia; order Polypteriformes; family Polypteridae; genus Polypterus; species Polypterus senegalus. Next base: position 33,337,600 of record NC_053158.1, read on the forward strand.
TGCCTTTTACTAAGGAGTGGCTTCCATCTGGCCACTCTACCATACAGGCCTGATTGGTGGATTGCTGCAGAGATGGCTGTCCTTCTGGAAGGTTCTCCTCTCTCCACAGAGGACCTCTGGAGCTCTGACAGAGTGGCTATCGGGTTCTTGGTCACTTCCCTGACTAAGGCCCTTCTCCACCGATTGCTCAGTTTAGATGGCCGGCCAGTTATAGCAAGAGTCCTGGTGGTTTCGAACTTCTTCCACTTACGGATGATGGAGGCCACTGTGCTCGTTGGGACCTTCAAAGCAGCAGAAATTTTTCTGTAACCTTCCCCAGATTTGTGCCTCGAGACAATCCTGTCTCGGAGGTCTACAGACAATTCCTTTGACTTCATGCTTGGTTTGTGCTCTGATGTGAACTATCAACTGTGGGACCTTATATAGACAGGTGTGTGCCTTTCCAAATCATGTTCAATCAACTGAATTTACCACAGGTGGACTCCAATTAAGCTGCAAAACATCTCAAGGATGATCAGGGGACACCGGATGCACCTGAGCTCAGTTTTTTAAGCTTCATGGCAAAGGCTGTGAATACTTATGTACATGTGCTTTCTCAATTTTTTTATTTTTAATAAATTTGTAAAAATCTCAAATAATTTTTTTTCATGTTGTCATTATGGGGTGTTGTGTGTAGAATTCTGAGGAAAAAAATTAATTTAATCAATTTTGGAATAAGGCTGTAACAACAAAATGTGGAAAAAGTGATGTGCTGTGAATACTTTCTGGATGCACTGTATATGCTTCCCATTTTAGCAGTCTGAAAGATGCAAACGCATGTAAAAAATTTTGACGAATGACACCATTCAGCCCATCATGTGACAGAATCCCACAGTGGACAATAAAAGCAAAGCACATAAAGCAATCATTTGTACATTTAGCTGCTGTACAAATAATACAGCCAATAAATTGATAAATAAATAAAATAATATAAACTTAATAATTACATCAGGTGAAAGCACTGAATTGCCTGATAGCAGTGGGCAGAAAAGACCCCCAGAGGCATTTCTTTGCAACACATGGTGGAAGGAGACGGTGGCTAAAAGTGCTCCAACAGAGCGCCTCCTAGAAGGAATGGATGGGACTTTCAAAATGGCATCCAATTTTCCACAACAGTGCGCCATAACCTAAAGAACACTTGAGTGCCAACAGTTTTTCAGATTTGTCTATGACCTTCACCAGACATATTGAAACACTGTGAGTGATCAGAAGCATGACGTTTTTCAAAGTTTATCTAGATGTCTGTAGATCATGAGCAGCAATTCATATTTCGGGCAGCAATATTCACTTATGTAAATAATAGTGGTAAGAGAAGATTTTTCAAGGTAAAAAGGATGTGCAAATGTGGTCAGGTGCAAGCTGGAGAACAGGGGCAGTGATTCATTCATACTAGCAGTCAGTAGGATTGTAATGGGGGGGTCTTTCTTTAAAAAAAAAGAAACTAAGAAAAGTAACATGAATGTCTTTTCTGCATGAAACTTTAGACTTTAAACATCTGTAGTGCAGCTATTTTGGAAAAGTCAAGGAAGGACAGGGTCCTTCTGAGAACACTGAGAAAATGAACTATTTACAAGCACAAACATCCTTTGCTTTGTCACAGTTTTAGAATTACATCAATGTTTCATCTGTACAATTCCTTACATTTAAAGAATAAGGATAAGACAAGGAAAAAAAACAACATTAATATCTCCAAAAATGGAAATTCAATTTTGACCATTGGCGTCCACTGTACTAATTTCACAAAAATACAAATATTATATAAAGATGTATTAAAACACCTAAACAAATTAAAACTATAACAAAGTATCTCATATATTTTTAAAACTTATAGGTGACCAATTAAATGCAAAGAAAGAATTTTCGTTTGTTATTTAGAGGAACTGAAGCATGATGCACAGTGTATACAGTATGTAAAGAAACAAACAAAAACAGTTGATGTGCAACAGTTAGCTCACCCTAATCTTAATCATCATCCTAACAATTTGCAAACATTAGCAAATCATTCTAGGGTAGTTTGAAAATCCAAGGTTTACATTACAATAAGAAGCTACTTTAATTTTAACTCCACCTTGAAATTAGCACATCATAGCAAGATCAAGCAAACTCTCTGAGAAAAACAAAAGGTCTCGTGGAAATGTAACAAAGCAATTTCATCCCACAACACAATGGATTTTCAACAAATGGAGAAGATTCAGGTTGGCGGATATACCAAAACCCTGACGATGCCACCATATGCAGCCCAAGGGTGAAGTGAAAGGTGCTACATGAACCCTAGGTTAACATCAGGAAATCTTAAGGTCCATCTGTTGAATATCAGAAACTCCCTTGTTGTATTAAATCTTTTTTTTTTGTCTTATATGCATACATACACACACACAAGCCCAGAAACATCCATATTTGAAATGTGAACATATAACAGCAGACAAAGGGGTCTTGTCAGAGAAGATCTACTAAACCAATAATCTGCTTAGCCAAAGAAGTGCACTCTAGCTTACCTCATTTCAGGATCCCAGCCAACTATATATATATATATATATATATATATATATATATATAGTCACGCACGAGCGCATCGGGAGCAGTTGAAGGACCCGATGCGGACTGCGATAAACCCTGTTGAGGGACGATGACAATGTACTAACCTTTCTCTCCTTTTTTCTGTAGAAAAGATAAAGCGACGTCGCAGTAAAACAACCCAGAGTAAACAACGGCCTCCACTTCTGGGTTCCTTTCTTCCCTCTGGTCCCCTAAAGATGACGTCAATCTCCCTTAAACCATCACGCCTTCCCAGCAACCATCACGCCCGATTTCCGGTCCGGCCCTTTATATTGTCCCTCCAAACCGCCATGTTTTGTCTTATGATTTTGGTACATTTGTTGTTTATGTCTGAAAGAAAAAGACCCATTTTTGTTACAGTATACGGGGCAAACCCCCAAACCTTTATGCGACTGAAGTGTTTTTTTTTTTTACAATATATATAAATACGGCATACTGTATATATATATAGAGAGAGAGAGAGAGGTGGACAAAAGCAGGTTTACAGTTATTTGTATGGAAAAAGACATGCAGGTTTTGATTATTAAAATAGTTTTAAGATGAAGACAAATGATACAAATAAATAAACACTAATACAAGAAAAAACTCCATGTTTCACATACTCACAACTGTAAACCTACTTTTGCCCAACTCTGTGTGTATGTAGGGGGCACCAGAAAGCCCCAAACACAACTGCACTAGACACAAGTCCTCAGTGAAAACATAAGGTTTATTATTCACAATTACGTTACAAAAGACTTCTTTATCCATATAAACAACTACAATTATAAATTCCTCCTCTTCTCCCTCTCTTGCTTCTTCTCCTCTCCTCCCAGGCGAGTGTTGCCTTTCTCGCTCTCCCCTTGATGTGGTGGAGTGGCTCCTTTTATCTTGGACCTGGGAGTCTGATTTAAGTACTTCTGGGTTGATTAGAAGTCCTGTACAATAGGCATTACCAATCACAGCAACTCCCTCTAGCGACCCCAGCAGAACCCAACCAGGCTGCCCCATGGGACAGCAATTCCCATTATGAATTGCGGGTGTCCATGTGGGGGTCCTGGTCTGGTTGTGCTGCCATCTAGAGTATCAGGGAAGCCTCTGCTCCAAAAACAATGTCTTCCCCTGTTTCTTAATTACATTTGCCTCCCAGCCGGGTAATGAATTGTGCCCTGTCCTTGTTGGGACGCTAGCTCATGCCAGTTGTCCCTTACAGTAGGGCTGGGAATCAATTAAAAAAATTAACTAATTAATCAGATAAATAAATATAAATGTTATTAATCATTATTAAATCACATATAACATGAAAACATGCAATTATAAAATTAATATATAAATAATTAAGTAAACATACACTAAATCACAAATTTAATGTTGAATCGAAAGGAATTAAAAAAAATATATTTAAACATAAATAATAACCTTAAATCAGAACTTTTAATAAAAATACTTCTTGAGCAAATACAACCTGAATTTGAATGCCTTTCTAAAAGGCAAGTTAAAAAGAAGGAAAAAAGAAAATGAAGATAAAGTATTAATTCTCATGTTGGCATAGCATATGAGACACAGACATGTCAAAGTAAAAATTATACAATTGAAATGCACTGCTGAAGACTGATTTAATTAAAAGAATATACATCTTAAATGGGTGTCAGAGGGGGGACATTTTTGTACACTGGGTCATTCCATTTCTCTCTTAGCAAAAGAAACATGCAAATATTACATTTAAAGCCCAGCAGATGAACAGGCAATAGGCACCCATTGTTGGCAGTGTGGGCAAGAAGTTAAAAGGCTGTCTGCAGATTGTAGGTATTGACTGTATTGCAAAGGTGTCACCATTTTGAATTTTATGGCTGGTTGAGATTACAATACCACGTGTGATAACAGAACTGCTGCTTCCTTGGAGGATCCTGGATAATCCAGTTACTGATTGTGTCAGGATTGTTTGTGTAAGTATATGCTGTCTTGCAAAGGAGTCGCCTCTTTGAAGTCTGGCCTTGGAGGATGTCTGTAGATAGATAGATAGATAGATAGATAGATAGATAGATAGATAGATAGATAGATAGATAGATAGATAGATAGATAGATAGATACTTTATTAATCCCAAGGGGAAATTCACAAATTGTTTACCTGGGCTGGGATGTGAAAGATTTAAGCTAAACAAACTGAGAATGGCCTTAGAGATGCCTAAATTAGGTGGAGGACATCGAGAACTGGACCAAATGGAGTTTATTATTTTTGAACTGTCAGCTTGGATAATCCGGCAGGACCCATGGTGGATGCATCTCCGTCGATGGAGGAATGTGATATCTAGGTGGAGATACAGGCCAGTCAACGGAGGCTCGGACAGGTGGAAGCACAGTCAGAGAAGCTCGGCAGCTGAGTACTGAAGCAGGCCTGTCGCAGGTAGGATAGCGAGCGACAGGAGGGACCAAACAAACATGAACCAAATAAATATCCTACCAGTTCACATGTTAAGCGCAGACGCAGACAACTCAGATGTCCAGAGAACAAAGCCAGGTAAATTTCAAAGTGGGGATAGACCTAAGAATAGTTCATAGACAGCCAAATCAGCAGTCAAGCTAGAAATCAGTCTAGCTTTCAATGATTGAAAAATAAAACTCAATGAATAAATCTGACCGTAATGAAAATGAAAACAGCTGCTTAGTCCATTAGATTGTAAGTTAATCATAAAAAAGTTAAAAAGATACCGGAGAGCAGCGGCGACCAGTCATGCCAGCATTCACTCAACTAGAAGTGACCGGTTATAATGGCTAACAAGTATAAAGAATTGCACCAATTCTGAACTAACCCAAAATGCTAATGTTGTTCCATAAACTTCTTATAGTGGAAAAAAAATGGCCAACACCCTGTTACACACAGACAGACATTGTGTAGCAACTTGTGACATAATACCATCTTAAATCCCAGAAACAATATTGGATTGCCATCCAACCAAAAGCAAAATTATAAAATTAAAAAGATAAGAATCACAAAAACCAGTAAGAAATATGCTCATCCATGTGTACAGTATAAATATCTAACCATTGAGAAAAACTACTTGCTATGTAATAAAAGGAAAACCATTTTAAAGCTGCAAATTGAAATTCTGAAGTGATACTTGGGAGTTCTAACAAGCTCATCACTTTCTTTAACCAGACAGTTTAAACAAACAATTAGAAAAGACAAGCTAGAGGCTGGCTTACACACTGTGCGTTCAAAGAGGTTATGCTTAAGCTGTGTAACAAATCAGTAAAGTCACATCTGGTGTAACATCTGCAGTTTTGGGCATAGCAGGGTGCTATTATCATAAAAATAATCAAAAGAAAGACATTTGTACATGGAATTAAATGAACCTACTTACCTTCTGCACTTGTCATTCATGACTCACTGTGAGGTTAGACATCTCCTGTTCAGACCTTGAGCTGGTAAAATGCCCTTTTCTTGATCTCTCTTTTGTGCACACAAGTCACTTTTCAGAAAGAAGAATGCTTTGTTTGTCACTTGCTTGTCATTTGTCCCATCATATTTGTGTAAATGGAACCAAACTAAACAAAACTGACATATGTCACAGCTGCAGACTTCGTAGGTGATGTTTCCATTGTTTCAGTTTTATCATCAGTTTTATTGCTGTGTAAAAGCGTAAAGCAAATATCTTCTAAATGGTGAGAAAATGCACAACATTTTATTATTATAAGTGAATCTTACACAATAACTTGATAGGCAGAATCTATATTTCTTACCATTCTTATTTAGTTTTGTTTAAATTTTCTTCCAGTTTTATCAAGTAAGGAGGCAAATACATGCCAGAATTGAAAAAGAATAGCTTGACATTTTCATTTACACATTCCTCCATCTATCCATTCTTACTTTTTCTAAATGAGCTTGAGTTCAGGGGTCTGCAAAGTCAATCCTGGGGGGCCATATTGGCTGCAGGTTTTTGTTTCCACCTGAATTCTTCATGAAATGTCAACTAAGGCTCTTATTGTTCCATCAAACTTTTTATACTTGCTTGTTAAGATTCCCCACCCTTAACTCCTTATTTTAGTCTTACACTAGACTTAATACTAGAATCCCTGAAGCCTACGAAAAAACTTGTAATCTCGGCCCACCTTAAATCCCTTTGCACCTTTCCATCAGTGTCTTTTGTTTTGTTATTTTGTCAATCAGCACAAGCAGCAAGTAGCCTGCTGTCCCACCTCCTGCCTTAACGGAGCTCAGTTCAAGCCAAGGCTCTTTATCTGCGTGGTGCCTGGAGTTGTATAGGGTAAATAATACAGTATATCGTTATTTGGAACACATGCATTTCATGTGTGTTCTGTACCTACAAAGATCTGGGAAGTGTAGAATGAAAGGAAAAGGGAAGCAAGAAATGCTGAACTCATACCTAAAGTAGAAACATTTTGCATTTTATATTTATAATGACATGTTATTAAAGTGCTATTGAAGGCGGTGATCAGCATGAGCTAAAGCACGTGCAGAAGGAACTCCGAGTCCAGCTCAGGGCAGCAAAGGAGTAGTACAGGAGAAAGCTGGAGCAGAAGTTGCAGAATAACAGCATGAAGGAAGTGTGGGACGGGATGAAGATCAGCACTGGCTGCAGCTCAAAGCGGGGTGCCACCATCGAGAGGACGTGGAGGGAGCAAACCTGATTAACAACTTCTTTAACAGGTTTGACAACCCTAACCCACTCTCACCTCAGAGGACTACGTCCTCCACCCATCCTTCTGTTGATACCAGCATAGGAGAGAGTTTCTCCCCACCCACAATTACAGCAGCCCAGGTAAGCAGAGAGTTGAGGAGACTTCGTGCCAGCAAGGCAGTGGGTCCAGATGGAGTATCACCATGATTGTTGAAGGCCTGTGCGTTGTAGCTGGGGAGTCCTCCACAGCGCATCTTCAACCTGAGCCTGGAACAGGGGAGAGTCCCGAGGCTTTGGAAAACATCTAGCGTCAACCCAGTCCCAAACGTGTCATGTCCTGGTGAGCCTCTGCAGTTCGCATACCAGGAAAAGGTGGGAGCGGAGGATGCCATCATCTATATTATTCACCGATCTCTCTCCCACTTGGACAGAGGCAGTCGTGCAGTAAGAATTAAGTTTCTGGACTTATCTAGCGCCTTCAACACCATCCAACCTCGACTTCTTAGGGACAAGATGACAGAGATGGGAGTAGATTCATACCTGGTGGCATCGATCGTGGACTATCTTACAGACAGACCTCAGTATGTGCGCCTCGGGAACTGCAGGTCTGACATTGTGGTCAGCAGCACAAAAGTCCCGCAGGGGACTGTGCTTTCTCCGCCATTTACTTTGAGGAACTTGACAGAAAAACAGCTTAGGACATCATTATGTGGCAACATATTTTTGTTAATTCATAAATCAAACTCTCTCTACTAGCAAAGTTAAAAGTATTGCTTATGAAACTCATTTACTTAAACACATAGGGCACAAGGCACCAAGGAGAACATTCTACTTTTACACTCTCCCCTTTTGAACAGACAAAAATATGGGCTAAATAGAAGCAGAACGGAAAAGAGTAGGAGAAGAGGAAGGAGTGGGAATAGAGGAGGAAGAGAATTGGAGCATTCATTCTTCATGTAACATATAAGCCTTAGCCATAGATGCAGTGAAATATTTGGATACAATATATCGTATCAGAGGAACAATACAGCAGGCAACAAGCAAGAGGACTAAAAAGACAACGGCAAGAGAAATAAAAACTGACTTAAGCCATTGGCCGCAGGATCCAAAAGTAGATATAAACCATTGATCCCAGGGATTAGAAATGCCAGAATTGGTAGACAATTCATTAGAAAGAGCAGTTAAACCCTGCCAAAGCACGAGTGATTGATCCATCAGGAGCCGTATTATTAGGGATGTAAGTGCAACAGGCGTCACCAAACATGGCACATACACCACCCTTTTCAGCGAGAAGCATGTCTAATGCTAATCGATTTTGCCAAGTCATGAGGGAGGTTCTATCAAGTTGTTCATGTATACCTTCAACAGCATCTTTAGTAAAATTTAGGAAGCGCTGTTGATTGTAATATAGGTAATTAATCCAATCTACATTCTTATTTACTGTAATTATGGGAAAAATAGATTCAAATCCAGCAGCAACTTGATCTCTGGTTTTAAATTTATCAGGGACTCCTCGAGGGACACCAATGGAATCAATATAAACACCAGGGCCATGTAGAGAAAATGTGGAAGAGTCAGCAGAGCGGGGTCGACGACGTCTGCCAGAGCTGGACGACACGCCAGGGAGAATTCAGAGGGAGGAGGCGGAAGGGCATAACAAGCTGAGCTAATGCACATGTGCCAGTCCATTCAGGGGGAAGAATATCAAGTAATCTTGATCTATGACACATCTACCAAATATCAGCATATGGAGTGGTTTGTGTTAACAGGAAAAGTGATAATGTAGAATTAAATGAAGTAGAGTTAACTTGGAATGTCTGGGAACAGAAGGAAGAAGGGATATTACCAACGTTAATACCTTGGAGGGGGGAAACTATAATTACTAGAGAAGCAGGTATAATTGCCTTCATGAGACTGGAACACCGGGGAAGTCATATGAGGAGTGAGGGGGAAGAGAAGAGAAAGTGTAATGCAGTTAGAGTCTTTCGGGGTGGAGGGAGAGGTAAAAAGGGCAAGAAGACAAGGAAGACCAGCGGGGTCAGAAATATTGGAAAGAGGAAAAGGGACGGTAGCCAAATGAGGCCGGGCCGTAGCACAGGCGTAGCAATCAGATTGATTTACTTGTTTAGCTGAGTATAATACCCACTGCAACCAACGGTTCTGATCACTATACCCAGTTTCAATTGAAAAGGTGGATGAAAGAGTAGAAATATTCATTATTTTTACAAGATTCTGTTGCAAATCAGGAGAAAGGGTAGGAGAAAGCTGGGAAGTATTAATAGTAGTGGAGTTATTAGTAACTTTAATTTGAAAAAATCCTCGGGGATCATAACCACTTGCATATGCAGATAAGACATAAGTTCCTGAATCATGCAAAGAATGATTCTTCAGAGTAATGATTAATGGGTTACAATGATTCTCGGCACACTCATGAGGGGTGTGTCCTTTTATAATAGAGAATCGAGTTTTTAGGCCATACTGAGTAGCCTGCCAGGGTTCATAACCCCAGTCATTTGGTCCTGTATTTGCAAACACATCACTCCAAAATCCACATTCAGAGTCCTCTGAGGAGGAACTTGAATCAGAGTCATACCAAGGGTAGCTCACACAAACATATTTGTCAGGCCATTCCCATTGTTCCTGTCTGCCAGTACAGGGGGCAATTGCACAAAAGTCAACCTGGAATTAGGCAGTCTCTTCCACCTGGAAAGTCAGTGTCACCCGTGAAGTGGATAATGGAAGGAAAAACAGTGAGAGTGTAATCAATATGAGTATGTATATTAAGGGTGCCATCTTTTGCAGTGTGAAGTGTGAATCCAGGCGGGCAATCCTTCAACTTTCACGCCGTGTAGTGTGGACAGAAGAACTTGGAACGGTCCTTTCCACCTAGGCTGATGCGTGTTTCTTTCGGGTGTCTCGAACCAGAATCCAGGTGCCCAAGGGAATCGCCGAGTCTTTAGATGGAGAGCTGGTTCTCCAGGCCTGATTAACCTGCATGTGGACTTCCTTCAGGGACGCTCGGAGACCTGTAAGACTAGAGAGAAGATCATTGCCCACGGTATGCAGGTTCACATTTCCTATAACCATGCCAATGGGCATGGGTCGTCCGGTCAGAATTTCAAACGGCGATAGTCCTAATTGCCGGTGTGTTCTTCCCCTCATTTCCATTAGGGCCAGAGGCAGAGCATCTGACCAGGATAAATTTGTCTGCTCGCAAATTTTTGCTAATTTAGATTTTAGGGTGCCATTGCATCGTTCCACAATACCTCCACTGGGGGTTGTATCTGCAATAATGATGTACATTTATCTGGGGCCAGGTGGTTATTTTATTGATAATGGAGTTCACAAAGTGAGTGCCATTATCAGCTTGTAATTTCTGCGGTATGCCCCATCTAGGAATAATTTCTTTAATCAGAGCTTTGGCTACAGTTTTAGCATCATTGTGTGTAGAAGGGAAAGCTTCTACCCATCGGGAGAACACATCGACAATTACCAGACAATAACGGTAACCTTTAAACGGAGTTAGTTCAATGAAATCCATTTGGAAGTGTTCAAACGGACCCATTGGATTAGGTGTAACGGCGGGACTTACCTGGGTGCCCTTTCCTACATTAAACTTTTGACATAATGCACAGCGTCTGCAGAACTGCTCTGCATATATAGAGAAGCCTACAGCTTCCCAATGTTTTTCAACATCCCGTACCATAGCGTCTTTTCCAGCATGGTCGAGGCCATGGGCGATTTTTGCCATACCTGGGAAGAAAGCTTTAGGAAGGAAAGGTTTGTTAGTTTGCCTATAGGTCCAGACTACATCAGAGATGGACACTTCTTTGGACCATTTTCTCTTTTCTGTGTCCGTGGCTGCACTCTGTAAAGAAATAATTTGATTATCAGGGTCCTGGTCATTTTTCTGTTGGAATAAAGAGATTGGTGTGTTATTATATGCAGCCTGTTTAGCAAAATGATCAGCTAATTCATTTCCTTTGCTGACAGGATTCTGTTTTCCTGTGTGAGCTTGACATTTAACGATCGCTAGCTTTGATGGTTTAGTTATGGTTTCTAAGAGGGATTCGATTAGCTTTTGATGTTGGATGGGTTTGCCAGCGCTGGTCTTAAATCCCCTTAGTTTCCATAATGCTCCATGATCATGGCAGACTCCAAAAGCATATCTGGAATCTGTATAAATTGTTATGATTTTTCCTTCGGACAGCTGACATGCTCAAGTGAGCGCTATTAGTTCAACTGCTTGTGCACTCAAACTTGATGAAATTCAATTCGCTTCCAGCAGGCAGTCCCCTTGGACCACTGCGTAACTAGTTGAGGGTGCTCCGTTTTCCAACCGCAAAGAACATCCACAAAAATAATTTCTCTAGTTTCTAAAGGTGTTTCCTGTAGATCTACTCTAGGCTTTACAACCTTAGCTATTTCATCATGGCAATTATGAGGTTTTCCTTCGTTGTTAGTTGGCAGAAGAGTGGCTGGATTTAAGGTGGAGCATCTTTCAATTGTGACGTTTGACAAAGTACAGAGTACATTCTGATAGTGTATTGCCCTAGCAGTAGTGAGATGTAAGGTCTTAGCCTGTACTAAAATGGAATGTACAGCGTGAGGCACCTTTACTGTTATGGGGCTCATGAGCACTATATCTGTACTGGCTAGCACAGCTTCTGTTGTGGCAGCCACAGCCCTAAGGCAAGGTGGAAGTGCTGCAGCCACAGGATCCAGTTTTTTCGAAAAATAAGCTATTGGGCTTTGTTTGTCCCCATGTAATTGTGTTAAAACTGCATTCATATATCCCCCCTTTTCGTCCACGAACAGAGTGAATGGACGACAATAATCCTGTAATCCCAACGCAGGCGCAGAGAGGAGTGCACTTTTCAAATCACAGAGATCCTTCTCAGTCTGTTCTTTCCATTGCACCTGGCCAGAAAGAGGGATGCCAGGGATATTTGCCAATTGTTGCAACGGCTGTGCTCTTTCAGTGAAATTCAAAATCCATTGCTGGCAGTAACCTAAAATGCCCAATACAGACATAACCTTTTGTTTTGTGACAGGTCTGGGAAGATTTTGAATGGTGTTAATGCGATCGCTAGAGAGAGCTCTTGTTCCACAAGTGATGTCATAACCTAGATATTTTACAGTTGTTTGAATTAACTGCAGTTTTGCTTTAGAAACTTTGTGGCCATTTTCTGCTAAAAATAAAAACAATTTCTGAGTATCATGTTCACAATCTTTTTCCGTAGTACTACACAACATTATATCATCTACATACTGAATCAATACACTTCTAAATTTTGAGCAAAAGCTTGTCCATATACACAAGGGGCTTCAATATATCCCTGAGGCATGACGGTCCAGGTCCATCGGCGGTTTTGGAAAGTAAAAGCAACCAGAATTGAGAATCAGAGTGGACAGGAATAGAGAAGAAAGCATTAGCTAAATCAATCACTGAAAAATAACGGGCAGAGAGGGGTATGGTGGAAAGAATAGTGGACGGGTTAGGAACAATAGGTGCACGAGGAAAGATATCAGAATTAACCTGGCAAAGATCCTGCACAAAGCGCCATGAACCGTTAGCCTTTTTGACAGGGAGAATGGGGGAGTTGACTGGAGAGTATTTAACTTCCTTAAAAAGGGGGAGTTGACGAACTATAAATGGTGACAAAGACAACTGTTATCTTTTAGTTGCTCTCTTTTTGCTAGAAGGAAAGTTAGCTTCATTGGCACAGCGCAAACAACGGAAAAAATAGGACTGACATCTAGCGAGAGATCAAAGCAAATGTGTAAAGCAAAATACTTGCTCCACGTTTCACGAGTTCGGAATGTACGGCGGATATGCCAGCCTCTGCTTCGGGAGACAGAGGATACTGGGCACGGTGCGGACGGAAGGAAGATTTTGGGTAGATCACCAGAGGCTCACAATGGGCTATCTTCCATAATCATTCTTTCCCAGACCACAGTGAATCAGGGAGCATAGAGAGCCAAGAAGGGGAAGTAGTTTGCAATGAAAAAGCAGAAAGGGAAGGACGGCACAATGCACGATGTACTAAAAAATCATTTTGAAGCACAACTTTAGTTATCAAATGGTCTGAGGTATCAAAAATACCTGGAGCAACATGTAACCACTCTGTTCTATTAAGACATTGTGCTACCCATGGTCCAATTTCCACCCAATGGACGGTATTTGATTTGGCTAAAGAAACATGAAGGGCTGAACCACCAAGATTGAAAATATTCTGTGAGCATGTGAGATGAACATAAGCAGCAGCTTTTGTGGATGAAATGAAAATACAGGGAATGTGAAGGGTTTTGGGGCAGGTGCCTGAAGAAAGAAAGGATTCTAGCCAGGGGGTGTCTACTTCTACAGGGAAATATTGGGAAGTACACTGTAAAGTGTCAGGGACCTGTAAGTGGGGAAAAAGACAGGAGGGAAAAGAGTGTAGGGCTTTAAGAAGAATGGTGTGTGGGGAAATATTTAGAGTCCAGGCTGCAAAAGAGGGTTTGGGGTGAGGGGCAATTTGGCACAGTAACTTGGGGGATGAGCAGAAAAATCCTTGTTCAGTCATAGAAATAGAGAAAGTTTTGTCATGAGATCCCTTCCTAAGAGGTTAACTGAACAGAGCTGATTTAAAAGAAATTGGTGTGTTAAAGTGGAACTGCCGGAATGCAGCTGAACTCGAAGAGGTTTTGAGACCAGTAAAACATGTGGCTGTCCAGAAGCAGTAAGTACATATACAGTTTCTCTCGAGGCAGGGACGCCCTTCAGCGAAAGAGTGGAATGGGTATCTCCAGTATCGACTAGGAAAGCAGTTTCAGTGCCATTTACTAACAAAGTCAATAATTGATCTGTTTCAGGGTTGTGAGTGAGCAAAGGCAGCTGAAGAGAGTGGCTGGGGGTCCCTGTGCATTCCTATGCCCAGGAGCTGTCTTGAGGTTCTGGCAGCAGAGGAGGGGAAAGTTGTTCTGGTGGAAGTTGCTTATATGGGCAATTACGACGAAAATGTCCTTGCTCTCCACACCCGTAACAAGCAAACGGGATAGCATTCGGATTCAGAGGAGGAGGCAGCCTGAGTAGGTGAACCACTTGGATTAGGCAACACATACCCACAACCTTGTCTCCTTCCACGCCCTTGTCCCCGGAAGAATCCTCCACGTCCCCGAACTCTGCCTGGCGTGGCTCCACCTGTATAATAGTTAATTTGTGCTGCAATGAGCTTGGTCTGTATATCTGACTCTTTCTGCTTGGTCTGCCTTTCAGCGTGCTCAGCGTGGCGTTTCACTTCCTCAAAAGTGGCACTCTCCCAGCTAATGCAAGAGATGCGCACCTTGTTCTGAATGTCTGTTCGAAGACCAGAAACAAAAGGTGGAACGGCAGCTTTCAATCGGTCATCTGGATTGTCATTAGGTCTTGGATACGGTGTTCCCACTTGTCCACGGGTTCATCTTTGTTTTGTTTGGCAGCTGAGATCAGGGACCAGTCAGTTCCCTTTTTATATTTCGCAGCTATTGCTGCTTTTACAGGCTCCCACTGAGCGAGGAAAGGTCCTTCATTATTCTGTCCACCACGAGGCAATGCCTCATTCCATTGCCAGGGCAGCCCATAATGCTGCCCGTGGTTAACAGTGACCCAAGTTGTGCCTAGTTTTCTTCGTAGCACCTGAGTCCACTCGGCTGCACTGCGTCTGTACTTATCATCCAATCGTTGCAAATGCTCCACAAATTTTAACCCACCGATAACCTTAGGATCAGGTAAATCAGAGACAACGTCTTTCAGCTCTTGAATGTTCTAGTTACAATGTATCATTATAGTAGTGGGGTTATTAGGTCCTGGGGCTTGATTAGGATTGTGTTGGGGATTTGGGATTTCAATTAGGGGGCATGATAGGAGAGGGTCAGCCGGACCAAGGGACCATTGCGGAGGAGGAGGAGGGAGCTGCCCACTATGCGGGGAGTTGAAACCCGATCTCCTGGGCTTCCAGGGGGTGTCTTGTTTGGGGTTTTTGCTTCTAGTGCGGCTTGAAATGGCTGTGTCAGGATCTCCTTCTGGTGTGTGCGGGGCTGATGGTCCGTTACTTATATCGGGGGCAGCATATACAGGGGGCGGAAGTGGCTGTGGTTTTGGTTGGAAGGTCGGGGAAGGTAATACAGGATATAATGGGTCTTTTTTATTGCTCTTTTTCCGCTTCTCATCCGACTGTGGTCCCGAATCCGCTTGCACTTTCTGTAATGCTATAAGTAACTCTTCTTTTTCTTTTCTAGCCTCAACTTCCGCAGTCAATAATTCATTACGTTTCTGTACTGCCTCTAAATTGCGATCTTTAATAACCAGTTCCCACCTATCAAACATGTCCATGCGATAGGGCCCACCTTTACAACAACCTTACGTATTCCTGCATAATATTTTCCTAATTTCCTGTACTTCATTCATGTCTCCAGATCCCTCAACCGGCCATCTGCCTCCACTTTGCTTATTCCACTTTTTGCATGCCTTCTTAAAATCTAATCCTGTCTTCTTTTCAATGAGCTTCTAGGGGACCCTTTTTTTTCCCCACCAGTATGTGGAGCCTGGTGATCCTCCAAAAATAATCCTTCTAGCATTAGGTTTTTAGGACCTTTGGGGGACTGTTTGACTGGTTTGCTATTATTTTTTCCCATGGCGAACGGTGGGATATCAATGGAAAATGACTCGACCCCTGCTTAACCTCGTTCCACCTAACGTCCGCTCCTATTCCTGGATTACAGCTTCAGGTGACTTTGTGTTTTTTTTTTTTTCCACCTGAGCAACCTGTTGAAACAGGAGTATGACCAGACAGCCAGTGAGAAACTCACCCTCCCGGTACTTCTTAGGCACACAATCTCTAAATACGCCCTTTCACCCCCGTTCCTCTATTCATAGGAGCGTGCCACTCGCCCCTTTCTATGCCGCTTCACAAGGGGTGACTAGCTAACATTCACACTGTGCCGTATTCCAGAAGGTCCAAAAGTCACTATCCCTGAGTCCCTAGAACCCTGCCAGGAGCTTGATACAGTATTTTCTTATTCTTTCTTTTTCAAATGCTTTCTATTCTTTTTTATTTCTATATTCGTCTTACTTCCAGCACACCAGTCAAACTTTAACGGGAATCCCCCAATCTACTCACCACGACTTTCACTTGCCCTGAAAATCCCGTCCAGTCGCTTTTCGCTTCGGTCAGGAGGAGGTCAGGAGAACTCCCCATGCAGGAGACGCCCAGGACAGGCCAGTCCTAACTTTTGCCGGAGCTGGTCCTTTCTGACCCAGCCGGTGTCGGTCCGCTTGCGGTTCACTGGACGATTCCTGCCCAGGGAGTCGTCTGTCTGTCTCGAGCCCCACGTTGGGCGCCAGAAAACTGTGGGTGATTAAATGCAACTTGACAGCAAGCGAAAGTTATCTTTTCTTTCAGTACTTGATTTATTAAGAGTCGTGGAAAGCAGAGAGGTACAGACACTGCCACAGCCGGCTAATCTGCACTCTGATCTACAGATGGGGGGAGTTTTTATACCCCTTTATCTCATGATTTATAAGACAGGAAATATCCTAGCAGTCACATTTTAAAAGTTAAGCAATATCTAAGCTAAACAAATTTTATTTATATTCCCAAGTCAGACACCTTACGTCTATACATTGTAGCCATTATGACCTTTTCACCACAAGCCATTTACTTTGAGGAACTTAACAGAAAAACAGCTTAGGACATCATTATGTGGCACCATATTTTTGTTAGTTCATAAATCAAAATCTCTCTACTAGCAAAGTTAAAAGTATTGCTTATGAAACTCATTTAGGGCACAAGGCACCAAGGAGAACATTCTTCTTTTACACCCAGCAATTTTCACTCATGTAAACTGGTGAGATCAGCAACGGCAGTCCACAAGTCTGACAAACTCTACAACTAGAGCTTTACTTGCTTATCTGACCATTGAGAGATTGCTACTCTCTGGCACAATGATAAATGAGATTGCTTAAAAATGCATAACTTCATTGTCTGTAATAGAAAACACAAGTCGGTTGACCTGTTTCATTCCTTACCTGCTAGTTACAGTATGTTCCCAGTTTCTGAAATGTTTTAGGATAAAACCCCTAAGCAGTAAAACTACAGTAAGTAGATCATTGTGTAACAATTTTTAAATTTACCAGAATGGCTCGCTTCTTCTCTTGAATCTGTTCAATTGTTTAATTATCAATATTAGTATAGCCGTACATTAAATAAGAGGCACCGTGGTGAGTTCCATTTCTTTATCATTTGTCTTTGATAATATGGGCTGCTGTGAAGGTGAGGAAAAGGGAAGTGTATAGAGAGTCTTAAAAGTAAATATTACTAGCAAAAATTAATATTTTTTGGGTAATGCAATGGAGTGGTGGAGAGAACAAACTGAAATCAATATATATGAAATGCTTTAATTTTTCAATTTTTTGATTTGATATCGTAAACCAAACCAAAATCCATAAGATGTCAGAATTCATAAAAAAATTGTCACCTAATTAACCCTCATGTTTACTTTTTATAAGAGAAGTCTTAATAAGTCTTAGTTTGGAAGATCCAAAGTTAGAATAACTTTTAAAGTGCAACATAATGATATCATACTCTGTGTCATTGTCAAGTGACATGATGAGCAACAGGCATTGTTTCCAAAAACAATATGGTGACACCTGTGAAAGCAACACACAAAGTTGATATAACTGCCAAAAATCATTGAATCATTCTCTCTGTTTTGTGGTTTGAATGTGGTGACAGAATATATTTCAACGCATTTCAAAAACATGCTTGCTGTAATAAACTAAGTAAAAAAGTTTAGAGTTAGAGGAGTTGGATATTTGCTGGTACTGTAAATTCAGATGGGCGGCACGGTGGCTCAGTGGGTAGCGCTGCTGCCTCGCAGTTAGGAGGCCTGGGTTTGCTTCCCGGGTCCTCCCTGCGTGGAGTTTGCATGTTCTCCCCGTGTCTGCATGGGTGCTCCAGTTTCCTCCCACAGTCCAAAGATATGCAGGTTAGATGCATTGGTGATCCTAAATTGTCCCTAGTGTGTGTGTGTGTGCCCTGTGGTGGGCTGGCACCCTGCCCAGGGTTTGTTTCCTGCCTTGCGCCCTGTGTTGGCTGGGATTGGCTCCAGCAGACCCCTGTGACCCTGTAGTTAGGATATGGCAGGTTGGATAATGGATGGATGTACATTCAGACAAAGAACAATAGACAAGTAGTACAAATGTACATCTATGTTAGTATTGTGCTCTTTCTCTCCAAGAAAATACAATTCACTCATTACTGCCTTTTAATCACTTTTGTAAAATTTCTAGTCTGTTGGCTTGTTAAATAGCTAATTCTTTATCCAATTGCAAATGTATAAATGCCTGTTTCCTCTTTTAGCTGTTGATGATTCTCTTCTTTGCAGTTCACTATGAATATGTACTGTATCTGCATTATGTTTTGTAGCTGCTGCTGTGAATTAATGGATGGATTTTACTTTCACAAGTCTCACATTTTATGAAAATTTTCAAGAACTTATACAATATAGAGATTTATTTTTAACACAGATTATTACTTTCAGTTACAGTAATGCCGATAACAAGAAATACACATGCAAATATGTTTGTTTTGGATCTAAATCTATAAAGCAGCAATACTTATTGTTTGTCATGTTGTGGAAATAGAATGCAGAAACAGATTCAAGAGTTGGGTCATCCTGTTTTAGACTTTATAATAAACATTCAAGGATGCATTGGTGATCCTAAATTGTCCCTAGTGTGTGTGTGTGTGTGTGTGTGCCCTGTGGTGGGCTGGCACCCTTCCCAGGGTTTGTTTCCTGCCTTGTGCCCTGTGTTGGCTGGGATTGGCTCCAACAGACCCCTGTGACCCTGTGTTCGGATTCAGCAGGTTGGAAAATGAATGGATGGATGGTTGCCTCATAGATTGCACAACTTCTTTCTCCTCCGATTTATGATCATCATGTGACAAGCACTTCCTCTGTGTGGCCAGGATACTGCAAATGGCTGTTTGCCCAGAAGGGGCAGGTATATGAGAGAGAAGTGGGAGTCGGATTAAGTATCCTCCGAGTTGGATCCCTTGGGATTGTGGGTAGTTGGTGACATGAGGAGGCACTACTCTCCTTGACAGGACCCTGAAGGTGCCCCATAAGCATGCATGTGTGAGACTTGAATAATTGTTTCGCATACGTGGGAATAACAGTCTGATAACTGACATTTTTAATACATCAGGAACCGCATCATTCAATTATGAACTACCAGTAATGCTAAGAGTCGGTGCTACAAGCATATATATTGAGCTTTTCACTAGTTGTGATTGGGACTGTGTCTGGGGAACAAGTAGTAGATATCATTTTAGTAGTTAAAGTTATGACTTCCTGTTCTTTTATTAAATTACAATCACTAAAGTGGTGTGCACAAGAACAGACAAGGGTTTACAATGCCAAGTTTAGTTTATGAGGTGACACTGAAATTTGGGTTCTTATATAGTTGATTTTGTCCGTACAGAAGTTCTTAAAATCTGCATTGCTAATGGAATGGGTCAGCAATTCTCAGACTTTCATATCTCGTAAGATCCTTAACCCCACCCCACCCCACCCCCCTTTTCTACCTGGAATAATTCTGCGCCCCTGCTTAATATAAGATAGATGAGAATAACCTTTGATACAACTAACAGAGGTATGATACTCGTGCAGTGTCGCGGTATCCTATCGTTTTTACAAGATTTGCATGTGTTCGACTAACTACGATGAAATATTTGCATTTTTTTTAAAAGTGCTTTAATAACTGTTAAAATGCTTTGTATGGTTTTTGGTAGTAATTCTAATTCCAAACACAAAGAATAAATTATTTATTCCTATTTAATTATTTTTTTATCTAAAGAAAAGATTAAATATGTTTTAATTTTTAAAAATCTCGTAAACGAGGATATCAATGAAGTCAATCTGCGCGAGATGAACGTATTTTCGTCTGACAAATATGATACCACTGTTAGTTGTATCATGAAAATAACCCAATATGCAGTAAATTATTTAACTCAATTTGGCAATATTGGCTACGCTGCCAATGTGGTGCAGTCGCACCGCATTATCACCTGATCTACTGTTACCCGAATGTTCGCGACAGATACCGATATGTCTCAAATTTTCTGGATTGAAAATATGCGACTATAAAAGCAGCAGAAGCGGCGCCGCTCGTCATAGAAACAAACTTCAAATAGAAAAGGAGCTCAGAGTGTCAATCTCAAATATTAAACCAAACCTGGACAGGCTGTGTACTTTAAAGCAGGCACATATTAGTCATTAGATCTATGCCTTAGAAATGTTTTATTTTAATTTTAGTTATAATGCATTTGTTGTGATTATATGCTTGCAAATTTAAATTTGAAATAAAAATGTAAAAAATTAATTTTGATGTCTTGTTCATTTATTCGACACCCTCTTGTATAGCTTCAGCGCCCCTCCCAGGAGGGTGCGCCCCACGGTTTGAGAACCGCTGGTTTAGATATTTGGCATTGCAGTTCAGAATTCACATTTCTTAGATTAGCAACTGTTGTAAACACTTCAAAAATATTATTTTGATTGTCATCTGCTAATCTCTGTGGTGGGATTGCGGCCCTGTCCGGGGTTTGTTACTTGCCTTGAGCCCTGTATGGCTGGGATTGGCTCCAGCAGACCCCCATGACCCTGTAGTTAGGATATTGCAGGTTGGATAATGGATGGATCTACTAATCTAGAATAGTAGTTGGAGCAGGCCATAGAGAGAGAGACTTTTGTATAACTTTATACCAATGTCTATCAATGCAGCTCAGAGGACCTGTAGTTTTTCTGTTTTCTTTCTACACTCCACTTTTTGAATCTCTAATTTAAGGCCTGAAGTATTTTCATTAATCCAGGGTGAGTTTCCATGCACTTAAATCACTTTTGTTTTAAGATGAGCTACAGTATCCAAGGCCTCTTTCAAAGAAACATTAAAATTAGACGTTCCTGCAACAGGCAAATGAAAGCAGCAACAGGCAAATGAAAGGCTGCGACAGGAGCTGCAACTGGAGTTGCGACAGGTGCTGGGTAAAATTGAAGAGCACATTCAGGAAAACTCGATTAAACTGAGCACGCTTACTGATCTGATCAACTGGAGGATCTCAAGGAGACATTCACGACTCAGATTGAAATAGCCGAAAATTTAGCTGCCAGTGCCGAAGAAAAAGCAGTAAGTGTCAGCTCCGAATGCAAAAAACTCGGAGACAGACTGGCTGCTTTGGAAGATGGAAGCAGAAGGAATAATCTCAGAATTGAAGGTCTGCTTGAGAATAGAGAAAGTCCAAACCCTGTGAAATTCGCAGCGGAACTTTTTTCTAAAATAATCGGGGAGGACTTTAAAGCAGATTCTGGGATAGCAGCGGCTTACCGCATACGCGGATCAAATACCGTTCGACCTAGATCTTTTATTACTTGCTTTGAAATATTATCATTTAAGCTAGAGGTGATGGCACTCCTCAGAAACAAGCAAGAGATTATATATGAAAATAACCACATTTGTATCTTCCCTGACTTCTCTCCAGCAACAGCTACTAAACGCGCAGCCTTCTACAACATTAAACAGCGGTTACGGCAAGCCAACGTCAAATACAGCCTCTTGTATACAGCCAAACTGAAAGTGGAATTGCAGGGTCAATTCTATGTCTTCGCTAGCAAGGAAGAAGCAGAAAAGGAATTAAGAAAGCTGATCCCGGGACTATTCTGATACATAATAGCGAGTCATGGCCGTTAATGATATGGCAAGGATTAATAACCTACTGTCTGATCTATTTGTTTAAAATATGTTTTTTTTCATCATATATTCTCACTATTACTTATTATTACTAGGGCGGTATCTGTTTATGTTTTATTGTGCTTAATTACTTTTTCTTTTTTTTATTATTAACTAATTATTTTCTCTCTATCGTAAACGAGACTGTTCAACATCATACTCTTGGTTTATTGTTATTGCTATTATTGCATTAAGACTTATTATGCTTATTCTGGACAAACTTCTAACATCATTCCCCGGGTTTATTATCTGGGTGTATTATCTTAATGCACTAAGATTGCTGAAGATTATATATATTTTAAGTGCACAATTTTTTTAGACTATATTGGTAATAGATATCTCTATTTTTTAACCCTAAAACGCCGCTGCATGGGGGCTTGTTTTGCTTTGGACATGCTCTGTCTCTGGATATGTCAGAGGACCGGGACTGTGTGAGTGGGGTCTAGCCTCACGTGGGGAGGCTAAAAGGGAAGGTGGGGGGTTAAGGGGGGGGAGAGAAAGAGAGCAGGCTTGATCTATACCTAATCTATCCTTTTAATCTTTATAATTATAACCACCAACATGCAATTGTCATTGAACCACTGGCAATACATTGTTGAAATACTGATCAGATAAAGGGGATTATCAGAGAAGGACTGGAACAGAAAATCTCATTATATGCAGATGACATGGTACTGTATATTTCGGACCCAGAAAATTCTGTGCCTGCAGTCTTAACAGCACTCACAGAATTTCAAAAGATCTCTGGTCTCAGAATTAATCTGAATAAAAGTGTACTCTTTCCAGTGAACTCTCAAGCATATAATATTAGATTAGATACCCTACCTTTTATCATTGCAGAACAGTTTAAATACCTCGGGGTAAACATCACAAGTAAACATAAAGCTCTTTATCAACAAAATTTCGCCGTCTGCATGGAAAAAATTAAGCAAGACTTGCATAGATGGTCAACCCTTCATCTCACACTAGTTGGAAGAATTAACACTGTTAAGATGAATATTCTTCCTAAGCTCCTTTTTTATTTCAACACATTCCAATATATATTAATAAATCATTCTATAAGCAATTAGATTCAACAATAACCTCATTTATTTGGAATTCAAAACATCCACGCATCCAAAGAGCGACCCTACAAAGACAAAAGGCAGAAGGCTGCCTGGCTCTACCTAACTTCCAGTTTTATTACTGGGCGGCAAATATACAGGCGATAAGAACCTGGACACAAATAGAAGAACATACACAGGCATGGACCGCAATAGAAGTAAAATCCTGCAGTACTTCTTTGTATTCCTTGATCTCTGCTCCAATAAACACACGTTATCGGCAATATACTAATAACCCAATTGTGCTCCACTCACTTAGAATCTGGAACCAATGTAGAAAGCATTTTAAGACGGAGAAGCTTCTATCTGTGGCACCTCTGCAAGAGAACCACCTCTTTCAACCTTCACAAACATATGCAGTTTTAATATCTGGAAAAATTTGGAATTAGCTTGCTTAGAGATCTTTATATAGACAACGTCTTTGCATCCTATGAACAATTACATTCCAAATTTAACATTCCAGCTACACATTTCTTTCACTATCTTCAAATCAGGAACTTTGTTAAACAGAACCTTCCAGATTTTCCTCATCTTGCACCCTCATCCATGCTGGAAAAACTATTGCTCAATTCAAGGACTTAGACCATCTCTACAATATATAAAATCATTTTACAATCCCTCCCTTTCAAAGATCCAAGAGGACACTGGGAAAAAGATCTCTCAATTAATATATCAGAAAAGGAGTGGAAAGTAGCAATGCAGAGAATTCACTCGAGCTCCATATGCGCAAAGCATACAATTATACAACTCAAAATTATATATCGAGCACATCTGTCTCGACTAAAACTCTCCAAAATGTTTCCAGGGCATGATCCAACCTGCGAACGTTGCAACCAAGCCCCAGCCTCACTAGGTCACATGTTCTGGGCCTGCACCAAATTAACATTATTCTGGACAAACATTTTTAATTACCTTCAGACAGTCTTGGACTCACAATCCCTCCTAACCCATTAACAGCTGTGTTTGGGGTTCTTCCAGATGGGTTTAAAGTGGAGAAAGACAAACAAATTGTGATTGCATTCACTACACTGTTGGCACGCAGACTTATTCTGATAAACTGGAAGAACCCAAACTCTCCTCTTTTAAGTCAGTGGGAAACCGATGTGTTATACTATTTGAAATTGGAAAAATCAAATACTCAGTTAGAGGATCCGTACAGACTTTTTTCAAAACATGGCAGGATCTAATCAGTAATATTTTAAAATAAGCTCATAAAGCACAGAGAATGTATTCATTTAGGTATGTTTACAAGTCTTAAATTTCGATTTGTCCTTAACTCAATTTTTCTTTTTGTAAAAACTTGATTGATTTGTTTGTATTGCAATAAAATTAAGAAAAAAAAAATAAAAAAATTAGATGTTACTTAATTATGTTTGAGGTTTTCAAAATCAAATGTAATTGAGTAGTGATCAGAGAGAACTTTATTTAGTGGTGAAATGGTTACATTTTGAATCTCAGCTCTGTAAATAACAATTATAAATAATGTGTGATTATGACAGTGAGTTGGGCCATTTACCATCAGGCAAAAGCCTACTGTATTTAATAGATAGATAAGTAAAACCTTTGTTAAAAGTGTCCGTTTTTACATCAATGTACATATTATAATCCACAATACATGATCATAATTTATAGATAAATCAGATAAATCAGGTCAAATTCAGTCATGAACAATGAATATGCCTCCAGTGGTCTGCAGACTAACACTACAATTGAGCTGGAATCTTTAATCATTAATATCTAATAAATGTCTCAAAGGATCTAAATTTGACTATATTTGTGATAGTCAGTTAAAATATGGTAAAGCAAAGAGAGTATTGTTTTGATTAAAGATTTAATTTACAGGATATACTATTACAAGATAATGTAAATTAACCTGATAACTTTACTGGCTCTATTTAAAGTCTGTCTACTAAGAAATGTTTCTGTTTCAGGCTGAACCCTTGAGAATATATTTATTTATTCTGTGGTGGTTTCCTGATATTTTTAAATGTCCTTTCTTTTTCCAATGTGTTATCTAATTTTTCATTGTGCTCTTATTTTCACTACACCTTAAAATATGTGTGGGGTTTATAGATGTCAGACAAACAAAGCAAGGCCTATTGAGAAAGAAAAACCCACTAGAGAGTTGGAGTCTGAGGTGATCTTAAAATCTGCCATTCTTATGTGTGTTCTCTTTTGATGTGCTAATTCATCTAATGAGAAAGACAGGATGATGCATACATAGCAGCATCCACAAACATTTGAATTTGCTAATTTGTCTTTTATTCAATATATTAATTATGAATTTTAGAGCTTTAATTAAATTACTGCTAACTAAACAAATTAAACAAGGTTAGTAAAGCATCCATTTGTTCCCAGGGAAACAAGCATTAGTCAAAACCAATTTACAAAAATAAATTATTGTAGTTATTTTAGTCAGTGATGTAAAAATAGTAATGACAGTATTATATATGAATTATTATAAATTTAAAATAGTGATAATAATATGGTTTCTTGAAGCCAACATATATGAGCTTTGAATAAAATATTAATAACAACAATTACCGTATTTTTCGCTCCATGAGATGTACCTAGGTTTAGAGGAGGAAAACAAAAAAAATATTCTGAACCAAATGGTGTACTAATATATTTAATAAAATATAGCAGAATAATATTTCAACCATGTCAAATCAACAGCGGTATTAAGAACCATCATCACTGTCATTAACAAATGAGGAGAGGCTTTAAGGTTCAAGCACTCTTCTAGTTTTCTAGAAACCCCAAGAACTCCTCATCACTAGTGTCAGAATTTATGAAGCTCAGTTTCTCACAATCACTTTGCAGGAGCACGTACCTATCATGTGGCATAACCTGTGCAAAGCCACCAGGGGACAAAGCACATTTGGACCAATCCTCCCTGAAGTTATATCACCAGTCTAGTCCCATCTCTATTTGTAATGCCACAAAGCCCATTATCTCATCTTTTGTTGTGGGTTTCCACTTTGAAAAACGAGAATGCGGTGCAAGAGCAGCCCACGATTCAAAAAAATTGCTCTGCATACCTGTGTCTCGTCTGACAGTAACTGAAAGGCATCCTCAGGAAAGAACAGCCTGAAGTAGTCCAGCGGCTGGTAATCTATCGTGTCCAACAGCAAGCCATGCCGTCTTGCGAAGTCCGGTAGCCAGTTTGGCTCCCATGGATCAATGTCTGAGTATCCCTCCCACACAAACCTTGCTGTAGGTGCATCGGCTGCATGAATACGCTCAGCTGGGGTGGCATCGGCTAGTGTCCGATCAGCTGATGCCAGTTCCTCTCTCTCTCTTGCTTGATCCCCCGATCACTCTGAACAAAATCAGATTCTAAAAAGTCAGAGTCCGACTCAGCAATAATGTGCGAAACATTGTCTGTTGAGTATTTTGTTTTCTGCACTCCCTCGTGAGATGTCGATGCCATCTTGCCTTTGTTTACATTTATTTACATTTCGTAAGTCACACACACTCAAGGATTATATGCTGAGTCAATGAGTCTAACATTCCTTCAAGCAGAGAGTCGGAATGCCTGTAATATAACGGTGCGTTTTGTCACCATTAACAGCTGATTGTCGCCCTCTACCCCTGGATATCGACTTTTGTCAGGTAATACACATCACTGTCTGTGACACAATATTTGCTCCATAAGATGCACAGACATTTCAACCCACTTTTGGGGGGAAAAAAGTGTGTCTTATGGAGCAAAAAATACGGTATATGCTCAATTGCAAGCACCTTCAATAAATAATGTGTAGCCTGAATATTTGACCTCTCACCTTTTTCATATCATTTTAAGTGTCATTATTTAATTCCTAACTAGGTATAGATTAATCAAGAGCAAGATAATTTGATTCTCAATTCATCCTTTCATTTCCTAAGCTCAGTTTTTACATTAATGGACCACTTGTTGTTAGTGAACACCCCGGGACATTGAACATAAGGCAGAAGGAGACATTTCCGAAAAAGGTGACGACTCATTGCAGAGTACACTAAAGTCACACTCACTCATAACGGGCCAACATGGGTAGGCACTGACCCAGAAATGTTTAACATGGACAGAGAAAATTGTAAAGTAACAATAACAAAAACAGTACAATTAAACATGTGGAGAAAGTATAAACTCCACAAAGTCACTGATTGCTGTGAGCAATTTAAACATTTCTATTCCTCTAGTAGTGGTAGTAGAAGTAGTACTAGTATTGCCACAGATACAACTACCTACCCAACTCACTCTTCAGTGAATCTGTCCACATACAGAAATCTCCTAATTCATTTATATGGTCACTTTCAGCAAGAGTCTGAACCTGGATAAGCTATGAGCTCATCTAATGGACTCCCTCTCTCATATTTATTCAGCATTACTTTTTGGTTTCACCCCTTTGAAGAAACAAATCTAAACTAATTAGAGCATATCTGCTAAAAAGTGTGCCTAACTTCATCCTTTTTATGAATATATTTTTACTAGTGTAGAATCATAGACAGAAACGTTATAGGAAAGGCAGAACTAACATTGGAGCAACAGTATATTTGCAAATTATAATCAGTAATGACGCCATTCTCCATGGATTCGGTAAATGTAATTTTTTTCCTTGTTTTCCTCTCCACCATATTTAAATTCAATTCTATCAAGCATTTTCAATCTGTTACTTTCAAAGATGGATTTTGCATAAGCATGGTCATGGGTACGGAAAACTGGCATGTGGAAGCTGATGCCTAATGAATGCTGTTAGCCTCATTTTCCCGAGATCAGTGACTGGAGTGCTCACAAATAACTTGACAGACACAATTTTCTTTTTGAATGAACACCAATGATGACCATAAAGAAATGTGAGGTCACAAGAGTGGGCAGAGGCAACTTGGGCAGGGGTTTCAGCAGGTACAGTACAAGTAGATGTAGGTATATTTAAGTTTGGGATAGATGTTTCACACAAATGCAAAGCTGTTCTCAAATTCATTAATCAGATCAACTGGTAGAATTTTTAGAAAAATAGTACACTGAAATGGTCTGAATTGGCTGCAGCTATCTTGTCCCTCTTAAACCCAGGACAATCAATAGTCATGTACCAAAATGAGCAAGAGTAATGAGGACACATAACAGGCAAGAATATGGTGCAAATAGTGCTTTTATTTATTAAAACAGTGTCCATCAATAATTAAAGTGCAGTGCAAATCTTAATAAATAAATAATCCATGAAAAAACAGACATTCTTCAGTGGAGATTAAACCAATAATAAATAAGTTAAAATTCCAAGTATAAAACCGTCCAGACATTGGGTTCATATCTGTTCAGCTCAGCGTGCCTTTCTCTGCCCATCTACTTAGCTCACTCTACGGGTCCTGCAACCGGCGGAGATGTCAGCAGCTGTGGTTCCTCTCCCTGGCTCTCGTTATTCCTCCATCAGTGTCTGATGTGATGCTTGGAGAGGGACATTCATCTTCCTCTACACACCCTTGGCATGTACTGAATCCCTGGGAGGCTTCCCCAGGCTGTTTTAGCAGTGGACAATCCACCTCTCTTGGCTACTGACTGCTCTGCCTCCTCTCCACTGAACTGGCTCTCACTCCTGATTCTACCCTTCTTTTGGTTCATTTTCCGCTCTTCTCTCCACACTGTTCTGCACAGGCTCCTTTTAAACAAATAGAGATGCAGGTGCTCTAATCATTGATAACAGTGTGGCTGTCACACATAAATGCCTGGCCAGTCAACTGCCTAACACTACCCTGGAGCTGCTCCTCCACGCTACCAGTTGCACCTACAGCCCTCTGAGCCTGGGCACACTGTTCTTATTAAAAAAAAATAATAATAATAAAACACCACGGACCCTAACGTGCTTACTAGCAATTATAGAGCACAAGCCCTGAGTTATTGTGGATTACTAAAGCATGATCTGAAAGGCTTGGCCCTTTGCTATTGCCTTCAAGTGCTGAAATCCTGGTATGTATTTCTCATTTTACCAAACACATTTATGGCAATCAAAGTTTTAAAAATTAAAATGTGTATGCTTAGATTAATAAAAATCGCACAATGATCAAACTGTTTATTTTAAACCAAAAGAGCATGTCTTGTGTAAGAAAAGTTAGTGTTTATTTCACTGTGCTAAAGCTAGACAATATTTTACCAGCTTTTTAAATCAAATGTTATTTGAAATATTCAGTACAACAATTGATATTCACTTTATCATGGCACCAGGTAAAGTTGGCATACTGTATGTTGATTGGGCATGCATGTAAGAACTTTACTGTACTCGATACATGAGGCAATTCTACTGATGCCTTTATTGACAGGAGCATTTTAACAATCTTTTTAAGTGACTGGCAGAATAAGAGCCAGTGTCATTTTATATACTGGAGACAGATATGGGCAGATTTGTTGGTACGCTTCCACAATAAAAGAACACACAGTTGTCTCTGAAATGCCTTGTTTATTCCATATTTAACAAACATTTGGATTCAACAGAATATTTCAAGTAATAACACAAATGAAAATGGCATGGACAAATATGATGGGACCCTTAACCTAATACTTTGAAATCACTGCCAATGAGCGATTCCCTGAGCTGTCACTGAGACTTCTGCACCTATCCACGGGTAGTCTGGCCCTCTTATCCTAAGACTTGAAGTGCACATTTCAGTTCTTTCTGTAGATGTCTGATAGGATTCAAATCAGGGCTCATAGAAGACCACTTCAGAATTGCCCAATGTTTTATTGTTGCTTTTAGCTATGTGATTTGGGTCATTATCCTGTTGGAGGGTCCATGACCCGTGGCTGAAACAGAGCTTTCTGACACTGGGTAGTAAACTTCACTGAGCCCACTGTCATTCAGAAAGTGACAGATGGAGCAACCAGACACTGATGGACCGTGACCTTAAAGTTCAGCTTATACCTCTTTGGAAGCTGTCCTTGGATTTTAGTTTACCATTTTCATTATTCTTCTGCCCATTCTGTGGTTGATTATCCTCTAGCAGGAAGGTCCATGGAGGTTGGCTACTGTCCCATGGACCTTAAACATCTTAATATTTGAAACTGTTGTCACATGAACACCAAGCTGGTTGGACAAAAATTCTGTTGAATCAACACTCTAAAGCAAATCATGATTTTTGTTAAATACAGAATAAACTATGATGAATTCTAAATACTTTTATCGGTTTCAAATTATTTCATAGACAATAGTGGGTACCAACAAATGTATCCATGTCTGTAATATGAGTGAAATCTGCATGTAAATCATTGTCCAAGGATGTGGATATTCTCAAAACCTTGATTTACGGGCAACATTTCCTGACCTATTATTTATTTCATGTATTGGCTTAGACAAAAGATTGTCTTGATTGTTTCATTTTGACTCTTTGCTAGTTTACTGATTACGCTTCTTCTCCTAATCCATCCTGCTTTGCAGCAGTCTGCTTCAAAAATGTCTGTCTGAGACACCAACGTTGTTTAAGCTTAGAAGCCTTTATCTCAGATGCTGCACTGGATGCTGTGGGTGTTTAAAACACATAGCCTGGGTGATGTGGTATATAGCGCCTTCTTGGTGTAAAGCCCTAGCAACAGTGCATCACATCTTGACATACTGCCATTACACATCAAAGCTTCCAAAAAAACAGGGTCCACTGCAAATTAAATGCAATAATAGCATTCTATATACATTATGTTAAATTATTACAGCAAAACGCTCATATATTAACATTCTCTAATATTGAATGGCTCTGATGTAATGGACTGAAAAATAAAGTAAGCAAACTGATGTAATATGGGAGTTTTCCAAAAAATTTGTAGTTTCTATACTTCAGTCAAAACTACCATAAAATATCTGTAATTTTTTCTGCAGTTAATGTGAACAGTCCTACATGCTGATGCAGCGCAATCCAGGTGAGGTGATGCGTGTTTGAAAAATAAGGCTGTTATTGACTTTGTTGTGGCAAGAGGATCTGTAATGAGAATTTACAGGCAGTTAAAAAGAGCCCTTTTCTCCAAAATCGGACCCACAAAGATTCCATCTGTTGGATAAAGTTATTGAGCACTTGGTGCCACTGCTCTACTGCCTATGGAAAAGTCATCTAACTTAAAGGAAATCTGGAATCATCAGGGTAGAATGGTCTGATTGGCCAGCCCATTACTGACTCAGCTGTAGAATGGCGTGTTGGTCGAACTCTCCAGGACTCTGACTGGGTCCGACTTGTCTGACTACGTTTCTACATTCTGGACAGGGTTCTACAATTAATTGAGGGACAGATATTGTTGTTTTTCATTTAAGTTAATTATTTTCTTCTTTGATTTTGATGTATCAAGAATGAGAATTTGTATCCTCATATGTGATAGTTTTCTGTATTTAGTGAGTGGTGTAATCTATTCTTGCATTTTGCATTGAGAGTTGTCGCCACGCATACTGTTGTATTGTATTTCTGAGGTGGCCATGAGAGATTGGCCATCTAGCTCTGTGAAGAGGATTAATTGTGTTAAGTTTTGTGTGTTGTATTTACCCAGTTTTCTGATACCTTTTGCATGACCAACCCACCTGGGAAGGGGTCTCTCTCTGATGTGCCCTTCCCAAGATTTCTTCTGTTTTTTTTCAGTACAAGTTTTTTTTTTGGTCATTTTTTTTCTTGTCTTTTTGGAGAATAAAGGCTGGGGAGGCTGTAAAAAAACAGAGCATGTTAAACCACATTGAGGCCTTCCTTGTTTGATTTTGAGCTATACAAGAAATAAATTGTTGTTGTTGAAACCTCATGGGCAACTTTTCTTCACAGTATTAGGTTTCAGTTGAAGATGACACTCAGTATGAAAATTCTGAAATAATGTAGGAAAATCAGATCATCACAAATCTTTTTGACAGAAGACGTACCATTTAATTTCATATATAAAAATTTGCTTTATATTAATAATTTTACTCATTTGTTTATAGCAGTGCTTCTCAATTATTTTCTGTCATGCCCCCTCTAGGAAGAAGAAAACATCTCGCTCCCCCCGCGCGACTATTAATAGTATCATTTGTCTATAAAATTGTTATAAGTACACCTCTGCATAACACTGTATCCTTATTAACGTATAAGAGAATAAAAAAAGAAAGAAATATGGACCAATTTACAACAAAGAATAGCTTTATTAAATGTAACAGAAAAGATTTAAAGTGCATTCTAAATTCAAAAAAAATTTAAAAGAAAAATAAAAAAGCATGTTCCCCGAGGTCAAACGCGCCCCCCTTGACGGAGCCCCACTATTTGAGAAACGCTGGTTTATAGTACTCCACAATTTGCATTATATTGGGGGTGGCAAAAATGTATTACCAATTAAGAACACATCTTTCAGTGATTTTAAAAATTAGCTATATGGATCTTTTGATTAATAAAATGTGTTCTGCCCCACATGCTGTTAGCTGTTATTTGTAGAGCTGTGCTCCCCCTTTGTCTTGCCATTTATTACCACACCTGTCAGTCACGTCCCACACTCACAGTGGTGTCATGAATGTCTATGAAACTCACGTAAGGCATATAGGTCCCATAATAAACATTTAAATACAATACACCCCATGTGTCTCACGTAGCCACCCCTTTATCTCTTGTTTCGATCACGTCTGAAGCATATATTTAAGGTATATGAACCCCTGGGTCTGGTTAGTTGTGGTACGCAGAAATTTGAACCTCTGTCTACGCGCTTCTCTTTGTCTTGATCCAACCGTGGAAATCACTCACCTTGTAAGTGTCTTTTAAAGCTTTATTGTTTAATGTATACTGTATGCTATGTATTGCTTTGTAAATCATTATTGTCTTTGGTTGTACACCTGTTTAGACCTGTATATTTCTTTTGTATATATTTCAGTTAACAACGAGGTATGTCCAGTAAAATCCTTCAAGAAAGCTCACCCTTGTCATTTTTATGTGGAAGCTCTCTGTGGCCACGTTGCAAGGACAGCGCGGAGTGAGGCAGAAAACCATGTACAAGGTTAAAATGTTTTCTTGATTACCCATAACCAACACAGGAAAAATATGCATATATAGTAAATATTGAAGATTTAAAAATTATAGATATAATTATATTATGTTCTGTTTGGGTGTTTTATTGAAAGTATGCTTATGGTTTCCAATTTTGTTTCTTATGTGATATGGAAGATAAGAGAAAATCTGTATCGAAAAATTAATTTTTGTCTCTCTTGATAGGACAGAGCAATGATGAATTTTTCTCGATGAACAATAAATATAATCCCGTTACAAAAAAAAAAGCAAATTCTAACCCTAAGATGGAAACCTGATTAGCAGCTTACTGGTGTCATATGAAGTACCCAACGGCCATACCCCAGTAACGGTAGATATCTTCTTAGAAGGTGACTCAAGTAAAAGTCAATTATTTGCCCATGAAAAAACTACTCAGGGACAAGAGTTAAAGTATCTGATATTAAGTATCAAAAGGATAAATATAAAACCTCTCTCTATTTCATTTATAGTCAAAAACGTTCTTACAAACTTGAAATAATTCAGGCTACATTCATTTAATGAGTGAGCCACATTACAACCACTAAAGCAGGGGTTCTTAACCTGAGGTCCATGGACCCCTAGGGGGTCCATGAATGAGTTTCAGGGAGTCTGTGAGGGTCAGATAAAAATTAACATTTATATTTACTATGCAGCCCGGTACTATTGATTTAGAGTAGATGTAGTAGTAGTTGTAGTAATGGTAGTATATAATGTAGTAGTACTAGATCTGTTTTAATGTGCACAAGAGGATTATATTTCATAATTATAATGAGTGGTCATTACTTTTTGCATAAAAAAGGAGTGTTTTTTTAGATTGTTTACTTTAAAGTTGAATAATACTTTGTGTATGTCATATATGTATGAGACAATCAAATCTCGATAAATAAAGTACATTATATTCATTGCATGCAAAGTTGTGTTTATGTGAATATTTCTGGGGATGGGGGTCCATCGCTTACATCAGATTCTTAAAGGGGTCCGTAGCTCAAAAAAGGTTAGGAATCACTGCACTACAGTATTAGCATATACTAGCCAACCCGCGACGCAGCATATGCCGCATAATCAGGCCGCTTTTTAAATGATTTTTAAGCACAGAGGAAAAAATAAAATTTGAAAAATCTGTAATTTAATAAACCACCAAGTCACCCGACCATGGGGGGCTTTACAAAGGGCAGGGACATAATCAGTGCGAGCTTATGACCCGCACGTACTGGGAATTTCTCGTTCGTGGGGAACAATTGGAAGCCACGGTCTCCATCATGAATGGGGTTCAACGGCCTCCCCACACCGGGTAGACACACGTTGATCCATTCAGTGTAGCACGCATGCAGTACCGGACATACAAGTGCATCACAGACCTGTTAATGCTCAATCTCAAAGCCACTTGTCCCTCTAAGAATTTGGACGCCGACCGTTGTTGGGTTGTGTAACTATTTAGCAGGCGTAAGTCTCTTTCGTTTTCGGAAATAACCAGCCAAATCGCTCCACCAACTAAGAACTGCCATGCACCACCACCCACAGAATCGAGAAAGAGCTATCAATCTGTCAATCCTGTCCGTGTCCGGGCCGGGTGAGGTTTCCTGCGTTGAGTCAAATGAAGGGAAAGGCTCCACACCTGGTGGTGCCCTTCCGTCAATTCCTTTAAGTTTCAGCTTTGTAACCATACTCCCCCCTGAACCCAAAGACTTTGGTTACCCGGTTGGCTGCCCGGCGGGTCATGGGAATGAAACAGGTGAGACGGTAATGAAACAGAGGCACAGGGCTTATTGGTTTTTAAAGACTGCTTCCTTCATTGGGTTTTAACGAATGCACGGAACGAACCAACACACAATCGTGCGTGCGGCACTCAGGGTGGAATGGGAGGAGAGGAGAAGGACATCCACTCCGCTCCCTCCGTCATGCTAGTCTGCTGGTTTCTCGTTCAGTATACACTGCTTGGTCATGCTCATTGTCACTCGAGTTTTTGTACAGTCCAGATGCACCTGTGACTCACGTAGACTTTTCATTGCTCAGTGCGGTTTTGGCTGTCTTTCTATATATAATCCACCAAGACACCTGACCACGGTGGGAGGGGGGTGTGTACAAAGTGCAGGAGTATCTAAGAAGACGCATGTTTGTCGCGGATGCGAATTGCTGTATGTAGCGTGTAAAACAGTTTGCTATAATGCACGCGGTCGTGCGTCGTAACCAAAAACTCGTTTTTTAAAGACTTCATTGTGTTTTAACCTCAGTTGTAAAGGAACGTTTTAAGGATCCCATGGGATACCCCTCGCAAACAGCTTGACACGCCGCATATGGCGATTCACCTCCACGAGAAACATGCCTCTATTAACAGTCAACGTGGGTCGGAGCTGCATGTGACCTCTACGACAGACGAATATAAATGACGCCGGTTTTTCTGTGTCGTCGCGTCCGAGTTGGTGGGCGTGGCTCTGTGAGTTGTCGTCGTATCCAATGGTCTTGGAGTTGGTGGGCGTGGCTCCTTCCTGCGTGCGCCATAGGTGTCTCACTTGTCGGCGGTTTAGTGAATCCACACCCCTTTCGGCGTGCTTTCCATGGTTGTCTTGCCTTAGTGAATTATATATATAGATAAGTAAAGTATGAGATATAAGTAAGTGCAATCTGAAGTTGCTACATTTGGCAAGAGCAAACATCTCCATGATTTCATCCTAATTCTGTGAGGTAGGTGCAGATAAGAGAGCCATACAGGTTTTCCTCCACTTCAAGATGGACCTGATCCATTCCTGAAAACCTCTTTTTAGTGTTTTTGGTAACATGAACACCTGATTACAATTAATTTAAAATGGAAAACACTTTAAATGCATTCCATGGTCTCAAAAGTGACACTCATTTTTGTTCCTGTACAGTATAGCAAAAAGTCATTTAAGCATACTATAGAAATTCAATGTTTCTTTTTAACAATATTTATTGAAAATTCAACAACATGTATGTTATTAATAAGACTCTTCACATGTACATCAACAGTGTCACAAAGATTTTCATTTCATTACTTTCAGCAAGAAATGTAAGAAACACTAAAAAATGCATGAATGTGTCCACAATTACAATAGAAAGTGCACATTACTTGGTCACAATCATAGTCAGATATTGTTAAACAGAAACAATAATAACATATTAATTTATTCATATTTATATGAACTGCCTCACAACAGTTTGGAAAGAAAGCAAAACAAAAAACAAGGTTTTACTTGTCATAAGGCAGATTTCATATGCACACAGTTAGGCTCAATTACTGAAAAAGTAAAGGAATTCTATAGGTCAAATATTTGCCACAAAAGCCGAACAGAAGACATTATCACAACACTGTTATCAAACGTTTCTACAGAAAAATCAAACAAAACATCAATAATATATACTCACCAGTATAAAAATATGTTACAGCCCATTAAGTACAACTACAAAAACGGTGAGAACTGCATTCAGTTGCAACGGAATTGTACCGAAGTTCAGCATGGAAACTATATATAAATTACTCAAGAAGCATTTAACAGCCTCAATTCAATTGCAGTTTGAAATTGAAAAATATACAGGAGAGTGCAAAGATTTCAGATTGTCACTTGCAACCTTGCAACATTCAATAATTTACATCTCACAAAAAACAAAGGAAAAATGTACATATAAAAACTGAAAGCAAACTCCCTCTCCACCCCCTCCCCCTACAATATAATAACAGTTAAAAAAATAAAAATAAAAGCAGCAGCAATCACAGAGATACCGTACCTGTAGAATAGAGATGGCTTCACTGTGATATGTCTTGCATTTCCTGGATATGCGTCTAAAGCTGTCACAGTAAAGTTTATTCAGGGGCTCCAGAAGCCAGTGGTGGGTGCCTTGCTTACTTTAAGGTAGCACGTCTCTCTTAAATTCCATGTTCAGAGCATTGAGAGGCTGAAATCGAAATGCTTCAGCAAATTTAGACACTTTGGACCCTACAGAGAACTGATCATTTAAAGTTCGATGAACAAAATCGTATTTTTATACATTTTGTCATCCTTTATTCTGATATTTATTTGTCTTTGTGTGGATGGGTGTATGTATGTTATATACTTTATGAATCAAGAATAACAATATGTTTAGTAGGAATTAAATATCTGGGTAAACACAGTACAATTAGTAATGTATCTATCTACATGTAGGTATGTGTGTGTGTGTGTGTATATATGTGCAGCATATATACTGGGTATATATATATATAGTAATGGTAGGAAAGTTGAATTAAAACTTCAACAGCCGGGGGGGTTAATGGCAGCAGACTGGAGAAAGAGTAACAGTGAGGTGAATTAGAGAGGGATTTGGGCCACCTAACACTGTCTTTTGAAGGAGGATGTGTGGGACAGCCATCCCACCTGAGAGACAGGTAACCGTTTGTTTAGGAATCCTCTTGGGGTCAGGTCAACCGCTTGTTTAAGTTTGGGCAGTAAATATTTTGTTTGTCATTCTTGTAGTTCATACTGTAAAATATCATTATAGTAATCCATATCTTATACTTTTATTATTATTTTTAAATAGTGTGAACCTAAAGCATTTCAAATTAATACACATAAGCTAAAGACAATCAGTAAAAACTACAGGCAAGTGATTCCCTGCAGTGTAAAAATAAAAATAAATGAAAACAAAACTACCCAATGTATTTTAGGTGCCTGGACCCAAAACATGACCACCATCTCTTTCATTAATGCCCATTCAGTCACAACATGCTAAACAGACACCCCAAGGTACTCAGACTGCCTGTTCCTAAAAATGCATCCCCTTGTGCTGTTGTTCAGAATGTCTGCTACAGTGATGTTTTCTCAATTGTCTTAAAACTCACCTCGCTCTAAATACACAATGAAAAATTCCATGCTTTAACCCTTTAAGACCTACAGCCATATTTGTAACCCCAGCAATTATATAAATCCATCCATCCATCCATCCATTATCCAACCCGCTATATCCTAATTACAGGGTCACGGGGGTCTGCTGGAGCCAATCCCAGCCAACACAGGGCACAAGGCAGGAAACAAACCCCGGGCAGGGCGCCAGCCCACCGCAGTAAGTTATATAGAATATAAAACAAACTGTTGTGGATTATCTAAACTTGATGTCAATTGTGATTGGATTTCAGCTAGCATACACTAAGACCAAGCACTGGCATAAAAATGGACCAAGAACACCAAGGCAACTACAGTTCGATCCTGTCTCTGAGTGAATAGCCAGCCTGTTACTTTAGATATGGTAAGGTGCTCTACATAGAATACCTGCATGTTTCATCTTCTCGTAATATTTTGTGCATTTGCTAAAGATATTTATACCCTTTCAATTTAAACAAATAACATAAGAAAGAAAAACCTGCTTAATATAATTAAGGGTCGTGGGGCCAGAGTCTATTTAGCAGCATCAGGGCAGCAACCACCCACACTCATACTCATAAAGGGGAGATTTTCAATTTCCAATTCATCAAACATTCAGGCCTTTAGCATTTTTTAATATTCAGGAGATCTTCCTGTAAAATCTGCGAATAATGACTAAAATGTTATAAGTAGTTTTCCTTCAGATATGTACTTCTAAAAGAGAGATATAATATAATATATATTGATAAAAAAAAGACAAAACAGAGAAATATTATTATCAGAATACTTTGGTGTGGAATTCCCAAAACTGGTTTTAGCTATAATTCAGTATTCTGCACCCAGTGTAACAATGTTGTCATATTAATAAAACATATCAAGATTGTGGCAAAATTTATTTGATGTTTTATCATATATTTTGGAAATTACATTTCACTTAATAAAACTGTCCTTATTATTATAATAGAGGAAAAATATAAACTTTTCTATACCTCTCATATGGGTTTGTTTAGCCTTCTTCAATGTGTGTATAATTGGTAAGAATAACAAAACTCACAACTGCTAATGTGTTAGCACAGTGCCATATATTTAAAAGAGAGCTACACGACTGCAGATTTTTTCCCTAGGCCATGTCAAATTACACGACTGAACATCGCTGGGCATGACAAACTTAGCGACTGTGGGCTGACCTGCTACTCCCCTTTCCGCACAGTGCAGTATGAAGGGTTGACAGGTAAAGAGTTTTGCCACAGTCTCTGCCCTTTTTCTCTTGTTTCCATGCTATTGTTGTACATAAAACATTAGACATTAGACAGATGAGAGGCTTCTCTTCTCTTTGTAAGATCCAGAACAGGTCCAAAACACCTGTCCTTTATTCCTCATTGCTGCATTAAATGCAATTTACCTACAGATAAGCATTCATTGGTTGTCAGCCCTCATGCACATAAGGCCCAATCAAACGACTAAAGACAAAATCAAAATGTTGGGGCGACTTGTGAAGTAGTTGGAGTGAGTCATTAGGTATGTCAGAATACACGCTGCTGACTACCTCCGACTCACTAAAATTATGTAAATGACGTCTTATACTGTCTAATGTCACGTGGCCTTAAGAGAAACAAAAGCAGCAAAAGGAACAATAAGCACTGCAGCCATATCAGAAATATTTTTCATGGGGCAAACATGCAAATATAAGATGTTTCATATCACTGATGTACAAGCAATAGGGTCTGTGCTTAAAAGATACCTGGGACCAGTCTGGCCTTGGCTCCTGTTTCTAATTCCAAAGGGGTTCAAAATATTGGGAAAAAGAAGCATACGAGTAAGTAGTCAATTTAAATCACAGGCTTGTTGAAGAGGAGATGCTGCAAAAAAACTGAAAAGCGCCACAAGTAATATATATTTGGTACAAATTCTTACCATTTTGTGTCCATTTTCTACATACTAATTCAGTATTTCATAAGATTTGTAACCACTGTGCTCAATTACTTGCATATATAAACACTTTGCATATTGTGATTATCAAAACAGCTTTCCAAAAAGGCTTAGTCCTGTTATATGTTTAATATTCTAACCTTATAACCTCATGTTTAATATTCAACCTTCTAAAACCTACTCATCATTTAACTTATGGAAAATGCTAGTGATCTTTGAAATCTTCATATGAATAATTACATCCCAAATATAACTTTCCAGTAAGACATTTTTTTCCCCAATAAACTAATTATACATTTTGCTAAAAGAAATGTACCCAACTTTCCACATCTCATACACATACAGTATGTATTCCAGAGGCAATACATGGTTAATCTTGATGAAGACTCAGACTGCATTTCAACGATATACAATATATAAAAAAAAAATCAAAGAGTCTACCGTTCAATGATTCTGGAGAGGGGTGGGACCTTTCAACTAGCATCTCAGAAAAGGAGCCATACCCAGAATCCTCTGTAGAACTCTGTGTGCCAAACATTCCATAATTCAGCAAAAGATCTTTCTTATCTTGTATAAAACAGACCACAATGAACCCTGGGCAAGATCCAACCTGTACACAATGCCATCAAGCTGCAGCATCACTAGGCCGTATGATTTTGGTATTGCACTACATTAATATCATTTTGTACAAAACTCTACTCCTTGGTCAGCCTTGGCGTCACAATCACTCCTAATCCATGAACAGCGATATTTTGTGTAATCCCAGATGGCATTAAAGTGCATACTGTGAAATCGACTGCAACAGCCTATAGCACCCTGCTACCACGTGGGTAGGCGCCATGCTGTATGTTCTCAAACTAGAAAAAGTCAGTCTCTTTTTAAAGAATATGTCCAAACCTTTATTTAAAAAAATAGCAAGAATTCATTATTATTTTAGAATAAACAAGCCGGGCCTGTGATCGACTCTTTTATGCTATTAATTGTTCTGTTATATTTTAAAAAATTAGATGGTGTTTTTCTGCTTGTATCTCCCTTCTTTTTTCTCTTTCTTTATCTGCTTGTTTTTTTTTTTCTTTCTGTTTCTATGTTTTTCTGTATTGATTCTGAAGTAAACTGCTGTACCTGTTATGTTACTTTCATTTGTTCAATTGAGTATTATGCAACTGTAATGTTCTGCTTTTTGAAAATGAAATAAAGATTTATGTCAAAATAAATTCTAAACTTTACCATTTGAGTAAACTTACAAAGATGTCCACCTTTATATTTCAGTGGCCACAGTTTTGTGCGTCTTCACATTGCTCTGCCACTCCCCCACCTTGTAAGCCATTGTGCTGTGCAGGAAAGTGCAAAGAAGAACGATGTGGTCAAAAGACAATAATGGGTTGAATACCAGGAGAACAAGAATTACAGCAGTCAACACCAAAACATGAGAGCACTATCACAGTTGAAAAAAAAGAAAACTAAGGTATTGAGCCAGCAAAGCATTAACTGTGGTGAAAGGAAGAACTTGTTTTTCTGATTCTATGAACTCGGCTCTGGATATGACTTTGACGGTTCACAACTTCCGAGGACACGTCCCCAAAACAGGGGCTCAAAACACAACAGCGGAAACATTTCAGATCATTCCACAAAAATAAAAGCTAAGCCGGAAGGCAGAAAATACATGTCATCACCAAAATCTCTGGAATAAAAAAACCCAAAACTGATTGCAAATTTTTACGAGAAGTTCCAGGAAGGGTTGGAACAACTGAAGTAAGATAAAGTAGCCAACCTAACACCTAATAGATGGCAGAGTGACATGAGGATTAGTGCTGCTGCCGGATAGCTCCAGTAGAGGTTGAATCTCAGCCTGGTCAATGAGTGTGGAGTTGCTATAAGTTTATTCTCCAGTTATTCCAAAGATATTAATTTGCCTGACATGAACAAATGTTACAGTGGGCACTGCAATGGACTGCTCTACTTTTTAAGGATGGCTCTTGCCTTATGCCCAGCATTGCCACCACAGGTTTACTACAGAAGGTTCAGAAAGTAGATGGATTGGTGCAAGTTTGCATAATATTTCATTGCTAATCAAAATACAGGTTTCTTATTTTGAAGACTTTTAGGTTGGAGATGTTTGGTTAATTTGGGGGAATGAACTGTGGGAAAAAGTTATTAGACACCATTGCTGATAAGAGTTTAAAAAGACAGATGGTTTCATAATAGGAAACGATGGGTAGTGGGGGCATAGCTGCCTGAAGCCACAGCAAAGCTGTCCCTTTGGCCATTATAAGCTCTAAGAGACTCCCCCTTCCAACCAAAAAAGAATGACTGTAATTGTGATTAATTAGTTACGGGACCGAGAAGCAAACCCCTAACGTTGTGTTTCAGGATGATTCCCCTTTGTGGTGGTAAAATGTTTACAAGGACTTGTCTTTGACTTGGCTGGTTACTGCAAGAGTCTCTCCTGGGAAATGTGAGCCTCTCCTCAGACAGAATTATCAAAGATTATAATGAGACGTGCGACTTACAGACAGAGACAGCCACTGTTGACATCTGAGTACAAACCACGTTAAATATGTGTGACTTTTGCTATGGCTTTCACATTTTTTGAAATGGCACTTACACAGAAATACAAATTTAGAGAATTAAATAACAATACAATAGAGTTTAGGCTGAGGTGTCTGTTGTGCATGGTTTGCATGATTTTTTTCCAATGTTCAGATGAGTTTCCTCCATGTACCATGATTTGCTCCATCATTTTAAAGACGCCACTGAAAAAATAGACAGTTCTAAAGTTTAGTAATGGACATTTGGGTGTAGACCCTGTGATGATACAGACAACTTTGGTCTGTTGACTGTGGGAGAAAACCCAACATAGTGCGACTCTGAAACCGATAAGCAAGACAGAAAACTGCTGGATTTGACAACAGTCCTGATACTGACCGTACATGTGAAACGGCATTCAAATGTGTCTACACGCATCTCCTGAAATATATGCTGTACATACATCTTTAAATAAACAAGTATCACTGAACGTAATTAAACAATTCAAAGTTCTGGTATGCTGTCCGTAGTACAATGGTTAGTACCGAAAATGATCTCTCCTTCATGATGCTCACTCATTTTACCAACATATTTACTCCGGGACAAGGGTTAAATGTCATAAATGATATGTGTTTTTGAAATATTGCACTTTATTTGCCTCTGCTCACTTTCACCTCTCATATGCTTGTTGCTTTGCTTTTTTTTTATTACACTTTTCAGTATTTTCAAGGCACCACCTCAGTGTTTAAAATAAATGTGTCCATATTGGAAAACTCTGCTGAAATGTATTTCCAAAATATCACCATAATGTAAATGATTATGAAGAAAATGGACTATACCGTGAGAGTCAGAGTAAACATATCTTTAGCATTTATGAATGAAAAAAATCAGAGCTACTAATAATCACCATTCATTAACATGTCTGCCTTTGCTGCAGTATTATCACTAATTGATACAACATAAGTTCTATCAATGACCTTTAATTCAAACAAATTTTCTCCAAACCTCTTTAAAAACTGAGTGCTTCTTTCTTTCTTTCTTTCTTTCTTTCTTTCTTTCTTTCTTTCTTTCTTTCTTTCTTTCTTTCTTTCTAATATTGAATATTAAATTCAACAGTACATGTGCTGGAAAAGCTACCATATGAGAAATAGTGGCCCTTAAAGGGTTAAGTAAAAGATTGATTTTCACATAGTTGGTCCCACATTATCACTACTGTACAATAACGCAATAAAACACTGTTATATAAAAAGTTTCATTATCCAGTTAAAGGTC
Organism: Polypterus senegalus; assembly: GCF_016835505.1. NCBI lineage: Eukaryota > Metazoa > Chordata > Cladistia > Polypteriformes > Polypteridae > Polypterus > Polypterus senegalus. The sequence goes on from NC_053158.1 coordinate 33,381,278, forward strand.
TAAGAAAACAGTCAGTAGCACCCTGCAATAATATTGCATGTCCATATCAGATCATTTCATAATTCACATTATCATTTAAATTCTTATCCCATTCACCTAAGACAAGAAAAAAATCAATCCGGACAATAGAACAAATAATAAAAAGTACAGCAATCAAAACAAAAGTCCATTGCATTTGTTAATTTTTTTTTTTTTTTGAATCAGTTTGATTTGCCGATAAATGATAGTTCAAGCAAGTAACTCCGTAAGCGGTGAGGTACCTTGAGAAATACCAGAGGTCAATGATTCAAAGCAGCCAGTGTTCTTCGACACTGCAGAGGAAGGGGGCGCTTGGGTGTAAGGTCAACATTATTTCTATGGCAGCCAAAAAAAGGGGTTTTCATAAGCAGATACAGTGCAATGAAGAGGCATCGAGAAAAATAAGCCAAATTCCCTTCACAGGAAGCCGTCTTTGCTTCATGTGGTGCTGTCCAGAGGTCATTGGGATCAGTTTTGCTGTAAGATCAGGTTTTCAAGTTCATCAGCGGAGCGAAGGAGAAATGCAGCTGACTCTCTGTAGCCAGCAATAAGCTGCCTGACTGCATTGATTTCAGTGACATTCAGCTGAGGTCTGGAACTTGAACTGCTGGAGGGGCCTGAATTCTGTGCCGTTGTTCTCTTCATACTTAGATCAGTAGGCCCTATGAGTAGCAAAAAAGAAAAAAAAACATGTCAAAAGGTACAAATTGAATCTAATTACTTCCACATAGTAACTGTATATCCATTAATCTAAGTTCTGAACCCACTTATTTCATTTCAGGAATGTTGAGAGCTTGAGTCTATCCTAGAAAACATGTGATGGTAATACATGGGGGATGCTCACACTCACTTATACCTGGTTAATTTAGATTTAACAATCAATTCAATCTGCACATCTCTGAATATCCAGATAATATGGAGAGAATATGAAAACTCAGACAGCGACCACAACAGAATTCCACCCATGGCCCCCGAAGCTGAGAGGTAGGCATGCCAATCGCTGTGCCAACCTGCTTCCCCACTGACTCACGCAGGGTTAATTTGCACTTGCTGCATGTCCTTCTCAGAGATGTGGAAGGAAATGAGAAAAAGAAACAGAGAAACCCCACATTATGGCATTGCACACTGAAGCCTCACTCCTACACTAACTAGAAAATAGAAAACATTTATGTTGCAAGGAAGGCAATGTCCTGAAGTTTTGTATCACCACATTTAATATCATCACAGAAAACACGGTGGAACTGGAGCATCCACATACCAGTCAATGTATCTTATTATTAAATATACTGGAATATAACATCTCAGGGTAAATACTATCCCAAATTGCTAAATGTTACTGGTGTCATGCATATTTCTGTGTTGGCATGTTACATGGCATAGACTACCAGTCAAAAGTCTAGGCACATCAAGAAAATTTCACGTTTTAGGTAGAAATTGATACCTTTTTCATTAAGATACCACTGATTTAAAAATATAGCCAAGATACTATTAGCATTGCTAATGTTACTGTTTGAACTGACTGATTTTTATTTTATTATTCATTTTCAGTGGCTATGCCATCAGTGTCCTAATGGTAAGCTCTCTTAGCCTATCCTTAATTAGCCGTTTTAAATCCTAATTTGTTATAGTGTAACCTTTGTCATTTACATTAGTATCACATCACTGAAACCTGTTATTCTGTTCACTTGAGTTGCAAGGTATTGGCATTCCTGAAGTTCAGTTCTGTGTTCAAAAATGACCAAATTTAAACAGCCTTCTAAAGAAACATGCCAGTCTATAGTTTTGCTTTTTTTTGCAGCATGAGAGAAAAGGGCAAAATGGCCAGGACAAAAATGCAGGGACGGCTCTGATGCACAACTGCACAAGAGGAAGAGGACATCAGAGTCTTTAGTGTGAGAAACAAACACCTTACAGCTATCTCAGTTGGCTTCTTTCTTAACTAAACACCAAATACCAGTGTTGTCTGCAACAGTTGAAAAAATGATTCCAGAATGCTGGCCTTAGACACAGAGTCTCAAAGAAAAAGCCATATAAGAAACTGGCACACAACAAGAAAATGGGAATGGGCAAAAGACATTGGATGCCTGGAAGGGTGTATTATGGTCAGCATCCTAGAGTCATCTGTTTATTTAAGGACAAAGCCATATGAGGAGCTGTAAGACATGTGTTTCTCAAACTCTGATGTCCTTCTCCTCTTATGCAGTTGTATATCTTGGCCTTCCCCTTCTTTTTCTTTCTTGGTTAGATTCAGTTTGCCCTCTTCACTCAATAATAGATTTATTCATTTTTTAATTAAATCTTCAGTTTGACCTTTGCAATAACCTTCATTTTGCAATAAAAAAAGACTTTTCTGTTTCCAGAGAAAGCTGTTTCACTTTGGGCATTTTTGATCCCAGAACTGACCTTTAGGAATGGCACTACCATGCAATCCAAGAAAACAGAATGGCAGGTTTCAGCAGTGCTAATGCAATTACACAGGTTTCTCTAATAACCAACTAGCATTTATGCATGAATAATTAAGGACAAGCTAAGGGGGTTGAGAATTAGGACACTGAAGGAATGGCTGCTGAAAATTGGAAATAAAAAATTAAAAACTGATAATTTTGAACAGTAACAGTCATTACCAACACTAGTAATGTCTTGGCTGCATTTTAAAATCAATTTAATTGTATTTTGTAAAAAATGTATAAACTTTTAAAGCATGAATATTTTCTGGGTATGTCCAGACATTTGACTGGTAATGTACATGGGTAGCTGTTTTGACCAATGACCATTTTCATGGGAACACAAGCTCCTAAACAATTCCACTTGACATGTGGAATACAAATCACTGGTTTTATGGCATGCTAACCAGTGCTTGATACCATACAGTTTGGTGCATTGTCCATAAGACAGACTGAAATTAAAATGTTCTATCTTCAGATTTAAAAAATAAGCAGGAATACACACATCATTTATATTCTTGACCATGCATACAATACTCTCAATACAGACAGGAAAAATCCACCAGGAACAAGATCAGAAAAACTAAAAGACTTGCATGAGCTGGTGCCATATTTTGTTCACAGACAGACAGAAGTGGACCTTTGCAGTACATGGATTCTTTTACTTTGTCATTCACTTGACTTCTGCATTGTTTGCTGTTGCATTATTGAAAAGTAACATTCTTTGTTTTAACGGCATAATTATCTATCCCTGTGAATTAGAATGAACATGGCCATGAAAAAAAATAAGCACTCTCTCAGCCAGTCTTTAATTCTTTAACTTCTGTAACCTGTTGGAAATCTGATGGTGTGCGCCTTTGTTAGCAGAGCTTATTATATAGCGATGAAAGTTGTGAGAAAAAAGGTTTACTTTAGCATATTTAAATAAATTATTCAGAACAAATTTTCAAAATAATTAATTTTAATTGCTTTTCTACTCACTGAAGCATTATGATATATTTTTGATTGTTGCTCTTTTGCCAAAAATACCTGTGAAAACTTTGAAGATGAGGTTTAAACATTTCAGGGCAGACTATTGTTCATTGACTTTCAAAAACTAAACAACAGCTTTTCATCTAGCATGGGCAAAGCAGAGAAGAGAGATTAAAAGTTATAAGTAGCAAAAATAACTAATCTTTCTTTCTTTCTTTCTTTCTTACACAATGAGAGTGATAACAATGTAGAACAAGTAATGAAGAACCAAATTCAAAGTTAAGCACACTAAATTGTGGTACCACAATTAGACCCTATGAAAGATAAAAAACTAGAATTCAAACAATAATAACGTTGCTTGATGAATACCTAAGTCCACATAAATTCATATATTCTGAAGGACAGCAGAGGAGAATAAAGTCTAAGCGGTCTAAGCTCTCCTACACGTTGTTCCTCAAAATCCAGACTACCTTGTAGCACAGATACAATCCTTACTATCTTGTTCCTGTCTTATTATCTCCAGAACCATACGTAACACTAGGCTATCATATCCAGCGCACCAAAGACTGCTGAGTAACACATACATGTGTGTTGTTAAATACAAAGGACAACACATTTATTCCTAAAAATCATTGGTGATTATGATAGAGAGTTTTAAGATGGACACCAATATAATTTCAGAATGACTATATCATGTAGGAATTTGGAGAAACATGAAATTCACTTTTACAGAATTCAGTGTATGTAATCGCTTAATGAAGCTCATACCTTGCATCAGTGCAGCTGAGCTAAAAATATTTGCTGCTGATTTTCATTTTTACTCTGCATCTGATGCTTCTTGTTTCAAGGAAGAAGTCCAAGTGTGAACATAGAAAATTAATCTTTAGTAACATGTTGCATTTCATGGTTTAGTATACTTGAAGCATGTTGTCCACCATCTGGATATAGTTTAGTGCTCTGTAGTTGCCAAGAAAATTCTTAACAACATCCTCTAATGCATTCTGTGAGATTTCCTCCAGCCCCACTAACAGATCTTTGAACCAGCTGACATTAATGACATGTCTGATTTGGGGACCAACAAAAAATCCTTCTCGAATTTTGTTAACAGTTATTAGTATAAATATCGGTCTCAAAAATTGAAACCCTTCACCTTCCTTATTAATCATTTTTGTGAAATTTTTCATTAGTCCAAATTTAACGTGAAGAAGAAAAAATATCTTTGTTGGGTGAATAGGTGGTTTTTGTGCCACACTTTTCTGCCCTAAATGTTTATGGAGCGGCCATTTCTTTTTAATTTAATGAGACGCTTTAGCATGACAGTCCCAATTACAAATGAAACAACAGGACTCAATATAATTGGGCTGTAGTCCTAGTACAAGTAGCTGTCACTACTTTGCGATCTCCACAGATATTCCAGTTATAATTGTTGTACTGTATATGTACAGTGTGCATATAATATGAAAGGAAATTACAAAAATAGGTGATTGCAATAAAACCGTATGGGATTGGAAAATGTAAAGGTGATTTTTGTGATTATCAGGCCAAAATCAATATGATACTTCCGAATGTGTTCAGAATGCAGGCTCTTTGATGTTCAGTGATACCAGACACAAAATACAAAAACAAAATAAAAGCAGGCAACAATGAGGGTACAAATATAAAGAAACTCTACTCTTATTTAATTGTCAGTTTCTGCACCAAGGTTATTTTAGTTTCATTTTATAAATGAGTTCTTGTTTATTATACTATTTTCACAATTCAGTTCATGTTCAATTTAGTTTCAGCTTAGTTGAAGAACTTTTGACCATTTCTATTTAAGTTTTATTTTTGGAAACTTACCTCAATTAGTTTTTACATTGTACAGTTTAAGGGGATTGTAGAAACATTCTGATATGGCTATGAATGACTCAAAGTTATCTTATGAACATTTTATAAAAATCTCACTCACATTGTTGCAACATTTGTCTGTTCAAGGAGCAAGCTGCTCCATACTTCTCATTACCTTGGGAAGCAAGGTAATTCACAAATGCTCTAATGACATTCAATTAATTTATGTACCTGTTTTGTGCCTCAGTCAACTGATGGTAGTTTGTTGACCAACATAACCTGTCAATTCATCTTCTTTGGTAGGTTTGTGTTTTTAATCAGCATGTCATGGACCTCAACCTTTTTATAGATGTCTTTATGAGTGCATTTTAAGGTGTTTTTAAGTCCACCTTTTTTACCCTTTAACTGAATTGTACAAACCTGCCCGCTGCATCATCAATTCCGCATTTGCTCTTGTTACTGTCTATGCCATTCTTGAAGTATTTCCACACAGGGCCTTTCCATTCAACAGCAATTGTTTTTCGTGTGTCTATGTTCAAATGCAAGCTCTGTCTAGGCATACGATTAATAGTATATAGCATACTGTACATCTGGATTATTAAAAGGTCATTCAAACCTGAATTAAAATTATTAAAAAATCACAACCGTGTGCATGCATCAGAGTCTAAAAGCAGAGTTTCATACTAAAAACATTATTTCATTTTTTAACAAATAATTTTTCCATTGATCCATTCATCCCTGAATGAAGTTGCCTCATTCACCAGGCTCTAATCCAACAACATCAGGTGCAAGGCAGAAATCAAAACGGATGGGGGTGTTTGAGAAATGGTACACCATCAAGCAAAAGCATTCATCCACCTTCAAATCAGCTAACGACTGACAGCAAGTATAAGAAAATGTGTAGAATTACAGTTAAAAGAACTTGATGAGTGAGCACTGAGTTAAACACACCGAAGTTTATCTCCATACCATAATCCAGTGAGCTCCACAGTTCACTTTTTGTAACACATCAGTATGTATTTTTGTTTGCATATTTTAAAGAAATTACTTTTCCTGCTATACTCTTATACTCCGAATATTTCTGCAAATACAAAACATGATTTTGTTTAAATATTCTAATTGTTATTAATTGTGTCAACGTGGTGGTTGACCTGATTCCTCCTAAACTGCCATTTTAAAGCCTCAGATCAGACATTACGGTTTGGTTGAAATATTTCGTGATTGAGCTTTGCTTCACTACGTTAAAGTTACTTCAAAGTGAATAACCACACAAAGTTTGCAGAAAGAAAGTTCACAATAGATCACTTTAATGACAACGTTTAAAGGATTTACCTAAAGGCTTTCCATGTTAAGTTCTAACCTGATTGCTGAGTGGAGTGTTGCTGCGCTGTTCCTCATTTGTCAACTTTTGTTGCAGGATTTCCTAATTCAAAGTGTTCTACTGGAAAACGTTGTGCGCTGAACCATAAATTAGGTGTGGCTGCAAATGCACACAAACACACACACACATGCACATGCATCAGAGAGAACACCATTCAGCAGTAGACTATCGACTATTTAAAAAAAAATCAAATTTAAAAAAATTTAAAAAAGACCTATTTCATTTGTATCCATTTTAATTTTATTTCAGTTAGCTTTCAAGTATGTGGTTTTAATTAAAGTTTAGTTTTTCATTTAACTTTTTATATTGTTTAACAGGGTCCTTTTTTAGTTGTTTTAGTTGCATATTTTGATAATGATAATAACATACATTACTCTGCACAGAATTATGAGGATGATCTCAACAGTATGAGGTACTCCGTTTTGTTCCTGAAGGGCCATGCATTGTTTTAATGATTGGCAGGTTTACAAGTTTCTGCACCTCCTTGTTTTATTACAAATAGTTGAAATGCCTGAAGAAAGCTAAGTTTAGGAACGTTAGTTATCTGCACATTAACACTTTGAATGCGATCTACGAGTTAACTCGTATCCCATTGTGCCTGTCAAGACGTGACAAACCAGAGAACTCTTACTTCAGTATACAACCACTATAGATGCAGCCACCATGCTGGTGAGCTTTGCTGCCATGTGACAGTTACCTATTATAGTGCGGCCATCTAGTGGATAGCCATAGAATGTTTGTTTTTTGTGTGGCAAAAGCTTGTGGTATAAAGCCGTTGAAGTTTTGAAACGACTAAATTTATTGCAAGTTGAGTATTTTGATGATAATGACTGTGATGGGGGTAACGACAATCAATTGCATGGTATGGAACCTATAGGATCCGATACTAATTTTCTTAATGATACTAAGTTTCTTAATGACAAGGCATGGAACTTGTCAAAAATGCCTGGACAGCACACAAGGTACTGCTGCCCACTGAATTCAAACTGTGCCAAATGTGTTGTGTGCAACAAGCACATGTTATATCTGTGGCATATGTGCTTCTAAGCCTATACTCTGCCAGGTGCCATGCTTCTAGGACTCTCATTCAAATGCAGACTTTTAGTCATGTTACTGGTGAAAATAAAGTAATACTTTCTTGACATGTTTGGCAGAGTTACTGTTGTTAATAAAACCATTGCTGTTAAATACATTACTTTATATTTTTATTAGTTTTGATAGTTTGTTATCTATCATATATGCATAGAACTGTACTGTAGTAATAAATGGTCCGCAGTCATTGAGTTAAGGATCCTACATGCATTTAAGTGGACCAGTGCCAGTTCAAACTACCACTTTTAGTCCTCTAAAGAATGTGTACAAATTATCAGTCACAGCTGCATATTGCTGAACAGTTCTATAAAGTAAAGTATTAATAAACAAGGACCCATCCTGGGCTTGTTCTTAGTATGGGCTTAATGCTTCCTAGACTGGCTCAACTTGCTACAACAATGTACATCACAATAACTGGATACTAAAAAAAAAGAATACAAATACTTAAAATGAAATGGCTGAGTACTAAGACTTAGCAAAAGGTAAAATTAACAAATTGCATTTTCACAGTCTGCAAAAAGAGGTGGTGGGTGTCTGCAGGAGCAAAGTATAATCACTGTATGACAATACTATCCTGTGCAAACCTGTCAACCACAGCAGCCATATGCAGATACACAGCAATAATATGGCCTTTTCATACTTCAGGATATGTCTGGTTGCATCGATCATCTGTTCTGGTTTCTCTTCGGCAGTCCTTTCTCTACCACTATGATAGCAGGTTCACGCAGTGGAATATGTTGGCTTATTTTACCACAAATAAGATGCTCTATAGCCACGACTAAATGTATAATGCTTGGAATTTCTATTCCGGGTAAACCTGGCATAGATTTTCCCAAGAAGACTAGTAGTGTAATGTAAGTAGTAAGATCACAGATACAAGGATCCTAAACAATGTTCTTGCACAGGACTTCCCATTATTCATGGTAGAATGAGGATTCCTTCACTACAAGAAGACTGCATGATAAAATTGATTCTTCAGATTGAGAGGAGTTAGTTGGGGTGCTTTGGGCATGAATAGGGCACCTCCTATAGGGGGTCTACAAGGTATACAAGGCCCCCTCATCTTAAAGCAGACATAAGGGCAAACCAAGAAGACTACGGAAAAACTGGGTCTCTTGGGTATTTTCATAGAAAGTTTTGTCAAAGACTTGCATTGCTATGTCATATTCAGTGTGTTGCCATCACAGTCTTAGCCAGGAAAAATGGATCACAAATGAAATGAAGTGTAGCATTGAGTCTAGGCTCAGCAATAAGGGGCAGTATATTGCTTTCCATTCCAATCTGATACAACATTTATCTGTTGTTCATCTTTGATTTTTTTCTTTTTAGTCTGGCTGTTAACCTGTAATAGTCTATGATATTCTTGTTTACTTTATTATCCATCCATTTTCCAACTCGTTGAATCCGAACACATAGTCACGGGGGTCTGGTGGAGCCAATCCCAGCCAACACAGGGCGCAGGGCAGGAAAAAAATCCCTGGGCAGGGCGCCAGCCAACCGCAAGGCACACACACCCACACACCAAGCACACACCAGGGACAATTTAGGATCGCCAATGCACCTAACCTGCATGTCTTTGGACTGAGGGAGTCCAGTTACATTACTACATTATTGTATGGACAGGAAATAAACTGTAAAATTAATCCTTAAATGACAGCTTAGCTGGTGGTTGCCATTACTGTGAACCCATGCAAGCTATGATGTCTTACAGTGAAACATCTTAGTCTAAAGTGTCTGAGGTGTCACCATAACATGCTAGTAATTAATGTTCTGAGTTTGATGATTATAGTTAATAAAGGAATGCCATTAAATATTGGCTCTAAAGCAATAATGGCAAATACTTTATATGAATTATTTTCTATTACTGTATATTTTATGGACATCTTTACCTAAGTACATTTTTACAGTTTATATATCATATTTTATACTTGCTGCCAATACAAGTTAAATGATCTACTTGGTGTTAAAATGAGACATAGTTCAAAACTGAACCAGTGATTGTATAATTTAATGTTTGGCCACTGTGCCACCTTCACTGCCTGTGACTATGAGACGCAGTTAAATATTGATTTTCTTTTAGGATGCAATGAGTTTGGTATTTATATCAATGATTTAGTAGAACAGACTTTCATTAACAATGGACTCTGCATCAATATTGTGATTGAATGAACAGAAGATAGTGACCATAAAATGAAAAGTCAAAAGAAGCAGGTGTTTTGAATTGAAGACACAAACATGGTGAAAAGAAGTTGGAGGCCTCCAAAACTTTCCAAAAAGCAGACCATGACCTTCACTGGCCAGAGCAGAACAAGCTTACTTGAGACCAGCTTGGTCCTGACAACTACAGATGTGTCCCAACCTAGCAGACCCCAAAATGGGAAGAAGGCTTTGAAAATTCAAAAAGACTTTACAGTTCTTGGAATATCAGAAAATGCCATAGAAACTCAGACTAGTAAAAACAAGAATATTTACAAAGGAAAATTTTGATGTATTACAAAAATACAATATAAAAAATGCTCAAAAGACTAGAAAGGAAATTTTAACGTAAACAAGTGCTGATATGAAATCCATGGGCGAAATCTAAAAACAGAAGCATAAATTCAGAACCGGAAAGTATCATAAGAAAATAATACTTACAGAACTCTAACAACTCTTAATGATCCACTGGCTGGGTCTCTCACTCTAACCTCTTGATAAAGGTAAAGGGAAGACCCAGCAGCAGTGGGGACATGACAGTGGCCCCACCCCCTGGGGTTCCACCCACAAAGTGCACAGAATGGGAGGAAGTTCAACAACATAGTACATAAATATTAAATAAACCAACACAATAGAAATTTCATAAAATATGAAAACAATTATTTAAAAATAAACAAAAAATCACATTGCAACTGCAGATAAATACAAGCCAGAGGATAAAACACTGGCTATAATACAACAGTAGGCAGACTTCTTGTAAAGATGTCTTCTTGTACGTGACAGACAACAGATGTAATGATTGCAAACAATATGGCCACAGACATGCAATGACACTCACAAAATTGCAGTGGCCACCAAAAAAAACACAAGACAAAATAACTCAAACAGAAACTCAGAATAATGATAAAATAATCTGAAAATTACAAAAACAAAGTGCAAGAGTACAGAAAAATTTTAAATTGAGAAAATAAAATTCCTAAACCAAACTTACAACACTCTGTTTGTATGGTTAAAAATACAGTACTTTCTGAATGTCATGTCCCAGGTTGAACTGTGCTTTTAATCATGCCTTCTATTTACAGTTGCTTACAGTTGCTAATAACAATTATTCACACATTGCAGGAACAGGTATCAGCTGTAATTATCCTTTTATGTAATGAGAATCCTTCAAATCTGGCAGACCTTGACTTTAAGACATGATCCTAGCTTCTTCTTGTCCTGTTTCATCTAGCGTTTCTCTCCTGGCTGGCATCCAAAGTCATTTTTTCTTGTCTATTCTGCCATTTATTTAAGTTAATGTTTCCTTATTTATTATGGGCATTACGGTTTATTTTTGCCTGTGACTATAAAATGCCTGGGTTATATCCCGTGTGCTTTGTGGGAATGGAATATTCCACATGCGGCCACCTGCAAATCACTGCTAGGAACTTCTCTCTTCCCTATGAATCCAGTCAGCTCATTCTGAATGTGCTAGGGAGTGGAGTGTTGTACTTGTGTTTCTATTGTGCTTATTGTGATTTCCTGGATTTCTGAACCTGTGCTCTGTTTTCGACTTCACCTTGGGATTCTGTATTGGGACTGTGTTTGCGGTGTATTGCCTTGTCTTCTTAGGGCATTTCCTTTTGTGCTTTAAGGAGCTTCTTGTGCTACAGAGCATTTTTGTGAAAAAAGAAAAAACATTTTATTTTAAAGAGATTCTTCAAGGCTGCTTTTGTATCTAGTCGGGGCTTTAATGGCAGTCCCCCCTAGAGGGCAATTTTGGAATTTGGGACTTATTTGCTTTTGGGACTCCCGGCTCACACCACTTGCATGCTTTGCATTATTGATCATGTCATAATTTGGACAATTTTTGGATGGAGTTCTGGACAGTGATTGTTACCTTCTTGCCTTTGCTCTACTTTAATGGGGTGCTCAGGCTACAACATAATCATCTCTCACAGTCAAGTGTTTTGAATCCCATTTCACCCAGTGGGAGAAGTAATTGGTTTTCACCAAAAAAATGTCTGCATTCTCCAGCTGTCCAATATTCCAACTTAAATCCAAAGTTAAATCGATACCATTGCTGCTCATCTTTATCTTAATATGGTTGTACAGTATGTCATACAGTGTCAGCCTCATAACAGGAGTTTTCTCCTGAGGACAATGGCAGAAGATTCTAGCTTTAATAACGTTTGCAATGTGACACACTAGAAACTGACCGTTGACTAATACGGTAAGTAATGCATTCTGCTGTCATTTCTTCAGGTGTAGATGGCATTAACACATAAAGAGAAGATGGAAATACAATCTCCTGGTGTGTATGTTTATATCAGTATAGATTTTTTAACTGCATAATATTGCTATCATCATTTAGGGTTGATCGGTCCCTCTGACATAAAAAAATGTGTTAATCAGGTTAATTAGCAGCTCTAAAATGGCATTCAGCATATTAGTGTGTATCTGTGCATATAAAGAACAAGCACCACTTCCACAAAATCACTCCCACCTTGCATCCAATGGGGCCAGGGTAGTATTTTATTTTTTTATAGATAGGCACCAGCTATTCACTGAAGAAATTAGTCTAACTGTCCTAATGAAAGCACTCACTGGGGCAAGTTCAAAGTCAAATTTTAAATTTTCATTTGCATTTTATTCATGGGTGTATTCTCCAAAAGAGACAAAAAAAAAGAGAAAAGCTTATAGCAAATGGTTTATTCATGAAAAGTTTGGCAAGGCACATTTATGGGGTTTGAACAGATATACTGAACAATCAAGTAGTCTCCGTCCAATATAGCATCCTTCATTAGAGAAGGGGGCTTCTACATGTGTAGTACTGGTTCACATTTATTAAGTTAGACGGAAGGCAAGCAAACCAGTGAAATTCTTAGAGATGCAGTAATTTGGGGAAAAAGAAATTGAACCTGCAGCCTTGTGTCTCTAATTCAAGTTCATTAGTCACTGCGCCACTTTGTCAAAGCCCGTCAGCAGTCCAAGCTGACATCTACTAGATCTCTACTTAAAGGAAGGCATTAGACTTTGAACTGAAACATGTTAGGATTTGTGGCTGCTCACTTATGATAATGCACTTTGAAATACATCAAATGATTTCAGTTGTATTTATCTTGAGAGTCAAAAAGACATGTATATTTCACATAAAAGGAACTTGTGTTACGCTCATTTACGGGTTAATACGCTGGTGACAATCTCCAAATCTTAGATCTATTTGATCTTAACAAAATAATTCGAGTGTTCATCTTTAACATGTCACGCTCTGCTTCTTTTTGTGCAGGCTGACTGTTTCAAAGCAGTTTATAGATGTCTGACAAAATGCTGAACTTGATACGGCACATATGACCTTAATGATTTTTTTTAAACTAAAACCTCAGACATTTAATTTTAAAACACGTGTTTAAAAAATCTGCTGAACAACGCTGCAAGTATTCAAAAATAAAGTGTCCCTGGGAATCTCTCCAAACACACATTAATGCTACGTAGTTGAAACATTTATCACTAGAACTGTTATTTAATAAAGTAAAAGCACAAGTAAGGGATGTTTACAGAGAGAACTCAAAGTAAAAAAGCAATGCTTTTCTCATGACAATCCAGTGGGGTGGCTTTCCCACTTCCTTACCTCCTAAGACTTTGTTAAATGGTGCGACTCAAACCACCTACATCTGAACACAAGCAAAACCAAGGAGCTGGTGGTGGATTTTAGGAGGACCAGGCCCCTCATGGACCCCGTAATCATTAGAGGTGACTGTGCAGAGGGTACAGACCTATAAATACCTGGGAGTGCAGCTGGATGATAAATTGGACTGGACTGCCAATACTGATGCTCTGTGTAAGAAAGGACAGAGCCAACTATACTTCCTTTGAAAGCTGGCATCCTTCAACATTTGCAATAAGATGCTGCAGATGTTCTATCAGATGGTTGTGGTGAGTGCCCTCTTCTATGCGGTGGTGTGCAGGGATGGCAGTATAAAGAAGAGGGACGCCTCATGCCTGGACAAACTGGTGAGGAAGGCAGGCTCTATTGTAGGCACGGAGCTGGACAGTTTGACATCCGTGGCAGAGCGACGGGCACTGAGCAGGCTCCTGTCAATCATGGAGAATCCACTGCATCCACTGAACAAGATCATCTCCAGACAGAGGAGCAGCTTCAGCAACAGACTGCTGTCACCATCCTGCTCCACTGACAGACTGAGGAGATCGTTCCTCTTCCACACTATTGCGACTCTTCAATTCCACCCCGGGGGGTTAACGTTAACATTATACAAAGTTATTGTCTGTTATACCTGCATTTTTATCACTCTTTAATTTAATATTGTTCTTATCAGTATGCTGCTGTTGCAGTATGTGAATTTCCCCTTGGGATTAATAAAGTATCTATCTATCTATCTATCTATCTATCTATCTATCTATCTAAAACACCACAAAGGAATCCTCATCGCCGCAAGTTATTTCCTGACTGGACTCCTGCATCTGTTCTCCATCTTCCTGCCAATAGGCCAAACTGTCCCTAGCACCAAATTCAGATGATTTATAAAATGCTTTCCAGGGTTATTTGCCATTTAGGCCACAGAATTCGAATAGAGTCCTGCTCTACTGTTGGACATCTTACTCACACCGGCGTCTAGTGTCCCCTGAGGCAAGTACACTCTGCTGCAGTCTTTAAAGCCTCCGGGTCAGCAAGACTGTTTAGAACTTCATGGTATCCCCTAACCTTATCAGGGCAAGTTGTCTGGCACAAGACAGCTTAATGGAGGTGCGCAGGTGTCCTGCCAGTCTTGTTACTCCCCTCTCTTAACTCTTAACTTTTCCGAGAGTTCACTTCCAGAACTCACCCTACTTCATGATCACATCTTAGTTCTCCCTGTGTTATGATTCTGTACATTGGCTCATTTTGTATGTTTACTTAAGGATGGTGACTTCCCAATAGGGGCTTTTAAGGTGCTGATTCTAATTTTTGTATTTTTTTATCATAGAAATTGTTATCAGTTATTAGAAATTATTTGGCTGCATTTTCGCCACCATTTTTTGTGTCACCATCATCAAGATGCGACACTGGTTGCTGTGATATGCGCTTCTATAAGTTACACAGTTGACATCATCAGTGTGCTGCGTCAAGAGCTGGTGGTTCAGACATTAGTTTGTGGATTTAAAGAAACACCTGTTTGTGCTTCTGTGACTTTTGCTTGGATTTCTCTAGGTGTAGATTTGGGTACTGACGCTCCATAGGACGGATCTTTGATTTTGATGTTTTGCTTATTTACATTGCCTGTCCTGGTCACCCCTTTAAACTTAGTAGCCCTTCCAGTGCAAGGATAACATCCTGGCAGTCTGTGCCTTCTAAACTGTAGTGCAAGGAATTCTACCCATCAGTGTGTTTATTACTTGGACCGTCCTCTGCCCTGTGCTATCCTGGTAGCTTTGCTAATATTAATACCTTACAGTGTTTTTAAATGTACCATCCATTGGTGCCACTTTGGATACATTATTAACACTCAAGTCTTGGAAGCAAATAACATTCGTGATTCATAGAACATGCATGTATGGAATACATAAAACGTAAAACAGAACTTGCTTAATACATACATTTACTTGACAAAAGTTTTCTGAGGTTTTTCGGGTAAGGAAGAAAGAAGGTTTGAAGTAAAGTAGTTCTACTTTCTAATCAAGGTGCCCGAGAGTGGTGACGTGTTAAAGTCTGTACATGTCAAAGTAATGATCCTATCATTGTAATAAGAATGAGTGGCTATCATCGATTTTATAGATTATTAACCACTGCCCATCAGAACATGTTCACTAGGCCTGCCATGTCTGCAACAATAATCATATTTGACCATCTGTCTGGAAAAGCCATGTAAGTGGGCAATGGAGCAGAAGGTGACTGTACTTTAATCTTACGTCTGAGTTTATGGCAAAACTTTTATATACTAAACCATGTACCTTGCAAATTATGTATGCATTTGGTGGCTTTCCTTATAGTTCAGACTCATCACCATCCTTTGCCTTGGTTGCACTTCTCTCTGTTTGGAAACGTGTGTCATTTATCTCTGCCCTCTGATCTGCTGTTGGTTTACCATTAATTGCCTTTTAAAGTCTCTTTCTTTGGATACTTATGTGATCAGAGGATAACTCAATGGTCCTGACAGCATTGGGGTATTAGTCTAGTTAGTCTGATGCCTTCTCACGGTTATCCCATTAATAACATTTGCTGGAGGAATTTTTTCTGAATTCTCTTCCTCCATGAGAGCAGGTAGATCTTATTTGGGATTTATCGTCAACGTTACATTAATCGGCTGTACCGCATATTATAGTTTTAACAGAATAATTCTGAAGAATGTCTATTTTTTGTTGTTCTTCAATTTATTCCACTTATTTTGATACTGCAATTAAATATAAATCAATTTCACCGTTTCTTTCCACAACAGTAGAGTATAGGAAGTAAAATCAAGAAACTGTCTATTAAACTTATGATCTGTGCAATGTGAATCCTCACAAGATTTTTTTCATCAATGAAGATGCCCAAATATGACAGTATTCTTTTATTAATCATTCATTCTAATAAACTGGAGCTAACAGATAATCTGAAAACTAAAATTGCTGTTTCAGTGAAGCTAAACATCTATCATTCCTAAAGCACAGTTCAGTCAGCATTGTTGATTGACTGGAATTATCCCTAACAATGGACTAAACAAACTTCCACCCACTTATTATCTTATCGTGACTAATACAATGCTATCCACTGCACCAAAAAGACAACTGACAATATAAACACTATAAGTCTACAGTATGTGTGTGTATGAACATGTTACTAGGAACATTATGTTAATGCTGGGTAGGCTCCCCTTTGCTCTCATAACAGCCTCAATTCTTCATGTCACGGATACCACAAAATGTTGGAAAGATTCCTTTGAGAGTCTAGTCGATGTGGACATGATTGCATCACATAGTTTCTGTAGATTTCTCAGCTACACATTCATGCCCATCCCATCCCAACCCATTCTTCCACATAACAAAGGTGTTCTACTGGATTCAGATCTGGTGATTAGGGAGACCACTGAAGAACACTGTACTCAGTGTCATGTTCATGAAACCAGTCTCAGATGGCTTTACTTTGTGACGTGATGCATTATCATGCTGGAAGCAGCCATTAGAAGACGGGCCAATTGTGGCCATGAAGGGATGCACATGGTCAGTAACAAACAGATTGTGGTATTCACGATGATTGATTGGTATTAATGGGACCAAAGTGTGCCAAGAAAACTTTCCACCTACCATTACACCACCACCACTAGCCTAGACGGTTGACAAAAGGCAGATTGGGTAGCAGGTCACATATTCAAAAATAACATGCCAAGTATTTGCATATGCTGTATTTGTTAAAAGCAGGGGTCCTCAATCATGGTCCTGAAGGGCCGCAGTGGCTACAGGTTTTCATTCCAGCCAGTTTCCTAATTAGGACTCGGTCCTTTCTGATAATGAAACTTGGTGTGTAACTCTATGTCTTGTTGGCCCTTTCATTCATCAAAGACAAACTTTAGTTACAGTGTAGATCAGAGGTCCTCAATTACAGTCCCATAGGTCCGCAGTGGCTGCCAGTTTTAAATTCAACCAATTCTTAATTAGAACATATTAATTTACTACTACAGCAATACATTTTGGGCTTAATTTACAATTCAGAACCCTTAATTGCCTATTTTAGTTTTTATTAGCTGCATTTAAGTTTTAATTGTTGCCGGTTTTCTTAACCAGACATCCATCCATCCACCCATTATCCAACCCGCTATATCCTAACTACAGGGTCACAGGGGTCTGCTGGAGCCAATCCCAGTCAATATAGGGCACAAGGCAGAAAACAAACCCCGGGCAGGGTGACAGCCCACCGCATTTAACGAGATATTGGTTAATAATACAATGCACATAACCAATAAACCAGCAGCTCTCCAGCTAACGTGCTTCCTTTTAAACCTTTGCGCAGGCACCATGAAGTATCTGTGTTAAAAAACATTCAGAAATAAATGAGAGGGGAATTGGAAGGACTGTTAAATGTAAATCTGTTCTGGTCCACAAAACATATGGATAATGTTCTCTGAGAAGGAAACTCTATATTTCAATCTTGAAGGAATGAAAGCACTAACAAGACAAACAGTTAAATACCAAGTTTCATTACCAGCAAGGACCGTCTTAATTATGAAACTAGTTGGAAGGAAAATCTGCAGCCACTGTGGCCCTCCAGGACTGTGATTGAGGACCCCTGATCTAAAGCATTCATAAAAGCAAATGAAGAATAATTTAAAGAGTCTGTTTAAGGCAAGTCACGACAGCAATCGTTCCCAAGGTCAGTCATGGGGGACCCCGGTGGTTGAAGGATTTTGCTTTTACTTCTGATTTTCACTGGAATACTAACTTAATCAAGCATGCTGTTATTTCCTAATAACTATATTTAACTGTCAATAAAGAAATTATGAAACTACACCAAATAAATAATAAACACTTCATCACGTCTCTGAAATATTAGGCAGAAATCCATACAACAAAGCAATGAACACCTTCCACTTTAAAGTGATACATTTAGGGTAATTTAGTAATTCAATGTCTTGATATTTCCACTCCCTCTGAGTTATGGTCGCTGCATTCATAGTGAACTTTCTCTGACTCACAATAGTTACTCTGAAATACGGCTGATGTCTCCTGAGGTTCGTAAAAACAGAAAATTTACAACAGCTACACATGCATTTTTTTCTCCTTTCCCAACTTTTATAGTCAGAGGTAGTTTAATATAGCACCTGCATATCCGCATACTGTAAAGGAGGTGATTTCCTAATGGACACAACTTTGAGTTTGAATTTATTTTTATTCTATTTGCCTTTCCCATTAGTAAAAGGTCCTCCATGCTCTACCCAATGTTGGAGCAGAAGCAAAGAAAACATCTGCAGCCGTCCATCAAGTTTCAGTACAATTGAGTTTGTAAGGTTGTGTTAACAGTGTGTGAGGCAGTTTTCCATCAAATTATCTTAAGCTTTTAAGGAGCTCATTATATTTTGAAAATGAATATACTTTTGTTCTAAGTACAAACTGTGAAAGTCTCTGGCTATTCAGAGTCAGTGCTAATTTCACTTCCTTTAACTTTTTAAGTTCATCTTTAAACCATTATCCAAGTTAGGTCTTGATGTATGACAGATATATTAGAGTTGAATCTGCACATATTTATTATTATTATTATGCTTGTATATCTGAACTATTTGAGTCAGGAATTACAGCAATTTCAGGCAGCAGAAAAGTGCAATAAAAGACTATGTAAGTGTGGAATATAACTCAAAAAAGGTTACTGCTCATATTCGACATTGCATTAGTGAAATGGCATTTATTCTGTGCAATCAAGGTTATTACCTTCCAAAAAAGATACACTGCAAAAGCACAAAAAAAAGCCTTAATAGAAACATTCAAAGAGGTATTCATTGCTCTGAGAGGTTTGGAAGCTTCATTTTTTCATTTAGGAACTTTTCTGAAATCTGCTAGAGGTGCTTAAAATGCCAGTTGGCTAGCAGTTTAGTCATGTGGCTATCTGGGTAGACTATAAAGGTTCAATGTTCCTCATTGTAACACTATGAAAGACACTTTACAACACAGGAATCATTTTATGATGATCTGGTATTCAGTCAACTGAATGGTCACTTGCCTTATTCTTCCAATTTCTCCAGAATAACATTACGTCAGGTTTTGAAGGTCTCTAAAGCCTCACTGTCTGCCACACTATTTGGTAACTTATTCCAAATATCCATAGTTGACCGTGTAAAAAAAAACTTTCAAGTGTTTGTATCAGTGCTTTACCTGCCAGTAGTTAAGTTTTATAAATCTACATTATAATACGTAGGCAGCTGCCCTCCAGGTATCAAACACAAAGCTTACACTGATCAGTTAAAATACTGATCATTAAAAACAAGTGGCTTCTAAGGTAAAGCAGGGATGTTAAATGCTGGTCTTACTGGATCAAAATGTTGGCAAGTTTCTGTTGGAACCAATTTCTTAATTGCAGCCTGGTGTGAGCCTTTTGTTAATTTTCAAATAGAATTCACTTTCCTATAACAAGTTTTTAGCAAAATGCTCCTGATATACAGGTGGATCTGCACAAAACCAGCCAGGTTTATGAGATTTTCTTAATAGAACTTTAAGGACTCTAACTGTATGTAGGCAGCTTCTAGAAAGTGGTCTAATTTCATATGACCAGCTCAGGTTTAGGGTACTGCGATTGGTTAGTCCTGGGTATGAGCCCTGGGGTCAGACATTGCCTGTGCTGAGTCTGCATTCTTGCCCGCTATCTCAATGGATTCTCCTCCTGGTATTCAGGCTTTCTGTCCACATCCCAAGTAAAAGTGAGGGCAGCTGCACCTTGTGTTGGAATGGTGCCATGTAAAGGGTCACCTCTCACCTTAGGCACTATGCAGCAAACATAGGTATTAGCTCTTGATGAGCACAACCTGAATAAGATGGTTAGGAAATAGATAACTGAACAGTGCACATGTAAATTACACTTTACTGTCCATTAGTGTTACAATTATGTTCTGTGATAATTGGGGCTGCTCTAGTTCATTAAAAATGCCTGCTCAGTTAATGGCACTCTGTAACAAATGTCCAAAAATGGGCCAGAAGCTTAAATTCAGAGAACAATTACTGGGTGAGTGAAGAAATACGTTATTGTTGCAAGTGTTATTACCCAAAGGGTCTTTAGAGGTGCGTCTGTCAAAATGAACACTACGTCTATCTTTTCTTTAAATCCAAAGTTTGGATGTCAGTTCACGTGCGCTGTCATCTTTTATAATGGTGGAGTCCTATTTTCAGTATCACTTTAGATTGGGTTTCCTTAATTATGCTCTACTTACTGTGGTATTACCTGTATAATTACAGTGTAACTAAGTGTTATTATCTTGTATTTACTATGTAATACAGTGTAATGCTATAAGTAAGTACCCAATAGTACCGGTAGTTGTTATTCCACAATTTTTATAAGAACATACAGTATGTATATAAATTGTGGAATAACAATCACAACTGAGTGGTTAACTATAGCATCACAGGTAATTACACGGTAAGTACAGCGTAATTAAGGACACCTAATCTAAAGTGATACCCATGTTTTTTGCCCAAAAGGCAGCAAAAGGGCAATGTTGCCAACAATGAAAGTAATACCTACAACAGAAAACACAAGTGATGATGTCATTAAAAAATAACAGTAAAAATAAATAACAATAAGAGCAGCAATAATAAAACATGCGAAACGAAAAGGATTCAAGACGATGCCAATTGAGGTCCTAATAAATTCTTTGTTGAGTTTCATATACGCCAAAATTGTCCAGAGTTCAAGTCAAGGGAGGCTATTCTTAAAATCCATAAAGCACCAGTGAAACCACATCTGCAATTAATGAAGGTTTTTTTTTTTTGCTTTACATGCTGCAAAAACAATACAGGAGTGTTAGCAGAAGTGTAAAGAAGGATGGCATGATACAAGCTTTGAGAAAAAAGCTGAAAGAATTGAATCCTTTCTTCTAAAATAACTATAACAAGATGTCATGACTATACATCACAAGTGAGTTGTGGTTTCTGATTTAGCAACTTATTAGGAGACTGTTGCCAGTTTAAGTTAAATCATCTTGACAAAGAAGATAGTAGTAGCCAGCAGGGCTGGATTAAGACCTTTAGAGGCCCTAAGCACTTAAAATATTTTGGTGCCCTCATATATATGAGCAATACTCACTCTCAGCGGATGACTGAGCGGAACAACCAAGACAAGAATGATCATGTGTGCTTTGGTGATCAGTGTAGCAGTTACCAGATTTTAATTTTGTTGTGTTCCCAATATTAATATATATACAGTATAATTAACCTCTATTATTATTATTATTATTATTATTGTATATACTGTATATCTATGTAATTTTTTTTATTTAAGTCGGGAGCCCCTTTTTGTGGAACCTGGTTCAGCTGTACCATTTGCAGTTTTGCACTATAAAGTTCATGATAAATCCGGCAATGGAAAATTTCTGTGGTGCCCCCCCTTCCCTTGATGCCCTAAACAGATTCTTATTTTGCTTAATGGTTATTCCAGCCCTGGTAGGCAGTTTGTGCTTGCTATTGGAGGACTCCACTACACATATTTGGAAAAGTGCATGAAACAATTTGGAATTCCTTCATGAGTGCAAAAGAAAAAATAATAAAGTAGGAGAATAAACAAAATGTTTAAAAAGTATGAGATATCATTCAACAATTTTGAATCAAGACTGAGTAAAATTCAAATGAATAACACTTCATAAAATAGTCATGTCATTTTCTAACCCGCTTATTACAAACACGGGTTGCATAGGCAGGGTTTTGTGCTGGAGCCTATCCCAGCTAGCATAGGGTGCAGGGCAGGAACAAACCCTGGACATGGCACTGGTTTGTCACAGTGTGAACACACACACACACACACTAGGGCCAATTTAGCATCACCAATCCACCTAACCTGAATGTCTTTAGAAAGTGGGAGGAAACCAGAGGACACGCAGGAAATCCACGCAGACATGGAGAGAACATGCAAACTCCACGCAGGGAGGACCTGGAACGCAAGCCTCTTTACTGCAAGGCAGCAGTGCTACCACTGCGCCACTGTGCCTTCCTTCAATTAGTGCCCTGATGTTAGGGCTGGGCGATATGACCTCAAATGAATATCATGATCATTTAAGCCATTTAAATCAATTATTATAAATTTTCAAACATTTTTAACAATCCTAGTTCTTAAATGTCACATTGTTAACAGTGTTTACTTGTAATAGTATCTACACTGGTGTATCACATTATAAGATTAAATATTAATGCTTTAAAATTATGCTTCGTTTCATTGTCATTTTATGGAAAATTGTAGCATTTTTCACAAAACATATTTAAACTTTTGAATATTTGTGAAATGCAAACCAGTTCAATGTTTATATGTTGTGAGGGATGACTAGGATGCCTCCATATTAGAAGGACTGGGTGAGAGAACATGCATACGGCATTGCCTCCCTTGGAGCACTAGATGGCAGCCCCATGGTTTCCCACTGGGCTTCATGGGAAATGGAGTTTTGTGATTCAGCCCTCTTGGGTGCCATGGGTGCTGCGGGGTCTTGGGAGCCCTATTTCGTGGGGCTCCAGCCTTACCTGGCAGTGCTGCCAGGCCAAGCCTTTGGGACTCCGGAAGGACAGTATTTCCGGGGATCACTTAAAAGGAGCTGCCTGCCAATACTCAGGGAGCCAGACCCAAGAGGAAGAGGGTCAAAGTTTGCTTGAGGAGGAGTGGAGGCGGAAGGAGACAGACACAGAAAAAGACAAAGAGAAGAAGTAGAAAGAAAGTGTTGTGTGCTTTATTATTGTACTGTGTTGTGAAGGTGGGAAATAGTTTGGAAAGAGTTTCCCACACCTGAATAAAAGCCTATGTGTTGCTTAACTTGTGTCTGCATCTGTCTGTGTCGGGTTTGGGGAGCTAGTCAAATTCTTACTTGTGTGTGTATGTTAAAAAAAAATAAAAATTAAATCTAAGCCTTTTCTTTTTACACTTTTTTACTTTCCTCTAAACCCTCCCAGGAGATCTCTTTAAAATATAAATCAATACAGAGCCAACCATTATAATTTGTATTTTTTTTATCCTATATTTCACATAACCTTGTTATGCATATATCCTTAAATTGTTCTGTATTAATTTGCTATTTTTTATGATACTAATCTCACATCTTTACATTTTTAACAAAACTATATTAGAAATAATACATATTTTGTAAAAAAGATAGTTTCAGAATTGTTTTACTGTTAAAGTAAACCTCAAGTTTACTGATTTACTATCAAAAAATGGAAAATTAAATGTTTTACTTCCCTTGTGAATTTTCTATTACTCAGTAAGTAATAGCTTTAGTTATGTCGTTCCATCTGCATGAATCTCCTGCATATTGATTTTTGTTAGCGAATGCTTGTATTAAAGACTGCTGCTTTGGGAAATCACTTCAGCCATGACTGAACTTATTAGTTTCTCTTTTTTTGCCATGCACTCTACATATTCCACATAACTATCGTACTGTTTTAAAACAAGCTGCTTGTGTTATTTATAGTCACAGCAATGGTTTTTTCATCAGGGTTTACATTTGACTTCAATGTCCTGTTTCATGAAGCCAAGATAACACCCAATGAAGGATACTCTTCTTATTCAGACAGAAGCTCTTCTTTCTTTCTATCCAACCCAACCCTGCCAGTGTGGGTTCAGCAAAAGCGCTCACGTTGTCTCAGGCCAGGTACAGTGCTTTAATTTTAAACTAGCTGTTGTTACCAGGCTTCACCCAGAAATTAATGAAGTCAATGGGCCTCAGTTACAGTGCCATTGGTTTATAAGATGTGTCAGAAGTATTCTGTAATTAAATAAGTATTTTCTGTATAGAATATTTGTATTTATTTTACCAGGGGCTAATATTATTAGTTATCTTGAGCTGCTTACTGTTAAACATGCAACACACAGTCCTTGGTGGTGTTGGTGTGAAAGAAACTGCAGAAGACCTCTGTATTAATGCGTCATTCTGTAATGTTATTACAAAGGTGATTTAAAAGTGATTCACATAAATCTAAAACTCCTAAACATCTTGACTTTCCATTAACAACAAATTCTAAATTAGTACTGCCTCAGTATAAAGTAGATTTGAATAAATGTCTACCAACAAAATATTATAAAAGTTACTAGTTACCTTAACTCACTTATTACATTCTGAAAAACAGCATCACCATCAGCTACAGAAAAAACTGCACTTCATTCTATTCAATTGTGGTTTGGTTCCACTGAATAAACTGCCATATTCTTGTTGTTGTTTTTTGTACATTGATTGGTATTGTAAACTTAATGGTGATATGCAGGTGGAAACGCTATGCACTGATAAAAAATTGACTGTAAATCTTGTTATCTCAGATTTATTGTCACATGTGATACACCCCGAGATCGAATGAGATGAATGGCAACACTGTGTGATATTTTTCTCATTTCTAACTGCATCTGTTTATTCACGGTGACACCCTGCCACTCTCTTCCAATTAGGGTTAGTTTGATTCATGAAGGGGTTTTACTCAAACTGTCTGTGGATTGTCAGGTAAAACTGTCAGGTAAAAGGTTGGAAAACACTATAATCCAACAAGCCAATGAAGTTTTTACCCAAAATTAGCTGAAGGAAAAAAAAAATGAAACGCTCCCTTTAATGAGATGGCACTTTTATCGATGCTCTTACTTAAACCTTGTTGCAGGTCTGCTTTAGGTTAGATTAGATAAAATTTATTGATCCCAGTTCTTTGAATATTAAAGAATAATAAAACCTGTTGGAAGACAAATGCTTAGCTTTCCAACACCCAGGCTCTGATGTAACTACCAATACTGTCCAAGTCCCATCGTTCTCCACATTTCAATCAAAATTAAAAGCTCAGTATTTTCGTACAGCATACACTTATTTTGATATTGTCAAGAGAGGATATTTTGCTTTGTCATATTGCCTTTGAATTAATTTTTACTTACTCTGTTACCCTTTCTTTCCTTTATTAAAAAGTCAATGCATTTATGGTGGCACTTGGTCTGCTATGGAGTGGACATGGACGTATTTTCAAATGTTGTGTTCTCAATTCTCATCACTAGTCTGCAGTCTGATGTGTTTCAAAATGTAGATGGCCTACAAGCACTATACTCTAACCAAAAACAAGACACACACACACACACACAAATTTTGTACCTACATGTAGGCATTGTATTTCCCCTTGTATTTACATTACATGATGGTTTACTGTGTTAAACATAAGCTTTTATTTTATATATTTAGAATCACATATTTGTAATAATTGTATAGAACACAAGGCTATAATAAGTGTTCCTAATAATCATAAATTAAATTGAATAAGAATTAA
Organism: Polypterus senegalus; assembly: GCF_016835505.1. Lineage (NCBI taxonomy): Eukaryota > Metazoa > Chordata > Cladistia > Polypteriformes > Polypteridae > Polypterus > Polypterus senegalus. Next base: position 33,407,126 of record NC_053158.1, read on the forward strand.
GGGTTTTAGTAGGAATTCAATGTTGCTTTCCAAAATGCACAATAATGTTGTAGGAGTGAGACAGTTACTGGCAGCCATATATTTAGCTTGTTCATTTACTGTACCTCACTGATGTAGCTCTAATATTTTCATTTTGCTTTACTTAGGTTCTAATATATTTTCTAATTTCACAAGAGCTTTGTAGTACTAAGATTAAAAATGCCCTTTTTAATTATAAATGCCCGCCACACGCAGATATCTCTTAGCATGCTAACATCCCCCCTCCCGTCTCCCCACAAACCACTACTGACCTGCCTGCTGTCCTCATGACAGATATTCCTGCACAAATAATGGTGATTAACATTTAATCTCCAATTAAAACTGAGTAGCGTGCATTAAAAAGTGATGATTTGCAAGATAAACTGTCATTTTAGCACTAGATTAGTTGCGTTGCTTGCAAAAGAGAAAAAAAAATCCCTGCAGTCCTCTGATCCATTTTAGCAAATTTAGCTTGGTTACTGATGCCTCAACACCTGAGGTGTAAAGTTCATGTGAGGCAGTCAGGTTCTGCATTGAGCTAAAATCGAACTCACCACTGCTAGATGCTTCATTGAGGTTCAGCAGTCCTCCCCCTAACCCGCCGTAACTATGGCAACTGTAGGTTCCATTACCATTGATGTACAACACCTCCTGCGCAGAAGAAACAGCTGATACCGGGAAAGTGACCTCGCCTGGTTCTTGTTTATACTGTTTCTCAGTAGAAGCAGATTCATCCTGAGGAGAGAGAATACAAACATTTTGTAAAAAGACGTGTTGCATGTTGAATAGCACATAAAAGTAAGAATTTCACTGTACTCTGTACCTGTGACAGTAATGAGCCTACAAACTATACAAATGCACTCTACTTTTACTGGTAACATTTTGTAGATCATTCACTTCCACACATAACGCTTTAATTGCTAGGTCACTATAAATTACTTTCCAAAACTAAGAACAAGTTGTGCAACTTCATGAAAGTCATCCTATTTCTGTGACAGCTTCTTATCTTATTATCAAGTGTTTCAACTCTTGTTGCAAGAAGATGGCTTAGTAAATCATGTGACAATTTTCTTTAGCATCTATAAATATTTAAGAATTTTGGGAATAAGAAGACATATGGCGATTGATTTTTACAGTTTGGATGTTGCCTGTTCAATTATGTTTTCTTCTAGTGTGTACTTCATTTTTGCCGCTTGAAGCCTAATATCTGTATCGATCTACAGATTGCATTTTTATTGCTCAATCTTTCTGGTCATGACAAGTTGAGACTATAAAATATATTTTTATAGTTAAGCAAGCATAAAGCTAAAAAATGAACAACATAAAATACTTACATTATGTTCTCAACAAAAATGATGATTACCAAAATACACTGATTGTCACGCTCAGGGTTATAACTCAACATAACGCAACTCATTCAACTGTTCACCTCATTCATACATTTTAGGCAATTGGGGCTTTGACCAACACTGAGCATGAATGTTGCAAAACGTCAGTCAAATCCAAATACAGAGTTGAATCCAGTGGACTATAAGCTTACAGGTTTACAGGAAAACTACAGTCATCTTAAGATTGACAACTGGATGACAATACAAATTGACTTTCCTAATTGTAATAGCTTGAAATAAATTTAATATAGGTTTGAGTTCCCACTTATGGAGCTAATAATAAAAGACAGAGGGAGAGTGAGGGGAAAAAAGCAACAGTTTGCTCCGACCTTACAACACACGGAGACTTATTTACATTATTAGGATAGGAGCAAAATATATGGTGGGTCATTCAAAAGCATATTGTGCCTATTCGAGCAATGCCCTTTCTCTTCTTCACTTGGACAAATAAATAAGCTTCCAAACCAAGACTATACAATAGGTACATATTCAGACTCCTGCACTTTTTTGATATTATACTTTGTTGCAACCTTGTGCTAAAATCATTTAAATTAATTTTTTCATCAAATCAAGCCTCAGTACCTCAGAATAACATATTAGTCAAATAGTAGTTTAGGAATTTTTGCAAATTTATTAAATATAAAAACACTTATCACATTGATACAAATATTGAGATGTTTTGCTGTGACCCTTGAAATCTGGCTTAAGTGTATCCCATTCTTTTGATCATCATCATTGAGATGTTCCTAAACCTTGATTGGAGTCCACCTATGGTCAATTCAACTGACCATAATTAGGAAAGGTGCTCACCTGTCTATAGAAGGTCTAACAGTTGTCAGAGCTGTCTGCAGAGCTTAGAGACAGCATAGATCTGGGGAAGGATACAAACAAATCCTTGCAGCACTGAAGGTTCCCAAGATCTCAATTAAACTCAAAGTTCTTAAAAGGAAGAAGTTTGAAATGACTATGACTGTTCCTAGAGCTGGCCACCTGGCCAAATTGAGCAACAGTGAGAGAAGGGTCTTGGTAAAAGAGATGACCAATAACCTGATGGTTACTCTAGATGAGCTCCAAAGAATCTGTTTTTGAAGTAGGAGAAACTTCCAGAAGGACAACCACCACTGCAACAATTTGGGCTTTATGATATGGGAGCCCATTTGGAGTTGGTAAAAAGGCACCTAAAGGACTCTCAGAGTGCGAGAAACAAGATTCTCTGGTCTGATGACACCAAGATTGGTGCAATGTCTGGAGGAAACCAGGCACCGTTCATCACCAGTACCATACCATTCCAACGGTGGAGCATGGTCATGGCAGCATCATGCTGTAGGGATGTGGGAATGCTAAACAGAGATATGCTTTTTATGAAAAACTGCTGCAGAACGCTCTGGTCCTTAGACTAGGCTGAAAGATTCACCTTCCAAAACAACAATGACACTAAGTACAAAGCAAGTAAACACAGGAGTGGCTAATGGACAACTCTGGAAGTATTCTTGAGTTGCTCAGCAAAACAAGACGTGAATCCAATCAAACATCTCTGCAGAGATCTGAAAATAGTAATGTAATAAATGCAAACCCACAGCCTAACACAGTTTGAGGAGACTTGCAGACAAGAATGGCAGAAAATCCCCAAATCCTGGTGTACAAAGCTTCTTGTGTTATACTCATGATGACTCCAGGCGATAAACGCTGCCAAAAGTACTTCAACAATGTACTCAGTAAAACATCTGAATACCTGTGTCAATGTCATATTTCAGTTTTTTCATTTTTAATAAATTTGCAATCATTTCTAATATCTTTTTTCACTTTTCCATTCTGGAGTATTGAGTGTTGCTTGATGAGGGAAAAATTAATTTAAACGATTTTAGTTCAAGGCTGCAATGTAACAAAATGTGAAAAAGTGAAGGGTCTGACTAATTTCCTGGTTCAATGAAATTAAATATTATACCCAAATTATGAGACATGCAAACAGGCCCCAGTCCTTACCCTTATTTTATATTCTATAGATGTCAGAATAGATCTGCATCCACTTACAGCCTATTCTGGAGTCATAGCAGATCAAATTCATTTATCCAAAGCTCAGTCTAACACAAGGATATTTCACACACTGATTGAACGGTGTCTAATTTTGTGTATTTCCATGCTGCTGAGATTAGACCGTAAAATTAAATTAAAAAGGTTTAGTAAATGGATGGATAGAAAAATGCTAATGTCACCTCTTATATCATATTGCCTTGGGGATATGCTCTCCAACTAAAAAATGGAAATGTGAAATTGATGAGAATGGGGTAACTCAGCTATTGTATCAAATTTGGCAAACATTGAGATGCAATTTTTACAATGGGAGTTTGAGTAAAGCTTCACTATTTTTTTAGGTTATTATATACGATTACAAGAGAGTAGTATGTTGAAAATTCAGGATTTGATTACATTTTAAGCATGTAATAATATTAAAATACGGTAATGTACAAGATAGAGGTGTTGTGCTTTACTATAATGGTATCATAACATTCTGTAAAGATATATGAAAACAGAAATACACCCTTTGAGTTTGGCTTGAAGAGTCCACATAAACAGAAACAACATCTATTATGGCAGTAATTTGCCAAGTCCATGATGGGTTCAACAGCTTGGATGAATTCTTTTATTCTGGGGACATCACTGTCCGTCAAAAGCAAGAAAGTAACCAAGCCCAAGGAATCATTGTTCCAATACTTTGAAATGGTACAAAAATTTTAGTAATGATGTGAAAATAATTATTTTCATTTGAATGATTCTGCACGAGAAATTCCATTTTCAGTTTTTATTAATCAAACTATTATATGCAAAAAAAAAAAAACCTTGGAAGTAGGTAACAAGTCATTCTCACTCAAAGGGGCATATTAACAGGGCTCTTTATAACAAGAATAGAAACTAATAATTATTGAAATTTTAAGAAAACAAACATATTACAATACTTTTATTTGACAAAGACAAAAATCCTAAAGGTAAAAAGGGAGAATCCTTTATCACCCAACCTCTCCAGTTCAAGGTTGTAAATTGCCTCTCCCAGCAACACAATGCACGGCTGGGAATCTACAGGGGATGTGGTATCAGACATGATCAGGGTAAAAAGTGAGGAGCAATTTATGTAAAATACTGAAAATGTAATATATATTTTTTTTAAATAGAGGATTTTTAAGGAAAACTATCTCAAGTTTTCCATACTATTTATCTTTCCTCCCTCCATTTTTTTAACCTGCTCAATCCAATTCTGGATTGTTGGAGATGGTGCCTACACCTAAAACTTTTAAAATAATTACAAGTTGAAGATATCTTTATGTAAACAATGCTTATAATATCTGGACCAATGATTTTTATATCAATGTGTGATTAGAAAAATAAACAATACAAATATGTCATACAGCAATAAGTTGCTATGTACTCTTATGCTGTTTTGGAATATCCCACCAATTGGAATGGAGAAGGCTTTAAAATTGACTTGCACAAAATGAGAAGATGGACATGGCGATACTTGCTGTAAATACATATTAATATGCAAATAAAAAACAAAAAAGGGCTCATTTATGAGAGGCCCTTTGCTATCACAGTTAGAAATTTAATTTATATTTATTTTAGTTAAGCTGTGCAAACTTCTTTCTCACACCTGAAAATCATGCAAATGTGCACAGTCCATAAAATGACATTCAAAGCTGCCTCCTGCCGTTTGGAAGACATCCCACTGAAATCGAGGATAACAGTTAATGAACACTCCAAATGCCCCTTCAAATAGCAGCGCTTCAAGCCTCGTAAAACACTAATGAGAATCCAGAGAACACTCACAGCGCATTTGTCCTAATGAACGCTAAAAGCACAGCAAGTGGGCTTGAGTCCTCATCCACACAGAGCTTCGGCCAGCTCATCTCAATAAACAACTGCTTTAGTCAAGGAGCACTAATGCCTGGTGTCTGGTGCTAGGAAACCTGCTGAAGACAATGCCAGACCAATAAATACAATACCTGAAGTTATCGTAATATTAAATAGTAAATAGTATTGCTCAAGAAAAAAAAAACATCTGAAGTACTTGTAGCAGTAGCATGCAACATGTCACCAGATTTATTTAATTTAATAGAAGACCAAGAACTCAAAATGCATGGTCTCATGTTAATGAATGTGCTTATCATACCTGGAACCACAGGATTGCAACGGCTAACCCTACAGGAGCAGGAACTAAAAAAGAATATGCACAAGCACCAATAAAATGAAGGAATTTCAGTTGATGGGCCAGCTGGTCCTCTAGCACAATGCTAAACAATGATGGAGAAAGTATGCAGGTATACTTAAAAGGCAGGATTTGAAACTGAGGAAACACAAATTAAGGGTCTGTTGTGATCAGGTCATTGCAACTATAGGCCAGACAAAATGACAAGCAGCTTCAAAGTGTAATTCTATGAAAGAATGTACAGTCTGCAGGTATGAGCTTTCTATTATATAATGCCTTACATTATCTATCAGAACTTTACATAAGCTCGAGAAACAGAAATATATAAATCTACTCTATATATATAAAATGCTAAGCCTGAAAGTGCAATGATTTTGTGCACCAATTTTATGTAATGTTTTTATGTCATGCTTTAAATTGGTCTTATTTTAAAACCTACATATACATGTTTGGTATCATTCTTTTTAGAATTTATCAAACTTTAATGTGATGTTGTTAGAACAACAGCCACAGTCCAATCACTTTTTATTCGTGTGAATGCTGTTGTCAGACAGTTCCTGCACTCTCAGATCCAAGCAGGGTCGAAAATAAAAGACAAAGAGTAGAAGACAAAGTGGAATGTCCTAAATGCAGAGCAGGTTAGAGATTATGAAAGTACTAAAATTCGAAAGTCTCAAAAAACTGATAGTAAAGATCACATTAGCGCTAACACATGGAAATAATGGAACAGCGAAAAGAGATTGAATATATGGACATAGGTGATATGACAGAAGTATGTAGATATTATTTGGCTTTAAGCTTTAAGTTGGAGATTTATAGAATGTCTAATTCGTGTTGAGATCATGTAAAAGTAGTGTTTCTTCCCAATGAATTAAAAGATTGGTCATTTGGTGAAAGTGAAATCCACATACGCGAGCAGCAGAGACACAAAGTGGCTGGCGCGAAGCACAGGCCAGGGAGGTTGGCGAATGAAGTAAGCAGGGGGTGAAGCCCCCTAGTAATATATGAATAATAAACAAACAACTCACTAAACACATATTAGAACTTCTGGATTGGAGACCGGAGAACTGCTGCAATCAATAACAGAACTATAGGTGGCAGTGAGATGGTCAGATGAGTCCAGATGTTTATTTGAAGACGTTAACATTTGAATAAAGAAGAGTCAGCTTGTTTTGTCTGAAAAAATAACATGCCATCAGATATTGGTTCAGAATTACTACAGGATGATGCAACCGCTCCTAGGCAGTAACATGGACAAATGTAGTCAGCTTTTATTGTGATGTGCTCACATCTACTTCATAAGACTCTGGACCACTTTGTCTGATCAAATTAGATGAAAGCTGTCCTGCATTAACTAGCATCCAAAATACGCCTAAGCTGGTTCTCCTCAATAACCAAACGTCACAGTATCAGGAACAGTCCGTGACTTGCCATAACACGTAAAAGCTCATCCAACTTATTTAAAAATGATTGAAAATTCCACATTTATGGAGACAGGCCAATTCTGAGTCCTTTCCACTTTACTTTTATCCTTGCTGTGTTTTCTTTCCATCTTTGGTGGAGCTGCTTCTGTGATATGGTGCAATACTCAGCAGTGATCGCAGAGCTACCAGATGAGTAGGGGAACATTTAATATTTCCTTCTTTACGTGCCCAGAGTCTCCTACATTCTCCAATGTTATAGACAATTGTTCAAAATAAACTAGATCCATTAGCATTAAAACTTAAGGAGGAAGTAAAGAATTTAGGTGTAATCATGGACTCTGACCTAAACGTTAAATTGCCCATAATACTAGGACTGTATTTTTATAGAGAGTTCATGATGAATACCCACAAGCTGGATAGGGAACTGATGATTTCTTTGTCACTTGCATCTTACTGCTGATAAGGAGCAATTAAAAACAGTAAATGCAGCTGTTCAAGACTAAAATAAGCAATTAAGGGTGGGAAATCTTCAGGATCAAGGCAACTAAAATGAAGTGTCATACTTTTCTGCTGTCTAATCAAATGCTTACAGAGTGCCCAGTTCTTTTTAACACAATGAAATCCTTAGCGCGGCTCTCCCAGTTACAAATAAAACAGCAGAACTCAGTATATCAGAGCTGAATTCCTAGTCACAGTGCCACTACCTTTGGATCAGGACAGATGTTCCAGTTGTAGTTGTTGGATTTTTTTATGTGTACTAATATGAGAGGAAATCACAAAAATAGGTGATTGCAATAAAGTAATACAAGGTAGGAAAATTTAAAAGTGATTACTGTGATGAGCAGGCCAAAATCCATAAGCTACACTGAAAAGTGTTCAGGAAACAAAATCTTCATTGTTCAAAGTCAAAAAATGCTGAATTTCCCTCAAATGGTGGGGACAAAATAACATGCAAATATTTTACTGTCTTTGCAACTTCCCAAATCTAGGATTTTAGGAGGGAAGGAAGAAATAACAAATCACAATTTAGTTAGATCAATGTGAAAAAAAAATGAATGAAATATTAATGAACAAATTCATATATGTTGTAAATGCTGACATTCATACCTCAGGGGTGCAAAAAACTACAAATGTTTCTTTGAAATTGCATAGATATTTCAAAGATTTTGAACTGAAAGGGTAAATATAAGAAAACTTCCACATATACAGTATAAGATAAAAATGAAAAAAAATAAAAGAGATTGAATTATGTATTTATCTTATGAGCTAACTTATTCCTGTTGGGTTTTATTCAATGTAGATGCTAGTTTCTTTTTTTGTTATTTACTTTTATTTTGTTTTGGGAGCTGGAGCTTATCCAAGCAGAAAATGGTCAAAGCAGAACAGAGAAAAAGAAAAAAAATACACACACTTGAGTAAAATAAACATCCAGAAGGGAACAGAAATAAATATACATCTCTGAATTGATGGATGAGTTTGGAGTATTCTGAACAGAGATTCAAAATCATTTATACTACCAGATTATTACAATGTTATGCTGTACCTGTACCTTCTGTGGACGCAACAAGCTGGACCTGCTGTATCCAAACGTTAATTCATTTAAATGCAAATCTGTGCTACAACTGGACAGGTCTGACCGTCTTACTGCCACGTACAAAGTCTGTTATCCAAGCCAGACATTCTAATGAGTTATATTATATTTTTTTCCTTTCCCTTGAGCTTTTGTAAAGCTGTAATTTCCCTTTGGGGACAAATAAAGTCAGTCAGTCAATCAGTCCGTCTGTACGTCTTTCTGTCTGTCTGTCTGTTCAGCACTACATCTGCTTCTTTAACATCTTCTGTTATTGGGACATGGCAATGATTTCAGTGATGTTTAAGATTAACAACTCCTTTTGTGATTTACTAAATTGATTGTATTTAGACTAAATTATTGCAGTGTGTGCTTGATTGTTGTATTTCTTGTAATTTCTGTTACAAAGGGCTGGGATTACTTTTTAGATCTATTTGGTACCTGTTATTCCTTTTCTGTACTATCCAATAACACATGTAATATTTTTAAACTTTAGCTTCCTTAAAGAGTTCAGGACAAATCCTAGTGTAGCTCTTAGCTTTGTATTTATTCATCATCTCTCTTAAATTGGCCATGATCCTTACTGCCATGGGAGTTCAACTTTAAGAAAACTATGAACCCAGTGAAAGAAAGGGATTGCTATAAAATACTTGGGAAGTGTGACGATGGAAAATAAAAAGTGTATTCTGACCTATCAGGGACATCTGTCCTTAAATTTGCAGGTGGATGAAGGAACACAATTCAAATGAATTAATATTCTGAGTGTGCAATCTATCGAAAATCATTGTACTGATTAGCTCTATGGATCATAATATGTTTTTTAAAAAAATAAAGTGTAGAAATCAAACTTGAGAGAATATTGATTTAGGTTGAGTTATACTAAATCAATTAAATGTACACTCTTAAGGTGTACACTGTGTTTAACTGGAAGTTCATTTGTAATGAAAAACTGGGCAGGTGGAGAAGCCATCTTATATATGAGAGATCAGTACCTGTCATGGACACCGACTTGTCATTAACAATGGGAGAACAAAACATCACAGAGTAGGCTACAACAGGATTAATAATAATGATATCTTGCTTCATTCAGTAGCCTAACCTTGACAATATGTATTACTTCAGTTTAAATGCTGATCATCCATCCATCCATCCATTATCCAACCTGCTATATCCTAACTACAGGATCACGGGGGTCCGCGGGAGCCAATCCCAGCCAAGTCAAGTCAGGAAACAAACCCTGGGCAGGGCGTCAGCCCACCGCAGATGCTGATCATTTATATTGAAAGATTCAGAGCAGAGGATTATAGTAATACCTTTATGAACATAATGCACCTTCTCTCTCGCTGTCATGATTTGGCTTTTTGTTCTTTATTTTTTTTAGCTTTTCTCTAATAATTGAAACTTTCTTCTGGCTGTTTTAGAGATCACATTTGTTTCTCAATTTGATGAAGTTTTAATATTGTTATATTTAAATCATACTTTTCCACAATGCCATTGGAAACATTTGTTTTAATAGTTGCTTGCCGTTGTTAGGCAGGACGGCCTCGAGTATGCGGTACGTGAAGTCATCACTGCGCCAGAATAAAAAGTTAAGATCATGCAGTTCCTAGTTAGTCCAAGTTTGTTTGGGTTCAACTTAGAAAAATCTTCAGTGCTATTTCTTGTGCATCATTTTGATCCCTGGTTACAAAATCTTTAAAGTCTTTCGGCTTTTGTTTTGCTTCAGTTTACGTGCAAATCCTAGTTTTCAACTCTTAGCAGGCTTTATTCTTTATAGAACTTAGTTTTACTATTTGTTACTCATTTTTGGACTTATTATTGAATCGCATGGCTGTGATTTACAATTTGTGTGACTTTTTTTTTCAGTGGAAGCCACCACTTTGAGTATCTGTTGCGACAGCTCGTTGTTAGGCCCCATCATTACTGCAACCATTTAAGCTGGCACCATGTAGGTAAGCTTTGTCTAAATTTGTTTCGTTTTGGCTTAGTTATATTTTTTGACTTCTGTTTCTAAGTGTGCCTTCTGTTTCAACTTTATTTTTTAAATCTGTCATCTCTTGGCCCTTTCTCTTTCCAAACATATCTGCCATTGTTTTAGCTGTGGCGAAGCACACGTTTGAGAAGCCTGGTCTTTAATATACAATGGAACGAAAGTTTGCAATACTTGCAGAAAGGCCTTATAGGCTGCTTTGGTGTTTTTAGTGACCCAGTGGTTCCCCATGGATAGCATATTATTTATCTTATCTGTTTATTTTATTATTTGTTCGTTCTTTTTGTTTGTCACTATTCATTTTCATGCCAGTAATAAATTCCCTTTTTTTATATAGTGTTGCTTCCTCTGCACTTGTCTGGATAGAAAAGTCGCTATGAGAGCACACTGTCTTCTTCACAGTCTCTTATCTTTTCATTTTTTGGCAATTTTCTTATATTACTTTACTTTTAGTGTTTATATGCTTTTAAGAGGTAAGATGCCAGTTTCACACAAAGCAAAAAAATACTTGTATCAGACCAAATTTAAAATCATCAATCAACATAGAAAAGATTCATTTTCCTTCAGACGTGACGCCCACTAAAGAGACAAACACTAGCAGATAGCTAATTTAAATCTTAATCTAAGGCTGAATAAAGCTCGAAAATGTAGCATTAAACTGAATAAATAGTATAGATAAAGTGTCTAATTAGACAAAAATGATGTTCCACTTTATTATAGGGCTAATTAGCTATTGAACCTACAGCATTAGACCTCCTGAATTAACTGATGACCTATGGAGCTACAGCCGAAAATGACAGATGGCAGCCACTGACTAATAGCACAGCCGACTTGGCAAATGCAAATGGCCGCTTTTTGGAGTACATCTACAGTGTTTTTGTGAAATCTATTAATTTAAACTGAGAGTTACCATTTTTAGTGATTACCAATAAAGCTTTTTGGTTTATTATAGTAATACTGTCATGTATCAAAATATTATACAGTATATGCAGATCAAAACTTTACATTATCTTCTATGGTTATACTGTTTGTAAATATTTTGATGTCTTGTACTTAGATATACAACAGTCTAGATTTAATTGTCCTAAATAATTTAACCAGCTATTATTTTTTAAAACTGCTTAATCTGATTTTAGTATTGCAGGGGGCTTATCCTGAAAGTGTGTACCAAAGTACATGCACACTAAACACAATATGCGTAACACAGCAAAGCTTTGAAATACAAAGGGAAACTGTACTGCCAGACATGCGAAATCCATTCAGGTGCCAACCAAACCAGATTTAATACTCCACAACCATGAGGCTGCTTCACTATACAGTAATACTCTGCCACTTCCAAATTTATTTTAGAATCTGTGTATGGCTCAGAAAAACAAATGGATGGGAGAATAACATAGGCAGTCAAAAACTGAGCAAGGCAGTATACCATCCAACAGTCTGCAGTGGGCCAAAACAGGACCCCCTAATGAACAGATGGGCCTGCTTTGCTGTTAACCACCAGATGCCTAAGTGTTGTCTTCCCTTTCACCTCAAATTATAAAGGTTTTTTTTTTTTTTCTGTGGCTGTTTCCTTTTTGTAAGGGAACATTTGCCTTTTACCTTGATGGCTATGAGGAATTCAATGTTTTAATTTCCTGCACAAAGTCTCGAGTTTGGGTGCTAAATTAGCCATATGATGTGCCCTTACAGTGGCCTCAGCCTAACATACTCACGCCACTTAATACAGTATTTACCTGAGCTTTTGAGCATTTCAGAAATAACTGTGCAGGTGGCAGGGTTGGCAAGTAGCTGCCCTAATAGTCTGGGGTAAAGGATCTCAATTTCATTAATTAGGTATCCACACTCACGAAACACTTAATCAGGAAAGCACATTGCCATTTATTCTATTTAAAAAGGGGTCTGCAGGTACTCTCTATCTATCTTTCTATCTATTTATCTATCGATCTATCATACAGTGCCTTTCACTCTATCTATCTATCTTTCATATAGTGCCTTTCACTCTATCTATCTATCTATCTATCTATCATTTAGTGCCTTTCACTCTATCTATCTATCTATCATATAGTGCCTTTCACTCTATCTATCTATCTATCTATCTATCATATAGTGCCTTTCACTCTATCTATCTATCTATCTATCTATCATATAGTGCCTTTCATTCTATCTATCTATCTATCTATCTATCTATCTATCAATCATATAGTGCCTTTCACTCACTCTATCTATCATATAGTGCCTTTCTATCTATCTATCTATCTATCTATCTATCTATCTATCTATCTATCTATCATATAGTGCCTTTCATTCTATCTATCTATCTATCTATCTATCTATCTATCTATCTATCTATCTATCTATCTATCTATCACTTTTATACTTTGTTTTAGTTAACTCACTTATTCATTTTTATTTTCTAAAGTATACAGTGATGACTACCACTGTTTGCATTTGCATTTCTGTCAATAGGAGCACCAAAAGGTCAAGTGAAGTGCACAAGCAGTCAATAGCACTTTCAATAGTCAAAGATCCACACTTATATAATTCTTTATTTAATGTATTTTTAGTTCTAACTAATTTGCCAGAGGAAACAACCGCTGTGCATATTGTTATGGGTATTGTGCAAAGTAAATGCCCCTAAACTTGACCTTTGCCTTGAGTGCATAATCGCCAGCTCATGGAGCTTGAACCCTCTTTCAGATCCCAGTTGTGCTTTATCTGTAGAGTTTGATATTCTGCTTATGTACTGTATGTGTGGCTTTCCTCCATTCCACAAGGTTTTTTTTGCCACAGTTTGAAGACATACAGTCTGCTACACAGCAAATCTACATTCACTCAGTGTGAATATGCATGAATGTCTGCTGGGACAAAACAGAGTTCCAGCCTAGAATAGTATGCCATTACTTCTGGGATATGCAGAGTGGCCGCTTCAATAGGTATCCCATAAATGCCAAAGGGCACTCTGCTCTGTTGGGCCCTTGAGCAAGGCCCTTAACCTGCAATTGCTGAGTGCATTGAGTAGTGGGAAAAGCGCTATATAAATGCAAAGAATTATTATTATTATTATTACATCTGCCCTTCCAATGTAAGTGACTGCTGAGTCAATGAGAAGTTGAAGGTGCAAAAAATGATTTATGAAAATTAGCCGGGTAAGTATCAAAAGAAAGTGCGTGTGTACACTTTAGAGGAAGAATATGCATGACTAAAGATTTAAATGGCTTCAAGAAAGGGAACCAATGGAGGGCAGGCATGTTAGCATGAATCCACCACAAACAGTCACCTTGTTGATATTTCAAGAATATAAAAAAATGGTAAATGGCCTGTATTTGATATAGCGCCTAACTAGAGTTCAAGAACCCCCCTAGGCGCTTTACAACACAACAGTCATTCACCCATTCACACACACATTCATACGCTGGTGATGATAAGCTACTATGTAGCCACAGCTGCCCTGGGGCACACTGACAGAAGTGAGGCTGCCGAACACTGGCGCCACCAATCCTTCCGACCACCACCAGCAGGCAAGGTAGGTTAAGTGTCTTACACCACTAAAAAAAAATATCCATCCAATGGCATCTGTGTGGTTGAAAACAAACTACTAGAAAAAAAGTTGCCCAAGGAGATTGGCACGATGAGTTACAGTCTCTCACCTTAGACTCGGGTACAATAGTTGGTGCAACTAGGGGTGCATCAGAACATTCAACTTGTCATGGATGCCAAAGTCCACATGCAGATGAAAAAAAAAATCAAGACACTCCAGTTACAGTGAACTATGGAACACAAACATTGGGCATTATAAGAGTGGATGAACCTCACTTTCAGCTAATTTAGATTGATGGGAGGACCCGAATCCATAGAAAAATCCATGAATCCATAATTGCATTCTGTAAAATATCAACAAAGAAGACTTAAGGTTGTGTAATGGTGTGGAGAGTACATTCATTACTCATTTTAGACTCCATGACACTAGCAAAACAATATCTGAATGCCTATCTGGCAGCAGTGAAGAAGATTTTTCAGTGGAATCATTTGCTGCGTTACAACTGTAGAAAAGTACTGGAATCAGTGACGAGTGAAGTGATCTGTGGATAATTGAATTCACAGTGAAACTCTGTGTTTTGCTTCCCAAAATAATTTGCAAAATAAATTGTGTTTCACTTCCAGTGAAATGTGTGCCATTCACACATTGAGAAAGATATTAAGTTCCTTTCTGGAAGCATTTCTATCCTTAATTTTGCTTCCATCTACTTGCAGGTTCATTTTTAAATGAAACTTTCCAGTAATAATATTAAACAAAAGGTTAAAGGAAGAGTGCATATCGTCAACTAGAATTAGGTACTTGTTAGGTTTTTGCAGTGGCGTCTTTCCGTGTAGTGAGTTTTCCAGTGGAGCAAACAGAATAATGTTCAAAGAGTGAATTTTGGTGTGTTTTTATGTGAACAATATGAAGACTCTCACATTTTAAAAAACACACTGCACTCCTCTAAAGTGATGTGAAGGACAGGCATAATTAGAAGTAATTTCAGCAGTCTGGTATGGATTACGTGCATTACACAGTTGCAGAAAGGAACACAGTTAAAGATGGAAATGGAAATGAGGCTTTAGGAAGTAGCATTCCTTGTTTTCACCAAAAAATAACCTTTAAACCCACTCAGAAATCTTTAGTGAGTTTCACTTTTCACAATAGCAAAATCATCTAAGAAACAAATTTTAGTGTCAGTTTCACAAAACTGTATGTAGGTCAAAACTCCCCTTTTCCCCCAACATTAAGTGGAATGTCCTTGAAATATGAGACTGAATTCAACTTAAAAATATTAATTTCCGATCACCAAATCTCCATCTAATCAAACATCTGTGAAACAGAATGAAATATGTGGAGTAAAGATCCACCACTACCTTATCTTATCTGCAACAAATATGGGATACACGGAAATTGACATGGATTCGCATTCTTCTGCTACACTGTCAACACCTTGTACAGTCCGTACCTTGATAAATGTAGGCCATTTTAAGGGCAAATGAAAGACCAACATGTCTTAGGTACAGGGTACCTAATAAATTGGCCACTCTGCTGCCCTAAAAGCCTGTCTGCAAGAATGTAGTTAAAAACAGAAAATATTATTATGACCCTTCAACTATAATAAAAGCATTTCAAACCTAATTCAGGGCGGCACAGTGACGCAGTGGGCAGCGTTGCTGCCTCACAGTTAGGAGACCCAGGTTCACGTCCCGGGTCCTCCCTGCGTGGAGTTTGCAAGTTCTCCCCGTGTCTGCCTGGGTTTCCTCCCACAGTCCAAAGACATGCAAGTTAGGTGTATTGGTGATCCTAAATTGTCTGTTTCTAATGTGTATAAATCATACATGTATCAGAAACCAAATATTGGCCAGCTGAAACTGGGAAAAAACAGTTAAATAATTAATGCATAGGTGAGAAAACATACAGTATATAAAACTGAGTTTAGTTGAATGCAAATGAAACACAAATCATAAATACGTATTACACCTTTAGAACTGTGAATTCATTGAATTTAAATAGAAATATTCTGGCATGATAGAACAGGCCTATCCCAAGGTGCGATTATGACTAAGTAGAGCTCCTTCTCTAGCTACTTCAAAAACCAAGGACAGAACCTGAAGAAACTCCTGCTTCACTGATCCATCAAGATACAAGCATAAGGAGGAGAGATCACAATCACCAGCAGGAGCACACACTTGCCTTGGGATGCCAAAAACCTTCCAATAAAACCATACTAGCCTACCCAGTGATTTATCATTGGAGACACAACACATGCAGAATAAGCAAATTGAACGTGTTTTTTTGTTACCACAAAGAATGAGAAGATCCAATAGCCAAGTGTTACAAGCTGTGTACTCTGTTAGAGTATGTTACATGGAAGGACACTGTGGCCCACCCTATTTAATCAAAGGCTACCCAATTTAAGAGTCCTGGTGCCACTACTGGTACACAACAAAACCATCTTTCCCTGACCTGAAACATGCCAACATAGAGTGCACCAACCAGCAACCGGCTCAATTAAGATACATATGTCATTTTGGTCTTTCTCTATGTTTTGTCCTTATCCTAATAAGAAGCCACATTTTAACTGTACAATGGGTGGGGACAATAAGGTCTGCTATGCAAAATTATCATTATAATCCCTGACCTTCCTGGTCCCCTCTGTACACTGTCAAAGTGCACGATGATGTAGTGTCAGTTTCACAGCAACATAATCCAATGTGCATATATAAAGATGACATGTGGTTAATGAGTTGGACATGATGGGTAAAGGCCCCACTGCTTATTTTCTCAGAATGTGGCCCTGACCAAGTCATTTCACCTGCATATGCTATCATTTTTATTTGATCTCCATAAAATATATGTTGCACTATCCCTATAAAGCACTTAGTAGTGCGGTGTACCTCGACAGGCACAATATAAAATAAAGATGGACTGCAAATCCATTTTGAATAGTTTCTGTTACATATCATTAAATTGGTAACAAATTCAGCTTGTCAGGACTGTGTCACCGGAGCTCATTTACAGTATGTGCAGTAAGAATTCAGAACAGAACACATTCATGAAATTCCAACTTTTATTAATATAATTTTATAGAAGCTACCCAAGTTCAATTGTCATTCACGCCAGACCAAGCATTTGGAAGCAGGCAGATTATTTTAACTTGATACTATTGTGAGTGACCTTTATGGTGGAGGAGTCCATGTTAACATGACAGTCCACTGACTACATAATACATTACTTTTCCCTGAGCTAAGCGGTGTCGACATAAGTGTCCATTAGATCATTAAGCAATATAGTATTTCTCCTCCGGAACTGAAGTTTTGCGTGTCAGAGTTGAATGTGGTTGGTGCCAAAAATAATTAAGTGAGCTGTGCAAAACGTCATAGTGACTGTGAATAGCTGAGAGACAAGGGTGCTGTCAATTAAGGCTTTAATGCTGGATTGCCACATTCACTCCTGAAAGCAGCCAAATCCTATTTGTCTGAACCGATTCACATCCTGCAGCCCACCACAGTTTTTTTCACACCAAGGAACGGAAACAGGTGCTTCTTATCAGTGTCAACAACACTCTGTTTGCAAGAGGTTCAAGAACAGGCGCACAGAGTTACCAGGTAACTGCAGGGCAAATGGACGTTAACACAGAACTGTGAGTTTATGCCACATCAAAAAACAAGCTCATAGAAATGACTTGCACAGGAAATCGTCAGACTATAGAAATGGACTCCTTTTAGTAAGTTAAGTTATTCAACATTGGACAAAAGCACTAAAGCTTCATTTTCTGTCAACAGGAGATACAAACATCACGTCTAGCCTTTTGAGGCTGCTGCTATGACAACTGAACAGAGGCAATTGTCAGGTCAGCTTTCACCATATATGTCTGGGACATAATTGCGTTGTCAAAGACCTAATAGCCTTTTACCTCTATGCCTTAAATCGCTAAAAGCAGATGTACTCAGCTTAATAAACACATTTCCACTTGTCTGGGAAAGAACTATTGTACAATGATTTCTTCTATTTGACCATATATGGCGTGTCATCCAAAACACAATTTTGTTAGTTGAAAGGACAAGTAATCTTCTGTAAAACATTTTGTAAAGACTCCTTAACAAATGAGTTTCATTTTTGTTTATGACAAACTGTATGTCATGCGTCATTCAATTATCTATCTACTGATTGTCAAAGAGTGATACTTCACATGTGCCTACCAGGACTAAGCACTGGGATTCACAAGAAAGGGATGTAGAAGATTTCAGAGAATTTACGTATCTGTCTATATTTTCCACAGCTTTGCATTTGGCCACCTGAAAAAATATCTATGAGCCATAGCAAATTCTATCTACCCCTATCGGAAAGTTCAAGTATCAGTTTACTTACAGGACCAATAGATTAAATGAAGATGCTATCATCCTTTCTCTCCACACTGCCTTGGAATATCAGGGTATGCCAAACATAAATGTCAGGGCACTTTTCGTTGTCTTCAGCTCAGCCTTTAATACAGCCATTCCCAATGCACTGCAGTCCAAATTTGATAGCTAGCCTGGGATTAAGCCCAACAATCTGTAGCTGGACATTCTGCCCCCAGAATGACAGGTTTGGAAAGTGTACATCATCCACTCTCATCCTGAACAGTGGTTTCCCACAGGATTGTGTACTGAGCCCTTTACTCCATGATCTCTACATCCATGACTGTCTGCCTCCTCACCCAACAAACACCACGGTGAGGTCTGCAGATGACACAATGGTAATTGTTTTGATTACCAATAACAATGAGCTGGCATACAAAGGTGAGGTAAGGAACTTGACAATCCGGTGCTCTGCCAACAATCCCATCCTTAACACCTAGAGAGACTGAGGTGAACTTCAAGAAGAAAAAAAGAACTGACACTGGTCCCCTGCTCATAAATGGTGAATTTGTTGAGTGGGTCTCCAGTTTCAAATTTCTGGGGCCCACAAATTACAGAGGACTTCTCTTGGGCCAAACACGCCACAATTACCATCAAGAAGGCACAGACCTTAGAAGACTGAAGAGAATGAGGCTCCACTAGGATCTTCTTGTGAACTTCAATTGATGTATAGTGGAAAGTGTACTGACACATTGCATCACAGCATGGTATGCTGGTTGCACGAAGGAAGAAAAGTAGTCTCTGCATGGGTCATCAGAACTTCCCAAAAAACATCGTTACACAGTTGCCAGCAGTCAAAGTGTCAAAGCATGTTCTCCAACATCATTGAAAGCCTCACCCACTCAGAACATCATATCTTTAAACTGCTCCCTTCTGGGAAAGAATACAGGAGTATCCATGTACGTACTGCAAGACTGAAAAACAGCTTCTTTCTCAGGGCTGTTAAACTACTGAATGCTGTGTCACACTAATTAACTTCCCTTATGTGCAATATTATATTGTATTATATGGGCAATATATTTTAAGTTGAATCGACCGTAGGGTGTTAGCCACTGATTATGCTACAACTCTTGTGCACTTTGTTTTTATTATACATAAAGTCACAAGATAACTTTTACCAGTCCAGGTTGAGAGGGGGCACTGGCACTATGTCCTCCTGTGTTCTTGCCGCAGTACCAAGAAGATGTTTGGTGAGGGCATTTGCCTCTTCCAGTCCCCCACCTATATATATCCCAAGGCAACCGGAAGGAGGCGTCAAACTGTGAAAATAACACACTGCAGGACAGAGCTCCTACCTATTGACTGACGACAAACCCTTTACAAAGTCCGATGGCTCTTTTGTTTAATTTTTTGGAGTATTCACGTTCCATTTTTGCACCCTGAGCACCAACTTTTATTTTCATTTGATTAAATGGGGATGATTGGGTTGGTGCACCAAACATTTCTTCATTGCTGTTTCATTCCTCAACCAAAATATATATATATTTTACCACTAAAAAATTTGTTTAGTTAAATATTTATTATGTATGGTTTTTAAAGAAAACTCAGGGAATCTTGTTGTTTGTTCTCCTTCAGTGATACAATGACAATAAAGTCTTCCTATCTTCTTATCTTATCTTATAGCCCTTCTAAGTAGTAGCTACCAATGGGTGAACCCGAAGATTACTTTTGCTACCTGAGCTGCCTGAGTTATAACATTACCCTTATCTCTCATTTCATGTAATTACACAAATTAAAAAAAAAATCAACTCAACCAGAAATTGAATTTTGTGTCAGTATTACTATTGGGAACATGTGATTTTCATCTCATGCATTTCATTTGCTTTCATTAAAAAATGAGACCAAATCTTGAATTACTTTTTGCATGAATTCAGCAGCAAATTAACAGCAATCTCACATTTCTTCCAAATTTGCAACTGGAAGCAAATATAAACAGAATAAAGTGGGAAGGTACAACTCCACAAATGATAACTCCAAATACTCTTGTAACTGAAGAATTCAGCATATATACCAACGTCATCTATTTTGTGAGTCAAATTTAATCAATTGTAACCTAGTTTTCTTTGCTTAGGTTGTGCTCCCCTTGCAGTGCATCCCAACTGGGCTAATGGCTTGTAAATGTAGCCCTTCACCCCACGGCGATTGTGGAAATAAAACCACTTCACCAGTCAAAATGATGGGTAACTGCTCATGCTTAACTGATTGATTGGGTTTCTGACTACTAGAATTTTTTTGGAAATGGGTTAATTCTAACTCAAACCTGTTACACTCCCCCTTGTCACGGCAATGTGTTTTTGTGACGCTGCATCCTCCGCCTTGGTGAATCTGGGCTATGGCACCAATGGAACCAGGTTCTCTTTGCTGGGATGGTGATCCGTTCACAGTACATTCCCACTAGGCTTGTTGAATGCCACAGTGGGTCACCTATCTGCATTGAGTTCTGTAAGCAACTACCTAAGCCAATTGAACCAAAAGAAAACTCTTCCTGTCCAAGTTACTAATTGGGCTTCTGACTGCAAGGGTGTGTCTTCTTGAAAGTGGGCTTGTCCAAGTCGAACCTATCTACAGAGTATATGGCCTCATGGAGCTACAGTAGAGCCTCTACAAACAGCACTGAAGGCAGCAGGCACTCTCAGCCACACCCACAATCACTCATGTACTGGGCCAGCTTCAAATCATTTGCTATTTTAGCATTCCCACTTTTGAGTGGAGGGAGGAAGGTGGAATACTCTAAAGAAACAGTTCAGGTGAGGTCGGGTTGGCAAGCATGCAATGAAACAGTGCACTGCCACACTCACAACACGACGAAACACCTCAGTATCCTAGTTGGCAACCTCCTCCAAACAGACACGTGGCCCAGTCCCACCCTCTGGAAATGACCCTCTATCTGTTGCAGCCAGGTGTTATATGGGTGTCCCCTTGGCCTGGTCCAGCCACTCGGATTCTCAACAGTGAGGATCCTGCAAGCTGGATCATCCTCGGTGAATTGTGCCACATGGCTGTAGTCCCGTATCTGACACTCTCTCACAATGCAGGTAATGTGCCTCATTCAGGACTCCATAAGCAACTGCTCGTTCGACACAAAGTCAAACCAGCCGTACCCAAGGATTCTCCAAAGAAACACAGAACCAAAGGAGTCCAGTGTTCATCTCAGGTCACTGGATAGCGTCCATGTCTCACAACCATATAGCAAAACAATAAGCACCAGGACTCTAAAGACTTGGACCTTTGTCCTTTTGCAGAAATATCAGGGGCGCCACACACTCTTTTGCAGTGACCTCATGACCCCCCATGCTCTTCCAATCCATCTACTGACTTCATAGGCTGAGTCACCAGAGACAAGAATGTCACTGCCAAGGTAAGGAAACCTCTCAACAAGGTCAACACTCTCTCCGCAAACAGACACACTGCTGATGGCTGCGCCCAAGAGATCATGAAAGGCCTGGATTTTCATTTTTATCCAGGACACACACAAGCCCAGACACTCAAGATTCCTCGCTCACTCTCTCAAAAGCCCCGATTAAAGCCTCCATTGACTTTGCGAAAATCACAGCATCGTCAGCAAAGTCAACATCAGTGAACCTTTCTTCACACACAGATGCCCCGCAGCCGCTGGACCCCATGACCTTGCCCAACACCCAATCCATGCACGCACTGAACAGAGTAGGAGAAAGCATACACCCCTGACGAACCCCAGAATCAACTGGGAAAAACGCAGAGGTCCTGCCTCCACCCTGCACAGCACTTACAGTACTAGTGTACAGGACAGCCATGATATCCAGCAACTTTGAAGGGATCCCGCAAAGTCTGAGGATGTCCCACAGGGCAGCTCAATCAACTGAGTCAAACACTTTATGAAAATTGGCAAAGGATGCAAAGAAACTGCTGATATTTGCGTTTGCGCTCCATGAGAACCCTCAGTGCCAGAATGCAGTTGATAGTAGACTTCTTAGGCATCAAGGCAGACTGCTCTGGTTGCTGGTAGGTGAGCAAGTGATCACAGATCCTATCGAAGATGACCCTAGCATGGATCTTACCCGGCACCAAGAGCAGTGTTATCCCCCTATAGTTGCCGCAATCCAGGTGATCACCGTTTCTTTTTGCAGATAGGGACGAGGAGTCCTGTTTTCCAGTGAGTTGGGATTGCAGACTCTGAAATAAAGTGTGATCCTCACAAAGATCATGACCAAGTCAGGAATGAGTGAAGATCTCTTAAGCTGTGAGTCAGAGGTACTAGACACCACACAAACCTGCAACTACATTTTATAATAATATGATAGACTATTTCATTTTATATTTAAACTACCATTTAGAGAGCAGGCATTTTCTTGAACTCTGCACTCTTTCAAAAGTTGGTGGAAAACTGCAGACTCTTCCAGGCTGTTTTCTAAAAACACTTTAAAGTGAGCTGAAGGGTAATCCCATTTGTTCATTTGAAACTAAATCAAACACATCATGGATTCTTGAGTTTTAACTGACTGAATAATACAAATATGACTCTTCTTCATTATGAAGAAAACACAGGATTCTCTGTTGCAAGTACCATAAATAATAAAGAAGCAGCAGACTTGTTTCTCATCCAGAAAAGTTGCCTTTTAGATTTTTTTGCACCGTCTTCTACAAATCAGAACTGTCTTGATTTTTTATGAGTGTAAGAAATTTCTGACAGAATCAAATATGTGATTTCAACAGATGTATTTTTCATTGCCCTCTGGTTTAATTCCCTCAGATCTGTTCCTTCTTTTAGAATAACACACTGTCAGCTCCATTCTGGTTTCTTCAGCATCTGACCAACACACTTACGGCATTGCTGTTTGCCTGCTTAGGTTAATCATATAAAATGCAAACACTTTCAAGAATAATGATATCACTGCTTCTCAAACACAAGGCTCTTATATAGTATGTGTGTGTGTGTGTGTAAAGTATATATATACCTCAAGACATTTATGAAATTGCAGTTGAACAGAATTATTAAAAGGATACAGTGGCAACCCTCCTTTCCAATGGCAAATACATCTTGCTTTTATGGGGTATGTACATATTTATTTTATTACAACAGACTACTGGCACCAGAACCAACCCTGCAGCCTGTGCCTGCTTGGGGCCTCGGCCTTCAGCTTGGGCTCTCAGCTGTCTGGTGCTCAGTCTGAGACTCTTTCTCAATGAATACAACCAGCTACTGTATAACGACCTCAAGAATGGTCCTTATCCTGACTTTTTAATTGCTTTCTACTCTCATGTGTAAGTGAGTGTAAGTGTGTCTAGTAAAGAACTTCAATACCTTGAAGGGTTAGAGCCTGAGGTCTACCCAAATCTGTCCAAATATTCTCAAAAGACCCTGAAATTGACAAATGAATGAAAAGTGTCATACAGAGCCTTCAAAAAGTATTCAGCTCCCTTTACTTTTTTATTTTTGTATGTTGTAGCAGTACAATTAAATTGTTTAAAGTAATTTTTCCTCCATCAAAGAACACTCAATACCCCAGAATAGCAAAGCAAAAACAAGAATTTAGGATTTCTTGCAAATTTATTAAAAATAAAAAAAATATCACATTGCCACAAGTGTTCAGGCCCTTGAATTTGACTCAGGTGCACTTGTTTATGGTCCACTTTTGGTAAATTTATTTAATTGCACATAATTAGGAAAGGTAATCGCCTGTCTATATAAGGCCGCACATTTCAGCAAAAACCAAGCCATGAGGTCAAATAAATTGTGTCGAGAGACAGGTCTGGGGAAGGCCACAAAAAAAACTGTGTGCCATTGAAGGACAGCCACAACTGTTCCTAGAGTTGGCTGCCTGGCCAAACTGAGCAATTAGGGGGTGGGGAAGGAGAGCCTCGGTAAAAGAGGTGACCAACAATCTGATGTGGTCACTCTGGCTAAGAACATGCGTGGAGATGGAAGAGGCCTTTACAAGAACAAACACCACTGCAACATTCCACTAAGCTGTGCTCTATGGACGAGTGGCCAAATGACACATGAAAGCCCATCAGGAGTTTGCACCTAAAGGACTCTCTGAATGTGAGAAATAAGACACTCTGGTCTGATGAAACCAAAATTGAACTGTGTAGTCTCAATTGTAAGGGTCGTGTCTAAAGTTCAATACCATTCCAATGGTAAAGCTTGATGGTGGCAGCTTTATGCTGTGGAGTGTTTTGTAAGCAGCAATGACTGCAAGACTAGACAGGGTTGAGTGAAAGATGAACAAATAAAAGTTTATACTTAGAAAGGAAAAAAGAACTGCTCCAGAGAGATCTGGACCTCATATTGTGCTGAAGGTTCACCTTCCAAAAGGACAAAGCTAAGGTGACAGGAGTGGCTTAAGGTCAACTCTGTGAATGTCCTTGGGTATCCCAGTTAGAGCCTGGACTTGAACCCAATCAAACAACTCTGAAGAAACCTGAAAATAACTATCCACTGATGATCTTCATCCAACCTGACAGAGCTTGAAAGGATCTGCAGAGAAGAATGGCGGAGAATCCCCAAATCTATGTGTGTGAAGCTTGTCGTATCAGATCCAAGAAGACCCTTTAATTGCTGTCAAAGGTGCTTCAATGGAGTACTGAGTAAAACATCTGAGTAATGGTGTCAATGTAATATTTAAGTTTATAGTGTGAATACATTTGCAAAAATTTCTAAAATCTTATTTCTGCTTTGTCATTCTGGAGTATTGAGTGCTGCTTGATGACAGAAACATGAATTTGCAACATAACCAATTGTGTGAAAAGTGAAGGGGTCGGAATACATTCTGAAGTTACCGTAAACAGTCTTTGAACCAAATGCTACATTTCTAATAGTAATAATCATCATAATACATTTTAATCACTGTGAACTTCTTAGATAAAATGGATTTTCAAACTACTGCAGTCTGTATAATGTAGATTATATTGTATGCACACCCACAATAACACCTCTGAAAAAATACAGACAGAAATATAATGGGGAAAATGAACAAAAATAATAATCAGCTTACCGGGACAGATACAGTACCTGTAAATTAGCATGAAGAATACAAGGCAGTCTGTTCCATTTCAAGATTCAAAGTTGAGTTACTTTATTTTTAGTTTTCAGGTAGCGGTTTGCCTGTCAGCTAGCTCACAGTTTAAAGTTGTACTGTCATCAGCACCTGATTTGTTGGTACCTGTCATTGTCATTTCATTGTGTCATGTTTATTTTTCACTACGCCTAGACATTATTATTTTTTTTAGTGATATTTCGGGTCCTATGTCTCATGCATAAATAAAAGACGCTTTTGGAGTCCAGAAGTGGAACTGCTATGATAACATATTACAATATAAGATCAAATAAGATCGGAAATCTTCAAACAGGCCTTGGCCTACAAATAAGGTAGAGGAGGACCATCAAACCCCTGAGCAAAAATGTCAAACCTTAATGATAAATTTCATTTAGTCTGATTAATTAATTAAATCCAGAAATCTCTGAGAAAACAAAAATAGTCAAAGCTATTCAATATTCAAAAGAAACCAAAAAAGAACTCCAAGAACTAAATATAAAAAGAATTTTGTATTGTCTCAGAAGAAAAAAGGTGAGAGCTTTTAAGCAAAGGAAATAAGACATTGGCAAAAACATGCTAAGATTGTAAGCAAAAATCAAAGTCAAAGTGGTACTAGCAGAAGTTGTTAACAAAATGGAGACCAGAAATTTAGAAAATGCTAAATAGTCTTAATGGATATATCAACAAGCTCAGAGAGAAAATGGCAAAAAAAATTACCCTTTTAATCGTTCTTTGTAATCAGCATTGAGGTTGTGACCTGTGTGGCCACTTCCACAACATAGCAATTAAGTCACAAAATGGTGTGAAAACATGCTATAAATATACACATTACAAAATAAATTTCAAAATGTTAAACAGAAGCCAAAAATAAATAATAACCACAGAAAAATACTCCTGGTAGTCTAAAACAGAAAAGAATGAAACCATCTCACAACAAAATAAATAAAAAATATAAACTCTCTAAGACCAAATGGGTCTAAAATGCAAAATTCAAAATCCTCGATATAAAAGCATCCATCCATCCATTATCCAACCCGTTATATCCTAACTACAGGTTCACGGGGGTCTTCTGGAGCCAATCCCAGCCAACACAGGGCGCAAGGCAGGAAACAAACCCCGGGCAGGGCGCCAGCCTACCGCAGGACACACACTAGGGACAATTTAGAATCGCCAATGCACCTAACCTGCATGTCTTTGGACTGTGGGAGGAAACCGGAGTACCGATACAAAAGCAATTAGATGAAAAAACAAAAAAAATTTTAAAAATCAAATATGAACACAAAACTGGAAAACAATGGAAGATACAAAGAAGGAAGTAATGAGTACAAGCAAAGAGCTGAGACAATTAAATGGTATATGTAGGGCTGGTTAGTTCACACCTGAAGGACATAAGCACCTTATTGTAGATGAAGGGCTGGGGCAAAATTACAAGAAATACAAAAAGTGAACAAAGAGAAAAATTACAGAGTTCACAAAAAGTGCAAAATCTCCCAAAGAAAGAAATACTTGGAACAGAAGCACAGTATTGAATTAAAATGAAAGAATTTCCCAGGAAAATTCCAGGATCATTTGATTGTTTAGGGAAACCCCTTTTTAAGTAAAATTTACTTCCTAGTTTGTCAGACCTCACTGTCTACAAGTATTCCTAGTCCAAGCTACAGTGCCAATTTGTGAGTCAACTCCCTGAAAAGAACACTTTTATTAAACTTATTTTGTGGCCTTTGAGGGTGCCTATACTGCCCTTATAGAATGTTTGTGATTATGCAATTAGTAAATTTGGCTACTTCAAACAAATTCTTGACATATTTGGATGTATTGTAATCTCCTTTGTCTATGCTCTCGATTGCCAAAGTGTTTGCCAAATCATATGCAGTTCAATTCTGATAATGACAACCTGTTTTGTGTTGAAAGGCAATAGGAAACACTCAGTGATCATGCAAGGTTTGCTTTAGTTAACTTAATTAGAACATTTCACCAGTAATGCAATGCTGATAGATTTATAAAAATTGTTGATTTTTTTTGTACTGCTATATATTATATAATCTTTAAGTTTGCTTTTGGTTTTGGTTTTATGTCATCTTTTTTGTCAGTTTTAACACTGCTTACTCCCTATTGGGATTGTTTCAGAAAAACACAAAATGATCTGAAACCGTACACCACAGATGCCCAGCACACATCATTTTTTTTCTAAATGCAGCTGCCCACCTTCTTCCCCAAACCGCTCATCCCTAGCTTTCTACTGATATGACGTTTTATGAAGTTGACTTGGAGATGCACATTCACTTCACAAACGGATTTAGAAATAAACTCCAACACAAAAGATGAACTTTTCAGAGTACAAAAGCAGCAAACTGATCATAGTCAGAATAGACTTGTAAATGTTGTTGTGACAGTGCGGGTCCTGCTCTATACTCCCTCTTCCAGATTTGGGAGCCCTCGAACCCAACACTGTCATAATGTAACTGGATGAACTGGTCTGACGGGTACAAATCAAACTGAACAAGGGGCTAGTGCAAAAGGTGCAATACTCAGACAAACAAAACTGTGTCCAAAGTGCAGTGCTTCAAAAACAGTACATAAATAAATAATCCGTAAAAACAGGGTGAATAAAAGTAGAAGTTAAAATAATCCAGATAAATAAATCCTGTAAAACGAGGTTAAAAACTACAGGCTGGAAACAGTCCCTTTTTAAAAACCTGGTGCCTTCTTCCTTCTACTTGGTGGCTTCCCTGCTTCTCCCATCAGGCTTTGCAACAAAGGAGTTGCCCTAAATAAAGCTGCAGCTGACGTTCTCTAACTGGTCCAGTAGCCTTCCGTCCCCTGGCTCCATACAGCTCCCACCGGACCGAGACTTTGGTTTCCCAGCAACCAGGTCGCACACACTGGGTCTCACTCTCCCAAGCCTTCCTCACTCCCACTGCCTTCTGTGGCGAGCTAATCACCTTCTGGGACACTCCAGCTCCCGAGATCGCTCAGCTGCAGCCACCACTTCGTACTGCCCCCACCGAGTGTCGGCCTAACACTCCTCTCCTCCCAGCTGCCTGCACTTATCAGCGAGTCTAATCGCTCGCTCACTCCTGCACCAGCTCTTACAACTTCCAGCCTTCCTCTTCTTTCCACCAACCTCAGTTCTCTTTCCTTCTTTCTCCCCTCCATACTCTCGCTCCTGATACTTATAATGGGGATGTGGCACAGGTGTGGCGATTAGCAGCTCCCGGCATCAATTACGGACACGGGTGATCCCACACCTGTACACTTCAGTGCGGAAATGCCCCACCCACATCGTGCTCTTGAACCGCTATGGCCACACAACCATGCCTCCTCCTTAAGCTGGGAGTGCGGCCATTTATTTATTTTAAAAACTTCCATTTCATTTAGAACCGTGGACCTGCTATACCACAGTTGTTCAGCAAGAAATATCAAAACCATGGAATACTAAACTTTCAAAGAGCACTAAGTTGAATCCATATCTCAGACAAAGCCTCCTAATTTATCAGCTCAGGAACAACTGTTTTGAAAATGTGATCATTTTTTTTTTACTTTATTTTTTATTTACTTTACAATGTAGTAACTTATCACATTTCTTGCAACAGTGATATTCAAAACTAAGAATGATAATATGATGTTAATTACATACATAATTTTTAACAAGCTTTTACAACATCATCTATTTTAAAGCTGATCCCAAAGAGCTTTGTGGTGTCTCAAATGGCTTTTATAAGCAGTAGATTCTGAATCAAGTGAAGTAAAAAACACATTTTCTTGCAGTATTATTAGTTGTTAGTTGTGGAAAATCTATTACTAACAGTAGTTCGAATCTTTGTAATCAAAACATTAAGAGCTACCCACCAGGAAGTTACTATGTTGAAGCTTTCTGCTAAAACTGTTGGCTGCTTTGGACTGTGAAGGATATTACGTGGTTGTGGCAGCTTGGCGCTAAACTACAGTGTAAGAAAAATCATCTTCTGCAGATTATGCAGCAGTGAGGTTGATTTATAGTATGTGTAACATAAATACTAAGTACTTGAATATAAACTATATGCAAAATCCAGCCATATTTCAGGTAAGTTCTGTTTTTTACTTGTTTTACTTTTATGGTCACAGAGATTTGTTTCATTTACTCGCTGTGATTTTAAGCAGCAGGAGAAGTGACCTGGTGTGAATGCGGTTCGCTCAAGTCACTTGTGCTGCTCCTACAGAGAGCACCAGGCTGCCACTGCCACTCATGCGACTCTGCTGGTGTTTTTTACGGTTTGCACTGAAGAGAGACAGTCAGATGAGTAAAAGATGAAAATATACAGAAGTTGAAGTTGCCTCTCTCATGATAATTTAAAACAGTAGACTAATCCATAATTAAAGTTGTTAAGAAATTTTCTCTGTTTTAAGATAGTCAAGTTAGAAAATTCACCAATGCTTTGCAATTTAAGTTTTCCAAATTTACAAATATCTGCACACTATACACTCTCTGAGATAACTCAAAAAACCAACAAATATCATTGAAAATACATGTAAAATTTCAATAAAAAAATCAGTCCCATTGAGCCAAGTTGTTTCAGACAGACAGACAAGACAGACATGACGATGTCAGAAGGTATTTTTCACATTAGATGCAAGCGTACCTAAAAAGAGCAGAAAAAAGGGGCCAGATGAATTTATATATAGAACAACTAAAGTGAGTCTGGACAGATTTTTAAATTCTTTATTCTAGACCACTATTTTTGGAGTTGGGGAGTCTTCCCTAAAACAAAGTTCAGACAAGTGGGCATTTGGCATAATCAGTGTTTAAGATCAAAGAAGTAAATATATAACTACAACTGCTGAAGTAATAGGGTTGGCAGAGTGGTAGCACTGCTACCTCACACCAAGGAGACCTGGGTTCATGTCTCAGGTTCTCCCTGCATGGAGTTTGCATGGTCTCCTCGTATCTGTGTGGGTTTCCTCCCACAGTCCAAAAACATGCAGGTTATGTGAATTGGTGATCCTAAATTGGCCCTTAGTGTGGTGTGTGTGTGTGTGTGTTTACCCTATGATGGACTGGCAGCCTGTCCAGGGTTTGTTACTGCCTTGCGCCCTAATGCTTGCTGGGATAGACTCCAATAGATCCCCAAAATTAAGCAGGTTAGAAAATGACTGACTGTACAAGTAATTAACAGAAGTAGAACTTATTTTAGACATATTCTGGAATATGACACTGAGAATCATGGTAAAAAAATATAAATAGATCTGATTTGAGATAAGGAATGAGGCATGAATAATAGAACTGAAGACAAAGCTAATGCTATTGATATTGCACCTCCTTGTGTCCTGATGCTGGACCGAAATCCACAACTCGTTATTGTCAAGCAGCAAAACTTACAGGGAGATTGAAGTGCACTAATTTGATAACAATGTCATATTTTCCACACATATTAGGATGGGACCCATCCAACTTCTGTTTTGACTTCCGACTTCTGACATCTATATCTGTTGCTCAACAATACTAATCATACTGAATGGGAGAGAAAAAGCGAACTAAAAAGGAAGCCTGGCTAGACCCGTTCACTCTGTCATTGTGTGTCATGTCACCGAGATAAGCCACAAGTCGAGTTTACTCCGCACTTCCTTGATTTAGCCTTTTGGCCTGGTCGCTTCCTTTATTCTAGCATTTTGATGCCTTTGGCTCCCTTATGACTTCTGGCCTCTGCTTGTTTTAACCTTGTGTTTGGATTTGCAGACATTAATACATTTTTCTTTGTTATATAATTGTATATCATGGCTTCTGTTCTGCTTGGTGACCAGGTATTGCTCATCTCTTTTGGTAGCTGCTCTTCACAGGTCATGCTGATTTAGTGACCATGGCTAAGCACTAACACTCTGCAGCTTTTGAAATTGCTTATTTAATGCTTTCATAAGACAACATACTATATGTATTAATGACAGAGCACAATGTTAACACCTGCAGTGTTACATTTCGTTCTTGTGTTTGGTTCACACTGTTTACAAAGAAGGTTTATAAAGACCTGGTCCATTATTACATTTTTTACATTACATTCTCTGATTTTTCATCTAGATAAGAATGTGCAGAATTTGGAAAATCATTTTAGGAACCATTGTGACAATCTCATTCATTCAAGCTCATTCTTTGTGTCAATACAAAAATTACCCAAACGCTAGAAACACTCCAGAGGTGTAGGAGAAGGTTCTCTTCTTTATCAAGTTATGATATACAAATGATGTACAGTATAATAAATACCAGCATAACTCTTCCAATTGTACGAAAAGGGGGAGAGTAGTTTTGCTTTCTTAGATGATCTCTGAAGTAGAAGAATCAGCAGTATATTTCTGTATGCTTTTGAGAAATATTTAAGTAACAAACTGTACATGAAACCTGTATCTGAGTTTCTTATGGAATACTCAATATATGACTTAAGGGTTAATTGCATATCTCAGTATTACCAATTTAAGTACGGTTAGAGTCGGAACAAAAGCTACAACACGGAAAACATTTTACCAGTGAGAAACCAGGATCAGACAGATACCTGTGGTCTTTCGAGACGCATCCTCTTTGCGGCATTTCTGCTTTCACTCTCGCAAGCTGAGGCCAAAATGTTCTCTGCTGCCGCTGAAGTGAGGTGTGAAGGAATAGGTCGGGACTAGGGTGGAAAACAACAATTTAAGATGGTTAATAATCAGTGCAGTCATTTTCTCATTACACTCATGCAAAAATATACACTAATGTACCACAAACTAAACATAAAGTGAGCATGCAATGAAATGATTTTTTCACTCCTGTCCATTTCAAATAGCAAAACACTATAATGGCAAACTCAAAATGAAGACTGACTTACCAAGGTAAATAAGGATAGATATGAAAAGAAAAATTTGAAATTTTACAGAACCCCCACCCCCAGCTCTATATGCAGCAATTAGTACTTACAGAGTCACTGGAAAAGACTCTTTTGCACCCTAAATTCATGACACTTTTCATTAATTTTCAGAAATGGTGTAAACTACTATTCAAACTGAGGCCCTACATATTGTTCACAACCAATTGATAGTCTAAAGTTTAGATTAAAAGGTTTCACAACATACTGTAAAGCTCCATTTATTCTAGATGACAATTCATCAAGTGTCATGCTGCCCATACTTTGCAGACACCCAACACAATTGAACCCTTGTTACATTATCCAACTTTATAGAGGCTTTAGACTGCCTCAATGCCATCATCTTTCTGAGTTATAACTATTTAACATTTAATATTCAACCAAGACAAAAGTATTCAGTATCCGGGGCTTCATGCAGCGCATATGACATCAAATTTGATGATATACTAGGATATTCCAAACAAAAGAAAAGAGGCAGGTAAAAAAACATACAAAACACTGAACATTGATTGTAATATGGTGTTCATCTCCCAGACTTTTCAAAAAGAAAAAATGATAAAAATATTCTGAACCGCATAATCTGCAGAGCACTCGAAGCGATTTCACATTACTGTATATCTGCCAGATGACAAGGCATCACAATTTAGAATTCAGTCTGCTACAAGAAACTGGAAGAAAAAGTAATACACATCATGGCCTCTTCAGGTCCCATAACTCACCAACAGCTGACTACACTTAACAAAGTTATCATTCAGAGAATGTCACTCATAAAACATGTTATTACTTCTCTACTTCGCTGTCTCGTTTACTGATGGCTCAGTTGTGGTAAACCTGATCTCTAACAACAATGAGCAGGCTTACCTGGATGAAGTGGATAGCCTGTCATACAGGTGTCAGGACAAGAGTCTTCTCCTGAATGACAGCAAGACAAAGGAGAGGAAACAGCAGAGGCACAATCACCTCCTTCAGAATTAACAGCACTCCGGTGGACAGTTTCAGATACCTCAGTGTCCACATCACATGGCTCCTGACCTGATACAAACATATTGGCACCTCGGTGGAGAAGGCACAGCAATGTCTTTATGACCACACGTATCCTCCCAGATACTAAAGAATTACTAGAAATCCATCGCTGAAAGTATCCTGACAGAAAGTATTACCCCCGGTTTGGAAACAGGACACAGCAGAGAGTGGCGCGGTCAGCTGAATGTGTGTTCTCTAACTTTCAAGGCATCTATACCAAGCAATGCTGGACCCTGGCAAAGAAAACAAAATCATCAGAGATACCAGCCAACCCAACAATGGCCTCTTCTCTGTGCTGCAGTCGACGAATGCTACCACTGCCTGAAGACCAGTTTGGAGAACCTGAGGAGGCGCTTCTTTCCATAGTCCAGTCAGTGCCAAGAACTTATCGTTAATTCTCTTATTTAGTTTCTAATATATTTTTATGATATATAAAATATATAGAATAATATAATATGTATATCATATATTTACTTGTTATCTATATCTAGTATTTATTATATTACATATTTATTGATTATATTGGTGTATCTAGATTGCATAATACCATACATTGCATCAATATTGATACTGCTTACTATACGTCAATATTGCTGCTACTTCCTTGTCTTGTCTTTGCA
Organism: Polypterus senegalus; assembly: GCF_016835505.1. Taxonomy (NCBI): domain Eukaryota; kingdom Metazoa; phylum Chordata; class Cladistia; order Polypteriformes; family Polypteridae; genus Polypterus; species Polypterus senegalus. The sequence continues at coordinate 33,441,156 of NC_053158.1, forward strand.
CAATGTCTTGTCTTGTTTGTGTTTTAATTTTAAAATTAATTTTAACTTTAAATTTTAATTTTAATTCTAATTTTAATTTTATTTAAATTTTTTTATTTGCACTTCATGATGTTACACTGTGGACGCTGAGCTTTGCAATTTCTTCTATCTGTATATTTGTATATGGTTGAGATGACAATAAAGTTTGCTTTGACTTTGACTAATATTAATATAATGGTTTAATTGAACTTATTGATATTTACTGATAGTTATAGAGCTGAGAATTTATTGTGTTCTTCTTCTAATACACAGTCCTGGAATTCAGCAAGAAAGCATTTCACCACATATTGTACTGTGAATAATTGAATGTAACAAATAAAATTTGACTTGACTTGTTTTGTCCAACCAGTTTCCTAACCTGCTTTGTCTGCTTTTGTCTCAAGAAGTGCTGCAGCCTACATTGGCAACCGTGGCTGCCAGATGTCATTTCATTCAACAGCAACGTGCCTGAATAGAGCAAACTGCACAAAAAGTCGGGATCAGATCTTGGTCCTAGGAAATGTGAAGCGACTGCTCCACCATGCCATCTGGAGTAAATTAACACTGCATTCTGCACTTTGTTCAAGCCAATTTGACAATAATTATAAGGTGAGGTAATACAAAAATAACGAAATAACAGAAACACACGACAGAACATCCAAACATTTTAGCACCATTAGCCTCATAATTTAAAATTTAGAAATTAAATTCTCTTTAATCAGTACATCAATACATCAAGCACCTGCACGATTGTTTAAAAATTATATGAATTGTTAATAATTTAAAATATGTTTTTCTACTGAAACCTCATTGTGGTGTATGTCTGATTAAACTGAATTAAAGAGTTTATATACATAGAAGGAATCCGGGTTAAGTGTACATCTGCTGCATTGTCTGGGTGGCCTGCAGCCTCCTATTTAAAGCAGCCTGTACTGACCCACTGTTGAAGGGGCATACTATGGTTCAGTGAAATAATACAAATAATTTTAACAGTCAGTTCTGTAGGGGGCAGCCATGATTTCACAAAGAGGATTCTCAGACTTCGGAGCAAATATGGAGTAGTAAGCGAAACAAGTGTTTTCAAGAGTGTCAAATTTATCACATGATTGAAAGGGAAAATAATGGCTGCCAATTATTTCTGCACATCAAGCAAAATACAGTACAGTATATGCTCAACAAGAATCATTCTGTCATCATCCCAATGACTGGGTCGCAAAAAAAATACTTCAGGAATATTTCAGCAGGTCAAGAAAGTAATTTTTTCACATAAAATAATTGTTTCCCAGTGTAAGTAATTTGACAGCAGGCAACTTACTAAGCTCCTCTGGCTATAAGAAAAAATAACTACCTTCCTGCATTTCTAGAGATCTGCAAACAACTGCTCAAAAAAAAAGAGTAATAAATGGAATTAACTGTTTCTGTGACAAATGCCAAGTCCGCTGGAAAACCTGTCATGTGACAGAACTAATGACCAAGCAACAAAAAACTCCCTATATTTCCAGGTTTAACTTACAACTGGCAGCCAGTGTATAATTAAAAAGAGCCCATGCTTGCAGCGCCATTTATGTAAGTTGGATCAGAATGTAGACAGGCGGGCCAAGCCATTTCCTGTTAACTATGACTTAAATGGTGGGCGAACACTGAGGAAATGAAATGGCCAACATCTGCCGTTGGAGCCGGCTGCCATGAGACAAGGTCAACGTAACGTCTGCTAGATTGTTGCTTACCGCAGCAAATTGTGAAGCTCCTTCTGAAGACTCTGATTCCAGACATTGCAGGTGACCTTTCTCACTTAGCTTGGATCTGTCTAATCATTAATTGTCTTTCTTGTCTTTTCTGGAGCCCATAAATAAATTTGTTGTTTTTGAAAATCCTTTCTGATGTGCATTTCAGTTCTTTTCCATCATAGTCTTAAATAAAATGCATACTCAGTTACACATTTTTTAAGGCCAGTAAGGTTAAGGAGGCGAATCTTTCGCAAAATCATCCACCCATTCCGCAAATTTATGAGAATGTTTTCCTGTACAAGGTTAAGGAAAAATCAGAAGCTATTCTGACAGCAACATGAGCAAAGAAAGAACCAGCCCTGGACTAAACACCAGAATGGAAGACAACATTATATGAGACCAATGGAGATTTTGCCAATTGACCTAACTTTAGCTCTTTAAATTCTAAAAGGCAAGCAGGGTCTTTAAAGAAAAAATCATATGAACACAGATTGAACAAGGAGACAACACTCAGAAAGTACATAATCATTGAATGAAACAATGTCCCAAAAACCTTTCAATTCAGGGTAATGCAAATAAATAAAGACTGGGGTAGAGGCATTGGCAGAAAAAGATGTTTATTTGTCGCCACATTAACATATTTAATTATTTTACCATAGCATGTATGTGATATTGGAATACATGGGGAAGCAGTAGTTAGCTTTGTTGTTTCACAGCCCCAGAAATTACTAATTATGTGTCAGGGAACAGCAAGATAGATAGATAGATAGATAGATAGATAGATAGATAGATAGATAGATAGATAGATAGATAGAGTGAAAGGCACTATATAATAGATAGATAGATAGATAGATAGATAGATAGATAGATAGATAGATAGATAGATAGAGTGAAAGGCACTATATGAAAGATAGATAGAGTGAAAGGCACTATTTAATTTACAGATGAAGCTTGCTCCAGAATTTGTAGTACCCTTAGCAACAATGGTCTTTATTGTTCATTATTTTGATCATACTCTGAAATTATGAATGATAAACTTATTTAAATTAATAAATAGACCTTCAAAAATATACACTTTTTTCTCAAAATGCACATGGCCCTGAGCATTTTGTTTTTCAGGATCAAGGAGATGGAAGAACACATATATAGTCAACTGAGTCCATTCCTCCAAAATTCAGAATCTCTCAAGATCCTTTAGAGTCCTTGGACCTTTCTTGCAGAAAGCTTGCCTTTTGAGTTTGGGCTAGGCTGCCTGGTGTAAGGCCTACCTTGGAGTTCAGGCCTATAAAAAAGATAACTCTGTTCTTTGGTGTCTTTTTGACCTACCCCCATTTGTATAAGGCAGGGTCACTACAGTAGCCATCACTAATATTGTGATGGCTGCTTTTCAAAGCAACAGTCATATTATTTATAGCAACAGCCTGTGACATGTGAACTCATTGTGTCCCACCATTTAAGATGTAAACTGAGAACAGCACAACCAAAACTGTGTGGAAAAGAAAAAGAGAAGAAAATGGAGGCCTCAAGAAATGAAGGAAATGGGCTTTTAATATTCAATGGGAAGTCAATTTTATAGCTTATGTTTATTTTTGTGTGCACTGCATTGGTTGGCTATGAAAATGTGTCAGCTTAGTCATACTCTTGCTAAACTAGGACATCCGAAAGAGCTGAGAAGTTGTGAGGGAGTAGTGTAACCTGTCATCCCCTGTGATTCCTAGTTATGTAATCTGACATTAGAAAGGCAACAAGATCCAGTAACCTAAAGTCCTGTAGTGTGATTCTTAAAATTGGTCATTCAGCTCCGGGTTACGACGAACTGAAGCCAATCCACACAGCACTGGGTGCAAGACAGGAAAATAATAATGGACAAGGTGACATCCTATCACAGCATTGTATGCCAAATGTCACAAACCAGATTGATTTATTGTGACATAAAAATAGTTCTGCTCAAAATACCACTAACTGAGGGCAAACCCATGCACACTGAAGATTTTAATGTACTTCTGTTTCACATTATTTATTATTCGATTAGCTCTTTAAGTGGCACTTAGTTTAATTATCTTTGGTGTACCTTTTGGTTCTTTTCCCCCCACACCGCATGCAATTTTATTTAACAAATCACTGTGGTTTTATGAACTATATTTAGAACTACAATCCTGCAAAATGCCATGAGGTATCTTTAAGTGCAGAAAGTTAGATTGCTGGGTGATAATTGCACTTCCCACAGTTCACACTGAATGGATGATCATAGAGAAGTGTTCATCTTAGGGCTACACAGAAATATGTCATGAATCTTAGCCTGGCTTTCTCAACACTAACTCCTGAAATTCCTGGCTTTACAGAGATTTAAATTTCATTAGTTAATTATGTGTCTGCTATCTGCATGAGGTTAGAGTGTTTTATTTTATTTCATGCTAATGATCGGCTCATATTAAAAGCTGCCTGACATTAACAATACTGAAAAATCAGTGTCATGACTGCCTGATGGATTAAAAGGCAGTCGTATTTTTATTTTCTTCATCAGTCTGCTGATAACAGGATGCATTGAGTGCATAGCAGCTACTGTGTTTCACATCGAGTGTCTCTATAAAGGGCGGGATGGAAATGGTAATTATCAGACATGAAGGAAACAAGGCCTCAGGGTCTGCCTTAGCAACCATTTAGTTTGTTCATAAAAAACTCAAAGACAGAATAGACAGCATTCTATTGAAGATGAATTACAAAGTAAAAAGCCTTATTCAAGGTAAACTTAATAACGTGCATGCATGGAGATCCATTTAATTTACATTTGTAATTAAATTGTAACAATGAAAGCACTTCTAAGAGTAACATATACATGCAGTAAACTCACTTGCACATATATATGTTGTGACTGCTTACAAAAGCCCTGTGATACCCCAGTGCCCATAGCCATTGGCAGCAACCCCTGCCAGGACATTTTGTAATCATGAACTGAGATGGACCAGGGCAAGTGAGAAGACAGACAAGACTTTCTTTTCTCAAAAGTGCAGAAAAAGTTTACTGAAGTGACAAAGTGCAATGGTGCTTCAATTAAATTAATAAATTATTCTTAGGGCTGTGCGATATGGACGATTTTCGATTTTAATCATTTTTTTTTTTACAGAACTCAAAAATAGTTTCCTTTATTTTGAAACTATATGGAAACAACAATAACAAAAAAACTACACTAAAGGGGTGCTATAAAAATTAAATATAAAGTAAACATTAAATAATAAATATAAAAAAAAACAGAAAATGCAGAAAAATAATTTAACAAATAAACTGAAATACATTTACATAAAATAAGGCACCATGGGCAGGCAATAACAACATAAATTATAAATAACAAATTAGAAAGGTCTTCGGTGAGTTTTCCCCCCAACATCGTGTAGCAGTGCAACAATAACACAATGTGAAACACTCTTCAATCATTAAAGTGCAGAAGAAAAACAAGAACAGCACCAAATGACTAGCAAATGTCTGAGGCTGTGTTTGATTCAAACAAAATAATGCTATACAATATGTGAAACAGCGATACAATGAATTACCTGTTGTTTTTTGTCTCCGATTTATTTAATGTTTCAATTTTTTTGCCAGGAAGCCAGAGTCTATCTACAGACTCTGGCTTCAGGCATGCCCCTCTGGCATGTTACAATGTTGCCACCTGCACTAAAGACCCTCTCAGAAGGGACACTTGTTGCAGGGATCGATAAGGACTTCCTAGACAAATTACTGGGCCTTGCAGAGTAAAACAATGCTTTTTCCAAGTGCATGGTGATTTCCCCCCATGTTTCATTGTACAAACGGGGCAATGCCACCTCCGCAAGATATTTACGGCTCGGTATTCTATACTTGGGGTCCACTACATTTAGCATTCTAACAAACCCAGGTTTTTTTACCGTATAAACAGGCACCATGTCTTTACCAATATAAAATGCCACAGCATCTGTAATGTCCTTCCATCTCTGCCCAGTCTTGTCATACGGTGTGACACTGCCCAGTGTGATCAAACGATGTACACCACTGACAGAACACACTGAAGCTGGTTTAAGTTTTGGATCTGTGATCTTAGATGCTGCATTTAATGCAACGGAGGACTATGAAATGTAGCATCAGTGACGTGGCATACCATACCTTCTGGGAGTGACAAAGCTTAAAAAAAATAAAATGGTGGCACAGCAAACTCAAAAAATAATAATAATAAAACAATATTTACTTGTAGTTAAATAATGCGAAACACAAATTTAACAGTTTTCCTTGATGTTTAAAGTCTCTTCACAATACGGTAGCAAATAAAGATTTAGTTAAAGAAAAAAATAAGCTGGTCCAGTTCGTAGCACTATGGTGGACATGTGAGCTGCGGTTGTCCCAGCCCTTTAAAAGGGAGCTGGGAACCACAGGTGCATGGACAACTGGGGCTACTGGGGGGAGTGTCGAGACATTTTTCATCCCTGAAGTAGATATCAGGTCTTCCTCAGAAAGCATTCTTGCCTGTGGCCTTAAAGCCTTTTCCAATGGCAAGAGAGGTGGTCTTTGAACTGGGAGGATTCTCGCTCATATGGTTGGCGGAAGAGATGCCAGAATGAGAGGCAAAGACAAAGTGTGTGTGCCTAAGAAATAGACTGCGAAAGTGGACCAGTCAGCATACCAAGGAGATCATTTATAGTTTATATATCTCCATTAATGCTATGTCACATTATGCAAGTTTTTCAGTTATTTTCAGTTGCAGACTTCATTTACATACTCTTAGAGGCAGTTGACGGCATATTCCCAAGAAACCCGCCACATAATGTGACACACTCCAATAACATCATGCAGGTTTATTTTGTCTTATGTTTTAGGGGTGGGTTGTGTGTGAATGAGAGCTCACAACCAATGAATGCTCACTTGGAAGTACAATTTAAATAATGCAGTAATGGGGAACAAGGAATACAGGGGTTTTTGATATGACAAACAAAAGAGAAGCTCGTCTGTCTGATGTCTCACGTTTTACAGTCCACAACAGAATAGAAAAAGAGAAAAAAAGGGCTGAGACTGAAATTAAACTCCCTGTGCCTTTTAACTCTTTGTATAGCACTGGTTCTATCAGGCTACACGTTACTGGCTGTCACAAAACAGGGCAAGCATGACTGCACTGGACGGCGGCACTCTGCTGATAGAGTAGACATTCCCAGTGTTTTTCAGTTATTTAAACCGATATGGCCCAGCGACGAGAACAGCAACATGCGGACATACTCAACCACTAGAAATCGCATAATGTGACATTGTTTTTATGTAAGGACAGAGGGAATTTAGGCTCTGTTATGTTCGCTTTACTCTGATTTATAATAGCCCTGCACTCTGTTGATTTTTATTGTTTGTTATAATAAATCCTTTCTTTTATCATAATTTGGCCTCATTGGTATTATATAGGTTTGGGGTCTGCTCATAAATGCTTCTACTATTCCTTGATTCATTTCCTTAATTGAAAAATAGACTTCAGCCCAACTTCACCTGAGATCTTATAATTAGATGGCACCATTTCAGACAATTTAAAGAGTTAAAGGGAGCCACAGATGGAAATCCCAAACCGTACAGCCAAAGCATACATCCAAATATTTGAAAGTGTCAGTTCCATCTGCCAATCCTCGCTGTGTACCTAAGATAGTGATTTGTGGTGCTAGGAGCGATGTTCTTATTGAAAACAATTTTATAAACCAGTACCCACAGAATATTATTTAACATGCTATGCAAAATCAACAGATCTCCTCTGAGTGCAAAGCTTCCCTGTTGCCTTGAGGCGAACACCACTCAGTTACTCTGTTAGAAGAGTTACCAGGATTACACATGACAAATAACTGACAGCTGCGAGCCTCAGGCATGTTTCATATGCTTTAGCCCTGTGGATTTCACTCTCATTAAAGAATTCACGTACATATTCTCCCCTTCGTCGCACCACAGGGCACGTTTTATCAGTGTTGTTAAGTGAGCAAATGGAGGACTGATAATATCTCAATATCTATCACATTGAAACCTGATTGTTTTCAAATGAGCTTATATTTTTGGAGGCAGATTTCGTTACAATTAAGCTGAAGCATCCTTACCTAGACCCTTGACTTAATTGCATCTTACCCATGCGGCTGATTGAATGAGGCAGTCAGCACTGCTGACAAATCAGAGAGAACTAAAGATTGACCCATCTGACCTGCTATCGACCCAAGAGAATCTTTTCATCTCTGCCTGTCTGTCTGCCTGCTTGTCAGTCAGTCATTAACGACATTGCACAGTTTATGACTTTTAGTATAAGTCTGTAATCATTAATTCATGGGATATGTACCACAGAGCCAATGTTACATAATTATGTTAAAAGGAAACACAGAATTTTATAGTGGAAGATGGGCACCCCCCCCACACCTCAACTTCATTTAATAAAACAAATTACACCAGGAGAGATCATGCAGCATGTGCCTATGTTAAAATATTATTTGCACTATTTAAGTATACTTTTCACCCCTGTGTCCATTATTTGAGTTCTGTTATGAGTTCAAAAAAGGTAAACATGCAAACATGAATATCAAGATAGACAGATACTTTATTGATCCCAAGAGGAAATTCACAAGAATAAATGAATAGTCCTCCTGCTCATTTTAAGATCCACATAGTGGGTAGGTACAACAAGCACATATTCAAGACATATTTCACTTTTCTTATGATGACTGCCTCAGGGCTAGAACAGGCTGAATTACACTGGATATTCACTTCTCCTCTTACTCTCTATTTACAGGGGAAGTTCACCCTCTTTTGGGACAACAACAACAATTTCTTTCTTATGTAGTCCAAAATAACACAAGGAATGCCTGAATGGGATTTAAAGGGCCCTGTTTTTTTTTTTTGTTGACAAACCCCCAACCTTGATTGCCTAAGAAGACAAGAACAATTTCCCAAAAAAACCCTTGTAGGGATATAATTGAAAAGATCTTAGAAAGGCAATTCAGAGAGAGACATCCCCTTCCTGGTTGGTAAGGTGTGAAATGGGTGTCAAAAACTGCAGTAAATACATAACACAAAACAGGACACAGGCAGCCATCTTCACAGAGTTAAAGGCCAATCAAGCATTGCCACTTCAGAAATACAATACAACAGTACAAACTACAAGGCAAAATGCAAGAATAGATTACGCTACTCACTAAATACAGAACAGTCACATAGGAGGATGCAGATTTGTTCAAATTTGTCAAAACAAAGTAGAAACTAATTAACATAAATGAAAAACAACAATATCTGTCCGTCAACTAATGGCAGAACCACAGCCAAACTGTAGAAATGGAGTCAGACAAGACAGACAGCATTGGGGTCCTGGAGGTGTGGACCTCAAACTATTTTAATATCTGTTACTTCATAGCTTTTATATATGCTGCATGTTCTGCAGTGAATTAAGATATCTTTGTCAATCTTTTCATCTATACCAAGCACAAGCTTGGAGTTTCAATGGAAATTTAGGGATTTTTCAAATCCACCACTAATTCAAATGTAATATAATGCAAATTAAGTCTTTTGCAAAATCAATATGAAATTCCTTCTACAGATCAATATACGAATATCAGTGATACTTGTATGGGAACAACAAAAAGTACAATAACACATTCTGCATTTTTGAAAGCGAATGTATTTTGGCCATAAAAATATTATAGCTGGAAATGACACTACAAATTCTATGCTACAGTGACCTCCACCTAGTTTGATGGCAGTTCAAGATCATAAAACAACAAGAACAAGACATCACCTTGTGTTAAATGATGTTTGGAGGAAAATGAATCAGTCATGGGTGGCACAGTGGCGCAGTGGTAGCGTTGCTGCCTCGCAGTAAGAACGCCAGGGTTTGTGACTTGGGTCCTCCCTGAGTGGAGTTTGCATATTTGCCCCATGTCTGCATGGGTGCTCCTGTCTCCTCTCACAGTCCAAAAACATGCAGTTCAGGGGATCCTAAATTGGCCCTAGTGTGTGGCTGGACTGTGTTTGCTTGCCCTGCGACAAACTAGCACCCTGTCCAGGGTTTGTTTTTGTCTTGTGCCCTGTGTTAGCTAGGATGGGCTCAAGCAGACCCCTGAAACCTTGTTCAGGACTAAGTGGGTTGACTGATTGACTGAGTGAATGAATCAGTTACCTACACAACACTGACATATGGCCAAGAATAAATGTTCAGCCAGTCCCCAGTTATAATCACATGAATGCATCTCAAAAATGCAGGATAAAATGAGAATATAACTGTTCATTTCAAAGCTTTGTATTTTATTAACAGGACCTCACATTGGAAAATAAAGCAACATTATTGTAGCTGAGGAACTTCTAGAATCCTAACTGCCATCTACACCCTGAACGAATTTCCCCGACAATGATGTCATACCTGTGGTCTCTCGCTCCTCTCCACTCTCTGGACTTTGTGTGTCTGCTGATGATGCGAGGAGAGAGAGCTGAGAAAACTCTGCATAAACAAAGCTTCGGGGTCAGACAGAATCAGCCTCAGGGTGCTGAAAACATTTGTTAACCAGCTCTTTGTTGTCCTACAACACCTGGTCTCCATCCATCTATGCATCCATTATCCAACCCACTATATCCTAACTACAGAGTCACGGAGGTCTGCTGGAGCGAATCCCAGCCAACACAGGGTGCAAGGCAGGAAACAAACCCTGGGCTGGGCGACAGCCGACCGCAGGGCGTGCACACACACAAACACAGACACCCACACACCAAGAACAAACTAGGGACAATTTAGGATAGCCAATGCACCCATGCAGACACAGAGAGAACATGCAAACTCCACGCAGGTAGGATCCGGGAAGCGAACCTAGGTCTCCTAACTGCGAGGCAGCAGCACTACCCACTGCGTCACTGTGCCGCCCACACCTAGTCTCCCTTTCCCTGAAATTGCAGAAGGTTCCTCAGCTGTGGAAAACATCCAATGTGGTCCCAGTGCCAAAGAAAGGTCATTCCAGTGATCCCAAGGAATTCAGACCAGTTACTCTTACTTCATTCATCATGAAAACCTTTAAGAGGCTGGTCCTAAAACAGTTCTGACCCCTGGTCTCAGAACATCTGGATCCTCTGCAGTTTGCCTATCAGACAAATACAGATGTGGAAGATGCTCTTATCTATATTTGCCACAGAGCCTACACCCACTTGGACAAAGCTGGCACCACAATCAGGATCATTTTCTTTGACTTTGTCAGTGCTTTTAACACCATTCTGCCTCAGCGACTTTGAGGAAAGCTTAAGACTTTGCATCTCAATGCCCCAATAATCTCCTGTATCATGGATTACCTGATCAGCAGACAACAGTTTGTGAGGCTGAAGGACCGTGTGTCAGAGATGTGTATTACTGGAGCACCTCAGGGAACTGTCCTGTCTCTCTCCCTGCACACCCTCTACACAACAGATCTCCAGCATAATACAAGCACTGCAATCTAGAGAAATTTTCAAATGGCTTATTCATCATAGGCTACAATAATAATGGAGATGAGATAGAGTACAGGAAGGTTGTGGACTTTGTCTTGTGGTGCAGAGACAACAACTTGCAACACAACATCAGCAAGATAAAAGAGCTGGTGGCAGACTTTAGGTGTGCCAAGGAGCCTATGAGAACTCTCACCATCCAGGGTGAGGATGTAGAACTGGTTCTTAGCTACAAGTACCAGAGGTCCACATAAACAACATACTGGACTGCTCTGAAAACACATTGACATTATATAAGAAGGGCCAGAGCAGACTGCACAAGCTTAGGAGATTCAGGTCGTTTGATGTGTGCAGCAAACTGCTGAAAATGTTCTGTCAGTCCATAGTAGTTAATGTGATGTTCTATGCTGTGGTCTCCTGGGCAAACAACTTGAGCTCCAGAAGCACAATGCCTGAATAAACTTATCAGGAAATCTTGCTCCATCACAAGGTGAACCGTGGGCACACTGGAAGCTGTTGTAGAAAAGAGGATGGTGGCAAGGAGGGGCTCTCTTGTAGCCACAGGCTCCTCATTCCACCATGGTATGCTCAGAAGTGCCATTGGGGGGGTCTTTTCTGCCCACTGCTATCTGGCATTTCAATGCTTCCTCCCATGGCTCTTGTTGAGTTTATTTTAAAAGACCATTTTGAAATATCAGAACAATGAACATGTATTTATTTATTTATTATGACATATCAATGGATTGACTGGTTGTATTATGTGTGTTGTGGGTCTGTATCCTTGTTTTTATGTTTCTGCTGCTGTGTGCATGTGAGTTTCCCTATAGGATTAATAAAGCTTTACCTAATCTAATGCAGTAGCAATGGCATGGGGCAGTGGTAAGCACTGCAATGGACATTGTGAACTGAGTTCCACCTCAGCAAATTGTTATTTCAGTGTACTACCTGGCAGTCCTTGGTGGGTGGGAAATTGTTACTGTGAGAGCTTTGATGTCTTTTACATGAGCCACAATCTTCCCAATGGTCATCAGAGCTTTATGCTGCTACCATAGCTGCCAGTCATATCCATAAGCTAACATTTGCCATGATATATCAGGCTGATTTCATAAAGCGTAACCTTTTAACCCAACTAAGCCATTCACACAAATGATAAACTCATTACCTAATCATTCTGGCTATAGTGAAGTAGAAGTATCTGTCCACTTGTTTCCTTTTAATGTTATGTGTGATAAGTGACGCTCTAGCTGCCATAATAAATTCAAGATAAAGTTTAATGTGTGTACAATATAATCTAAGTATTACTTGCATGTCTTCTACACACTGGTGACTGCAGTATAGTACAATTATAATAACAGACAATAAAAAACTATATGAATGTATATATTTTTATATACATCGTAGTTCCAAGAAGGCAAGACAGGCATCCTGGTTGGGATAAAGGAAGGATACGTACCCGGCCATAATAGATGGACCGGATGAAAGGGTTTACCAGGAGCAGTTCATTCCCCCACACAACAGATGGCAGTGTTCCTCAAAGATGGAGATAATTAAGACACCTGCAGGGTTACATGGGAGTTGGGATCTAGAAACGCAGCCCTCGGGTTTTGACAGTAACTTCCCTGTCTTCTGCACAAACTGGAAATGCTATGACTTGGACAGGAGACCAGAGGTGGTTCCCAGGCATAGTTTAAAAGAAAGCTTGCTGCCTCATTTTAATTGAATCAGAGTCAGAGGGCGGTGGACAGCACTATTATGGAGGAGGAAGGAGAAATTGGTTTATATTGCTGATACTTGTATGAAGAAGGCATTTTCTCAAATTAAAAATCGTTTATTTGAATCTGGAATTGTGTTGGGCATTGCTGTGTCTGTGGTCTGGGGTGTAGTGGTGGCCCCCTAGTGGTTACAACAGGTATGTGTGCAGTTATCGAAACGAGTGGCTGTTGAGTAACCATAAGACTGTTGGATAAAAACTGTTCCTAAATCTATAAGACTGCTGATGATCGTGAACTGTTATTATGAGGGTAAGATAAAAGTGACTGTGAACGACTGCAGAGGTTCTTAATAATACTGTTTGCTTTACTAATGCAGGGTGTGTTGTAAATGTCTTGGATGGAAAGAAGCTGTGTGCCAGTAATATTAATCTTATGTCATGAGGTGAACAGGTGCTGCCAGTGAGAGCCTGCTCCATTGTGCACATGCACGTGTTGGAGAGAACAGATGGAAGCATCCAGGTTTATGTTAGAAATCTGATGAAGTAAATCGTTTGTCAAGACAAGTTTAAAACTGCTGACCATTTTCACACTATCTCCTCCAATGCAGCGATACAGTATGTGGTCTGCATCTGACGAAATCCATGGTTTTGCTGGCATTAAGGAAGAGACTGCTGTCCTAGAAACAGTGTGTTTTAAAGTCAAATCTCTCCTCTGTAACCCATCTCTTAACAACTGGTGATCAGGCCTGCCATCAAGTTGTAAATTAAATGATGGATTTGCAGCCGCATAGTGATAGGTCAACAAACAAAGGCAGCTGTGTTTAACACACATAGAAAATAAATTACTGGCACCTCACAATGCCGATTATCCACATGTGTTAAATGCAAGCCGGACCATTCCTTCCGGGTTTAGCCTTTTTTTGTCACAGAGTGTCAATCATTGCTTCCCAGCTTTCCCCTTAAGATTTTCCGAGAATAACCTCAAAATAAAGATTGATGCACTTATTCCTTCCTGATCAAAATTAGGATTACATGTAACTATTTTTTTTTACCTGATCCATGATTCTTTTTTCTATCACTCTCTAACACTCCACCTGGTCTTCATCTGTCCATCCAGTTATCTTCCTGCCCTTGGGTCCAATTTAGGATGGGCCTCAAATGTCTAAATCTTAACACCAACACTCTTATCACTCTTATAGACTGTAAGTGTATGTGCACACATGAACTAAAATGAGTTTAAAACATGTAGAAAATGGAAAAGGGATATCTGCAATCTGGAATACTATCAACCCATTCTGCATAAAACATGACATTAATTGCTTGTGATTCACAATGCTAATCTACCCAGTGAGCATCAGTTGCTGTGCAAGTGGCACTTGCAGTGTTGCAGTACTGATGGCAGAAAATGGTGCCACACATTTACTGTGAAAGAATTTATCAAGTGAGTCACATGCTGTTGAAATATGCAAGCCCCCATGGGAAAGCTTAGCACAAGCCGCATAAAAGGGAAACAATCTTGTATTTTATTCTTTATAGAAGACTATATTCTATAAAATACAAGTGTAGGCATTGTGGCCTGATACATACATTTTATTGTACACTAAAACTAAACTAATGGCAGTTCAGTCCCTTCCACTTACTCACTAAGGAACGATGGTCAACTCTATTAACATCTCAAGAAAATCATTATGTATGAAAATACACTTAAAACTTGGACCAATGCCCCCAACTAATTAAAAACAAAATACAATTTTCTTTAGTCCATTGAAAGAACATATCCACCCTATTGTGTCCATGCCTGATTAAACAGGTCCGGGTCATGGTGGGCAAACTCATCAGCGAAAAGCACAAATCAGACACCTGCCTCAGGAGAGTCACCCAACATTATGGAATGCAGAACATATTTAGTCAAAGAGAAGTTCTGTTGTGCTTCATCTGTTAGTTGCAGAAAACAGCTAGTAGGTCAGGGAGTCACAATTTAAAGTTGAGGCGTTAAATGCTACAACCCCATATGGTGTACTTTATATGGCTGAAACATCATTTTTGGCTGCCTAAGGCAAGAAGCGAAGAAGAGCCTCAAAGCTCCTTCTTATTCACAGTGAGCGAGTGCAGAATACAACATGTAGCATTTTTAAGCCCATTAGGGGACAATTTAAAAATAAGAAAATATTTTACAAAGTTTTCAAAAACTTAACTTTTTATTAATCTTTGAGTTGGCAGTTATATTTATATTACTTGACTTTCTAATAGTACATTGAAGTGAAAACCTTGACTAAAAACTTTCAACAAGTATCTGGATGAGTTAAAATTTAGAATTTACAGTAGCTAATAACAACAACAACATTTATTTATATAGCACATTTCATACAAAAAAATGTATGTTCAGTAATGGACTGAATGATCGCCTCTTGTTTTTCAAACTTCTTACAATGTAAAGCAAGTATCATTTACTGAACATAGGATACTATTCTGAAAACTACTTGAGCTCACTATTGCATATCGAAACATAAAATTAAGTTAGTCATCAGTAGTGATTAAATAATAGAAAAATGTGATGGGGTGTATAGCTGGCAGATATCTCCAGAGGCCTACATTAGGTTCCAGGCTTAGTTAATATCAACGTGAAGTTTGCATTCTTTCACTTTATTTGATTGGCTTTTTCTTCATGTTTTTCAGGCATAGCTTCTCCATTTAAAAAATTTCAAGATTAAGGCTGATTGGCAACTCAGAACTTGCATATTGTGAGTGAGTTGTGTGGCCCTGCAGAAGCCTTCTCCCTGATGCTACTGGACAGGATGTAACACTAAGTAATGTTGGTAAAACTAGACTTGGAAAATGATGGAGGTCATTGAATTCTTTGGTATAAAATGTGTGTCAGTAGTACCTGTTTCACATAGTAGTATGGCATCCATCTATGGTCCAGTTTAAAAAATTGCTTTTGATCACAATATTACATAGTATATTTGAACAAGGTCTGCTAGCAACTGAGAAAAGACTAAGAAGTATGTCAAAAACAAATACGTAATCAATTAACCATTCGTTCCATAGTGTTGCAGCAATAAACAAAGACATTTTCTATCTTAAATGTACTGTAATTAACAATAAACTAATTCATAAACGATAACTCCACTTTTCAAAGGTTTGATAAAAAATCCTGAAATAATCAAATGAGAATTGGGTATGTTACAAGGTTTTTGGTCCATCTAAAATACCTACAGGGAAGGTCTTGAGCTTAACACAAGCTGTAATGAAATTTTTGTTTATCCTAGAATGGAGAAGAATTGTCTTGGGGACTACTGAAGTCACTTCATGTCTCAGATTGTCATCCCCACCTCTTCCGCTTCCTCTAGTACAAAAATCAGTGGCACTAGAAATCCATTGTCACATTGATCCAGACCTCTGACCAGCAAGGATTCATTCTGGAATGAAGTCACCTCTAAAATGGCAGTGAAGAGCCATTACGTCACTGGCAATGGAATTTCTTTTTTCAAAGCTTTACCTGTTTCTGTTGTATTTTATATATATTTATAAATACATATATATATATTATATACTGTATATACATATATATATATATAAATAAATACATACATATATAAAGGAATGACAATCTAATGACTGTCTAGTTCTCATGAAATAACAGGCCAAAAAATACAACGAAAGGTAAAATTGTTGTTTTTTCACTTTAATACCTTAATGTAGGCATTACATAAATTCGGCATCTTGTTTTAACCCCATTTGCTGAGTTACTAGATGTGCCAGAGCTGCAGCCTCTTCTTTTGATGTCTGACTAGTGCGCTGTTTGCAATGAAGTTCTTTGTAAATGTTTCAGTTGTTCATCAACGCTGGCACATTGTTCTTGTCACTTGAGCTCGGGATGAGCTGGGACTTCTGGGCTGCACTCACTCTGATTGACCCTAATCCTCTGGTACTATTAGGTATTACTCTGATGTCAGTATTACAGCTTTGAACATCTCCAGCTATAACTGGTAAAAATCCAATGTCTGTATTACAGCTTTGAACATCTCCAGCTATAACTGATAAAAATCCTTTAACTTTCACCAAAGGTGGGTAACGCACAAACATAGCAAAGGAAATCATTTATCTTGACTTTGTTATTTTAAAAAGCCTATAAGATGTGTAAAGATAAATTCATGTTTTCCACATTTTTCATTGCTTATACTACTACTAGTGACGGTTTCTATCCAAGGTAACATACACATGACAAGTGCACAATACAATCGTTTCTAAATCTCTACACTACCTTAGAGTAGCCATAGTTAAATAGGCTGTACCCACAAAATGAATCTGTCTTGAGACCACATTGCTAATATTATAGAAGTTGCACTTACTTTGTTAATAGAAGTGAAAGTAAAATACCAAAAATTCCCTATAACCCCACAAACAAGTAAGTGAGAAAAGAAATCAACTTTTAAGCCTCAAGAGTTTCAATTGTCTACCATATCCAACCTACAACTCAACATGATGCCTATTCAAATTCATTGATGCAGAGATTTAAGGCTTTTATATGGCATAATTCTAATTTTATTCTCCATCTCATATTGCTAAAACTCATAATTTTAAATCTAAATGGCAAAAATCATACAGAAATTAACTATTCATCCTTATGGAAATAAACTGCTTCTGATTTAACTAGCATGTGGCAGCAGTCTAATTAGTTTCCTGCCACATCCTGCATTCTTATCTGTTGAAATATAAACTTTATCTTTGGAAAATTTTAGTGCACATGGTCTATAAAATGATCAAAGAAGAAAACAGATCAATTGTACCAACTCAGAGTGAGACAGCAAGTTTTAATGATTGTGATCAAAAGATGAAATGAGCCAAAGTCAAATGCAAAAGTCATCTGTCATCAAGCTTTAATCACTTACCAAAATTCAAGGCACCTAACAACAAGAGCAAAGTTTTAAAGCCAGGAAATAAATCACAAAAAAATTGCCATGCTAACACAGATATTTATCAGCAAACTCAGAAGAGAAATGTCCACCAGTGTCGACCTTCCAAGCTATTGCATTGATTGAGTCGGTTACCGTGACCTCCACAATCGTGCTACCCACTAACTGGGTGCCGTGTCTTAAAGATGAGACTCATGAAATAGCGGTACCCAAATAGAACATAAACATGGCGTCATGCATAACGATAAAATAATTCCAGATTTTCCGAAACATCTTGTAGGCAAAAATAAAAGTTTTTTTTTTATCAGATTCCAAAACCCCCATATAGAAGAATACTTTTAATAAAATCAGATCAGGGGAACCCACAAAAGAAAAACTCTGATTATAACAAATGTATTATAACTCCCAAGAGAGACAGTGTAGTATAAGGCAATAATTAATTAGTATAAAATACAGTGGAACCTCGGTTTGCGAGTAACTTGGTTTACGAGTGTTTTGCAAGACGAGCTAAATTTTTTAATAAATTTTGACTTGATAAACGATCGATGTCTTGCAATACGAGTAGTATGGATACACTTTGTCTGCTGAGCGTCATTTGATCACAACTGAGCTGATGGTTCTTCTCTCTCTCGCGCGTATCTCTCGCTCGCGCACGCACGCGTGTCTCTCTCTCTCTCTCCTTATCTCTCTCGCTCGTGCACGTGCATGTCTCTCTCTCTCTCTCTTCTCTTCTCTTGAGGGCAATCGTCTCCTATTCTCTGTCTGCATGTCTGCGATTATTTTTGGATACGCTTATACGGCGAACTGCTACAGCACTGGGAGACTGCGGTTGCTTCAGGGCGCTCTTCCGCGTGTCGTCCTGTTGGGTGGAATTCCACAAGAGTTTAGAAACTCACTCACACCAGCCATGATTCTTTTTAAAGGTAAAGTGCAGGTTAATTTGTTTTATGTATTTTTACTTTATATTTTGTATTACTCATTTTTATATGAATAGTTTTGGGTTGTGGCATGAATCATCTGAGTTTCCATTATTTCTTATGGGGAAATTCACTTTGATATACGAGTGCTTTGGACTGCGAGCATGTTTCCGGAACGAATTATGCTCGCAAACCGAGGTTCCACTGTATATACTAATTCTTTTTTCATTCTAAATAATTAATCTTGCATTTTACTTTCAGTGCAAGTGTCTCACTGCTCATGAATTTATTCAGGGTGCCGCCTCCCTTGTAAACCACACATCCCCTCTGAGACAGCGGGAGAAGACGCATGTCAGGCCACTGGGTCTTTTTCTGCCACTGTGCTGTACCCAATGGCCAATCAGGTTTTTGACTACGAGTGGCTTCCTACATAATAGCAGTCTCTGCTGTGCTTACCACCCCCAAACCCCTGCTTTCAGTCCCCTCTTCCTTCTCAGCTGCCCATCCTTCCTTAGAGGGCAGCAGCAGGATGTGAACTTGGTGTCTTTGCGTTAACCCAGCAGCCTGCTTTACCATTATGTCAAAGGAGTTCTCTCTGTGAGTGAATGTCCCTTGGGGTGGACTGGAATCCTGGCCAAAAATGAGTCCTGCCTTGCACGTTCTGTTGATGGAACAGATTCTAAAGCCTTGCAGCTCTGAAGGGGATTGAGTGGGTTCAGGTAAAGGATGGACTTGATTCACTTATTAAAAATGTCTCACAGTGTGGTGCAATTGTTATAATACCATCCATTTATTTTAAAATCTGCAATAGCTAACACTGTGGTCACAGGGGCTAAACGCAGCACACGGCAGGAATGAGCCACGACCGTAGCACCAGAAAGTTTATAATACCAAGATTTAATTTATATTTATAGCTAGTGAGCGCTAAGGGAATGTTCTGATTGCTCTGATGGGTAACAGACACAACGAATAAATAAAACTGCTTATTCATATAAGTTGTAAACTCATTTCCCTAATGAGCTAATATTACTAGGATGCACAAAAAAAAGGTGTTCAGAGCAGCGTGTTGTGTGAATTCTTTGCTCTTTTCAGTCTGGTGATAAAAAGAGAAAGCAAAATGAAACCAAAAACGAAAATAAACTTTCACAGATCTAACCGTACAGCTTCTTTTTTCAGCATAAAGCGATTTGCAAAACCAAAAAGAAAATAAAAAGTCTGTTCAGCATGAAAAAAGCCTGGCATGGATTTGCTTCTTAAAGGCTTTATTTACTTGTAATAATGGTTTCCCAGTGAAGTTTTCTTTCTTGTCATCTTGTTGTTATTCATGCCTTTCTCATAACTGTAGTCCTCAAATTTTTTAATAGTGTGGAGTCGCTTTCCTAAAAAAAGTAACCTCCATACTCTCTTTATTTCACAATGAAACACCTTGAGCTACACATTGTTAAACATAGAATTCAAAGACTTTAGGGCCCTTCAGCATTAAATTTATAAAGAAAATCCCACCTGGCAGTAGAAATTTAACCCCTGCTTCCTTCTCTGCAAGATCTAATAGCATTAATTAAAAAGGCCAGAAAGAAAAAGTGGGAGCAGGGGATGACAATAAAACCGATATCAAAAGTAAAACACTCAAGTAATATTGAATGATCACTAACTCTCAATGGAAGAGAAGTAGGAAAAACAGGATAAAAAAGAATAATGCAAGGGGAAACAAAACATTTATACCTTGAACAATAAAACAAATCATGAGGCTGCTTGAGCTTCACCCTGGATCAACACAATCGTCTACCCTTTTAACTTTTTAATTTACTGAGTTGCCTTCAGTATTACTCCTGTCAGTATCTTTGATCCCACAATTTTTACTATGTGTCTCTACTTATTTTTCATCTGCTCAATGGATTTAATTAGAACTCAAGTAGGATGTTACTGAGTTGATCTTCATTGTCTCATTGGACATTAACTAAACTTTACACAAGATTTACATACATTCAGTCTGGGTGTGTGCATGTGCTCTTTTACATAGAAGTATGCCGGCAGTAGCACAAGAACAACTGATGCCATATCATTCATTTCAGTTACTTAGTAAGGTTTTCCCTGGGCAACTAGCTTCGATTTTCTGAAAACTGAACCTGAGAGAAGGATGCTGGCTAACCTGTAGGATATCATGAATGGTGACTCCAGCATTATGGATGAAATCTTGGTCAACCTAAGGAGCACCTTCAACAAACGGTTGAGTCTAGAAGTGCCACAGAGATCCATCAGAAGTCGTTCTTCATTACCAGGCAGCTTGAGTCGGCTCCGTATTTGATTATTTGTAGTAGGCGTTAAAGGACAACTGGACTCACAGATTACTGTGTCCATAAAAGTTACTAAAACTAGTAAAAATGCAATGTTTGAATAACTGAAATGGTTTTCTTTTTAAAAAAAGCTGTGAATCTATCTATCTTATAAACTAACAAATTTTAATGAGCTCCAAATATACAGTACTGTATACATAAACAGATAAATTGACTTCATATAAAAAAATATGTGAAAGTTCAGAAGGTACATAATTATAATTACATATATTGTGCCATGAAAAAATATTGACTCTGTCACTGAAAATTTCTGACACTGAATGTTTTCAGGTCTTTGAACAAATCTAATATTAGGTAAAGCTTAGCCAAGAAAACAAAAGACACATTTTTCAAAATATTTTTTTCATTTATCCATTTAATGCAGTTACTCAACACTACCTGGAACAGTGTTAAAAAGATGTTTCCCCTTAGTTAAATCAACCCAGTTAAAGGGCTAATTAGAATCAGTGATTTGACACAAGCAGGCTTGATTATAGACAGACCTGCTTAATAAAAATGTCACTTATTTTGACCCTTACTGTCAAGCTACTAGCACAAACAATCGCCAAGAACATAATGGCAGAGTCAAAAATTCCTAACAGGATCATGGAAAAAAAAAAGTGCTCAACATTACTTAATCTGTAAAGGGCTACAAAGACAATTCTAAGGCTCTGGGTCTCCACAATAATATAGTGGGAGTTATAATCCCAGAATATAAAATTGAGTAAAAATGTGTTTCATTGTACACCATTAATGTGGAAATCTTTGTTAACAAAAATAATATAAATATTCATCTGGCACTTGCCAAAAATCATATGAATGATCCCCAAGACTTTTCAGAGAATGTTCTATAGACACAAAAGTGGGACAAAAGTGTGACTTTCTGAATATCATGGTTGCCATCATATCTGTTATAAAGCAAGCGTAACATACCACAGTAATAACATCAGGCCAACAGTCAGACATGGTGGTGACAGCATGATGGTGTAGGGACACCTTGCTGCCACAGGATCTGGGCTACTTGACATTAAAGGAACCATGAATTCTGCTCTACAGGAGTCCCTTCTTGATGACAGTCACAGAAGCTGAAGCCTAGTTGGAACACACAGCTAGAAAATGATACAAAACTTTAAAACAAGTCTATATGAGACTGGTTGGAAAGAAGAAAAAATGTTATTGTGACCTGGCCTAGTCAACGTCCAGACCTAAACCCTATAGACATCTGTGGAAGGACCTCATGATGAGAAACCTTAACATAAGTTCTATATTAAAGTGGTTCTTCCAGGAATAGTACTTCAAATTTCCCCCACAGCATTACAAAAGTCAGATGGTGAACTTTAATAAGTATTTTTGAAATAATTGCAGCTAAAGGTAAATTAATTATTAACTGTAACATTGAAATTACTTTTTCACATGGTGCCAGTTGGCCTTGGTTAGCTTTGGTCATTCAACAAAAAATACTTCTTCACTAAGGTGCTTTTTATTTAAATTTAGATTCTGGTTAAAGACCTAAAACATTTAGCATTAACATTTTGCAATAGCAGAGAATATTGAGAAGTGGGCAGATACGTGTATACATTTTACCTTAACCAAATTCAATTTATTCCACAATAACAAGGTCAGAATGCTTATATATCTAAAGTAAAATTCATAATGTGATAACAATAAATTGCTAAACCAAAATGCATTTATATACCTAAATTTACAAAGGAAATTAAATACAGTGTAAAAACAGCAGTGAATCTCAATAAAAACAATGATGACAATTTAATCATATTAATTACCATACAGACAGTTGACAACAGAAAAAATCAAAAGAAAAGCCCCAAGTAGCAGCTTTCCATGAGAAACTAAACGTCTGGGGCTCAGGGGTGGAGGAGAACGGGCCAAGCCACAGTTCTGCTGACCTTAAACTATTTGTGAGCAGACTGAGATAAGGCGTGTGCCACTTTAAGAGTTTTACATATCTAAAATATAATTGTTCAGCATATTATGTAATATACATGCTTAGTTAGATATCTGGGAGTCACGACAACTAAACACTACTTAAAAAGAATAAAGTGGCATTTGGGAATCTGGGTTGTTAAAAAATGTCCATTTATTTACCATTATCAATCTAAATGTGCTAAATTATTACAATATTAATATGATGTTATATGGCCCAGCCCTACGTCACTGCCACAAAAAGCAAGCTCAATATTGTGTCACACATGACAAAATTCAATAGAAAAATGTCACTGCAGTAATGTTACCAAAAGATTGCTAGAAATTCCTAACAAAGACAAAAAACATTCACCGAAAATAGAAAACAGATGTACCCAAACATGATCACAACATTTATAACTAACCAATATGGACTAAGATTTCTGGATCACCCGTTTTCCTGCTTGTTCACGTGATTATTTGACCCTTGACTTTAACAAGAATACAGTTTCTGTTAACTGTTTTCAAATCTTTGCCACCAGTAAAGCAAATAACTAGCAATTTAGTTATTTTTTTCTTCACTTTTTTCTTACACATTACATTACACATTACATTAATGTAATACAGCAAACTAACTATCAAATTTTTCACTGTCGGTGTCAAAGCACCATCCAAATTAGTAACCTTCAAACAATCACAGCTGTACACACTGCTTATTGTACTGCAGGTTTAATTGTATGCACTTTATGTTTCCAGTCAACCCCACAGGTATTTCTAAAAATAAAGGGACACACACAAACAATTTGCACAGGTGTCCCAACTTCTGTTGATTACTTAAAAACCTTCTTACTGCAGAGTTGGAACAGACTGTGTTACTACACACTCTGAAATACTACTTGGACAATATTCGAGTGATAATGGTAAGAAAATCGCAATTAACAAATGAAATAACACAGAGCATTATTAACCTTAAAAGTGCAGGCCTTTCATTTAGAGAAGCTGAGTCCAGTGGTGTCCTACACAATCCAAAGGCAATTGAGAACAGGGAAAAACTCTGACAGGAAGAGATCTGGCAGACCCAAAGTCACAACCCTATTAGAAGACAAGTTGCTGAGGGTCACCAGATTCAAAATATGAAATCTTCTAGGGTTCATCACACAAGGTGTTTGTATGCTGTTGAGTTGGTGAAATGATGGTTCCGTATTGTGTGACACCAACTGTCAAATATGGAGGAGGAAGTGTGATTGTCTGGGGTGATTTTGTTGGATTCTGAGTTGGTGATTCAATAGGCTTACCACAATTTGGCTGTTAAATCAGCAAAAGGTGCAGGCTACTTTGATGAATCAAAAATCTGAATATAATTTTGTATACTTAATGATTCCTTGACTTATTTTTTTATTTGCCATTGTTTATTTGTTCTGTGCCTTGATTTCATGAAACATTAAGACATTAAACATTTCCATAAAAAGTAAAAAAAACTAAGATGTTGCAAAACATTTGACCAGTAGTGTATATATACAATCGTAGGTCTGATCACAATCTGTTTATTTGAGGGGCTACCTACCAGGTAACGGTTGTGATTGGTCAGCCAGTCAGCAAACATCTGCCACACCCTCTCAGTTGCAAGAAGGTGATCATAGACATGTTATATACGTGTGTATATAGATATATACACACACACGCACACAGAAAAATACACCTAAATATTTCCAAAGCATTATATTTAAAGATTCTCACATTTTGGGTTTAATATATACAGTACATAATTTACACACACATAGAGCATATAGCAAGCATGAGAGGCTTAATTATTTTAGAAATAACATAAAAACAACTCCAATTAGTGATAATTAAAACTATTACTGGCAGAATTTCAAAGAAGCCAAGGGTTGCATTGGCATGGGGGTCACTGGAGGCGCATGTAAGTCTTTGTCAAATGTGCTTTGTATCTGAAAATGGGGCTTGCAAGGCTGTTAAATTATCAAGAGACAATACATATTTTCCTCACTGTTCTGAATTCAGAGTACTGTCTTTCCAGCCCACACTTTTGGTGCTCACGTGCGGACTACGCAAACACACCAAATTGCTTACTTAGGAAGTGAAGCCCAGAATGCAAAGAACCAACATGCCAATAAAAAGTAGTGATTAGCTTTGAATTGTGAGAAGCAAATAAAGAGATAAACATCAAACCCAATAAAATAATTACATTTTGACAAAACAGATAAAAGAAATCACTTCAAGCATCAGGCCTTTACACTCAGGTTTATTCTCTCCTAAACAGAGTGAAGCTTTACGATTTTTTAAGAGAAATAAAACCATATCCTTACAAGCTGGGACTCTTCAGTTTTTATTCCGGGATTGGATTTCCACCCGTTAAAAGCTCATAGCACTAACTTTGCATAGCTTCCAGTGAAAAGGTTAACAGAGCTTATTCCCGGATCATCCAGGACAGAACACAACATTGTTCAGCCCCTCCATTCACGCTATCAACCGTAAAAGTAAACCAAGGACAGAAAACAAGTCTTTAAAAGCCAAATATAACATGAATGCATTGCTCAGTTTCTATTGGTAGCAGCACCTCTCCTATAAGCATTTTGTGTGTAAACTCCTATGAATATAGGCATTGTGCACAAACTTTTTTCCTGGACATAGCAACAAGCACGTGAGACGATGCTTAAAAGTAGGTCTGTGCCACCAGATTCTGACACACTGTAGATAGCAGGAGAATCAAAGGCTTTCAAATTCTTTCAAAAATAAAGACACCGAGCAGCACAAGTTGTCGAGTTTCAAAGCACAATGGGCTCTGCAGACAGTTTCCTTTAGTGTCTCTGATCTCACGAAATGAATCACACAGAGATGACCTAGGATATCATTCACTTGATGTGTGATAAAAGCAATGAAAACATAGTTTGCCCTCTGAAGAATTTCAGATGAAATGTTAATGATCTTGCTAAATACAGCTTTCATTTTTACAGTAGATACAGTAGCAAAGGTCTGGCGCATCACTGCACTGTCACATAAGTGAACCATAAAAGAAACCAGAAGGAAACTATTCCACAACTGACACAGAAAGTTTCCTCAGTTATTAGTGTATTTTCTAATAAAATTATAAGACCGCCCACCTATTTATACCCCACAACATCCATGCTATTAATATATGGGGAAAAAAAATTAAAAATTAAAAAAAAAAAAAAACTACATGTATCATATTCAAAGTTTGCCCAGATCAAACTCAGCATGCACCAAAAAGCAGTGGCATTGAACTGAATCCTCATTCCAGTGGCAGGACAAAATGGCATGAATGGAAGGGTATATGTTGAAAAATAAATAAATAAATACATACATCAATAACATTGAAGACCATCAGGATAATCAAAAAAAAAAAAAAGGAAGTCATTGGTGCATGGCAGGATTTGGATGCAGGCTAGGGCTGGGTTCATATGCAAAAACTCACCGCGTCAAAACCATTTCTTTTCATCCTCCTGCAGGACTTCAGGTAAGTGCGAATACGTTTCCGGGCGCGTTCCTGATACTCAGGGAATTGTCGCCTACATGAGTCAATGATAGCCTGGATCTTTTCTTTGGGCTGCTTAGATATTGGGACCATGCGGTCCAAGTTTTCATCTACAAACAGCCTGACAAACATCTGTTGGCAAGAGGAAGACAGAGGAGAAGGAATTGGAGGGCTGCTTTCATCTACTGCCACTTTAATCGATTTAATAAGGCAGAAGCTGTCACTACGAAGGGAAAAGCCAAAAAACTCAGCTGAGGTACCCCAAAACTCTGCTGTTGTAATAAAGGCTGCATTTATAGGGATTAAAGAACCATACTTCAAGGCAGGGAGGCGAAACACAGATGCATAAAATGACCAAGGCGATTAACACAGAATTGAACACATTATTACCGTACAAAAGGGCATATTCTGTCAGCAAAAAAGATTAATAGAAGCAAATATTCACAGAAATATTAGAAATAGATGTGTCAATGAAGTTGAACAGACAAGAATAAACTTTGGATTGCGTTAGGGATTCCGTTTCTAATCATTGTGTTGACCAGACATTTAGTTGTTATTTGGTATTTCATTCCACAACCAAACATAATGCAAACCAATCAGATTATCAGGCTACAATTGTACTCGATTCTCGGGTGTGATGGCTGTCATGATGTCTAACTACCCAAGTACATTTTTTGAAGAATCTTATACTTAAAACAAGTGCTCACCCATAAAAAATATATATACTGTATACATATATATTAACATAGTCATAGTCATTTTTTTTAAATTAGAGGCAATAATAAATTCAGTAGGGCACTATAGAAACAATTAAAAAAAACACTTTCGCTAAAAGGAGAAAACAGGAATGGAGCACTTTAATCAGTCTGACAGAAAAAAGCAACAATGTTAAGTCTTCCTTTTATTTTCGGCACATTTTCAAACAAGTTGATTGTACTTAACTAGGTGCACACTGTCAGAAAGTCAATCATTGTCTAACACACTTATCCTGAACAGGGCCACAGGGGTCTGCTGGAGCCTATCCCAGCTAGCATAGGGCGCAAGGCAGGAGCAAACCCTGGACAGGGCATCAGTCCATCGTTACTACAAACTCACACACACACACACCCACCCCAAGCAGACACTAGGGCCAATTTAGAATCACCAATTCACCAAACCAGCATGTCTGTGGACATGTAGACACTGGGAGAACATGCAAACTCCACACAGAGAGGGTCTGGGACACAAACCCTGGTCTCCTTACTGCTAGGCAGCAGCACAAACACAGCGCCAGTGTGCCACCCTGTGTAACCATATATTACAGTTTGCATTCATCAAAGCACAGAATAAAAGTAAAGATCACCATCATTTGCTTGTTTCAGTTAAACAGAGACTCACTAGACTGCTCATATCTTGACTTGTTTGGTTAATCAATTTTAGATTTTTTAAAAATATTGATGAGAAAATAATGTTTTTAACACATGAAAAAAAATTCATAACACGCCTTCACATACAGGTTCTACCCTGGCTTTTTAAAAAGAATACAATGTTTTGTTATAATATTAGCACTGTAATAAACAGATAGTAAAATTATTTATAAATTCAAAGCAACCCTGATGTTCGCACTGTGCCTACATGGTGATAAAGTGTGTCCATCCAAAGGTCTGATCAGCACTGCCAATATTCAATAAATTCAGTCCACCTGAATCATTGCATACATTATTGAATTGTCTTTACCAATATGTAAATTATAATTTTAAACTGAGCTCCTTTGAAAATAATTATAAAACAGAAAATAACTGATTGCTTAAGTATTTATGAAATGCTAGAAATACTTTTTCAGGAATCTAAGCTTTTCATTTGTGATCTGATTTGGAGGGCATGTTTTTGTGCTCACTTTTTATTAAAGGGTTGTTTTGGCCTTCCTTGTTCATTTCATATTAAGCCAGTTAGTTCCATTTATGTGATAATAACAATGTGATGATGACAATATTTTATGAAGTAAATGTTACATTGTCATGAAACAAACATTTTCTTTAGGTGTGTGGTACACAATAACTATTTTCTATAAAGGTATGGGGTCGATAAGCCTGCTGGCAACAATTTATTCTACAGAAATTCAACTATGTTATCTTCTTCAGTCTTAACACATTTTTACGGTGATGATGCACAAAAGCATATCGATGGGATGATGGTGCTACTACCTTGCTAAATGGCATCAACTACACCAAACAGAGTTCTTAATACTCAGGTGAAAAAGGTCAGCTTTGGTCTTTTCAGATTTAGAATTTTATTGCTTTTCTCATTTTCTCATGAAACAATTGACTTTGTGTGCACCACTTCTCCTTTCTCACCAGAATCACAGTTACATTATATTTGCTCTGTTTCCTGTCAATGGACCTTACTGTGCTTTGTTAGATGTCATATGTTTAAGCATTTCTTTGACTCATGTTTTAAAAGCACTAAGTTTTAATTATTGGATTTTTAAGCAGCTCTATTAATAAACTGTTGTTACAATGCAGATGAAGTTAAGAACAATTTTCTATTTTGCATAACTTGTTTCTGGAATATCCATTTTTTAAAATTTAGAGTTTTGAAGTATCAGAAATCATTTTGGTATAATTACTTTGGCCACATAAGGTTTCTGAAGCTATGTAAATATTATTACTAATGTTATGTTTTTGTTTTACCATGACAGGATTGTGTATTTTTTTCATGGGCACCGCCATTTTGTAGAACCATTATCATAATGCATTGCTTAGTTTCTAGGGTCAGGTTCTGGAAGGCGCACTGCGTAATTTCACTGTCAGGTTGCTTTTAATAGAATAAGAATTCTTTGTAATCATTTAATGACTATGCACATTGTTTCGGTTTTTGGTGTCAAAGATTGTTTGATTTTGCAGTATTTACATTTCAGGGTTCATCTTCCGATCCATCTAATAAATAATACCCTTCCATGTGACAGGTGGAACAACTGTGAGTTTTATCAGAGAGGCTATCAAGATTTTTGGAGGAAATCAGTTTATTTTCAGGACATTTCCAATATATATTGCGATATATAAAGGTGGAATCCTGTTGTAACAAAATTCATGGGACCATAAAAATATTCTGAATATGCGTGATGTTTAGAACAATTAACACCGAGCTTTGACCTGTTCTTCCTTGCACTTTCCTTGTCTGCCACAGTGACGTTTCCGAGCTGCGGGTGTTGCAATGCATATCTTGCGTGCTTGAGCGCTGAAGCAACAGTGTAGGCACAGTATCAAGTATTTTTTGCATCGCATTATTATTTTTGGTGGCCATTTTTGGTTGATGAAATGTTTGTTGTACTGAAATTTACAATTCATTAAAACAAAATCCATTAAACATGATGTTGCATGAACGTTTGTCCGGGCCAACAAAAAGTATTCATTATTCTGAAAATGTTGCTACTTCGGTATTTGCTATAACAGGAAATGACTTCTATCTATCTATCTATCTATCTATCTATCTATCTATCTATCTATCTATCTATATGCCTTTCAGAATGTGAATGCATATGGGTAGCAATTTTATAAATTCAAGATCCAAGCACTGCACACTCACACAAAAATAAAATAAAGAAGAATTCACGTCAACTAAGTATGTGACTTCTGAAACTAAGCAGTTAGCCCAGAGCCTATTTAAATATGTCATAGCCATATACATACAAAACAAGGATTGCCAAGTTTCTGCTTTTTTTTTAACAATATATGAAGAAAGATTGGGAGGGCTTTCCTTTTGCTTTGGCATAACAATGTTTGTATGGTTAAATCAATAGCAGACTTAAGCATATAGAATAATATGTGAGAGTGGCAGAATGGAAACAAATACATTTTAGAATAAGGCCCTCTGTTAATAAAATCTTAATTTTATAGAGATCCCTTGCGGGACTTGTGTCCGCTCCAGCCTTCAGCCTCCCATTTCCGTAGAACTAGCTTGCCTTGGGTGAGATCTGTTCTGTGGGCCTTTTTGAGGTCTCACTCCTTCACTGTTTTGTGAAGACAGATTTATAACATCATTGTCTTGGAGGTATTCAGACATTTTTTGGTGTTATGTAGGCCTGAATCACAACAAAAATAGATGAAGTGTATTAAGAAAATAGTTGGAATGGATACATTTTGTTGTTGGAAACTGGAGATTATCCTGAGAGCAACTAATAAAACGGATATTAATAATGTACACACACACACAGATAAACACACACACAAAGCAAACTAATTTTCCATGCATAGCCTGTCTTTGTTTTCAATAACTTTTCGTTACACTGGTTACTTCCGCTGAAACATTCATTATTTTAAACATATTGCATACATTTATCACCTGACAAACATGAAATAACAAAAGAAGAAGCAGTTTAAGAGACTTAAGGAATACCAGAGACAAAATAAGAGCTCATCTAAAGTTCTTTAAAGTAAGAGTGTGGTGGTATTTAGAAGACCTCAAAAGAAAATCATGAAGTTTTGAAACAGGAAGGGTTTGTTATGTCAAAGCATGAGCACCTCAAGAGAAGACTAACTGCAGAGCATTTCATTTATTTTTCCTGATTATAACATAAACTTTCCTTGAGATATTTTTATTCATTGGTTTAGGAAAGAATGTCATACATAAAAAAACAGGGTTACTCTGAGATTATATATAATTTTGAAAATAATCATAGAATTAGGAGTTAACTCAACCACTTTTGCAATAACTGGTCAAATGGTTTGTTTCCTTGATTTATTCTCTTTGTTTAAATACTACTGCAAAAGATTACACAACCAACTTTAAAGTTTAAATATGATACCGTACAAACACTTATCTACATAAATTAATACACATGTACAGAAATAGCCATTCAAAATGTGAAAAGAATGAGGAGGCTTTTGCGGTGAATAGTCAAAAGCAGACTGCACAAGATCACATGATTTCAGAGATTTCCTGTAATGTGACTGCATTAGTCTGTAAAGTCACCAGGTGGAGCAGTGAAAGCTTGAAATGAGGTATGGAGCATTTGAACTACAACCAGTAAACATACGGGTTCTTTTTCAATTTCTAACTGCTTTATACTGAACAGGTCACAGTTTTTCTGACAAATTCTGACGGACTTCAAAATGCTCTCATTGATATTAGAAATGTAGAATAATGTGCACTGTGCTGGAAGAACAATTAACCATTGACCTTTCCACCTATGAAAACATTTGGATATGTAGTATGTTTTATTAAAGGTGAAAACAGAAAAACGAAGGTGATAGTTTTACAATTTTAAGAGAGGTTTTGACCAAACAGTGACAAAAAGCCCACATAAAATACAATTTCAAAATGCAAGCAGATTGAAATGAATAAATGTTATTAATATATGTATGTTATTACAAAATATCAAATTTGTTGTTAAAGTTCAGTTTTGTCAGTCTTTTAACATCCCTTTGTATTGTTAATATACTCAATAAAATTTTA
Source organism: Polypterus senegalus (assembly GCF_016835505.1). NCBI lineage: Eukaryota > Metazoa > Chordata > Cladistia > Polypteriformes > Polypteridae > Polypterus > Polypterus senegalus. The sequence goes on from NC_053158.1 coordinate 33,473,077, forward strand.
TTTTAAGGCTAAAAATTTTAAATGTAGTGTTCTTGTTATTAAAAAAACCCACTTTAATTAATAAATTAATTATTTTTTTTTATTTTTTTATTTATTTATTAATTTTATTACAATCAATACATAGCAATCAAGTTTTTACAAAAAAAGAATTATGCTAAGAACAGATCGATCCCCACCCTTGAGAGAGAGAGCAAGCCAAACGGTGTAAAATTTAAGGCTTTTAAAAATACCTAAATCAACAAATTCTCTGTGCTTTATAAAATCATTTCAAAATATTACTGATTAGATCCTGCCATGTTTTGAAAAAAGTCTGCACAGATCCTCTAACTGAGTATTTGATTTTTTCCAATTTCAAATAGTATAACACATCGGTTTCCCACTGACTTAAAAGAGGAGAGTTTGGGTTCTTCCAGTTTATCAGAATAAGTCTGCGTGCCAACAGTGTAGTGAATGCAATCACAATTTGTTTGTCTTTCTCCACCTTAAGACCCTCTGGAAGAACCCCAAACACAGCTGTTAATGGGTCAGGAGGGATTGTGAGTCCAAGGCTGTCTGACAGGTAATTAAAAAATTTTGTCCAGAATAATGTTAATTTGGTGCAGGCCCAGAACATGTGACCTAGTGAGGCTGGGGCTTGGTTGCAACGTTCGCAGGTTGGATCATGCCCTGGAAACATTTTGGAGAGTTTTAGTCGAGACAGATGTGCTCGATATATAATTTTGAGTTGTATAATTGTATGCTTTGCGCATATGGAGCTTGAGTGATTTTCCTGCTTTTTTATTAAAATATAACGCTTACTTGTTATGGAAAAATAAACACACTGCACTAGATTCAAACCCCATTTACTATTTGTGTTAGTTACCACTACGTCATCACCGCAGTTGCTTACTAAAACTCTAAAGTCAAAAGTGAACAAAAAAGTTTATGCAGATGTTCACAAAGTAGTAATAAGAATGTCTGTAAAAGCATTACATAAACATATTATTCACACTATTTAATTTTTTCTAGATGTGAATTTCTTTGTCTCATACAGCATTTTCTTTTAAGTAATTTCTAAAAATTATATATTTTCACTTTCGTAATAAGTACACGTATTTAGAGAAGAGTCTGAAAGACTAACTTCTTATTAAGTATATAAACGTATTATAGTCAAAATAAGGGTGGGACAACTTTTCCAAAATAATCACAGCAAACAGCAGAGTAGTTGTAAAATTCCACATTAAGTAGATTTAAATGTGCATAGTAAAGAGATTAAATGAAGCAATTGTAGCACTAGCAATTGATGCATCACAAGCTCCACCTGTTGGTCAATCTGGCTAGTCAAGCATGTAACACAGTAGCTCACTCATTAATTACTACATTTTAAATGGCTACATCTGTATATATTTTACAGTTAGAGATTTAAACATACATACAGTTTTTATATACATGCACGAGTCAACTGCACAACTATACCTGTATTTTTCAAATTATATTCATTATGCAGTTTTGCTGTGCTTTTCAGTCTGTAGGAGTGCCATTATACAGAGCCAAAACTGTTAAATTGTCACTTAATACTGCTTTTATACAGGGAAAGATTTACTTTAGCATTATAAGGGTTCATTTAATATTGTGATTTTGCTGTGTAGTAAAAATCTGAGCCTGGTTGGTCATGCATAAGATACATATTTGTCAGTTATACAACCCTATTATTCTTCTTTGCGACACTCCTAGAAAGTGTAATATTTTTATCACAAGTCATCATACTATTGTTTTAAAATACACACTGCTGTTCTGCGTAATTTAAACGGTGGTTTAACTGAAAATGTACAGTAAAAAATCAATGACTTTCCACCATATTCTTTTCCAGATAGCTTGGGGATTTGGTCTTACACACCACCTGTTGGGCGGCACAGTGGTGCAGTGGTAGTGCTGCTGCCTCACAGTAAGGAGGCCTGGGTTCACTTCCCGGGTCCTTCCTGCGTGGAGTTTGCATGTTCTCCCTGTGTCTACATGGGTTTCCTCCTGGTGCTCCGATTTCCTACCACAGTCCCAAGACATGCAGGTTAGGTGGACTGGTGATCCTAAACTGTCCTTAGCGTATGTGTGTGTCCTGTGGTGGGCTGGAGCCCTGCCTGGGGTTAGTTTCCTGCCTTGCTCCCTGTGTTGGCTGGGATTGGCTCCAGCAGACCCCTGTGACACTGTGTTAGGATATAGCGGGTTGGATAATGACTGACTGACACCACCTGTCTATGGCATGTTCAGATCTCTGGGCCTTTAGCTTTTTAAATAAATGTACAGTTCATCTTCTCAAACAATACATAAAATGTGTGTATACAGCTAGGAAAGTGGAAATACTATCTATGGCTTAGTGTATAATGTATTGAATGTTTATTGCTTTTATAAAGGTTGTGATATATGGCTGGCAGTTTATCCCGGTCAATACCCAAAAGCTGCCAGATGGAGCTGTCCCTGCCACATGGAGGTGGTCCGAATTCCAGCGGGATATCCTGGTCAATGAAGATCAACTTCACAGCCCTGCTGGATACCATGGGTGTCACCAGGGGATGTTGCAGGGAGACATGAAAGTTTTTATTATAGTCCAGAAGTACTCCCTAATCATGGGGACGGAAGGAATGAAGTACTTCCGGGCTGAAGAAAAGAACAAGATTTCATCTGACCCAAAGAGTCAAAGAGTATAAAAGGACTGTGGGAGATCCAGCAGAGGGCCGAGTTGAGAGGAAGGGTGACGGAGCTGCTGGGAGGAGAGGAGGATTTATTGTGATTGATTATTGTGATTTATTATTATTATTATTGTATTATTGAGTATAGTGGAGGTGAAGGTGCTTTGTGCACATTATTGAAATAATAAATTCATTATTGGGACTTTTTATCTGGTGTCTGAACGTGTTGTATGACAGTTCAGGGGTCAACAGCGCCCCATATCTGTCACAAAGTCTACCAAAAACGGCAACAGTTTAAAAGTACTACGCCATGTTTCTTAATGAAAGACCAACTGAAATGTGTTTATCATAGACTTTCAGAAAATTTTAGTATGTGTCTCATATAACCTGAAAAGCATTATGATATGAAAAATACAGCTACAGTTGCATAGTGAATACAGCAAATTCTTATCCATGTAACATAGCCTATTCACATTACAATATGAATACAAATTTGGATAAAATGTCTTTTTAGTACCCTTTGAGAATAATTAAAAGTATAAAGGAAGAAAAAAACTCACACTCAGTACAACAGTCATGAATAAATAGACCTGTTCACATTCACAGAGATGATATTCGTTTAACCATCATTTAGTATCAAAACCTAGGCTTTGACACAGCTAGAAAAATCCATTTGTGTAAAACTTGTGAGTTTTAATCATGGCTTGCAATTTCTCTACATACTTAGTTCCTGCTGTTTGTATCAAAAATAATTTCAGAACAAACTGCTGTATGTATTTTCACTGAAAAGGAAAGTATTAGTTTGGCAATACTCCAGAGCTGAAAAATAATTAAACTGGAAAATAACAAATATATGCACTCTGCCAAACCCCCAAGGATTCTGTTGGGCTGCTATTTAGCTTGTGAAAACATTTGACTGATGAACTTGGATTATTTGTTTTTTGTTTCAAATAACACGTTAAAAATTCCCATAGGGACCGTTCATAAAAAACTACTGCATATGAGTAGCGGTTTAGAGGGAAGTTCAGAATATTTTAAATGGTTACAACAATCCTCCTCTATGAAAAGCAAACTGTATTATCATCACTATTGCTAAAAAGTTATATTAATTATGCAAAACAACAAAATGCACTAGAATAATGTTATATATTTCTCAGCAGAGTTAATTATTTAACATTTTAAAGTTGATAAAAATGTATAAACATATATATTATGCACTGATGAGTTTAAATGGATGAATACATTGGTGGTAAGTTAAGAACAGCATTTATAAAATGTCAAGATGAGAATTAGTGATGATAAGGTTACGGCTGTATTCATTCTCAGTATAGTGATCAACTTCAATGATATCATATTTCTCATACAAGTGTAAAACAGTTTTGTTTGTAATCACTGCTGAGACTTTACATGTCGATGGAAGAGACTTTGACTGGTAATAGAGTAGGCAACGAAATGCACTTAAGACTGAGAAACTGGAGTGGAGACTGCGCTGCTCATGAGCGTGACATGTTGAGCCATTCAAACACTGCATATACTGTATGAAGTTTTATTCATTTTTAACGTGGAGATATCTTAGAATGACTAAAAAAGAAACTTATTTTTGACAACTGATGTTTCCTAAAGTTAGAACAAGCATGTAATATATTTCCTTAAAAAAAAACCTTGTTTAATTTAGTACATATAAATACTTTTAGCAGTATTAATTAATCCACCTAAAAAGACTACAAAAATAGCTGTCTGTGTGTCTGTATATGTGTGTCGGTCCAGTTGCAATGTCTCAGCAGAAATAAAAAGCATTGCATTTGTCATTCCAAAGATGGCACATCACAAACATTTGTACTAAAGCATTTTATTACTACAAAAGTTTCTGATGTGCCACCTGTTGGAATGAAAAATGCAATGCTTTTTATTACTACATGCATTACAAAATTCACTCCAATAGATGGTGCACTGCCAATGTTAATGCTGAGGTCTGGGTTGATTACTTAGATTTCAACCCATCTTAGAAGGGTAGTACAGCTAGTTTTGCAATAAAACCATAAAAATGGAAAGTACTAGATTTTAGGTTTTCAGCAACATTTTTAGTTGTACGCCTTGTGATCTGAGTCCAACTCATCTATTAAGAACATCTGATGTTTCAGACTTCTTATGGTGCCTGTTCAGTGCTTACTCACCCATTCATATGATGTTCAGTTTCACTGTTTATTGAATCATCTTTCAGTTGAGATTAAATATGTGTGGCATTTTCTTGTCTGACTTCCAGATACTTTTAGTAAAATGTGAGCATTTACTAAACATTGGCAGTGTGTCAGTTTTACCCTTGCTGTATAAAGCCTATAATATTTGATTGATTTTTGCACAAAATACTCCTTCAAAGAAATACAAAAATCCTTCCTTCAGTACAAATCTCATTCATAGACCCATGGAAACTCCTTAAGGACCGTACCTTTTTAACATCACCATCATCTGAAACTGTAGCAGTAAGTTAAATGGTGTCAAATATACTGTTACACAATACTCTTCCATATCAAGCTTCAGAGCACAAGACTGCTCTAAGGATGTTGTTTTTCATTCTTTACTAATGATTATTCTGAATGAATCAGAACAAGTAAAGACAATTTATTGTGTAAAACATTTCAAAAATATGGTGCTAAGGAGATCATGCCTATTATGCTGTTAATTAGGACTATCAGTGTCTCTCTAGTTGATTGTACTACGGAGAGGGGAGAGGTTGGGGGCATGTGCTGATAGCGTATTGTCGCACCCACCACACAATGAACCACCTGGATTGGGACCTGAGTGCAGCGGGTGACACCTCAGCACCCCACTGGAGAAGTGTGAGGGGTTTTACTGGGGTTGGAGTGCCAATCCTGCCACCAATCCCCAAGTTTTCCTGTACGTTGGAGGACCTGCTTGTACTAAGCCTATATTGTAAAGTCAAGGTGTATGAATGTCAGTGTCATGTCTAAGTTGCACTGTCAGTAAAAGGATGAAGGTATATCATTTTCATTTTTTTATTTGATATACTTTGTTATTTCCTAATGGGAAATCATCTTTTCACTTGACCTTGTGAGGTCAGCACAGGGCCGGACATTGTACTGTACACTGACCCTGGAGCAATCTTCACGTTAAGGGCCTTGTTCCTAGGATCCCTTCTGGCATTAACATGATTTGAACCGTCAATATTCCAGATACCAGCCACAGAGCCACAACTCCACCATAATTTCTGGAATAATCTTAACATGAAATGGAGAAAACTTTACTGGTCATTCAGATTTGTCTGTTAAGAATTAGACACAGAAGAACAAGTGAAGTAAGCAAAAACCATTCAGGACATGTAATAGCTTAGTAAAAGCATTCCCTGTAGATGACAGAAAGCTTGTGCAACAAAGTGTGATGTTTTTAGGGAGGGAAAGAAAGGGATTATACTAAATAATACTAGCCAAATTTTATTCTATACTTGTATCAAAATGTATTGTCTGTACTGTTTGGTTTATTTTAATAAATTAAATTCGTAGTCTTAGAAAGCATGTGACAGGGAATGCCATATACTACAGAAAAAAAGTCTTCTACATATTTATGATCGTATTGAAATTTCTAAAAGTAGCTACTTACATGTAATGTTAGCTAAGTTAAAATGAAGATAAAAAGTAAAATCTCCTGTATGTTCAGCATATTCACTACACCATAGTGAAACTATTATACCGAGTAAGTCTTAAATCACTGGAAAATGTTTTGCCACTGCTTACATGAATATTCTTTTTTTAAATTCTATTGATCTGTTCTTTTAAATGTGTTTTTTTTTGTCTTTTACATGTTCAGCGTGACTTCCTTTGCTAGTCATTGCAATCATTATGGTTAATGATTATACTTTTCTGAGGTTGAACAATTTTTTTTCTTAAATTTCACATCTGAAAGCAAATTTATCCTGATGACTCACATTAAACGCTTTAAGCCGTTCCGCCTCTACTCCCTCGACTTCCATTGCCTTCTCGGAGTCTTCGTCGTCATCATCGCCACGAGTCAGAGACAGGTCTTCTGCTCCACCCCCTACACTCTCGTTCTTGCCTGAGTCACAACTGGAGTAACTGTGTGCTGGTGACTAAAAGAAACAGAGAGAATTAAGGCTCAATACAAGTACAGCATAATCAAGCTTTTCATACCTGTTTGTGGAATACTACAATATAACATGAAAATTTTACGTCTTGACTAAATATTGTCTACAAAATACTACTCAGAGAAATTCACAAGTACTATTAGTGGTTGTTTGAAATTAGAGGAATTTTCAAATTTTATTTCATGCCAAACATGTATTAAAAATTATAGCAGTTTGAGGAAAACACTCATTTGCAATGCAGCCTGGTATAACAAATTAAAAAAAATAAAAACAAAAAGAGAAATCAAAAATAAAAATAATGACATTAATAACAACGAAACAAAGTATAAAACAATCTCAGACTTTAGAAACTGATTTGAAATAAAAAATTTAAGCAGTCCAATTAATATAAAAGAGCTGAGGTGTAAAGTAGATTTATCCAAGTCCAGTAATAATTTGTGGAACCTGAGGATAATCCGGTCTTTGGAGCGAGTGGCAAAGGACTAATAAATGTTTAATAAACCTCGACAATTCTCTTCCTAATATGTATAGGGAAGCAAGTTCTGTTTCTATTATGAAAACTGATAATTTGCTAACTAAACTACTTACATGACATTTAAAGGTAAATGGACGTTAAGGTTATTTTCGTGACCTTGGATAACTGGGAAATCCAAATTTTGAGCCACACTTCTGAAAGCAGAGCAGGGAGCAGGCGCTAAATATTACATACTAAGGTGACTAACAGCTTCAAGTCATCAAGGACTTGAAATATTTATATTCTGTAGCAGAGGATGAAGTTCCTTTAAAGGGCTAACCAAGAGAGTTGTGCAAGAATAGACAGACATCTGAAACACTAGTAAGATCTAACACATAGCAGATCAAAACAAAAAAACAAGAGTAGTAGTCCAAAATAACAAAGCTAAGGTTTAAAAACTAGAATTCCTAACAACTAGCCTGTAAATGATTTCTTTTGTTTAATAGTTACCCAAACCGTGACTATTTTCTAATGAGTGTTACTATCTTTTACAAGAATAATGTATTAAAAATAATGGGTGGAAAAGTACCAGATCATGTGGATTAGCATCTTGTTTTGTTTAGCACCATAATAAGAGCATCCATGAAATAAATAAACTGATGTTAAAAATAGAAATCATAATAAAAAGAAAAAAAACAAAAATACATCACAAATGAAGATATGAAATTACATTGCCTTGAATAGACAATTGTCACTTCCTCATGTTCTCGTCTTCAGTGCTAAACTTTATTTATAATGCTTTATTTTTTTGTTAATCATTTTCCTAGATGCTAATAATTTAATTCAAAGTCTGGGTTTGTGTTAATATGAAAAATATAAAGACCTTTTTATGCCTCCATAAAAATATATGAGACTATAAAATTATTTAACCTTCTGAAAGAGTGAACTCTCGGTTTCAACATATGCACCGTCCCCCAGCCATATGGTTTACTCTGCCTATATATAGAATCTACCCTCAACTAAACACAGACCTTTGTGTCCATATCTTAATTTATTCCCTAGGCAGAATGTCCCCTACTATAAATAAAAATAATGCACACTTATCACCAGCCTCTAATTGGCTTTCGAAAACTCTTATCAGGTCTGCTGCTCCTTATGCAAACCTCTAGTCTCAGCATTGTAAACCATAATGATGCTACAGATCTTACTTAATGTGAAAAGGGGAAATAATTCATAATAGCTTTCATATCTTGTTATTCTTGATGTCACCAAAATTTGCAATTTATAGGGCATGTCTATTTGTGTACCTAGTGGACTGTTTCTGTGTTTTAACTACACATATAACTCTAAGTGCACTGTACTCAGCACTTCAGTAGTTCAAAACTCTAAGCACCCAATTCTCCTCGAGACAGTATTTAACATATAGCAATTCTGTACATTCTGCATACAACTGTCAAAGACCAAGTGAACAACCCACTCTGATTTCAAATGAAGTATCGAAATTATACTATACAGGGTGGTCCAGATCTAATTATGCAGATCCAGATCGTCTGGATGACTTTGATTTATGCGGGGACGATTCCAGTTCGGCACGAAGACGATGTCGTCAGTTCGCACACTTCTCGATGGTCCGGGATTTTTCGGGTGATTTTCTATGTAATAAACTTAATAAGTTATAGCGTATTGTCAATTGCATAATTAGATCTGGACCACCCTATACAGTACTGAGCTTTATTCAACAGTTCCTCAAAGTTAACATTATGACATTATTTGAATTTTGGACAATGTGCAAAAGTATGCCACTCAAAGTTGCAGATCCAAGGTGAAAATCTGTAGATGCAATCAAGTTACGGTAATAAGTAAATTGGAATCGGCATACCAGACAAATCCATATGGGTCAAAGCACTGAACCTCCTAGTCATCACACTGACACAATGCTAAAGTCATGCGCTCAACATTTTGTGATGTCTCCTTCATTCCATTCTAAGCAGCTTGTCCTACCCCTAGTGAACCAGGGAAATTCAAGCAGGACACTGATGGCTAACACAGGCTAGTGCGTTCTGACCAGCTGAAGTTATCCAGGAGCATTGTTGCCCAGATGAGCTTCAAGTACCAAACCCAGGCAAACAAGGTGGCCATCCATGTCCCCAGAAAGTGTCTGGACTTCACTACCCAATTATCTAGTATGCCATATTAAAACACAAATGGACAGACAACCTTCAAACTGCTCTGGATTTCGCAAGTCAAGGACTGATGAGCAAACTGAAATATTTGCCTGTCGGATGTGCTTTGATTACCTGCCACAATTACATCCTCAACCTGGTCATTACAGTCACTTATACTTTAAAGAATTTTGCTTTATTACATATTACTTCAATTTCTCCATGACCTCAGTTAGGTGTGACATCTCAAGTTATTTTTGTTTCATGTAAATTATAGACATTTGTAAAGTGCTCTTAAAAATGACAAGAGTGACTTGTTAAACTCCACAATTTAATGTAGCTTTAAGCTGGTCAGTATGGAGGATATGAAGGCGCTTAGCAGCAGATGTGGTGATATTTATTTAAACTTAATAGTCTGTATTACAGTTTTATTAAAAACCTTTTGCAGCTTTGAGTCAAAATCTTGCAGATGTAGTTAATCATGGCTGAATTTTTAGTTTGAAATTCTTCAGTAAGAGGCATAGAATGCAGGCTCTGTTTATTCCTGTGAAACAAACATTTCTTGATAGTCCAGAATTAGTAACTGTTGGATCAGGACGGCATTGTTGTTGTGGTGAAGAGAATACAGCACAGTGCCACTGGGCACACCATGCTGGGTCCCCTCAGAGGTTTGGTGAAGAAAACTACCTTTAATATAGTAAGCCAAAATCTAAATCGAATTTTATTTTACACTGTAGTGCTTAGGTATGTGCCAATAGGTGATAGTAAATTTATGTTTCTTTAGCAGAAAGATACACATCTGATTATATTTACCCTCACAAAATATAAATTAGCAGTCTGCAATCCTCTTGTTGTATTCAGCTAGGTAGGTAGATTATTTCGTGTGCTCTACATTCTTCCTGAAAATATAGGGCAATAGCAGTAACCACTGACAACTTACTATTAAGAGAAGTGTGGCTCACCATTGTGACAAATTTGTGGGGTAAGCCCCCATACCTGAATGGATTTAGTAGAATTTCAGAATAGTATGTTATGCACTTACTGTATAACGTTAAACTCATTCAACATGAGGCTTTTTACTTATAAAGAAAATCAAGAATTGTCAAGTATCATAAGGCATCCATTCACACATTTTAAATGCACCAAAAGAAACATTTCTTCATTTTACGCTTTGCAGACTTCTAACAAAATTACAAGACTGAATCCGTTCCCACATTTTCAAGTCCACTTAATCTTCATCAAAGTATGCCCTTGCTATATTTGGTTTAACATAGAAATCAAACCTATAATGGGCACCAGGTCCAGCACATGGCACTCTGGGTCACTTTAGGGCAGCTAATTATTCTCATAAGTATGTCTTGGTGTGAATGTGCAAAGGCCACACTGTCAGTCAGTGAATGGGACGCAATTCTAACTGAGCCTCCACAGAAGTGCTAAGCAAGGCTCTGCTGTGCTCCAGGTAATTATTTCAACAACTTTTTTTTTGACATTATTTTCATTACCTGTGTTCTTTTAAATCTTACGGTGGATTTACAGCATTTTATTTTAGCCCCCAGGCAATGCCTAATAATTTCTAATTGTGGCCATTCACAACTTCCATCCCCTTTCAGACATATTTATTTCTATTGTCTCTCATTCACAAACGTGGAGTGTTCTACTTTTGTAAAACAACAGGTTACAATTAGAGGAAAAATACATCTGATCAGGACAAAATTGCTTCTGCTTTTGACTGCACTATTCTCCGTCTCAAAGAAGTATTCAGGGCAATTTATTACAGTCTGTAACTGAAATTGTGCACAGACGCTTCACCCTAGTTCATTGTGCATAATGTTTAGTAATTAGTTTTACAATTTTTAAATCAACAACATCTGTTATAGCTGTCAAATTATATGAGCTGATCTACAAACCATAATTGCTTTGCAGCATGTTTCTACGATTATTAGACAGTGAATTCTAAGCGATTTTCCTCTGTCAAAATATTGCTTTTATTCACACAAAATTGGGCATACTATCACAATGTTTAGTCTTTGAGGAAGAAATACAAAAAATTAGTTCAGGTTTCATTCACATTTGTTTAACAGCTCCCTGTAAACAGTTTAGGACATGGTGTATGAAGAAGAAAAAGATGATGAAGAAGAAATAAGTGACCTTTTTAAGTTCTAGTTGGCACAGACAATGTCACATTGTCTCAAAAGAAGTATATACCACTAGCAGCAGTAACTAACTGCTGTATACTGATGTTATTTCCATGAGGATTTTGGCTATGCAAGCATAAATGAACAATGACAAAGGAGTAAATCAGGTGAGCTGATTTGTGTTTTCTATTAAACCAGTAAACCCCCGATTCTCTAAAGAATCGCAAATCCAAGAATGGAAATCACTTTCTGTTTCCTCCGAACTTTGGAGGGATGGAAAATGATGGAGGGTGGGAGCGTCCTGGGAAAATTTTCATTTAATTAAATAAATATATTTGTACTAAAATTAACCAATTTATTAAAACTAAAATTGAAATGTAATTGTTATATCATTTAAGTCCAAAATGTCTTTGAGTTGCTACACTTATAAGTAAAACAAATATTGGAGTGCAAAGGTTTAAATGAAGTAAATTGGAAACAAAAAATTCATAAAATGGTAAATTCAAAATAGTTCATCAAAAATTTTCCTATAAACAACATTTTTGGTAAAGATGGTTTCCTGTCCTTGAATTAGCTCTCCCTGGTATGGAGTAGTTAAAACCTTCACTTTAACGACACACGAAGGCCGGACTCTTGAAAAGGCAACATAAAGTTGTCCATGTCCAAATACAGGCTCAGATAGGTAAATCCCTACTTTGTCCATGAGATTTGTTGATCGTCATGGCACATGCAGCCTTAATGGGAAATTGGCGTTGTTTAAGTTTAAAAGGTAATTTTGTCCCTACTTTAAGGTTAAGATTGTGTTGTGGTAATCTGGCCGGGCTAATTGTGTTTAAATATTCTAATGGGAAATTAAGACACTCAGTTTAGTGTTCAGAATCAACACTGTCAGTACTTAGAAAGACGTGGCTTTGTCCAGGAAGCAATCCAATCACTTGGTTATTTATCTGGTCAACGTCAATAGGTTGTATATGCGGTGGTGTGCGCGTTCGCGTTTGGGCAGCGGTTGTATTGTGCATGTCTTTCTTCTGGCCTCTGATTTCGGCTTGGAGATCTACATTACTAAACGAAGGTTGTATATGCGGTGGTGTGCACATTCGCGTTCGGGCGGTGGTTGTATTGTGACCTGAAGTTTAGTTTACAGGTTGTGTTGTTTGGGCGCCACCTACTGACTCTGGGAAGCCGCTGGGTTTGACTCTGGGACGCTGAGGCGGTGAGGTTCTGTGCGCGTGTGCTTTTGGGGCTGCTGGCCTCTGGCATCCGTGCATATATACAACTTTCATTTAGTAATATAGATAAAATAAAGCTATGCATTTAAACATTCTTGGTTCTTCTGGTGCCGCTGAACCTCTACGTGTTGCATGTTGGTCAGATGTAAAAGTAAGAATTTCACTGAACTCTTGGCACATGACAATACTACTACTATTAAAACATAGTCTCTAGGAAATTAAACAAAAGAAAGGGTGTAATTTGTATGTGTATAGAAATGCATCACAGAAACCAATTATTTATGCTCTACTGACAAAAAGAGGGGAGACATGGTGGCACAATTCACTCTGGACCTGTGAGGCACCAAGTACACCGTCCACCAAACATTCTTATACATTTAGTTTTCAAAAGTCTAAAAGTTGAAAGCACAGCAAAGGCAAGTGTGTGAAGCCTATGCTTATGTGTTTGGCAGTTTGTCGTTGTCTAGCACTTCAGCGTGCTTTCCACCCCCTACATTAGCTTTCTTTTCACATCCTAAAGATAAGCCAGTTAAGTTAATGGTGACTTGAAGCTGGCACAGAGTGAATTCACCGTATGCTTGAATGATACCCGGTCCAAGATTTGACCCTTCCTTATACTCGTTGCTAGGAAGACAGGTTCAAAAATGGCTGGATGGACGGTTTTCCTCATAGCACAGAAAGGTTTGGAAAGACAAAAAAACATTACATGGTACAGCTGCCAAGCTTCAAAATTATACGTTTAAAGCCAATATTTAGTACAAATAAAAGCATTACTTAGTGAGTAAAAAAAAAATTAATATAGCACCTATATGTAGAGTCATCTGTATGTGATTTTCAACTATGTAACTACATACAAAACAGTAACATTGAATGCTCTGATTGTTAATTGCTCTGTCTGACACGTTGTATGTTTATCTAGTATATTTTATTCTTTTCTATCTTGTTGCACATTATTAATATTTAATGATTTTTATGGCTGCGATTTTATTTATTGATTTGTGTAAGCTATGTTGTCCAATGGGACAAGCAACAAAAACAATAACAACAACAACATTTATTTCTATAGCACATTTTCACAAAACTAATAGCTCAAAGTGCTTTAACACACAAAATAAAACAACACATTATAAATAAATATGTATATGAAAGAATAAATGAAATACCCAAAACAGTAAATAACAATAAATCAATGCACGTTGAATTTCAAATAATTTTTTAAGTTTCTCACAATTATATTGGTAAGTGCAAAGCTATGGTCAGATGGTCAGGGAGGACAGATGCGTGGGGGTTGCAAAGCCAAAAGACCACCCAGCAGCCACCTAACATAAATATACAGTACTTAAGTTGTTCTTTTATTGTTTTTAGGCCGTATCCTAGGAGGTTTTATGCAATGGATATCTTCGATAGTTTGAGCAGCCGCATTCAGTACTTTGGTCAGATGGGTACTTTTTATTGCACTGTAAGATATTACAGGCACAGAATAACATCAGTATTGGATTTTAATTGATGTCAAAATTATTTTTGATATGTGAGATCAATATGATGACACATTGCGTAAAACGTTGGCCATACAGTGATTTTTCACCATGAATACCAGCAACAACAAAAGAGCGATAAACCACATTTATTGTGTTTGAATGGAATAAAATAAAAAATAAAATCTAAATTGAATCATTAATCCAAATGTGTCATATGCAGAGGAATGGACTGCATATCTCAAAGCTGAGGAGAAATCCTGCTTTTGGTGTGCCACAGACTGTGCCTGAAAATAAAACTCATTACTTTCTCAATAACACAGCAGTCCACTATGTCTACATATAAAACAACAAAGATGTCAGACAAAAAGAGTCAGAGTGTATGGTGCTTTCATTTATCTTACGCCTGAGGCCATTCTAAGTGTTAATGGTCAGACTTTTTAAAAATATTCACTTCATTCCACTAGTCTGTGCTCATTTACTTCAGTTTATACATAAACCTTTTTATATTTGTGTAAAAACAAAATGTAGAATTTGCATTTCAAAGCACATGAGATATGAAGATGATATTGGATTGATTCAGAAGCAGACAAAGAAAAGATTGTTTTTAATGAAATAATATGCAGTCAAAAATCCAGGCTAATGTCGTTACCAAAATCTAACCAATCTGCCCTCAAATTGAAAGCGCTAATCTAAAACCAAAGACCTTAAAGCCAAAACCAAGTTCCTTAACCAGGGGAAGTTTTTTTTAGCAAGGATCACCTACCATCACTGCTTTTGTCCGAATCTCAGATACCCAAAAAATGCTCAGGCTGACCCATATATCACTCCAATGATGTCTCACATTTCTGGTGTCATAATGTATATTTAACGCAAATTTTCCTGGATTCTTTGTGTGCTTTAAAATTATGTTATACATATTTAGGGGTTTCTATACACTGAGAATCTATTTCTGACCTTAATTTTTGGATCTAAAACAAATAACTTTCTTACATCAGTCTTTGCCAATGGCCATTGTTATGTTGTGGTTTTTTTGTGCTCATTTCCAAGGAAATCAATCCCATAATGTACTGGGACAACATTGCACTTATTTCACTGGCAGGCTGGTATAAAGTTCACCGAGCCGATCCTTGATGGGCAAAGTTAAATAAAAATTACTATTTCTTGCAGGCGATCTTTATGTCACGTTTATTACTCGACTTCTGCAATTTTCTTTTTTAACTTTCATTTCTGGTTTCTGTTTCTGACTTCCAGTTCTGACATGATTACCATCAGTCATTGCAACCAGAGTATTCTGGGTAGATTGCAATAGTAATTGATAATGTTAATGTCTAAAATGGCAGCACCCATAACTAAACAAAATGGCTTCATGGCAGAACAGTCAAATTACTCAACTTATTCAGGAACCCTGTAGCTGAAAACAATGGCAAGAACTGAATTCTTCAGGAAAAAAAACAGACACAGACTTTGCACAAAACACTTCATGAAATTCCATAACATTTTAATGGAAAACACCAATAACATATATATTAAACTCAATTGATATGCCATAGACACACATAAAAAGATACAGTCAGGTTCAGCATGCTTGGTGCCCCATACGCTAAAATACCACATCACTCCTCTCCTGTCCATATTAGTCTCTCTCCTCTCTCTCTCTCTCTCTCGGTGGCTCTGTTTCCAAATGTTAAACATGCAGTACTGTGAGTTCCATCTCCACTTTCTGTTAAGACAATAAGGACCATTCCTAAAAGACTTCCCATGCCATCATTCCTTTACTCAATGGAGTTTCTCGGTAATATCCCAATGTGCAGACACCCCTTCAATGTGAATTTACAAGGCAATCTACATCTCAAAGGTTCTTAGCAAAAATAATAATCCATGTCACAGTCATGTACTATGAAAATCACTAGTCATAAACGTCCTCTGCAAGCATTCCATGAAGTCCTGCATGCCAGAAGAACACAACTTAAAGACATAAGCAGAAACACGTTATTTATAAGAAAGTAACAGCCAATATAAATACAAAAATGATCTCTTTAGATCTTGGAGGAGTCTACCTGTGACTTACTCAAAACAAATACTATGCACACGCTCCTGGAAGTTTCAAAACACAAATGCACACCCATTGATACGTCTCCTGGGTGAATGCAGTTGTATCGGATGCAAGGTTCTGTGTGCTCAACATCAGATGCCATCAGGCTTACCTCTCAAATATTTAGTTTAGCTTGTGCATGGTGTGTAGTTGAGAATACAAAAGACCTCCCTTATAAGCAACTATTTCGTTTCTCAAAAAATCGCCATGTGTTCTTAAAATGACTGTGTGCTAATTTTAGTTTGAATTTATAGCCACCATTCTTCCTCCTCTCCAAGCTACGTTACTGTCATGTATTTTAAAAAACAAAAAGCCAGCTCTCACCATTTTGTTGGTTTAATACGCTTGGCAGTAGTAGAACTATTTAATCAGGTTTGCTTTTCATTCAGGTTATTTGATACTAACCAAGGCCTTTCAATGGTTAGGTTTGGTCTTCTGGGCTCCTACTGATAATTCTACCTGTCTACTTTTCTGAAAGTTCTTTTTAATCTCCTGTGTTGAATAGCTTCTACAGTAAATAGAAAGAATAACATATTGTTTATCACTTCTTTGCAACTGATGGTGTTTCAAAGTGCTCATGCCATATGATGAAACAGTTAGAATTTTTGCTAAATTTAGTAGTCACGAATAACTTTAATAAAATTCACAGTATATATGAGGGTTACTAGAGTATTAGAATTAGCTGCTGAAAGCGTTTGGCGGCTCAGCTGCCAGGTTAGGTCAAAGCTCGTGGAGCATCAGGCTAAAGGCCTCCCAGTTTCTACATTTACTCAAGTGCATTTTCCTTTCTTTGTTAATGTGCTAAATGAGGTACTATCATAAAATGTATCAGTTTTTATACCTTGGTAGTGAAGTTTCCATAGTAACACAAATTCAAATTTCATTTGTAAAATGTGTTTACCATCCTTTTCTATTAAGATTACTAAGATACCTTAAGGAAGAGAAAATGTACATTTAAAAAAAGATCTTAACTAAATTTCAACATTAAATGTTTGGAAGATTAAAACTGTTAGTATTATTAATACTAAAAAATGCTGTATGTTCCTATTGCAGTAGCTGTTAATAATGTACACCTGCTAAACATCCAATTCAATATTATTAAATAAAACTGAGGCAAAATTTGCTTGTAGGAATGTTAAGCACGTTGCTATTATTATATGCCATAAAATGCACTATTATTTTACTTATGCCAGCCCTGACTCGCTCTTCAGTGCCATATAGTCTGTCTCTTCTCTGTACTCCTATGGATTTTCAACTCTATGATTGTTTCTTGATGCCAGAACATTTACAGAATCTTACAAGTTTCTGTATGGTTCATTCATTTATTCGTTCATTTTAGGAAGCTTTGTCTTATAGATGCATCGCCTCTACAATTATAATATGAAAAGAGAAATTCTGAATTATTAAAAATAAGAAATAGGGGTATCCTGGATTGGGACTGCAAACTCACAACTAGTTTATACATTCTCAGGTGTTCATGTGGGTTGTCCTTCTGGGAGCAACTGAATGTTCTGAATCTAAGAGCAATGTCTGCCATTGTTGACTATTTGACAATAAATTGTTGATATGTTAAATTCTGGTTTTGACTACTCACAAATATACTACAGCGCCTATATCAAAATGGATTCTTTGGTCTTTACATGGCTCTTTTAGGTGGTTTGCTATCCTTAAAATGGCCGCTCCCCTGCAGCTGGCTCTGATTCCCCTTATTTACATGATGGAATGCCAGTTGATAGTGGTAGCAACTCAACCTCAGGTTGATGCAACTTGTCAGCACCATTACATAGGTCCTCAGAGACCACTTCCAACTTCTTGAAACACCACACAAACTGTTCGAAACAGCAGAGATTGTCTTTATGTCTGTTGAGGTTGTGTGGCTAGTGATAAGGATACCTCGGCAGGGGTCTTGTGCACATCATTGTCAGGTGGCACAGCAGGGATGTTGAGTGCTGTGCTGTCATGGAGTGCAGCAGAGGTGTTAAAACACTGAATTTCTATATAATGATCTGTCCTTTACATGTGGAGCTGCAGAGGTACCTGTGCCTTGCCTGTCTTGCTTCACTGAACTGATGCTGCAAATGACGTTCCAATTCTGGGTTTCCACTTTATGACATTATTTCTCAACAGTTGCTCTGTAACACCTCTACAATCAATCTTGTGCTTTCCCTGAGCAGTCTTACCAATGTCCCTGCTTTAAGACTGCTCATCCAGGGTCAATAGCAACTCAATCTGCCACCCTTTTTATTAGCTTTTTGAGTCCAAAGCTTCATCAGCGATCTTTCACCCAGCCAATGGAACTTGAGAGATGTAGAAGTCGTGGTGGAACTGCAGACGTTACACAGTCGTCTTCCTTCCTGTACAGATTATGCAAAAAGCATTCCAGATCCCAGATCTCAACTTTGAGACTCCATTTTGGGTCTCATGAGCACTAGATGCTTTACCAAATTGGAATGTAAGTCTTCTCCTAATGCCACAGCTAACACCAATTTAGCACTGGAGGCCGGATTTTTCACTCATTACATGGCTCTTTTAGGTGTCTCACTATCCTAAAAAGAGCCGCTCACTATTGTAGCACTACTTGGAATTCTTCTGTTACTTTCCACGTCTGCCTTTATTTTTAGGAACCTCTGCAGCTCATTTACATGATGAAATCCCAGTTCACTGTATTGACTCATTCTCAGGTCGATGCAGCTTGTCAGTGCTGTTACAATATTTTTGAAAGCTCAAATTCTGACAAATAAAACATTTACATTTAGGATCATCAGAAAATAATTACAACTGGTCAGAGTAGCCATATAATGTTTTAATTGCAAGCCATAGTATTTGGTCTGCAAATTATAAAAATGAAGGAACCTGATGGGCAAACATATTTTGGTCACATCATCTATGATCAATCTCTCAAGACCTGGTTTACAAGATCATTCAGACATTCATTTCCTCGAGTTGCAAAAGGAAACCTAGACAAGGAAGGGACATACACACCCACAATTCGGCAGAAAGCGACAGAATGTTTTTGGACTATAGGAAACACGCAAGCTCCACATTGAAGGCACACCAGGTGTAGTCCAGGCCCCAGTCAGCAACCAGCTGCATGATCTTCTAATTCTGCTTACAAGATCAAATATTGCAGTTGATCATTCATGGCAACTACAGGGAAACACAAATCTGCAACCCCTAGGCATTTTTGTATAACAGTGACAGATGCAGTGCCAATACTGGGCTTGGGTAGGCCCATATTCACCCTAATTTGTTATTTAGCTTTTTATTTCTTAATGAAAAATTAGCCTATATTGCATTTGCGTTTTTAATATAAATCTTCCAAGATCAAAAAAATCAATTAATTATATACCTACATAGGAGAATCGGCAGTGCTAATTTTAACTAGTATGGAAAGAGGTAACTTATGCCAGTAATCATATAGGTTAATAATTAATATTCATTATGCAATTTAGAATCAATTAACTGTGCCCCATGTGGGGACACCTTATGTACACTGTTGCCAAGATGGGCTTTGGCCCTTTGAACTTGAATTCGATTAAGATTTGATATATCAAGGGTTTTTAAATTCAGTCCTGGAGAGTAGTGCAGGTTTTTGTTCCAGCCCGGTTACATCATTTGAAGAAATTATGTTTGCTGCTGTAGCAGTTATGGCTCAAGCATCATTTTTACTTAACTTGCTTATTAAAATTTCCAACCCTCAATTGCTCTGCTTTAATTTTTTCTTGCTTTCCTAATCAGCTACCAATTAACAAAGAGATGCAGAAGAGAAAGGAACAAGCAGCATATTTACAGCTGTGAGTGCTCATTAAGCAGTTTTCATTCTAATAAAGTATATGAAAAAGCTGGAAGAAAAGCTGGAGAAAAAGATGAAGGACTGAGAACTGTCAACATGCTCTGGGCTACACATTATTTGGATGATATCTATTAAAAGGAAAAACCTACAATACAAAAATGACCTGGGGCCTCATTTTATCAAGCTTTGCATGGATTTGATCGAGAAAACATATGCAGGTCAAAAAAATATAGGAAAATGCGTATGCTGAGAAAAAAAATGTAATTTATAAAACCTGCCATTGTGACGGTAGTAGAACCGTCACCGGGTCTTTTGTTGGTCAGGGGAGCCGGAATAACCAGCAGCAGCTGCTATTTAGCCAAATATAACACAGCAAAGAGTTGACAGGTGCAGGGCTCAAAGATTTGTAAAGTTAAACAAATTCCCATAAGACACTTAATGTTAGCGCATCATTTTGGTAAATATCAGATTGTTGATTTTAGATAATGCCTTCATTTACCGGCTTGACAGAGTCCTCTTCTTGAGCAGACTAGTCGTGTTAGTGGTCAGTTGACAGGCAGATTTCATTCTACGCATGCGAGGACGCGTACTCCCTTTATGCTGCTAAAAGCCGGCAAGCAGCTGATTTCACAATAGTCAGGAGGAACGAAATGGGAAAGGAGGAAATCAGTCTCAGTGCGGGGATGGTAGTAGCTTTACTCCACTTGTTCATGTATTTTGTGTCTTGTTGTTGTGTAAGAGTTTAGATGTAATCTCCGGGGATGTGTGAGATGTAGGTAAGATAGTGCATGTTTAGGAATAAAGTGAGGATAAGGAGGAGTACCACCCCTCTGTCTGAATGGTAGGAGCCCATTGCCTTTAGGCGAGTGGGTACTTTAAGCGAGTGGGTAGGAAATACTTAAAAGGCCTCAGTGCCATTAGTAGGGAGGTGAGTGTTGAGGATAGATGTTGTTGTTGTGCGTATTGCAAAGGTTCATTTTTTCTTCATATTTTAGGATGTCTTAAAGGTATTTTTTCAACTTTTTTAAGCCACTGAGTCTCCTAGATTTCGGAGAGAGCCTCAGCACTTGCAGACAGCTAGGTTTTGGCTGCTACAGAGCCACTGGACTAGTTATTCAACTTTTTCTTTCTACCATTTTTCTTTTTGGCGGCTTTGGACTATGTGCATTGTATGAGCCCATGTCTATAATTACTATGCATGAATATTTTCAGTAATTTATTGAATTCGTCCTGTTTGTTGGATGTGATTACTTTGTTTCACTGGTTTGTTACATTTTTTTGTTTTGGATTGTTTATTCCTCTATGATTTTTTTTGTGGATTTGTGTCATTTATCTCACCCACAAATGCTGGTTTATGATTTTTCTTGCAATAAAGATTTGATTTCAAGAGACTTTGTACTTTATCCGGATTTTGGGGGACCTTGAGCGCCGTCCGACTATGAACTACTAGTGAACACTGACCAAAGACAGTGTATCTTGACAGCCATACACACATTTTAAGCAATATACCTTTATAAATCACAATCATCTTGTAATTGTGCTTCGTTAATGTGCCTCAAAGCTAACTGAGCATGCAAGATCATGTCTGGTATTACAGCGCTTCTCCTCTGTGTCCTGGGGGAGTAAGGTGCCAATGTCTGAGCAGATAGACATTATCACCTGACACACGTAATCATAAATGGCATGACTGCTGATACAATGAACAGTATAAAATATATGAAAACCTATTGGTTCAGATATTTTACCAACAATCCAGCCTCTGAGTAAAGTACTGTCACGTCTGCCAAAGCAGGTTTGCCTCAAAATAAATGAATGGTGGGTTGACCTACAGTAGGACACCGAGACATGTTGTTTGTCAGCCTCATCTTTTCATTACATATGACGTGAGTTAATGGAATGTAAAAGCTTACAGTGAACAAAAGAACCTCCACTCTCACTAGATGCCCTCATTGCAATATGAGTGCAATAAAGTGATCCAATCACATTAGGAGACCTGGACAATGTTGCAAATTACCTTTATATGTTCACAAAAATGTGTTATGTTTTATGAAAACAGAATGTAGCGCTTCCTCAGTCAGTGGTCATGATGAAGTGAAGCTTGGATGCGATATTCCTGACCTGTTGCTCAGTTCCATGAGAAGTGACAGTAGGTAGGCTACATAAACTGTCAAGTTTTTCAGTGCACTTACTCAGCATTGGCCCTCTTAAAAAAGAACTGAAATAGAGTCTGTACATCATATTCGACACTTTTGAGATTTAATATGTTTGTCATGTCAACACACATTATAATAACGACTCGGTGATTTAGCTGGTCTGGATGCATTTCTCTTCTTGATCAAGGGTGTCATGATTTCCCCGATGCTGCATATGAATGTGTCAGATTTGCTGAAAATATATGCAAGCTTTTGCATCAAGTTTTCTTTTATTAATCGAAAATATTGCTTTAATTTTATTAATAATGTTTGCGTAGGAAGTTTCCATACACACATTTCGAGCCTCTTTTTGTGCATACACAAGAATTTACAAATGAGGCCCCTGATGTGGGAGAATGAAAGTACAAACAAGATATAAATTTAGACAACAAGTTCCATTATCTGTAAGGGTAATTGGACAATTGGTCTGGAGCAAAAATCTGTAACCATTGAGGCCATTTTGATAGATGGATATTTAAAAGAAACAAGGAGCTGCTTCATTTATCATTATCTCTGCTGACCCAAAAAGAAAACAAAAATAAATGGCATACCAGAGAAGATGTAAAATTTTACATAACAAGTGTAAAATGTTATAATTGAATGACGTTTTATAAAACAATAAAGTCCACAGTCTGACCTAAGAAAATTCTGATGATGATGAAGTAATATAGGGCAGTCTGGTGGTTAAAATGATGAGAAGAAGCAGCAAGATATATAAATTCCATTCATTTATCTAAACACCACTTTAGTCCCTCATTCATTAATATAAGAGAATCCAATTTAGTATTGATTTTATGTGTTTTGAGTTAAAAAAATAAATAGATAAAGGAGTCCAAAGATGAAATGAAAATGAGTTAAAAGCATGAAAAATAACAGCCCACATCAAAAATAATAATTAATTTTGCACTTCTTAATTGGTGTCACGTGGAAGTGGCTGCTTTATGAAGTGTTCAGCTCCTTATTAAAAGATGAATAAAGGAAAAGGCTGTTTTTACTACAGAAAAAATTAACTAACGTTTGAGGTGGAAGCAATTCAGGAAATGATGCCTTAAAAAACGACAACTTGGGGGTTTGGAAATTACCAGAGTGCAAGCAAATTGGTAGCACTGACTGCTTATTGCTATTTGAGCAGCTTGAAAATTTGTATTGCCATAAAAGAATGATTTTTGCACAAGTAAGTTGTAAAACAATACTAAAGTGTTGTGTAATGTGAAGATTTTAGAGCTGAACGCTTTTGAAATCTGTATACAAAATGAAGAATGCACTATTACTGTAGCACCTAACAGAATGCCATGGACAACTGTTGCTATGACAAAAATGGTGTCAAACGAAGAAAAGAATATTCAAGTTTTTATCAGTTGTCTTACAAGATGATGCTGTTAGAGCTGTTAGTGTGAGAGACTGGCAACGTGAACTGGCAGCACATCCAAGAGTACAGAACTTGTGGTTTATTCCTTCTCCTATGAATAAACAAAACCAAGCTTTCCTGTGCAATGGCTGTTTCAAACTACGTTTTTAAATAGCTTGAGCAGTTTATGGTGCATGGATGCATATTCAGCGGTAAAAAAGCAGATGTCATCTTAGTATTGTTCAAGAGTCTATGCAAAATTGACTGCCACTACAAATACAAAGCTATTGTAGTTAATTTGTTAATAAAGTGTTAAAACTGTTCACACTCTATTACTATGTGCAGTATGTTAACTGTTAATATGTACAGTCTCAGGGCCTCAAGCTTACTATTCTCTATTTTTATATTTCTTCCACATCCAGAGAAACTAACAAATGAAAATGCAGAGTGAAATCACAATGAGATTAAATAGTTATGTGCCTGTAATTACAAAGCATCTCAGAGAAAGAAAATAATCTTAACTTCACTCAAAAATAAGACACAAATTTGGTCCCACTTTTAGGAATAGGAGTAAAAGACTTTTAGCAGTTTTTCTAATTTAGGAATCGACTTCTACCTTGGGCGGCACAGTGGCACAGTGGTTAGCGCTGCTGCCTCGCAGTTAGGAGACCCGGGTTCACTTCGTGGATCCTCCCTGCGTGGAGTTTGCATGTTCTCCCCGTGACTGTGTGGGTTTCCTCCGGGTGCTCCGGTTTCCTCCCACATGCAGGTTAGGTGCATTGGCGATTTTAAATTGTCCCTAGTGTGTGCTATGTGTGTGTGCGTTCCCTGCGGTGGACTGGTGCTTGGCTGGGATTGGCTCCAGCAGACCCCTGTGACCCTGTAGTTAGGATAGACTTCTACCTTCAACAGGGTTTAGGATTTCGTTCTTGAGCTTTGCTAGCTTGCTAAGGGCTGCCAGAAGATCAGCACACACATCCTAGGAAACGCTGGATAACAATGAACTTGTAACAAGATATCAACTTGACAGATAACAACTCTTGTGCATTACTTAATCGATAGATCTATGTGGAGAAACCATGAAATGAAAGTGTTGATAATGTTACTATTTTGGCCACAGGGAAAATGGAGGTTTGTAATAGAAATGATTTGGGTGTGTCATAACCAACCATTTTTTGTATCCCTTTCAACGCATGAGGCAATACACACTTTTAAACATTTCCTCATGACTACACAAGAGGTAATGTTACATCAAGCTGCATTAATACACATAAAGATCACTGCCCCAAGTGTGGATGAGCAGGCATATGTGAATTGTCCGAGATATCACAGCATCAACACACAGGTGGTCATGGATGCAAACTGAACTGTAGCAGCCAGCATATTACCCTGAAGACAAGAGGGCTGAATGGGTGATCAGCAGTGAAACTTCACACAGATACTATGCTGAGCTCTGTATTCCACAAACCCCTGCAACATTTGTGTTATACTTTACAAGTCCGGAAAAGTTCAAGAAGGCAGGCAGAGACTCTCAGGGCATTAGATATATAAAGCCTCATAGGGGGAATCACGGTTTAGCGAAAGAGCATATGACTCTGGAAGACAATTGGGAACACTGGAAGACTGAACGTAACTTATAGTTGTGGCTAGTTACAGTAGCTGTTACTTTACAATGGATTTCCCATGGCCAAAACAGCGGGAAAGAAAAAAAATGAAATGGACCAAGACAGTAAGAACCTCAAACGTAAAGATAAAACAATAAGCATAGTTAAAAAACAAAAAAAAAATCAAAACACCTGAAAGCCAGAGCCCCAAAATGTTTTTCTAAAATCAAAGTCAAAGATATGCAACGTTCTAACACCCTGAAAGGATTTCACTAGCTAGCGCCATAATAGTTTTTTTGTACATGAATCCAAAGCCTTGGACACTCACGGCAATACACCAATATGTTAAGTACTCTCTGGGTAATGTTGTCATATGACGTTACTTTCAGGTATCATGTGGCAGTAATGAGGAAGCGTTGTCATGTGGTAGCAGTATTATCCAGAAGACGGTACGGTTCTGCCGCTCGCATATGGGGATGCAGATGTACAATTTAAACAGATTGTTATTTTCATGGGAATTGTTACATATGCACAATAGAACTATTTTACATTACAGCGAGTAATTAACCATATCAAAAAATAGTAAAATGTAATAATTTGAAAGTAAAATATGTTTCATGATGCATTACAGTTATTTGTTGCATAATACGAGTTTGTTCTGTTTGGCTTTGAAATTAACGCGCAAATATTTTTTACTGTAAAACTAAGTAAAAACAATTTTTGAATTCAATTTTCGTCAATGTCGCATTGAATTTTGATTCTGTGTTTGGACTTTCATCGTGACAATGCAACACATAACTCCCCGTGATTGAATTTCGTTTCTTTCTCTCTAATAGATAAACTACTTTTTCAAATTTTTGGCTCTGAGACTTGTTAATTGTCTTTGCATAAGCTATCCTAACGGGAAACTGTTAACATTTAATACGAATGGCATATCAAGATCTCCTTTGTTGTCTAATGTGATCTGCAGAAGATGTACTACATTACCTTTCTTGGATACATCCTTCTTTCTACAGTAATTCGTGCAGTGGAAGACTGGACAGTGTTAACGGTTTCTTCGGGAAATTGTAAATTGATGTTTTCATCTTTCGCACGAACACCACCAATTGTTTCAGCATAGTCTATTGATACGCATTTAGCCAATTTGCTGTGTAACCTATCAACATTTTTGGCATTAATTTATTTGACTTCATCGTTTCTCTGTGCTAGGGTTTCCCGTGTACTCATTTTTTCTCTTGATAACCCTTCATGATGAAATTCTTCAATAAGATTTGGACATAATATGTCTTCTTTAATTGGGAACTTAAAGTAAGGAAAACGTTAAAATTTATAAGATTTGAGAGAACAGGAACTGTGTCTGTCAAAAGCATTCACACGAATCAGAGGCGAGAGAACCATGTACGTGGTTGAATATGGTTGAGAGGAGGGTGTAACTTGAAAAAATCTAATGGCCAAAGTCTCATATTGCGGGACGTGAAAAAATCTCTTGAAAAAAGTCTTGTCTCGTCCCAGGATATCAGGATATATTTATATAATAGAGAAATAAGAACAAAAATGATCTGCACACAATTCACTGATATGCAGTTCATTGATTGCTAGCTAGCTAGTTTGTTATTTGTCATAAGGGAAAAATTTCAAGCTCAAGAAATACAGGTTGCAGCAGAAATAACTCCCACATTTCGAAAAATGTGTGGTCTGTTCCGTTAGGTACGGTACATAATAAAGTTTTCAGTCGTCACCATACAGTGGTTGGGTGAGCATCGAGGCTTTGTAGTAGAGAGGTTTTTTTCAAAAATGGCGAATCTATAGCTGCAACGCAGAGGGTGTTTCGCACGCGGTTCGGTTAACGTGCTAATGAAAGTGTTCCAGACCTGAAAACAATCTTGCTGTGGGTTTAAAGAGTAAGGGCAACAGGAGGTTTTCAAACATCGTCCTCGGTCCTTGGACCAACTAAAGGAGACTATTCAAGAAGAAATTGAAGGAATTTCGCCCGACATGCTAGTGAGGGTGATGGAAAACTTCCAAGAACGGCTCCAAATGTGTATCAGCCGTCAAGGCCACCATTTGGAAGATATAATTTTTAAAACTTAAAGTAAAAAAACTTTTTTATATCTACATTTGGGAAATAAAAAGTTTTTGGTGATACCTCGCAGCATTTGTTTTCAATCCCCCTTTGAAATGTGGGAGTTATTTCTGCCGCAGCCTGGTATTATAATAAACAAGAAAAACCCATTCACAAACAAACAACAATTATAAAATGAAGAAAACATCTGACTTGACTAAAGATAAAAGAGCAGTCATAGTGAGGCATCATAAATGTGTATTGCTGGTGTAGCCTAAGTAGTACTTCTTGCTACACTTCTGCTGAATACATCGTTTTGCTGTAAATACTCAGTGTTAGTATGTCAGAGAGAGGATGTGCAGCATTGTTCATAATGCAGAGAATGGAGTTTTGTTTCCATTGTCCCATCCGTTCCCACCTCCAGTGGGTTAAAAGTGCATCCCGTAACTAAGCCTGCCCTTTTAATTAGTTTGTCAACTCAGTGGGCCCCCCTTGAAGCAGAAAGGAGACTTTGTGGTGCTACATCAGGGACATAGCCCTTGTACATGCCAGCCTGATAGTCCATTATCCAGCACACCAGAGGCTCATCCAACCACATATCTCTGGATTTACCTTTTAACAGGAATGGCTGAATGGTATTGAAGGCACTGGAGAAATCAAGAAATGCAATACTTTAGTGCAGTCAGATTTGTCCAGAAGGGAATAAGCCTTGGGGAGCAGATACATAATTGTGTAACCACTGAATCATAACAGTATGAACAACAAGACCAATTAATGTAAAGGGTAAAGAAAGAAGAACTCGAATGCTCAACGTAACACTGAGCAGCTAAGCAAGCATTCACTTCTATTCACATTGAGGTAGGCAAGCAAAGTAGGCCATTATGGGGCTTGCCCATAGAACCTTTGTCACTAGTTCTGTTCCCAGCTAGCTGTTATTGACCTTTTCTTTGGTTTGCTTGCCTGTCACTGTCAAAATTTTTTCCTGTCTTGGCGTATACTAAAATGTAATTTAATAAAGAGATACAAACATAAAAAACAGGGTAGCATGCAATGTAAAAATAATATCTTTCTGTGCTCGGACTGTCCCTGAATTGTCTTTAATGTCTACTTGTGAACACGTTTTCTTCAGAAATATATGCCGCCAGGCTGATTGGTAATAATAAAATAAGAGCAAAACAATGTCTGGTTAAAGCCTACATACTATCTTACATCTATTACTTAAATAAATCATAATAAATTGATATATTTTAGGGTTGCCTCAAACACATGCCTTCTCAAAAGTCAATGAATGAGCATTACATGTCAGGACACTGAAGGGAACAAACAAACTCAGCAAATCAGATTATTTTTGCAGCACATAAAACAACAAGTACAAATGCCTTGCATCTCATTTAACTGTATTATATGCTAACAAACTAAAATAAAACAGGGCATCACGAACATGGTAGAACAAATCCTTATTCTGAATGAATGGTTTTCAGTGCACAAGGAGAAACAGTGACAAAGTGTCACCAACAATGTGTCAAAGTGGCTAATCCCTACTTCCAAATCATCCAAACGAGACCAGAGCATGTCATGGAAACTGCCAAAGCTCAAACTGTAAAATGTTTTTGCAAATGATTGCACTTTGGAGTGTTTTGGAAACATGTTCCCTATAAAAAGATTACTTGATTTTTTAAAACTTGCTACTGGTGACGGTGAAATTAAACTCAAAAGGCATAAAGTGAGGAGTACCTCAAGCATGTAACACAAGTATACACACTCACTATGTAAATTAGCATTATAGCATTACTCCAAAATACAATGTCTGAATAGTACCTTACACGTATTGGCACATTCCGATTATTCTGTGAAAAATTATGTCAATCCGAGGCCTTGAACATAATCCTTGCAAGAGAGAACAGATAAAATACAAAATGAGAGACACTGTCCTATAGGAAGCAATCTCCGAAAAAGACTTAGGGGTTTACGTTGATACATCGTTCTCATCGTCCAAGCAATATGCTGAAGTGATTAAAAGGGAAAACAAAATGGTTATATTGTACAAACTGTTGAATATAATTTGAAGGTCATGATGTTCAGACTATATAATGCACTAGTGAAACCACAGCCGCACATATTGAGGTCTGTCTGTAAGATAGTCCACAATCCATGCCACCAGGTGTGAGTCTACTCCCATCTCAGTCAGCTTGTCTCTAAGGAGCAGAGGTTGGATGGTGTTGAAGGCGCTAGAGAAGTCCAAAAACATAATTCTTACAGCACCACTGCCTCTGTCCAGGTGGGAGAGGGATCGGTGAAGCATATAGATGATGGCATCCTCCGCTCCCACCTTCTCCTGGTATGCGAACTGCAGAGGGTCGAGGGCGTGGCGGACCTGTGGCCTCAGGTGGTGAAGCAGCAGCCGCTCCATGGTCTTCATCAGATGTGACGTTGATTCAGTACAAGTACAGTTTCCCAGGCTGGTTTTATGAGAGGATACACAGTCGCAAGTTCCATATGGTGCATTTGGTACACCTCGTGGGTAGTTACGTATGTATGACAATGATGAGATGTTCTTGCAACGACTTTGTCTGCAAAAAACATTCAACAACTGAAGTGAAATGTGATACATGTGCAAATTCTGCAGTGGATGAAAGTGTGAATGATGATGAATGAGCACTGGAAAAGTGGATCAGGTTTATTTTCAGATAGTCCTAGACTGTGTCATACTATTCAGTAAAATGGTATTAAATTACATTAAAAAGATGTACAATTTAAAATAATTTTAAATTTTATTTTGCAACCTCACAGCATGCACATCAAGAGCCATTTTTAACACTGGGACATAAAGTACACCATGCAAGTAATTGAAATGAGAAATGGTCCAAGTAGTTAAGGGTTAAAGACAGTTTTTTAAATTTTGTTTTTATGAATCTTCTACTTATTTGTTTTAACCTCCACTATGAACACTTCGTTTTATTGTATTATTTATTTATTATGAATTTTGCACTGCATAGGTTAATTTGCTTATTTTAAAATAAATTCATCTACCTGGCTCATCCGGTTATGTTATCGATGGCATCGGATTCAAGAGGCTCCCACAACAGAAGTGTCACAAATTTAAAGAATAATTTGAGTGTGTAATGAGTGTGCAATGCCTGTAGGGACATTTGTATGGTTGCCTTGTAAGGAAATGAGTGCAGAGGGCCTAATCAAAGCCCATGGGGTTGCCAAAAGATTTCTGGCAAAGGTAAAGAGACAGTCAAAAATAAAATGTGTGAAAACTCTTTGGACTTTTTGTCTTCTTCTATATCACTTACTACCAACTCCACTAAGAATTGAAAGGATTTGAAACGTTTCACAAAATAATGAAGAATGGTTTCTCTTCAAACTGTATTGAATTGCTGGAATGCAAACAGACAATGGAAAAAATTATATTTAGAGAACACCTAGCAGACTTATCTACTCTCTATATATAAAATCCGAAATTGTGCAACAATTTTTTGTGACTTTTTTGTCACGCTTTAAATCAACTTATTTTAAAACCTATATATGTTTGGTATCATTCTTGTCAGAATTTATTGAACTTTAATGTGATGTTGCTAGATTTTCAGATTCTTATTCCGTTTTTAAATTATAACCTAAAATATGGACCTCAGTTTAACGGGAATACTCCAGTCGGTAAGAGAGTAAATATTTTATTCTCATTTCATGATTTTTACTCTGTTAAATAATACTTCATTTTTCTTTTACATATTTATAGAATTTTGTGATTTTGACTCCAAAAAATAATCATTTTTCTTTTTGTACATTTACAGATTTTACTCAAATTCTGGCTGCAACTGGGGGTTAGGTGCCGATATAAAGGGAACATGTTATAAGGAAAAATGGATGGAAATGTAACTCATAGTGGCTGAATGGAGCCTTTACAAAAGTACTGGAGTGCACAGGAACATTTCATAACCAGTCAATTAACTACTTCGGCGCATAAATCCAGTTATAAAGTAAAAATGTAGGAGTCATTACTATAAACAATGCAAGATAGTGGTGTGCGTTAAATCTTTAGATCCACAGCATTAAAACGCTTGAATAACTCTTATTAAGGGAAAAGAAAACGGACTAGACTTAGGAACATTCTTTGTTTAATACTGATTGGATTTTGGTACTTGGCTTTACAGAATACACCACCGTCTGTTCTTTTTTAGCCAAGATCTCTGGATTTTTTTGAAAGAAATCTCAGCTTCCAGTAGACCGATTTTATTGAATTACAGTATGTTACACTTGTTCTTCTACGAAACTTGTCAGGAAAAGTTCAACTTTTGTTTAAATACCATAAATAAAGTGTGATGTAAAACAGGGGCTCCTAATTGGAGATATGCGGCAAAATGGGGCAAACATTAAATGGAGGGACAAAATCATAATATTGTATTTGTAAATATTAAGCTGTTTGTCTGGTTGACCTTGGATGTTTAGTAAAATTCTGATTACTCTCCTCACAATGTTTTGCCAGAGTGCTTTCCGCTTACACCTAGTAATAAAGAGGATTTTCAAATGTTAGACATATATTGGGTTAACATTGGCCACGTTAATGTGCATTGAACTGTGCAGGGATAATGCAGGTTACAGCAGGATAATGTAGTATGCAAAAAAAGACACAAAATTATGGATCATGTTTTAAAAAGGAAAAATTCTGAAAAACAACAAGGTTGTATTTCTGCTTTAAAGTGCATCTTCTAAAAGTAAACTCTCTTACAGATAGTTAAAACATTTCCAACGGCTTGGTGCAAACATCTAAAGACCCGAGTCTCCTTAGCAAGTCCAATCTGCTCTGGCCCTTCTTGTACAGCCCCACTGTGTTGTCAGACCAGTCCAGTGTGCTGTTTATGTGAACACAGGTACCTGTAGCTCTGCATCACTTCCACATCCTACCCTTGAATGATGGCTGCCCTCAGAGGCTCTATGGCACCCTGGAAGTTTACCACCAACTCTTTTGTCTTGCTGATGTTGAGCTGCAGGTAGTTCTCCCTGCAACACAACACAAAATCCACCACCA
The DNA here is from genome assembly GCF_016835505.1 of Polypterus senegalus. Classification (NCBI taxonomy): domain Eukaryota; kingdom Metazoa; phylum Chordata; class Cladistia; order Polypteriformes; family Polypteridae; genus Polypterus; species Polypterus senegalus. The sequence continues at coordinate 33,505,438 of NC_053158.1, forward strand.
GCCTCATCTCCATTATGAATGCAGCTTATGATGGAGGAGTCATCTGAAAATATCTGTAAATGGGAAGCACTGGTGTTATACTGGAAGTCTACTGTGTAGAAGGTAAACAGGAAGTGAGACCGGACAGTTCCCTGAGGTATTCCAGTATTATGCTCCACCATTTCTGACACACAATTCTTGAGCCTCACAAATTGCTGTCTTTTGGTCGGGTAGTCCAGGAGATTGAGGAGGCATCAAGAGGCATACTCCTGAGCATTTCCCCCAGTCGATGAGGCAGAATGGTGTTAAAACAGAAGAAAAATCAAAGAACATGATCCTGATTGTGGTGCCAGCTTTGTCCAAGTGGGAGTAGGGTCTGTGGAAAATATAGATGAGAGCATCGTCCACATCTGTATGTGTCCATTAGGCAAACTGCAGAGAATCCAAATGTTGTGAGAATTGGGGGTCAGATCTGTTTTAGGACCAGCCTCTCAAAGGTTTTCATGATGAATAAAGTAACAGTAACTGGTCTAAAGCCTGGGATCACTGGAATGACCTTTTTTGGCACTGGGACCACAAAGGTTGTTTTCCACAGCTGAGGAACCTTAAGCAACTTCAGAGAAAAGGAGACCAGGTGTTGTAGGACCCCACAGAACTGGTTAGCAAATGTTTTCAGCACCCTGGGGCTGATTCTATCTGGCCCCAAAGCTTTGTTTATGCAGAGTTTTCTCAGCTCTCTCTCCTCATGTCATCAGCAGACACACAAAGTCCAGAGAGTGGAGAGGAGCGAGAGACCACAGGTATGACGTTATTGTCGGGGAAGGTCGTGCAGGATGCAGATGGCAGTTGTGATTCTAGAACTTCCTCAGCTACTACACTTTTGCTTTATTTTCCAGTTTTAGGTACTGTTAATGAAATGCAAACCTTTGGAATGAACAGTTATATTCCCATTTTATCCTGTATTTTTGAGATGCATTCATGTGATTATAACTGGGGACTGGATGAACGTTTATTCTTGGCCATACAGTATGTCAGTGTTGTGTAAGTATCTGATTCATTCACTCAGTCAGTCATTGTCTAGCCCACTTAGTCCTGAACAAGGTGGCATGGGTCTGGTGGAGCCCATCCCAAATAGCCATAGGACACAAGACAAAAACAAACCCTGGACATGGTGCCAGTTTGTCACAGGGCAAACACACACAGTCCAGCCACACACTAGGGCCAATTTAGGATCACCTGAACTGCATGTTTTTGGACCGTGAGAGGAGACCGGAGCACCCATGCAGGAAGGACCAGGTTCACAAACACTGGCGTTCTTACTGCGAGGCAGCAGGGCTACCACTGCACAACCATGCCACCCGTGACTGATTCATTTATCTCCAAACATCATTTAACACAAGCTGATGTCTTGTTCTTGTTGTTTTATGATCATAAACTACCATCAAACAAGGTGGAGGTCAATGTAGCATAGAATTTGTAGTGTCATTTCTAGCTATAATATTTTCATGGCCAAAATACATTAGTATTCAAAAATGCAGAATGTGTTATTGTCTTTTTTGTTGTTCCCATCAGAGCATCCTCCACACCTCTATGTGTCTGATAGGCAAACAGCAGAGGATCAGGATGTTCTGAAACCAGGGGTGAGAGCTGGTTTAAGACCAGACTCTTAAAGGTTTCAGCTAAGTGAACTAAGGAAAACTTCCTTAAAATTTAGTTACCCTACTTAAAATGTTCTTTTGCCATACATATTGCAAACAGGTAGATGGTGAGTAAAGTGAATAAAACATGAAGCTAGAAAACACAAGAAGCCCATCCAAGCATGACTTTACAGTTTGAAAAAAATCCTCTAACACCTTATTACCCTGCCCTTCTGCTGATAGTATTCCACAAAAAAAAAAAAAAACAAAAACAAGATAAAATTCAGAATTGACTTGAAAAAGGAGGGCAGTCATCAGGCCAATAAAGAAAAAAGCCATTTTAAAGAACACAGTATAACAAAATCCAGTAGGGTGGATAATTTGATTTTCGATTCAACCTAACAACAAAAAATCTTTTTATTGTTTGGTTTTATTCTCCTTGATAGTCCTCTGCATGTAAGTAAGTCACAGCAGAAAGTGAAATGAACTTTATCATTTGTTAACATTTTGTTACTGATTGAGATAAAACCTTGATAAACTGTACATTTATAATTCTGGAGCTCGTGTCTCTGTCTTTCCCTGCTTCTTATAACAAGGGTTGCAGGGACCTAACCTTCCAGTCCAGGTCTAAACTAAAATGGCCAAAACTATATCATGGCTTTGAAAACTGACTCCTATTAAAAACTCTTAAGATAAAAGACACAGCCAGCACGTCAATTACTCATCTGTTGATTCTTGTTAGACAAAGAAGGAAAACAAGTGATTCAGAATGAAAGAGTGAAGACCCAACAAGTCAGATGCAGCGTTGCTTTGGGTTGTCAGGGTAACCAGAATGCATCCTCATCTGGGGCTTGTTACCCAATTAAGAAGGAGTCTGTTAATGGGGGTAAAACACTCCCAGGGCAATGTAAGTGAGCTGGAGAGTTAACTGAGCAGTTGGCGCGTCTCAGGAGGCTAACTTATTTGTTTCTCATCAATTAAAATATCTATTGAATGCATATTTGTGTTTATTGTCTACTGGGTATATTATGTGTATCAGACCTGAGTAAAATCCCTTTGTATAAGCAGCATTATATTAAGAGATGCTGCACTGGAACAAAGAATTTAATGTGGATTAAAAAAAAAAAACAGTAAATCTGCTTTTGACTAGTTTCCCTCCTTAATAAACTTCTATCTATCTATCTATCTATCTATCTATCTATCTATCCAACACAGTCTCATATGAAAACAAAAGATACTAGTTACTGTGAGACAGCAGTCTGTACCATTCTTGGCCATGCACAGTAAATTAGCAGACAAAGACAGGCCATGAAGTCCCATTGAAGAGTTAAATTTTGACACACTTACAGAAGCATTACAAATGTTATCATAAGTCATATCATAAGTGGTCATTTTTTTTTTAACAGGAATCTTTATCATTTCAATGTTTGAGTGTATTTTGCCAGGTAAATCCAGCTTAGCCTGTTGTCCACAGATATGATCTTCAATTACCAAGCTGAAATGCATTGCTGAAGTTGAGTGCACACTCTGTGACGCAGTCATTTACTGTGATATTATCTGTCTTAACAGTTGTAGCTACTGAGTCACAATAAGCAAGTATAGAAACTGATGGATGCAATGAACACACACAAAATAACTAAATAAATAATAACACTGATCATAATAACATAGCTTTCTTAGAGTAGATTAATCCAAACCAAAGTTGTAGGGGTCTGTGTTTATCCTATCAGCACAGTGCACAAGGCAGGAATGAACCCTCAATGGAAAACCAGTTGGTCAACAGAAATTTAATTAAATACCATAATTCTCCTTAGCTATGTTAACAGCTCCCTGGATTATTGCTAAATTCAACGCGATGGTTAAAATCAATGTGCAAGTGGAATTGCTTTACAACTGATATAGCAAAACCAAGGCTGGCTTAATTGGTGTTTACATATTGAAGACATTGGCCATGGCCTCCACAAGCTTCTTCTCTTCCTTATATAGTTTATGGTAGATGCAGTCACAAAATCCACTGGCTCTTTCCAGCTTTATTAATATGTCTTTGAACCTTTTTTTACCTTTCATGCCCCTTTGAAAGCATAAAAGCTTTTGGTGTGTGTCACTTTGTGTGGAAAATTCCCCTGGCAGATTCATCTCCCAGCTTCAGCAAAGGCAGCTTCTGAATGGCCCATTCTCTGAAGACAAGTGAAATCAATGGGATACCAGAGTGGAGGCTGCTACTGACCTGCTCCCTGATGTGTGCTCCCCAGCAGCAAGCTGACCTTTACATTACCTTCAAAATCTTTTTGTAGAGTGTTCATGAAAGAGGCGAGGTGCATGATGACTTCTGACTGAATATATTTTAGTTCACTTATTTACATTTGTCTAAATAACTGGGATGATGTTCTTTACTAATCTATTTTATACTTCTTATGAACAACAATACTATTATGAAAATAACATTCTAAGTGGTAACTAGCATGGATTTAAGATGGAGAGATCCTATTAAACCAGCCTTTTAAATCGGCAGTATTACCAATAGGCAAAACAGGTAAAGCTAAGCATATGACCATTTCTTGAGATTTAATGTCATTCCTTATAAAATATTAATCCTGAAGCTATAAAACTTATAATAGGTGATCTAAATATTTTTATACTGTGATGAGTGTACTTAAATCACAGGAAGCAAAAAGAAAATCTCAGATGGACTGCTCTTCACCATTCACCCTGTAGATATATACTGTATATATATTGTCACATGTGTGTATGGGAGGCAGCCAAAAGGCTCAAATGAGAGTAATTCCACGCCAGACCAGGGGGTGGCAGAGTGCATTTAGCCTTTCTCTGTTTCCTCTGCAGACCAGTTATGGGAAATTCTGCCTGGCCCTGATGATGTCACTTCCGGTTCCGGGCCGGATGACCTCACTTCCTATGCCTAACCATAAAACCACCATATTGTTTCATCGAGTCAGTTCTGTTTTGGACTTGAATCTGTAAACAACTCGCACTTAATTGCCTACTTTCAGCCTGATTTCAAGTATGTGGGTGGCTGCCCCAAACTTTTTTTGTGGCATTTGTCTGTTTATTTCACAATATATATATATATATATATATATAGTCACGCACAAATGCATGGGGAGCAGCTGAAGGACCCGATGCGCATCGCAACAACCTGCGCCAGGGGACAAAGCCAGGGCACTAACCTCTCTCTCTCTTCTCCCATAGAAAGGACGAAACGCCACTGCCATGTTCCATCCCGCATACAGAAAAAACCAACGGCATCACTTCCAGGTTCCTTTCTCTCCTCTGATCCCTCGTTGATGACATCCACTAACCATCCACCACCACAACTTCCCAGCATTCCACATCGCTAATTTCCTGTCCGTCTCTTTATAATGTCCGTGTAACCATCCCCGATTGTCTGATGTAATTTTCTGTTTAGATATTCTGAAGACCTTTCATTTGTTACAGTATACGGGGCCTAAAAACCCCAAAACTTTATGATCTGTTTGTGTGCTTATTACAATATATATAATAATATATATATATATATATATATATATATATATATATATATATATATATATATATATATATATATATATATATATATAGGGAGTGAGACAATAGACCTATTCCATAATAAAATTTGTATTGCAATTCAGGCTTCCCAATACAATATGTCTATGATATGAAATCTTCATAAAATCTTCATAAAAGAAATGTACTGTAATATTTAGGGTTACTTATTATTAGACATTAATAAATCAAAAATTTAAAAATAAATAAAGTCAGTGTGCAAATACACAGATTTAATGTATGTTTTTGAAAATGATTCATGTTGTATTAAAATAAAATAATCTTAAATCTTGTAATGAACATCAAGACTGAGGCACACACCAAATGACAGTTAAGTCAAAGATCTGGTGCATTTAACAATGAAAGATAATGTTCTGAGAAGTATTACTTTCCTGATGATATGGCCAAAGGAACCACCTCAGAGAACAGCAAAAAAACAAGTGACAGCTGGGTACAGCTACTATTGTTATTATGTTGAGTTATTCCTTCAGCATGCCTGATTGTCTTCTACAGTAAAGAAAAATATCTATATATACTGTATATGTCAGTCAGTCATTCATTTTCCAACCCGCTATATCCTAACACCAGCCAATCCCAGCCAGCACAGGGTGTAAGGCAGGAACAAATCCTGGGAAGGGCACCAGCCCACCGCAGGGCACACACACACACACACACATACCAAGCACACACTAAGGTCAATTTAGGATCACCAATGCACCTAATCTGCATGTCTTTGGACTGTGGGAGGAAACCCATGGCAAGCAGACACAGGGAGAACATGCAGATTCCACGCAGGGAGGACCCAGGAAGCAAACCCAGGTCTCCTTACTGCAAGGCAGCAGAGCTACCCCTGCGCCGCTCCTATACTGTATATATACATATATATATATATATATATATATATATATATATATATATATATATTATTTTTATTGATTTTAATTAGAAACTGGAAGAAGTCTGACAACACTTCTAGATTAAGAGATTCAAACCCCACCTCTTCTGCCCATTCTCTCTGTATACTTCACAACCTACATGGAAGTCAGTGCTCAGTTTGGGACGAGCTTCTTAGGTACACAAAGCTCTCCCATCAAGAAGCCTAGAATAGCTTATGGAAAGCTGTGAAGAACTGGCAATGAGTGCCAGAACCACTGTACTTCTTTTGATTTCCTTTTTGTCATTTTATCCAGACAATAAATGGGGTGTCCTTTGGATCCTCAATCCTTCAACTGTTTATCTGGGTTTCCCTTTAATATATATTGTGATATAATCAGCTCGGACACAAACAGACTGACACCAGCAGTTCTCAAAAACACACAATTACAACTGTCCCTAAAGTCCAAATCCCACACACACACAGTTATTCCAGCATCAAACACCCTTACACGGGCCTTTTAATGTCTGTGGGCCGCCTTTCTTCATCTTGTTGCTGCTCCTGACTCTAGCTCCCCAACTGTATGAAGGCGGCCCCCTTTATAGTCACCCGAATGTTCTTCCGGTGGCACCTCCTGGTGTGGCGGAAGTGCTGCATGAGCACCCGGAAGCACAATGGGTGTCGCTGGAAGGTCCTTCCTCCACCTTCCCAGGTGTACCGGAAGTGTCTATCTCCCGGGCTTTATGAGGCTTGGGGCACCCCCTGGCAGTAGCCACAGGCCACAGGCCCCCACGGGTTTGAGCCTCCCTGCTGCTTCCCCGTGGTACCCTTGCTATCCAGGGTGGTTGCCCCCTTGTGGCCTGGGGACGTATCGATCTCCTTCCAGGCGTCCCAGCTGGGTCTGCCCCCCAGCCTCCTGCCACTATAAATATATATATATATACTGTATATATACAGTATATATATATATATATACTGTATCTATATATACAGGTATATATATATATATATATATATATATATATATATATATATATATATATATATATATATATATATATACACAGTATATATAAATCCTGCATTATAAATACATATGGAACACAATCAAGTTAAGTGACTGGCTCAGTGTGACACAGGTAGTGAATATGCAAAATTAGGGTTTAAGGTCTATACCAATAATCCAGGCAATAATTTCTCAAATATTTAAATTATATGCAAGAACTTTTAAATCTATCATTGACAACGTAATCAGTTTTAGAATAAAGTAAACATAGTATTAAATTAAAAGTCCAATACATTTTAACACAAATACCTAGGGAACTGTCCTGCTATTTTTCAATTTAAACTGAAGGGAAAAAAAACCTTTCTGAATATACAATCTGTAAACAAGCTGAACATTTAACTTAATTACATTTCCTACTGATGCAATTAAAAAACAGAAAGTAATGCCAACAGATTCATTCCTAATCAGGCACGGTTACTGTATTGATGTGATGAACGCCTGTGTGGATTCATCTATAAAACCATTCTGCACTTCTTGGTCATGTACATCTGTATGTACACTCAGTCTCCAAGATAAGCTACAGTGAACTCAAAAGCACTACACTCCGACTCATTACAATTAATAAACAACACTGTCGATAGTATTTTAATTGTTACTAGCGTTTCAATAAAAAAACTGCAAACAAGATGTGCTATCAGAACTGAGGTTGAAGGCCGCTGACACAGAATTCACACTTGATTAGTTTGTCCGATTTCCACTGAACTAAGCATAGCTCATTTAACTTTAAAAAAATACAACAGCTTATTGTAAATGTATCTGGTACTCTGTTTTAAACTGAAAAATCATAATAGCTACAAAAATGTAAGAAAACCAAAAATAAAAATGACAAAAGTGTCATCCATCGATCCATTATCCAACCCGCTATATCCTAACTACAGGGTCACGGGGGTCTGCTGAAGCCAATCCTGGCCAACACAGGGTGCAGGGCAGGAAACAAACCCCGGGCAGGGTGCCAGCCCACCGCAGACAAAGTGTCATTTTACATTTTTTTCTTTCAGCAATTTTCTGGTGAGAACAGTTTTGAAAAAGGTAGTTTGATTTGCCAGCAATGGATATTAGCAAATCTCAACACCAGAGATGTAGCAAGAAATATGTGGTTTCACAGATGAATTTCTTTAAAATGTTATAAACTAAAAAAAAAAATCTGAAGAAAACTATTTACTATGAAAAAAATAATAAAAAGACCCAAAATTAAAAAAAAAATCTCTACAAGTAACAAGATTCTTTACAAGGCATAAATGACATTCCTTATGATGTACCACAAATCAAATTACAGTGGGTACGGAAAGTATTCAGACCCCCTTCAATTTTTCACTCTTTGTTATATTGCAGCCATTTGCTAAAATAATTTAAATTAATTGTTTTCCTCATTAATGTACACACAGCACCCCATATTGAAAGACAAAAAAAAAGATTTTTTTAAATTGTTGCAGATTTATTAAAAAAAAAACTGAAATATCACCTGGTCCCAAGTATTCAGACCCTTTGCTCAGTATTTAGTAGAAGCACCCTTTTGAGCTAATACAGCCATGAGTCTTCTTGGATTTGGGGATCCTCTGCCATTCCTCCTTGCAGATCCTCTCCAGTTCTGTCAGGTTGGATGGTAAGCGTTGGTGGACAGCCATTTTTAGGTCTCTCCAGAGATGCTCAATTGGGTTTAAGTCAGGGCTCTGGCTGGGCCATTCAAGAACAGTCACAGAGTTGTTGTGAAGCCACTCCTTCGTTATTTTAGCTGTGTGCTTAGGGTCATTGTCTTGTTGGAAGGTAAACCTTCGGCCCAGTCTGAGGTCCTTAGTACTCTGGAGAAGGTTTTTGTCCAGGATATCCCTGTACTTGGCCGCATTCATCTTTCCCTCGATTGCAACCAGTCGTCCTGTCCCTGCAGCTTAAAAACACCCCCACAGCATGATGCTGCCACTGCCATGCTTCACTGTGGGGACTGTATTGGACAAGTGATGAGCAGTGCCTGGTTGTGTCCACACATACCGCTTAGAATTAAGGCCAAAAAGTTGTATCTTGGTCTCATCAGACCAGAGAATGTTATTTCTCACCATCTCAGAGTCCTTCAGGTGCCTTTTAGCAAACTCCAAGATAGAACCTTTTGGCCTTAATTCGGTGCTGTGTGTACATTAATGAGGGAAAAAATTAATTTAAATGATTTTAGCAAATGGCTGCAATATAAACAAAGAGTGAAAAATTGAAGGGGGTCTGAATACTTTCCGTACCCACTGTATAATAAATATGTTTAAAAGTTGGGCAGGTAGATGAATGAATGTACATTATTCAAATAAAAAAATGTTATGAACTGAACAAAATTAAAAGTTAATCAGTCAACATAAATTAATAAATACAACAAAACACATAATGCAATATGAGTGAGAGGATATGTTGCACTTTAAGGACCAGAGAGCTGCTGAATATGAAAATCTACTGGCTAACTGACAATGCTGCACTTGTCCATGGTGAGTGTAAATCGTATCAAAGTGAGTGTGCTCTGGTGTGCTCTAGAATCTGGCCCAAGACCCTGCCGCTGGTTGAGCAAGTCATGTAACATGAAAAACAAAAAAGTTAATGATTTCATTGGTTTTGTGCAGTGCTTTAGCACAGAGTTTACTATAGAAAGGTACTGTGCAAATTAACAAATGCTTTTAATTAATTATTGGAAACAACTAGGTCTCCTCCTTGAACCGTCACCTTATCGTGGTGGAGGGGATTGCGTGTCCCAATGATCCTAGGAGCTATGTTGTCCGGGGCTTTATGCCTGGTAGAACCACCAAGGCAAACTGGTCCTAGGTGAGGGATGAGACAAAGAGCGGTTCAATAAACCTCCAATGAAAATAAAAACTGGACAACGTTTTCCCTTGCCGGGCTGGTCACGGGCCCCCTCTGGAGCCAGGCCTGGAGGTGGGGCTCGATGGCGGCGCCTGGTGGCGGGCCTGCACCCATGGGGCTCGGCGGGCACAGCCGAAGAGGTAGCGTGGGTCCTCCTCCCCATGGGCTCACCACCTATGGGAGGGGCCAAGGAGGTTGGGTGCAATGTGAGTTGGGTGGTGGCCGAAGGCGGGAACCTTGGTGGTCTGATCCTCGGCTACAGAAACTGGCTCTTGGGGCGTGGAATGTCACCTCTCTGAAGGGAAGGAGCCTGAGCTAGTGCGAGGTCGAGAGGTTCGGCTAGATATAGTGGACTCACCTCGGCGCACAGCTTGGACTCTGGAACCAATCTCCTTGAGAGGGGCTGGACTCTCTACCACTCTGGAGTTGCCCCGGTGAGAGGCCGAGCAGGTGTGGGCATACTTGCCCCCGACTGGAGCCTGTGCATTGGGGTTTACCCGGTGGGCGAGAGGGTGGCCTCCCTCCGCCGGGTGGGGAAGGGTCCTGACTGTTGTTTGTGCGTATGCCCGAACAGCAGTTTGGAGTATCCACCCTTTTGGAGTCTCTGGAGGGTTGCTAGAGGGCATACCTTCTGGGGATTCCCTCGTTTTGCTGGGAGACTTCAATGCTCCGTGGGCAATGACAGTGAGACCTGGAAGGCGTGATTGGGAGGAATGGCCCCGATCTGAACCCGGCGGTGTTTTGTTATTGGACTTCTGTGCTCACGGATTGTCCATAACGAACACCATGTTCAAGCATAAGGGTGTTCATATGTGCACTTGGCACCAGGACACCCTAGGCCTCAGGTCGATGATCGACTTTGTGGTCGTGTCGTGGACTTGCGGCCGTATGTCTTGGACACTCGGGTGAAGAGAGGGGCGGAGCTGTCAACTGATCACCACCTGGTGGTGAGTTGGCTTCGATGGTGGGGAAGATGCGGTCAGACCTGGTAGGCCCAAGCGTGTTGTGAGGGTCTGCTGGGAGCGGCTGGCAGAGTCCCCTGTCAGAAGTAGCTTCAACTCCCACCTCCGGCAGAACTTCAACCCGTCCCGAGGGAGGTGGGGACATTGAGTCGAATGGGCCATGTTCCGTGCCTCTATTGTTGAGGCGGCTGACGGAGCTGTGGCGCAAGGTGGTGGTGCCTGTCGTGGCGGCAATCCCGAACCCGTTGGTGGACACGGCGGTGAGGGATGCCGTCAAGCTGAAGAAGGAGTCCTATAGGACTTTTTTGTCCTGTGGGTCTCTGGAGGCAGCTGATAGGTACCGGCAGGCCAAGCGAACGCGGCGGTTGTTGCTGAGGCAAAACTTCGGGCATGGGAGGAGTTTGGAGAGCCATGGAGAGCGACTTTGGACGGCCGAGGAGATTCTGGTCCACCGTCCGGCGTCTCAGGAGGGAAGCAGTGCAGTGTCAACACCGTATATGGTGGGGATGGTGCGCTGCTGACCTCGACTTCGGGCGTTGTGGTGGTGGGAGGAGTACTTGAAGACCTCCTCAATCCCACTAACATGCCTTCCAATGAGGAAGCAGAGCCTGGGGACTCTGAGGTGGGCTCTCCCATCTCTGGGACTGAAGTCACCGAGGTGGTCAAAAACTCCTTGGTGGCAGGGCCCGGGGTGGATGAGATCGCCGGAGTTCCTTAAGGCTCTGGATGTTGTAGGACTGTCTTGGTTGACCGTCTCTGCAACATCGCATGGACATCGAGGACAGTGCCTCTGGATTGGCAGACCGGGGTGGTGGTCCCCTCTTTAAAAGGGGACGGAGGGTGTGTTCCAACTATAGAGGGATCACACTCCTCAGCCTCCCTGGAAAAGTCTATTGGGGTTCTGGAGAGGAGGGTCCGTCGGATAGTGAACCTCGGATTCAGGAGGAACAGTGTGGTTTTCGTCCTGGTCGCGGAACAGTGGACCAGCTCTTCACCCTTAGCAGAGTCCTGGAGGGTGCATGGGAGTTTGCCCGACCGGTCTACATGTGTTTTGTGGACTTGGAAAGGCATTCGACCGTGTCCCTCGGGAATCCTGTGGGGGTGCTCGGGAGTATGGGGTACGGACCCCTGATAAGAGCTGTTGGTCTCTGTACAACGGTGTCAGAGCTTGGTCCGCATTGCGGCAGTAAGTCGAGCCCGTTTCCAGTGAGAGTTGGACTCCGCCAGGGCTGCCCTTTGTCACCGATTCTGTTCATAACTTTTATGGACAGAATTTCTAAGCGCAACCAGGGTGTTGAAGGGGTCGGTTTGGTGGACTCAGGATTGGGTCACTGCTTTTGCAGATGATGTTGTCCTGTTTGCTTCATCAGGCCGTGATCTTCAGCTCTCTCTGGATCGGTTCGCAGCTGAGTGTGAAGCGGCTGGGATGAGAATCAGCACCTCCAAATCCGAGAGCATGGTCCTCAGCCGGAAAAGGGTGGAGTGCCCTCTCAGGGTTGGGGGAGAGATCCTGCCCCAAGTGGAGGAGTTCAAGTATCTCGGGGTCTTGTTCACGAGTGAGGGAAGAATGGAGCGTGAGATCGACAGGCGGATCGGTGCGGCATCTGCAGTGATGCGGGCTCTGCATCGGTCTGTCGTGGTGAAAAAGGAGCTGAGCCGTAAGGCAAAGCTCTCAATTTACCAGTCGATCTACGCTCCTACCCTCACCTATGGTCATGAGCTATGGGTAGTGACCGAAAGAACGAGATCGCGAATACAAGCGGCTGAAATGAGTTTCCTCCGCAGGGTGTCTGGGCTTTCCCTTAAAGATAGGGTGAGAAGCTCAGTCATCCGGGAGGGCTCAGAGTAGAGCCGCTGCTCCTCCGCGAGAGGAGTCAGATGAGGTGGCTCGGGCATCTGATCAGGATGCCTCCTGGGCGCCTCCCTGGTGAGGTGTTCGGGCACGTCCAACGGGAGGAGGCCCCGGGGAAGACCCAGGACACGCTGGAGGGACTATGTCTCCCGGCTGGCCTGGGAGCATGGGATTCTCCGGAAGAGCTGGAAGAAGTGGCGGGAGAGGGAAGTCTGGGCCTCTCTGCTTAAGCTGCTGCCCCCGCAACCCGACCTCGGATAAGCGGAAGAGAATGGATGGATGGATGGAAAGAACTATACACATTAACAATAAAGGTAAAGAGAATGGCGGTAACCAAGCTCAATGGCCTGAGGTTTGAGTAAGTAGAGTAAGGTCACTGTCCATGGTGCAAGTCACACAAACTAAATAAAGGAGTGTGGATTCATGGTGAGCATCTGGTGGTTAAAATGTCTGCTCAAATACCCTTAAGATTTCAGGGCAAACAGCTAACCTCGGTGGTCCAGAAAAAAACAGACATTAAACTGTCAGACCTAAACTAAAAAAGAACACAATCAGCTGTAGGAAAAATGTGTTGCCCTCAGAAATCAAACCAAATAATCAGCTGGAACTTTTACACAGCAATGCTGCTTGGGGACACAAAAACTGTTTTTCTGGTGCAGAGAAATTAAGGATACAAATGGCATAGGATTATAAGAAACTACTAAAAAGTAAAGAGAAAAGTGCAAAATAATCAGGCTAAACTTTAGTTAAAAACAAACAAACAAAGCAAAAAAACAACTAAGAGTGACCCTCCAGAAAGATAAAAACAAAAGGTGGGTTTGAATTATTGAGAGATCAATCATTAATTGATGGAACCTGTTAAACAGAAAATTCTACTGCAATTGTTCTGAGATGTGTTGTTTTTGCACTTTCTGTCAGGTTAGCATGGTAAAGCTCCTCATTCTCTTTTAATCTATCGGCCAAACCTGCATTTTACAAAAAGAACTGACATTCATCTACTCGATTTACCACGTGTGGATGTTATGACACACAACCTCTAGGGATTATTGTGAGAAGACACAAAGGAAAGAGAGTAAACGTGAACCAGAAATTGCAGAGATTAAGCCAAAAACCAGGAGATCACAAGAGAGCAGAGGAAACCAAACAACAATGATGAGCCAAAAATCAAAGGAATGGCAAAAATGGATTAAAAAACCATACAACAAACCTATTATCATAATCATCACTAAGTGATTGGTTTATTTTTGTTATCCAATCAAGGGATTTGGCCATATTTATACCAGATGTCCGACGAAGTCAGAAGCGCAACAACCTCAGTCAACGGACATGCAACACCCAATCACAAGTTGCGTCACTCACAGTCACGTCATGAGCTGATTGCATAACAAAAATAAATACAACAAAAACTTCCAAACATAACAATTCAATTCCAAACTGCTGAAAACCTTAAAAAACAAACAAAGAAATAAATAATAACTATGTAGTTATAACAGTGGAAAGCATCAAATAATCGATTTCTAACATTAGTGTTACATGTATCCTTAATAAAATCCATTCAAAAACAAAAGAAAAATCAGAACACGAGATTAGAAAAACGAACACAGGAGAACAGCAACAGCCTTTGGCAAAAAAGTGGAAATCCTTCCTTGAAGGGAAAGGATCAAGAAAGAAAGTTGCAAGTAAAATCATCATCACAAAAGATAATTGTGAAATTTTCTACCTTGGAAATACAAATATTTTAAAACTGACACAGCCTTCTGCTCAATTAAGTTGTGCGTTTTAAAGCATAGTATGCCCCTATTTGATTTCTTGCATTATTGCATGTTTTTTGCATTGAACGTTATAAGTTCTTCAATTAAAAGCAAATACTAGATAAAAGTGGTCCTTAAAATAATAAAAACAGTGTTGATTATTTATTTAAAAAAAATATGTAATATTTAACACACAATATAACACTTTGGACTAAATGTTAGTACAGCTACACATTTCTTGTAGTTATCGATCGTCTCTCACAGCTCCATGGAGGAATTTCAGTCACCTTCTCTTACAGGTAAACTTTTGTCAACTTTTGTGTTTTTTTCAAACGATGAAGAACTGAGTTGGATTTACCTCAGGCATTTGTCAAGAATAACACAAAACTCAAAATGTTATTTTATACCATGCTACAATTTCAGGCGAGATTCACCCACGTGTTGGTGTGTGATGTCACTGGTTCTGTATAAAACTCCTTGATCTCATCAGTTCTCTCTCTCAGCTTTGTATTAACTAAGTGTAAGGAAATCTCTGCCACCTTTCAGAGATGAATGACAAAAAAAAATTTTGCTAGAATTTTATTAAACCCTTTTGACTTTTTATATGAAATTTAAAAAGTTTTCAGTTCTTAAATTCAGAATGTCCCTTGATGTTTGGACTGTATAGAAACAATCTGTAAATCTGTAAATGTAAATTTAGATAAGTTCTGTATGACAGTTCACTCCAGCTCCAGCTTGCTTTTTGTCTTTCTCACGAGGGGACTGAAAGTCAGCCCAGGAAGACCACAGCCTCAGAGGGTTGAGAAAACAACTGGCACGCTCTGTGAAATTTGGGAAAGAAGTTTCTGGAATATTCCAGGCATATTATCAGGAAAACTAAGATAAAAGTGGGGATGTAAAGAGGCCCACACAGTCCACATATAAAATCTGATATTGCTGATGCCACTAGAATTTAACCATTCTGTCACTTATAATATATAAGAATTTCTTTTTACAAGTTGAAGATACAGGTAAAATTCCATTACAACGAATATCTTTACAGTGAAATTTTCATTACAACAAAGTATTTTTATGGTCCCGACAGCTTCCCCATATGACACGAGTCTATAGAAATCTCATTACTACGAAGTACATTCAGCAGATACTTTCATTACAACGAAGTACACAAAAGACCTTGAAAAGCCTGAATGAATCATCCGCAGAGCAGTTAGTTCTGTGTCCTCAGCTCATTTGTGCACAACGATCCCCAAACAGAAACACTGTCATTTTTTTTCTTTCTTCGAACTTTCCTTGTACTGTTTTTTTTTTTGCCTTTTTTGTTTCCTGCGGTTTTCAGTGATACCCTTTGCTTATTGCTCATCAACATTTGAAAAACGTCCATTGGAATTTAACTCATTGTCACCCTCCTATAGAAACGGCAGACACAAAAAAAACTTTACATTTTTATAGCTCTCGATTGCGGCAAAAAGAAAAAACACGTTGCCAGTGAATTCGGAATATCGCCATCGACACTGTCAACTTTCTTGAAAGATTGAGCAAAAAAAGAAGAAAAATCTCGGGTTGTAAGCGTATGTGAACAGCTGCATTTGAAGACATTGAAAAAAAACATTTTTATGTGGTTCAGTGATGCTCGTTCAAGAAACATTCCTATTAATGCGGCACTCATTCAAGAAAATGTGAGGTTTGTAAACTCTCTTGGGACCTCCCCTAACTAGATAGCACACCGAAGAGCATCCCGAATTGCGATCACCGTGTCTTTGGAAGACAGTTTATCAGTTGCCAAGGCAACAGCAGGCACACAGCTATGCTGCATCTCTCCAGCAAAGCAAACAGAAAAGATCTCGATGGGTGGTGCAAATAATATTGTAAATGCAGGGAACAGGATCACTCTACAATAAATAACTATGCCATTCCTATTTCAAGCTGAATAAAAATGGTTTTGCTAAAGTACTGAGACTCAGCCTTATGTTTTGGGGTGCAAGACAGGGACTTATAGAGCGATCCCGATCTTTTATGATTTGCTTCTGTTGTTCACTGAAGCACTGTAAGCATTCTGTTGCCCTGCCCAAGCAACTGCCAAAAAATCTTCCACAGACGCTGCAATCACGTTTCGGGATGCACTTCAGCGTGTCGTTCCCATTGGGTGGGGAGTGGGGGAGATCCCAAAAGTGTTCAGAAACCTCGCAATATGAAGAAGAAGAAAAGAATGATTCGGCTTCTGATTAATAACTGTGATGCACACAACATGCTTCCACATTTAGATAATGTTTGCGTTGAATTCCTCCCATCCAATTGCACAGCAGTGCTTCAGCCATTGGATTTGGACATCATTCACACCCTGAAATTGTATTATCGCAAGGAAATGCTGAAAAAAATTCTCGTCAGCATAACTTGTAGACAGGAGAAGATTAAAATTAGCTTAAAAGAAGCTACTGAAATGATTGCAAACGACTGGATACAAGTTAAAGAAAGCACTATAGTAGCAAATACAGAATCTCATTACAACAAAATATTTTTTAGGTCCCTGAGAGTTCGTTATAACAAAATTTTACCTGAATATATATATAAAGTAATTACGCTCATAGACAACACAGAGATTTTGATTACTGTTTGTTCTGTATTTCTAGCTGCATTACCCTGCATGCATACGTCATTGAACCCTGCACTTTCATCACCCTGGCCATCGGACCTTACTCTTATTCTATGTTAATTAATGTTGACTTATGTTTATCTTTTATTGTGTCTTCTATTTCTCTATTCATTTTGTAAAGCACTTTGAGCTACATTTTTTTGTATGAATATGTGCTATATAAATAAATGTTGATTGATTGATTGATTGATTGATTGATTGATTACTTTAAAATATTTTAAAGCAATTAAAAGTAAAATATAGCTATTTATTCACCCAAGTCATTTAATAACTACACAGCAGCAACCACCACAAGGGGAGTGCTCCACTACACACTATTCATGTGTCATATTATTTACTGTATGAGAAAACACAAAGTACATATTTTAATAAAGATATTTCAAAAAACCTGTGTCAGCAATTTTGCACTTTAGTTTTGACATTCTTCTGCTGACATAGATAGCATGTTGATATAAACATTTCCTGACTTCATTTTACCATGCAATATGTTTATGATTTTTGTGACATGTGGATTAGAAACTGAGTAATCTTTGCTCCAAGCGTATTTCATGGTAAATACCAGCAGGTCGTGTCCTGATGAAGGAGATATAGCCAAAGCTCTAGCAATTAGCTCAAGCGGCACTGTTCATTTTCTTTTTTGCTTTGTGTGTCACTTCACATATGACTTTAGAAAAACGCAGGCACATGGTTCTACTGAATATACAAGGATAATTCGCACAAATATATAATACTAGCTAGTTTAAGTACCTGGTATGGCCTTGCTATATTTGTACAAAGAGTTAAGATAAGAAAACAAACAATTATTCACTTTAAATGTTGACTCTTATGTTATTGCTGGCTGTCCTATCCACAATCTGCGTTACCTCTTTATGAATTTCTCTGCTCTCATTAGTCAAGAATTTGTTATTTTGCTGTATGATTGGATCCGACAATTGCGGTAAGTTCTTGCTAGGTTGGAATCATGAACACTTCTTCTTTGCATTTCCTGGTTTAGTGTGGTTTCACAAAAAGATGTTTAATCACACATTAATAAACTGGATGGCTTGTTGAATGATTGCACCACTAACGCAGCAAAAAGGTTGAGCACACCTACTGCCTCTTGTGGTGTTCTCACTATTGATGATTAAACTTTTAAACTTCATACGTACTTTAAGTTGGGTTAACGCAGTTGGTTTTGACTAATGTGTTGTTTTTGTGGTGTTGGCCCTCCCAATACAACTCACCAATGAAATTCTTGAAGCTCCCATATTTTTAACTGCATTAACTACACTGTAAATACAGATGAAATTCCATTACAACGAATATTGTTACAATTAAATTTTCATTACAGCAAAGTATTTTTACGGCCCCAAAAGTTTCTCCATATGATACGAGTCTATAGAAATCTTGTTACTACGAAATACATTCAGCAAATACTTTCATTACAGCGAAATGCCCAAAAGACCTTGATATGTCTGAATGA
Organism: Polypterus senegalus; assembly: GCF_016835505.1. NCBI lineage: Eukaryota > Metazoa > Chordata > Cladistia > Polypteriformes > Polypteridae > Polypterus > Polypterus senegalus. Next base: position 33,524,064 of record NC_053158.1, read on the forward strand.
ATCATCCACAGAGCAGTTAGTTCTGTGGTCACAGCTCAGTTGTGCACAACGATCCCCGAACACAAACATTGTACATTTTTCTCTTTCTTCAAACTGTTCTCAAACTGTTTTTTTGCTGTGTTTGTTTTCTGTGGTTTTCAGTGATATCTTCTGCTTCTTGCTCATCAACATTTGAAAAACATCCATTAGAATTTAATTAATTGTCACCCTCCCATAGAATGGCAGATGCTCGTTCAAGAAGCATTCCTATTAGTGCGCCACTCATTCAAGAAAAAGCAATGTCATTGTTGTGAGGTTTCTAAACTCTTTTTGGACATCCCTCAATGGGACGCCAAGCCGAAGAGCATCCCAAAGTGCGATCACCGCGTCTGGGGAAGACTGTTTATCTGTTCCCAGGGCAACAACAGGCTCACAGCGCTGCAGCGCTCACCACCGATGCAACTCGATGGTTGATGCAAGGAACATTATAAATGCAGGGAACAGGATTACTTGGCCACTAACTTGGCTTAGTGCGTGACTGCAATGTTTTTGGGTTTTCTTCCGCGGTGCTCTGCTGCAGCACTGTCAGCCTGCGGTTGCTCTGCCCCAGCAACAGACAAACAATCTTCCACAGATGCAGCAATCGCGCTTCAGAAACTTCACAATATGAAGAAAAAGAAAAGAAAGATTCTGCTTCTGATTGATAACTGTGCTGCCCGCAACATGCTTCCACATTTAGACAATGTTCGCGTTGAAGTCCCCCCACCAATTGCACCGCAGTGCTTCAGCAGTTGGATTTGGGCATCATTCGCACTCTGAAAGTGTGTTATCTCAAAGAAATGCTGAGAAAAATTCTCACCTGCATAACTTGTTGACAGGAGGAGTTAAAAACTAATGTGAAAGAAGCTATTGAAATGATTGCAAACGCCTGGACACAAGTTAAATCAAGCACTATAGCGACAAATACAGAATCCATACATCCATCCATTATCCAACTCGCTATATTCTAACTACAGGGTCACGGGGGTCTGCTGGAGCCATTACAATGAATTTTTTTAGGTCCCTGGCACTTCATTGTAACAGAATTTGACTTGTACAACACTTCATAAAAGCAGACATAGCTATTTTTGAGTGATATAAGACTTTTGTGTTCGTTCTCCATCACACTACACCCACCTTCCGCCTTTGTTTCCATTGCATCACTGACACGAAATGAAGCCTTCACTGTAAGTTGGACCAAACCTCAATAACATGCTAAATTCATTAAGAAAAGTCATTAACTTCAGCTCAGCTGTTTTGGAGTGATGTACTTCTTGTCCCCTCCATTACAAGCACCCTTCCCAATTAAATTTTTTAATTGCCATGTAGCCTGAATTATAATTAAGTTCAGCTTTATTACACATGCAATATTTCATAAAGATTATCTCATCTGTTTAGAATAATGCACAGTTTTGGGGTTGCCAACCCCCATTAAAGCCCTAACTGTGATTCAATTTTTAAACCACCATCTAGGCAACTTACATGCAAAATTTTGTGAAAATTTGTTTAGTGCAAAGAAACGGACAAAGATGCGATTTGAGGATTGAAATGAGGTCCTTAGTGTGCAAATTAGTTAAATAACATTAAGCTAAGACAAAAAATTCAAAAGACGGGCCAAAGGTATTAAGATTTTACTCACATAGATCGCAGTCATTGTATACATAAGCATTATATAATCTTTAATATACAACATGTTATAAAACAATCAAAGCTGAATTTCCAATTGTGGTCACACATGCAGTTCATGTGTGTTTTTGCTATTTGGTTTTTAATCCTTCATCTTTTTTTGTTAACTCATTCATTTTCAATTATTCCCCTCTAATTTCCAAGTTTACACAGATAAGTTATGACATATGTAAAACCAGAACTTCTTCTTGAAACCACAGTTTCGTTGTCAGTAACGGATGTAGCAATTTCTGCCTCTACTTTTCTGCTGCCTGTCATTTGTTTCTCATTCATAAGCTACTGTGAGCAGTATGGTGACATTGTGGTTAGTAAAATGAAGACCAGGTCAGAATCAATTTGACAAGTAATTTCTAATGTGCCAGGCATCCATTGACAAAAGATCATCATTTTCATCCTTTATTTGGCCATTCATAGCAACCAGTGTGTAAGGTGAAGAATTCATCTTTGCAAGTGAATAAGAAATGCAACCCGTGGCCGTATTTAACATTGCTTTTATTATATCCATTGTGGCCTGCTGGGACTGCAAAGCTCCCCAAACTCAACACATACAGACGCAGGACACAAGTTCAGCACACACATTTTTTTTTTTTTTTGGGAAACGCTTAGCACAGCTCAGAAAAACAATACACAGAACTCTTTTCCTTCTTTCAACCGCTACTTCTCCCGGCAAGCTTCATTTCTCTTCCTCCCGGCTCTGGTTCCCTGAATGGTGAGGTGGATCCTTTTATAGAGCACCTAGTAGTGATCCAGGTGTCCCGTGTTCTCCTTTCAGCAGCACTTCTTGGTGTGGTGGCATTCCAGCCATGAAGGGCCCTACCGTTCTCCATGCACCCCTTGGCAGTGACCACAGGTCCCCAACCAGGCTAAGCTTCTGAGCTCCAAACCCATGGCACCATCCTAAGCCAGGAGGACTGCCAACCAATGTTCCTGTGCAGGCCATCTACCCCTGTCCTTGCCGATTGAGGGCGTCCCAGCCGGGCCAGACTCCTGGCCCGTCCCTCACACCATTTTGCTGTGGTTTTCCCAAACAATTTAATACAATACAAGGCTGTGAAGTGCCAGAGATTTTCTCAGCAACACTGGACATGACACAAGAAATTATCCTGGAAGGACTGCTAGTAGATTTCTGGGCTCACTTATTCTTCCCCTGCAGCAGTCAACCTCAACTCTCTGTCTTTTGGTTGTTGGGGTAACCCAGAGTACCCATAAACATAAGTGAGCACAACCAGAACAACAAAAGCTCACACAGACAGTGCTCAGATTGTGACTAAAGCACATAACCTCTGGAGCTATAAAGCTGCACTGTGTTGCCTTAGCCTAAAGAAAGCACATTGTTATATAAAATGGCATCACGCAAATTTACTTGGAATTTTCTAGCTAGGTCTGATACTTCTCGGAAGACAGCACTTCCACTCTGTGAATAAAACAGCATGTGCATGGAGAGATCTGGCCAAATGTAGCTCTAATTAAGTGAACTGTAATAAAGAATGTCATACAGTATGTGTGCATCCAGCTCAATGAGCCATATTTGCTGTTTGTCACGTGATACTCCTATCCTTATAAGTAAGTAGGAAATCTGTAACTGTGCTCTGTTCTTCAACTGTATTAATGGCAATTTTGGCAGAACCCATGAGGCTAGTTTAAAAAAAAAGCAAATATAATTAAAAGATACCTGACTTATCACCTGCACTTCAAAACCCACATCTGCCTTCTTGCAGGTCTTCATTAAACTTGGGAATGTTGTGGGTTTTCCTCCAATTCAGACACATTTGAAAGTTGGATTCATGACAACAATAAATGCTGACACCATTAACTGAGGTAAAGAAAGAACAAGGTATAGAAATGTGACCAGCGCTGAGTATTCTATGCATGATCTTGAATTAAATTATTATTACTGTATCTGCACCAATATATATATATATATATATATATATATATAAATAATTATAAGATGTTATGTGAGATTGTTACTGCAGTCTGTGGAGTTGCATCTTACATAAATAATTGCCTATAGATCAATAGTGAAATTTTAAGGTCTCAAAGTGGCTACTTTCAGCAAAACTGTAAATACACTATCAATGTCAGCTTTCTATTGTGCTTTTATTTTCTTGCTGAAGATCTTACTTCAAAGTAACAGTTTGCCTCCAAGATATTGTTTCTTTTCATAATTTGAAATAAATAAGAAAAAGGGCAGAATCGTGGCACAATAACAGGTACTGCTGATTCATAGACTACTACACTCAGTCATTGTCTAGGTAGAGTTTGAACATTGCACGGGTTCTAAAGTTTCCTCCAAAAATACATACAGTTTAGTTTAACTGGCATTTCTAAACTGGCCCTGTGTGGGCGCAGGCATGAGTGGGCACTGTGACCAAGTGGTGCTCCTTCTAGAGATTGTTCATGCCTTGCATTTAATGCTGTGATATCTCAAGGCCCTGAATGGGATTGAGTGGGCTGGAAATGGCAAAAAGGTTTGAAAATGCTGTATTATCTAGGGAAGAGAAAAAGAAGAACATTTTGTACAAGAACAACCTAGACTATCCATCATTGCTGTTGAAGGCTGTCAAATGTCTGTGTCTGAAAAATATTATAAACGAAAGGTGCCCATTGTGTGGCTTTAACCGCACCAGTAAAAATTTTCTACAAAGTGGTCCCAGCTCTTAAAGTCCACCAGAAAATGTGTCATTGCATCTAATACTTTACCTTTTAATGTATAAAGCATTATTTTTCAAAATTAAGGTAAAGTTACTACTACTGTCCGTTGTAAGAACATGTGAGCTAACGTAAAAGACAGCAGGGGAACACCAAATGCTAACCATCTCTCTTTGTCCTCTCAAGTTGGGAAGCATTCACTGGTACAGTGCATTGGCACACCCACTACACGGCGAAACAACCCAGGCAAACACGCGGTCCAGTCCCATCCTCTGGAAATGACCCTCTATCTGCCGCAGCCAGGTGTTACATGGCCGACCCCTTGGCCTGGTTCAGCCACTCGGGTCCCCAACAATGAGGATCTTATGAGCCGGATCACCATCGGGGAAACACACCACATGGCCATAGTGCCGTAACTGACACTCCCTCATAATGCAGGTAGTGTGCCTCATTCTAGACTCCATAAGCAACCGCTCATTCGACACAAAGTCAAACCAATGGTACCCAAGGATTTTCCGGAGTGACACAGTATCGAAGGAGTCCAGTCTTCATCTCAGGTCACTGGATAGCGTCTATGTCTTGCAACCATATAGCAAGACAGGAAGCACCAGGACTCTATAAGACTTGGACCTTCGTCCTTTTGCATAGATATCGGGAGCACCACACACACCTTTCCAGCGACCTCATGACCCCCATGCTCTCCCAATCCGTCTACTGACTTCACAGGAAGAGTCACCAGAGACATGAATGTCACTGCCAAGGTAAGTAAACCTCTCAACAAGGTCAACACTCTCTGACACACTGCTAATGGCTGTGCCAAAGAGATCATTAAAGGCCTGGATCTTGGTTTTTATCCAGGACACTCGCAAGCCCAGACACTCAGACTCCTCACTCAGTCTCTCGAGCGCCCCAATCAGAGCCTCCATTGACTCCGCGAAGCATCATCAGCAAAGTCAAGATCCGTGAATCTTTCTTCACCAACAGATGCCCCACAGCCGCTGGACCCCACGACCTTGCCCAACACCCAGTCCATACAAGCATTGAACAGAGTAGGAGCAAAAACACACCCGTGAAGAACCCCAGAATCAACTGGGAAAAACACAGAGGTCCTACCTCCACTCTGCACAGCACTGCAGTGTACAGGCCAGCCATGATATCCAGCAACCTCGAGGGGAACCCGCGAACCCTCAGGATGTCCTACAGGGCAGTTCGATCAACTGAGTTGAATGCTTTGCGAAAATCGACAAAGGCTGCATAGAAACTCTGCCAATACACGAGTTTGTGCTCCATGTGAACCCTCAGTGCCAGGATGCGGTCGATAGTAGACTTCTTAGGCATAAAACCAGACTGTTCTGGTCACTGGTAGGTGAGCAAATGATCACGGATCCTATTGAGGATGACCCTAGCAAGGACCTCACCCAGCACCGAGAGTAGTGTTATCCCCATGTAGTTGCTGCAATCCAGGCGATCACCCTTCCCTTTCCAGATAGGGACGACAAATCCCGTTTTCCAGTCAGTTGGGATGATGCCAGTCTCCCAAATGGAAGCAAAGATTGCTTGCAATGCCAGGAGGACAGCCTTACCACCAGCCTGGAGAAGTTCACCCCGGATACCACAGATCCCTGCAGCCTTACTCCCCCTCAGCTGGTTCACCACCTGTGCAATCTTAATAAGATTGGATGGTTCACAGCTAATTGGAGGATCAGCATCAAGAACTGTGGACCCAGAGATATCCAACGTCCTAGCCGGAGGATCAGCTTTGAACAACTACTCAAAGTAGCCAGCCTAGTGGGTCACAACTGCAGTGTCATCCGTAAGGACCGTTCCATCGGCCGCCCTGACTGTGACTCTCTGAGGAACAGATTCAGATGTGCGTAATGCTTTGATTCCTCTGTAACCAGGATGTGGGGCGCTAGACCACAGATGGTGTGCCACTTGCTCACAGATTCCTCTAACAAACGCCTCTTTATCTGCCCTCATAGCCCTCGTAGCCGTCCCTCTCAGTTCCTTGAGCCATGTGCTGCGACTCGTCTCGATGATATCCAGGGTGCCCTGCGAGATGAAACACCTCCTTCTGGGAACACCGGTAACACCAACACAATCCTCAGCAACCTTTAGGGTCTTGTCAAGGAAGGTCTCTCACATCACATTATGGATCGGCAGTCGTACCTAAATCTGAAAGTTCCTCACACAAAATGTGTGCAAACGCATTAGAAACATTAGAAAGCATTCCTATTTGTGATGACCCAGGAGAATTTCTCTGAGCCCTGTTCATGCACCCTGGTAACTTCACCTCTTCCACAGACAATAACACCCTGGAGAATTTCCACCACAGTAAGTGACAGAGGCACAGAGATGTAGCTGAAGCACAAGCTCATCAATGTACTTTTAGTTTCCTTTTCTTTCTTGTTTTTCTCAATCAGTTTTGAGAATTGGGCGGCCTGACTATCAACATTTTATGTTGCCCTCTGAATAATTTGTTTAGTTTTATAGTTTTTTTTTTAATTACATGTATTAGATTTAATTGTATTTCTTTGTTTGAAAGGCTTTTTAATGAATTTTTAGTTTAGTTCTAACTGTCACATCCTCATACTGAAAAGCACTGCAAGAAACCTATGAGTTGCTATGGAACCTTGTCTGGTTTTATTGGAACCACCATCCTGATGGGAGTTGATAAATTACAATCCAGTGGCATCAGCAGCTTTGACTGAGGTACACATTCAACCAGTGAAATAGTTCTTAAGGAAAAATAAGTCTTTGATATTCTGGTTTTAACTCTTGTTTCTCAACTCAATTTGCATCTTAGTGTTTTGGGTGTCGTTATTAAACAGGATTTTCTTATTGAATGACCTTTGCAATTCTTTTGTGACTACAATCGTGGTTATGCTCTATGGCTAGAAAAAAAATAGTTTTGCATTTTACAAAGCGTATCTTTTGTTTTGGAGTTAAATTTTGTTTCAGAAGTAGATGCACATTGCCCAGCTAGCTTCATAAAATATTGTGCCAATGGAAAACTTAAGAGTGTTAATTCTGGGAAACAAGATGTGTGTCCATGGTGCATGCTTTTTAATCATGTCATGCTTCTCACAACTGGTGTTACAAACAGTGCTTGTCTAATTTAGACCACCAACCCTCATAACTTGTGTGCTTGATAAACACACCACAAATTTAAATCTGTTACTTCCATCTATAGCAACTTGGCTGACTCAAGTTACCTGCGGAGCCACTTAAATAGAATATAATCAAATTAAATCAGCCCAGTGGTCAACACTGTTGCTTCATTTCTGTAAGGATGAAGTTCAAACTCAGGCCCAGCTCATGCCCTTTAAGGAGTTTGGATGTTCTCACCATGCGCATTCTCTCGCATTAAGGCAAAGTAGTTCTAGCTTTTTTATCATATGGAACTCTGTAACTGGAATATTTTAATTTACCCAGCTAAGAAAATAAAATATATATTACATTTTTTTTAATTAAAATAATTTTATTTACTTTAAAATGCAAAAAATACATTTTTCTTTAACCACCATTTTTGTGGTTATATGTGGCTAAATAAAATCATATTACAATATACACCAACAATAGATACTGATACAAGACAACCTATGTTGGCGACCTATTCAAATGCAAATACAAGGTGCCTTTTAACTTGCTTAATAACTATATTTACCTTAATGCATGAACATAAACATAAACCATCAATCTGTGCCCCAACACTCATACTATTAGCTCTACCATTATTTACCATGCATAAAAACACCCTCAGGGTCTGGAATGAAGCAGAAATCAAACTGTAGGAATAAATGATGAATGAAACAACGTCCGCGTCATCAAAAACAGATGTAATCCATAGTCTAAAAGTTGAAATGTCAAGATCAGCATATGTTCCCATGTTCTCAGTAATCAACAGGAAAGCCCACACTGGCGTTTTCCTGCTCCAAAAGCCAGATGAGTAACGTATCTTCATTGGGTGCTGCTTTACTTGTAACTGTTTACTCCTTTGATTACTCCTATACTCACTTTACTCCTGGTCGAGGATTATCTGTTTTAGCCCGGTGCATTTGGCACCAAGCTTTATTCTTCTCTTGGTCTGTACCTGCCACTTTCACTTGCCTGTTACTCCAATCGTACTGTTCAATATGTGCATATAAACCTAATTTATGGAAATGAATTTGGTCCCCTAATGGTAAAATTATTAGCAGACCCTTGATTCTCTAACTTTTCTCCACAATCCATTTCAGACTTTTTTTTAAAAGAAATGGCAATCAAAGATATCATGGTGACCAAACCAGAACAACAGATGCCACTACAGGGAAATTGAGGATAACATTAGCTCTTGAAAGGGTGGAGCTATGAATCCCTTAACTAGTAACATTTATCTATCTATCTATCTATATATATATATATATATATATATATATATATATATATATATATATATATAACCTCGAGTCACAACCGTAATTCGTTCCAAAACGTTTTGGTTGTGACCTGAACTAATTTTCCCCATAGGATTGTATATAAATACAATTAATCCGTTCCGGACCGTATGAGCTGTATGCAAAACTATTTTTTTCTAGCTGTAGTTAATTATACCATAGAACGCACAGTGTAATAGTAAACAAAATGTAAAAACATTGAATAACACTGAGAAAACCTTGAACAGAGAAAACTAACCTTGCAGTCTCTTTAAAAACAAGCCCAGTACATTCTTTAACTGACTTCTTGCGCTCTCTCTCTCTCTCTCTCTCTCTTTCTCTCGCTCTCTCTCTCTCACTCGCTCGCTCGCTCTCTCACTGCACACGGAATGCACGGGGGGAGACTGAACACATACGGAAATCATCGGTGCATACGAACCGGAAGGGAAACTGGCTTGTTCATCACCTGAGTGTGTGGTTGTGAACAGATGCAAAAGTTTGGCAAACTTTTTGGTCATAACCCGATTTGTACGTGTTCAGAGACGTTCATGACCCAAGGTTCTGCTGTATACATAAAATCCAGCGTATGTCTGTCTGTCTGTATGTCTGTCCGCTTTTCATGAGAGAACTATGTAATGGATTTATATGTTTTTTTCTATCATTTGTTTGAACATTCCTGTTGATTTTGTGACTTCATAGTATCATAGTTCTTGTAGGGCACCGATTTATTTGCGTGAATCTGAGAGAGCAGCTGCGGAAAGAGGGGGCAGGGGCCTCCTCACTCATGCGCCAGCCTCCGTTCGAGTCAGTCTACCTCTCGCCACGTGTTGGAGCATACCTTGCCTCCGCTTATCTAGCGATACCTGTTTGTTCAATAGAAATTATCATATACACATTGTTAAGGAGCAACATTTGACATTATTGAGAGATAGATCAGAGCTATGTGTGTTATAGAGGGTAGCTGCTCATTTGCAAGCACGGCCATGTGCTTATGTCTCCATACGGGTGACGCTCTCCCGTCAGAGCTGAAAACGATCAGATACAGTGCCAACGTTTGATGTTGCAGCGTACCTACCTTCTTTTTGGTCAGAATTACTGTTTTTTTGTTTCACTACTACATGTGCAGAATCGCGGGAGACAGCTAGTACAATATTAAAAATAAACCACTAAATAAAATAAAATAAAACAAAATTCTAAATGGCAATTATATGTAGCACTGTTGCATGTTATGAGTGAAATCATAATTAATGAAGTCAAATCTGTATTATCTGCCCATCTCTGTTACTATAGATATAGAGTAATGTGGACTGTGAAGGCCAAAACTATAAGACTATGAGAGGTACTGTATATTAAATGGAAGGTTGAACACAATAGAGTTTATATTTTCTCGCCATTGGAGCTATTACATCCTGACTATAAGCTCAACACTGTACTGGGTGGACGAGCCTGTAGGCCCCAGGAGTCCTGTGGGTATCGAAAATAGCAAAGGAATTAGATGGCAGGGGAGTCAGTTGGTGGACTGCATACACTGAGGTCTCAGCCTTGCTGAGCAGACCAGTGGGTGAGCAGGAGATACTACAGCAAGAAAGAGAGTGGAAGCACTGGGGAACATAAGTGAAGAGCTGATTCTGACTGTGATTTCACCCTCGACTTTAACTGTTTTTTTTTAATTAACTTAATTTTTGAATTTCAACTTTCTCACTATGGGTTTTATGGATTATTTATTGAAGATTTTTGAACACATTGCACTTTTTTTGGAAGCTGTTTTGTTGACCTGAATAAAATGCACATTGCACTCTAAACCTTACAACTTTTTGTTGTGTCCTAACTTGCCCTAGTCCATCCTCAGGTATGACTATCGATATCCCGGGCTATAGGCACATGAAGCATCACAGAAATATAGAAAAGAAATCCACCCCAAGACTCTCACATACTGCAATGAGACTCAATTCTTGCCCTTAGAGACCTGGAGACCTCCTAACACATAAGCTGGAGCTCCCTCATGCCCCTGCTTATTTAAATTCAAGCCTTGCACAGTCCCGGATTAGTATCTCACCTCTCTGGTTGGCTACAAGGTTGTTGCTTGCCATTTCATCACACTATTGACAGAACAAACTTCAAAAATTCGCACTGAGAAACAACCCCTCAGTACTTGAGATACAGATAGGGGACATAAATTGCTAAATAAATATATAACTAATGCCACATTTCGGGTTGGTTCCTGCCTTGCTCTTGATGTGCCCTGCAAGCCTACAAAAGTTAGACTAATGTTAGAAAAAACATTGCACACATCTATAAGACTGACAATGTGCTCGGAGGTGGAGGGCACTGATTGTACTCACATTATACACAAGGATGCAGGATGTCCTTAGCTTGACAAAGACCTCTGTAGAATTTTTTTTTTCTAATAATGTATTGTTAACTCTACATATTCTCATTATTGCATATAAAAATGTAGAATATGTAACCTCTGTATAAAATGGGAAATAATGCTTCAGGGTTATAGCAAGAAAAATAAAGGATATAAATGTTAACGGTTATACAATCTCTCTCTGGGACAAAATAAATATTTCCCAAGGTCTCAGCCATGCTTCAAAGCACCCCTGAAAGATATTTTACACAAGGCCATTTTGCTCAATGGTCACAGCACACTGGCTCACTTGTAGTGAATGAAGCAAAATGACTCAATTTTAATTGGTGTCTTCTGTGTTTGACATAAGAAAATAACTGCAGGTTTGGAGAGTTCAAAGGATGTTTGAATCAGACTGACGTGCCTGTCAAGATTATTTCACAAGAAGACACCAAAACAACATTTGCAAAAAATGTATAAAATTGTTCAACAAAATGTATAAAATGTGGTAAAAAGTACAATTATTTAATGATACAATGGAACTTTTAGAAATACTGCACATTCAGGCATAAATCTAACAAGTATTGGGGAAATCTTACATGAAACACAATTCTTGGAGTTGTCGAGGTTAGGGAATCCATTCCCGGGCACCCGATTACCGGAAGCCCAGGATTCCCCGACATTTTCATTCCCGCATTCTCGGGAATGAATTTGCTGTAATTCCAGGGAAACCGGGAACAGCCAAGCTTGCATATATACCGTGTAAAAGTGTAAAAATCAATCAAGAAATAACAGAGTTATAGTTGAAAATAATTAAGTGGCACGGTTTTTTGGCCCACAGTGTAGTGTGTTGCAGATTGATTCAGTCAACCAGCAGCAGTTGTCAGTCTCCTGGCTCCGACTAAGATTGAGTATGGTGGACTGGGAAGAGTCTGCACTCTGCAGCTCACGAATGCCGGGACAGGGCAGACTTCATTGACGTCTGTCAGACAACAGCTTTGAACAGCAACTTGAAGTTGCAATGCTTCAGTCTGTTGCATCCGCATTATCTGTGCCAAGAAACTTGCCATCACAGAATGATGACAAGAAACTGGATGCATCAGTAAAAGCTGAAATGGAGGTGTTTCAGAGCAATGGCAAGCGCGGGCGTTGTTTAGAACAAGTCTGATCAGGTAGATCGCGTTGCATTCCAAAAAAATTTTTTTTTAAACATTAGTCCATCATATATCCTCCCTATGGCATTTGCCACTTGATTGACATACAGGGCGGCCAGTCTAAGATCTCTTTTCTTCTAATACACTGATTATCCCACATGCACCCATACAATCAGATTGTGATTCAGACTACGAATGCCATGAATGTAATTACCCCGATCTACATGCTGTCAAATAAACGAACCACACGCCGTGGCTTCACCTCTGATGCTGACGTCCGAGGTTTGATTCCCGAGAGAGGGTGCAGTGAGTGTGTACGCCTCATGAGCCCAGAATTAGGGCGAAACACGAGTCGCATACTCTTTGCATTATTTGACAGTAAAACTATGCAACATTCTATGATCTGCTTCTCACAACTGAAGAGGGCACCATGACAGATGTTTGCCGACACAAGCGTTACCTGATAGGTAACAACCCATACAATCAGATTGTGATTCAGACTACAAATGCCATGAATGTAATTACCCCGATCTACATGCTGTCAAATAAACGAACCACACGCCGTGGCGCAACGTAAAGGGCGAAACACGTGTCGCGTATTCTTTGCATTATTTGACAGTAAAACTATGCAATATATATATATATATATATATATATATATATACATATATATGTTTTATTGCAGGTAGATCATTTCAACCTGGTCATTTTAAAAGCAGCGCGCAAGCCGAAAAAGTGTGGGCACCCCTCAACTAGATACATGTACTTATATGACAGCATGAACTGCTTGTAGATAAGGTTAGTCTTTTATTGGTGTCAACATATTGCAGTAGTTTTATTAAAAATAAGTGCTGGTCGTTCTAAAACTGTTCAGTGCCCGTGCACTATGTCATCCCTGGGAGCCCGGGATTCTCGGGAATGACATGTGGGATTCCCAAATTCCCGGGAATGGATAAACTCGTCCGGGAATGGATTCCCTAGTCGAGGTATTCAATTGATCTGGTTATACCAGAATACATTCTTCCAGAATGAGATAAAAAATACTTTTGCAAGTTTGCTAAAATTTGTGGAAATTTTGCAAAAACAATTAGTAGAAAATACAAAATTTGCAGATCCATGCATCTGAAAGGAAACAAGAACTGTGATTTTTATGTCAATCTGTATGTAACCCCGCCTTCAGCCACCACCCAACTCACACTGCACCTGACCTCCTTGGCCCCTCCCATAGGTGGTGAGCCCATGGGAAGGGGGACCCACATTGCCTCTTCGGGCTGTGCCCGGCTGAGCCCCATTGGTGCAGGCCCGGCCACCATTGAGCCCCACCTCCAGGCCTGGCTCCAGAGGGGGGCCCCAGTGTCCCGCATCCGGGCGACATTTTTTATTCTTAATAGGAGGTCTGGTTGAACCGCTCTTTATCTCATCCCTCACCTAGGACCAGTTTGCCTTGGGTGGCCCTACCAGGGGCATAAAGCCCCGGACAACAGTGCTCCTAGGATCAATGGGACACGCAAACCCCTCCACCACGATATGGTGGCAGTTCTAGGAGGGGTGTATATAATATAGTATAGTATATGTAAGTAGGCCAACCTCTTTAAGAATATTACCCAGAGTACTGTGTGGCTCAACCTGATTGGTGAGTCGATGCAAACAGGAAGGTAGGACAGGAAGGTAGGACTGCTTGGCATGCAGTGTGAAAAAGCGAGAGAGTGAGAGAGAGAGAAAATGTACTGTCATTGGTTCAAGACAGGTGAATACCTACTGCTAAATTTCATTTGAATAACTGAGCATTAATACGTAATTTGACGCATAGAAGTTGTGTTTGTGTGCACAATTAATCAGTAGTTTTAATTGTTATTTGTTAAATAATATGTTTAAGTCTGAAAAATACATGCAAATAGATTATAATAGTACTGAAGCCTTAGGAATTTTCAGGTATATCATGATATGGATTTATGACCATATTGCCCACTCCTCTACTAAACACTGCTGCTCATAACAGTTGCTTATGTGATAGGCTCAACTTATTTTTTAATTATGAATATCTATGAAACCAATGGCTGCTATACATTCACTTCTATTTTGTGTCTCAAAACACTATGTTCAGAACATATAAATAAAAGGAAAATATAAATAATAGATCCGCTAAATGAAAACAATATGCAGTGTGCACATGTGGACCTTTTACATTCTGCTCAACGGTCGGTTTAAGGGTTAGGGATTTAACTTAAAGACAGAGGCAATCAGTCCAACAGATGGAAACAGAAGGTCAAACCACCTACGTGAATCCTTAGGCAGAAGCTTGGATTTAAAACAATTTTCAGCTAAGCACCTCAACTTTATCTTTAATACTATACAGATTTGTTGAGCCTGTATAATTCAATTTTAGGGTTTCCAGATTTCAGTGCTTATTCTGGTGACATCAGGTGCAAAGAAGAATTCAGTCCTGGATAAGGCATCAACCACAAAGTACACTTGCAAATACTCTTAAGACCCAAATTCACAAAGGTAAATAAATATTCTAGAAATAAAGGTTTGTAGGTGACTCAGGAAGACAAAGGATATTGTAATGCCATGATTTAAAATGGTAAGGCAAAAGGTGAAATATCTCCAGCAGCAGGAGATGAAGACCAAAAAATCATTAAGCCAGAAAAGTCAAGAATAATACGAAACTATCAGATCCAAACCACAAACTAAAAACTCAAAGTAGAAGGAAACAGGCAAAGATCCTAAATCCCTAAAGTGATTTGAATCCCTCAGTAATGCACTGTAATTATTCCCCAAAATCCAGAACTTGGACATTGGTCAGCCCAATGATGTCACATATCAGAACTTCCAGTTTTCACGTGTCGGCAATGGAAAATCATTGCTAAAAACAGCATGGTTATTCAAGAAAAATACACAAAAACGGAGCACCCCGGATCTGTGGAAATAAATAACAGCATACAGCATTACAAATACAATGATGCAATCTGCTGAATTCTCCCTTAGAACAATTAGAGTACTGTCTGTTTATCCTCTATCTATCTATCACATAGTGTCTTATCTATTATTTATTGCTCTATCTAACAATTAATAACACTCTTAAAATGAACTTAAAAATGCAGAAAGTGTACCGCACCCTCCAAAATGTTTACATCACAACAGAAATGAACTTCAACAAGAAAAACATCTTCCTCTTTACCACATATAAACAAATTATTCAGACACGTTTTTGGTTAAAACCTTGCACTTGGATATGTGATGGTGTATACAGTAGGCATTTCAAGAAAGCCTAAATTTCTTATTTGTGTAAGAAAGTATAAAAAATAATGTAAAGAAAATATGTACATTCAGCCATAGTCAACATTTCATTTATATAAACAACTGAGATCTTACAGACTTGTGGCTTACAGACTTTACAAAGCATAACAATTACAATGAGAATTTTAAAGTATAGCTTCTAGCCTACTTAACAAAAAATATCCTGTGAGATTCAAGCTCAGGTTAACTGCCATATGTACACAATATCATGATACAGTAAACCCTCGTTTGTCGCGGTTAATCTGTTCCAGACTCTACCGCGATAAATGAATTTCCGCGAAGTAGGATTCTTTATTTATAAATCTAATATTTTCGCAGTTAGAGCATAGAAAACCTGTTTACGACCTTCTAAATATGTTTTTTAACATTATTAGAGCCCTCTAGACATGAAATAACACCCTTTAGTCAAAAGTTTAAACTGTGCTCCATGACAAGACAGAGATGGCAGTTCTTTCTCACAATTTAAAGAATGCAAACATATCTTCCTCTTCAAAGAAGTGCGCGTCAGGAGCAGAGAATGTCAGAGAGAGAGAGAAAACTAAACAATCAAAAATCAATACGTCTGTTGAAGCACTGCGACAACGCGGCCGCAACGAAGTGCGCAATGTGAAGGTAGTCTTTCAGCATTTTAAAGAGGAGTTTCTGTATCTTCTAAGCAAACAGCCTCTGTGCAAACAGCCCCTCTGCTCACACCCCCTCCGTCAGGAGCAGAGAATGTCAGAGAGAGAGAGAGAGGCAGAGAAAAGCAAACAATCAAAAATCAATACGTGCTGTTAGAGCTTTTAAGCATATCGTATATCATTGAGGAGTTTTATTTAATACGTAATACGTGCTCTGATTGGGTAGCTTCTCAGCCATCCGCCAATAGCGCCTCTTGTATGAAATCAACTGGGCAAACAAACTGAGGAAGCATGTACCATAAATTAAAAGACACAGTGTCCGCAGAAATCCATGAACCAGCGAAAAATCCGTGATATATATTTACATTTACAATCCGCGATGGAGTGAAGCCGTGAAAGTTGAAGCGCGATATAGCGAGGGATCACTGTATTCTTAGTTGCATGTCTCCCTCATACTAGTGACAGTAATGCAACACCAACAGCAGACCGAAAGAAAAAAATGACAACAAATGAATGGTTGTTGAGACATTTCATGCCAAAAGCCAGATAGCTAGCCTAATAATATACTGTGATTACAGTAATACACAGTATATAGAATAATATATAGTACTATGGCTTGTCTAGTGCTGGGCCAGGGCAGCTTTAAGCTATTTGGTCCTCTAAAACCCATTCATATTACAATATGCATTGTCTATCAATACTGACACACATATTTATTGTATATACTACAATAAATATGAATATCCCCAAAATCTGGAATAAAGCACACCTAAACCTATTGGAATTAAACATGAATTGATTAGAGTCCATGCCAACAAAAACAGATGTAATCCACAGTCAGAAAAAGTGAAATGTGAAGAACAGCATATGCTTCTGTAAAAATTAACAGGAAGGGCCTCACTGCTTTTTTCCTGCTTCACGAGCCACAGTGTTGTTGCGCCATTATCCACATAAGCAAAGTAATCTCATTGTGTACTGCAATTTCTTCTAACAGTTTGCTCATTAGATTACAGCTTTACTCACTTTATTGGCAGCCAAGGATTTACAGTATTGTACAGATGCATTTTCTATCAAGCTCTATTGTATGTGCCGTATGGCCTAGGCCTACTACTCCTTACTCCCATGCTACTGTTTTAATAGGGTATGTTCACATAAACTTGATTTATGGAAATCTATTTAGGGACTTGAGCGAGAAGATTAGTAACAGGTTCTCCTTTCTAGCAATTACTTGGTTTCTCCCTATATATTTTGCCGTGTGGTCTTAAAAGGATGGCAGTCAAAAACATCCCAGGTTCCCAAAAAGGACATAATCACAAGCAATGAAGCACAGGCAATTCTAATTGGTGTTGGGATTTCCAGTTTTCATTTAAGCATGACGACACTTATCTCAATGCCTTGTCCTGCATGATATTAAATAGAGACAATTAATTATTTAAGCATGTTAACATTTAAAAGATATAAAACTTTAGTTTCAAAATCAAAAAATATATGTCAACCTGTTTCTTTTTTTTTTTTTATAATTAGCAGTGGCATTATATTTCTATAAATAAATAAGCAATAAACATAACAAAATGTTTCTTATAGCCTTCCAAAATTTGCTTCTAGGTTTATGTTCATCAGTTCCTATGGTCTTCCTAGCCTTGCTTCACTCAATGATGTCCTATTGTCAACTTCCATTTTCCCTACACTTTTTCCTAAAGTATGAGTGTTGATGAAGTTTGTTCCTCCACAATGAATTCCTTTTTTGTTACAAGGAACCTGCAAATTATAGAAGGTGAATGACATTTTATTAATTAAAACTCTTTCATTTAAATGAAATTCTTTCTAATCCATTGTCAGACCTCAAGATTATCTTGTGCTTTCTTTTCAGTCGGAGGCTCACAGCTCAGTGGAGCTCTGACTTGTGCCTGAATGGGCCAAAGGAAAAATGGAGTCCTGATCTCCTGACAGTTCATGTATATCAGTTGTGTGAGAGTCAAGTTGAATAGTTGCAGATATTGGAGTTATTGTAAGGCTGCATCAGTGTACATCTGCAAAGGATTAAAAGATGAAAGGTTATTTCAACACTAAAAATGTAAGAAGGTTAATGATACTTGATGAAGGTTATACAGCCAAAACGTGACTTTAACCTTCTTTTTTTAGTGCAGAAATAAGCTTCAATTTTTCGTTACAGATATTGCTTAACTACAAATTATAGTACTGAAAAGTCAGACAAGCAATTAGGTCATCCACCCGAATTTTTACAAAAAGGTTTGATTTATTTTTTATTTTTTGGAAATGTAATTAGTAATTGCATGAAGAAGTCAACATTAAGGTTGTGACTGCCCAGGGTGGTAGTATGTTAAAATCTCATCTCATCTGATTCTCAAACCTCCTTTGGTTGGGGACAGGGCTGAAGACTATACTGGCAGCACTGGGCATAAGGCAGGAAACAGCCCTGTCCAGAGCACTGGTCCATCACAAAGCCCAGACAAGTGCACACCACACTGTGGTGCTCATACAAATGCCAAATTGGAGTCACCAATTAATCGTAAACTAAATTATGCAGACACTGGTAGAACATGAGAACACCACAGGGACAATATATGGGACGGAAACTGGACCCAGAATCCATAAGGCAGTGGTGCTACCCACCTCAAGTTGACTGCTGACTGGCTAAAGACATACAAATATGAACAATTTATTTTAAAAATTCAAACTGTTCTATTAAGTACAACAATACACAAGATCTATACATCAATTTTCTGTGTATTTTATGTGTTACTTGGTTATTTTGGCATGTACACCACCACCTGAAATTGCCAACCCCAATGTTTCAGTGTTTAAGCATATGTTTTTTTAGGATGTGCGGTATTATATGTGATGATGCGGGTCCACTCTAGACTCCCTCTTCACATATGGGAGCCTATAGAACCCAACACCGTCGATAGTTATGAGCGAATTGAGTTGACTAATTGGGACAAATCACACATGGAGCAAGGGGATGGTGGAAAAATGCAAAGGTGCTTTTATTAAAAGAATCAAAACAAACCAAAAAAACAGTGTCCACAGTGCAGTGTTCCAAAGGTCCATTAAATAATCCATAAAAACCAAGTGAAGATAATAGATAAATAAATCCAATAAAAGCAGAGGTTAAAAAACAGTCAGTGACTCCTTCCGATCTCAGCCCACCTCCTTCTTCAGCTCCCTCAGCTCACCTATCACTAGCACCGCCGGCGGACTCTCAGCAGCCACGAATGCCCCCATCTTGGCTGCCTTCAAACCGCACAGCCAGACCGTCTGAGGTCAGCTCTCCTGCCATCTTCCTTCACACTCCTGCAGTCGAACCTCGGATACCATGCTTGTCCAACTCGACACCATTATTCAGTGGGGCGAACCAGCCCCTAGAGCGCCACAGCTTACACTTCATCGCAGGGCCTAAGTTCGTGCTTCCGTCCTCTTCTAGGTAGCAAGATCATCCTCCCAAGACTGCCCTTTAGTCATCTTTTCCTCCTTTCTCCTGTTGTGCTGGCCCGTCCTTATACAGCTCTGTGGGTGCAGCATCTTAATCACGTATTGCATGAAGCCGATGAAGCAATTCAGAATGATTGCACCCTCACTTACAGTTACGACTCACCCCAATTACTTCATTAACTCCCCATGGTCGTGCAATCGTGCCCACATGACATGGCTATTTGGATTATTTAAAACTGGCCATTCTTTTGAAGTCATGAAACTGTTATACCAAGTAATTTAGATTACAATAATTTAGATTACAATCGTGTCATTCTAAACAGTAGCCTACAGAATTTGTTAGATATCCAACTCCAAAACCATGGGCATTAACATGGAGTTTGCATACCTCCCTCCCAAAGATCACTATAGCAACCTCCATTCTTCTTGGAAGATGTTCCATAAAATTTTGGAGGCTGTCTGAGAACATTTGTGTTCATTCAGTCAAAAGAGCATTTGTGAGCTCAGGAATTGATGTTGGATAAGAAGATTTGGCTCACAATCAGCATTCCAATTCATCCCAAAGGAGTTCAACAGGTATGAGGACATTGTTCTCTGCAGGCAACTTGAGTTCCTCCACACCAATCTCATAAAACCATGTGTTTTCAGGCCTGGCTTTGTGCACTGGGGTACAGTCATGTCGGAACAGAAAACAGTCTTCTACAAACTATTACCACAATGTTGGAGAGGCACAATCACCTAAGACGCCATTGCATTAACACTACCCTGTATTGGAAACAAAAGGGGCATAGCCCAAACCCTGAAAAACACCCCAGGCCATTACCACTACACCAAGAACTATCAGTATACACTATGCTTTCCAGAAGGTAGCATTCTCCTGGCATCCAACAAACCCAGATTTGCCCATCAAATTGCCAGATAGGGAAGCGTGATTCATCACTCTAGAGAACACATTTCCTCAGCTCCAGATTTCAATGGTGGCAAGCCTTAAGCCACTCCAGTCAACACGTAGCATTGCACACAGTGATCTTGGGCTTGTGTACAGATGCTCGGCCATAGAAACTTATTTCATGAAGCTCCTGATACACAGTTCTTGTGCTGATGTTGCTTCTAGCAGCAATTTGGAATTCTGTTGTGAGTGATGCCACAGAGCAGAGGAGATTTTTACATGCCATGTGCTTCAGTGTTTGCCGGCCACACTCTAAAGTTTGTGTGATTTACCACTTTGTGGCTAAACTGTTGTTGCTCCCACTTCATGATAATATCAGTTACAGGTGACTGAAGCAGATCTAGCAGAGCAGAAATTTTACATAGTGACTTGTGGCAAAGGTCACATCCTATGACATGTTTAAAGTTGCCAATCTCTTCAATATGACACATCCTACTACCAGTGTCTGTCAATGGAGACTACATGGCTATGTGCTTTTTTCATTTTATGTACCTGTTAACAATGCGTGTGGCTGAAACACCTGAACCCAATAATCTGGAGGGTTTTCCACACACCATGTAGTGTATCATGCTTGGTTTAGGCTGGCCACACACTCTCTAGCCAACACTAACAAAGCTAGAATCTTCATTATGTCCTTTCTCCATCAAAATGTGAGATAAAAATTTTTCTCTACAACCACTGCAAACTACACAGGGAACGTAACTTATACAGTCACATGAAAAACTTTGGGGACCCCCTCTTAATTCTTTGGATTTTCGTTTATCATTGGCTGAGCTTTCAAAGTAGCAACTTCCTTTTAATATATGACATGCCTTATGGAAACAGTAGTATTTCAGCAGTGACATTAAGTTTATTGGATTAACAGAAAACATGTAATATGCATCATAACAAAATTAGACAGTTGCATAAATTTGGGCACCCCAACAGAGATAATACATCAATACTTAGATGAGCCTCCTTTTACAAATATAACGGCCTCTAGACGCCTCCTATAGCCTTTGATGAGTGTCTGGATTCTGGATGGAGGTATTTTTGACCATTCCTCCATACAAAATCTCTCCAATTCAGTTAAATTTGATGGCTCCCAAGCATGGACAGCCTGCTTCAAATCATCCCATAGATTTTCGATGATATTCAAGTCAGGGGACTGTGACGACCACTCCAGAACATTGCACTTCTCCCTCTGCATGAATGCCTTTGTAGATTTCAAACTGTGTTTTGGGTCATTGCCTTGTTGGCATATCCAGCCCCTGTGTAACTTCAACTTTGTGACTGATGCTTGAACATTATCCTGAAGAATTTATTGATATTCGGTTGAAATCATATGACCCTCGACTTTAACAAGGGCCCCAGTCCCTGAACTAGCCACACAGCCCCACAGCATGATGGAACCTCCATCAAATCTGACAGTAGGTAGCAGGTGTTTTTCTTGGAATGCGGTGTACTTCTTCTGCCATGCAAAGCATTTTTTGTTATGACCAAATAACTCATCAGTCCAAAGCACTTTGTTCCAAAATGAATCTGGCTTGTTTAAATGAGCATTTGCATACAACAAGGGACTCTGTTTGTGGCGTGAGTGCAGAAATGGCTTCTTTTTCATCACCCTGCCATACAGATGTTCTTTGTGCAAATTGAGCTGAATTGTAGAACGATGTACAGATACACCATCTGCAGCAAGATGTTCTTGCAGGTCTTTGAAGGTGATCTGTGGGTTGTCTGTAACCATTCTCACAATCCTGCACATATGCCGCTCCTGTATTTTTCTTGGTCTGCCAGACCTGGGTGGGTTTAGCTGCAACTGTGCCTGTGGCCTTCCATTTCCTGATTACATTCCTTACAGTTGTAACTGACAGTTTAAACCTCTGAGGCAGCTTTTTGTAGCCTTCCCCTAAACCATGATACTGAACAATCTTTGTTTGCAGATCTTTTGAGAGTTGGTTTGAGGATCCCATGCTGTCACTCTTCAGAGGATAGATAGATAGATAGATAGATAGATAGATAGATAGATAGATAGATAGATAGATAGATAGATAGATAGATAGATAGATAGATAGATAGATAGATAGATAGATAGATAGATAGATAGATAGATACTTTATTAATCCCCAAGGGGAAATTCACATAATCCAGCAGCAGCATACTGATACAAAAAACAACATTAAAGAGTAATAAAAATACAGGTAAAAACAGACAATAATTTGGAATAATGTTAATGTTTACCCCCCGGGTGGAATTGAAGAGTCGCATAGTGTCAGTCTGTCAGTGGAGCAGGACGGTGACAGCAGTCTGTTGCTGAAGCTGCTCCTCTGTCTGGAGATGATACTGTTCAGTGGATGCAGTGGATTCTCCATGATTGACAAGAGCCTGTTCTGCACCCGTCGCTCTGCCACAGATGTTAAACTGTCCAGCTTCATTCCTACAATAGCGTCTACCTTCCTCACAACTTTGTCCAGGCATGAGGCGTCCTTCTTCTTTATGCTGCCTCCCCAGCACACCACCTCGTAGAAGAGGGCACTTGCCACAACCGTCTGGTAGAACATCTGCAGCATCTTATTGCATATGTTGAAGGATGTCAACCTTCTAAGGAAGTATAATCGGCTCTGACCTTTCTTGCACAGAGCATCAGTATTGGCAGTCCAGTCCAATTTATCATCCAGCTGCACTCCCAGGTATTTATAGGTCTGCACCCTCTGCACACAGTCTCCTCTGATGATCACGGGGTCCATGAGGGTCCTGGGCCTCCTAAAGTCCACCACCAGTTCCTTGGTCTTGCTGTCTTGCTGGTGTTCAGGTGTAAGTGGTTTGAGTCGCACCATTTAACAAAGTCCTTGATTAGCTTCCTATACTCCTCTTCCTGCCCACTCCTGATGCAGCCCACGATAGCAGTGTCATCAGCGAACTTTTGCACGTGGCAGGACTCTGAGTTGTACTGGAAGTCTGATGTATATAGGCTGAACAGGACCAGACAAAGTACAGTCCTTTGCGGCGCTCATGTGCTGCTGACCAGAATGTCAGACCTGCAGTTCCAAAGACGCACATACTAAGGTCTGTCTGTAAGATAGTCCAAGATCCATGCCACGAGGTATGAATCTACTCCCATCTCTGTCAGCTTGTCCCTAAGGAGCAGAGTTTGGATGGTGCTGAAGGCACTAGAGAAGTCCAAAAACATAATTCTTACTGCACCACTGCCTCTGTCCAAGTGGGAGAGGGATCGGTGTAGCATATAGATGATGGCATCCTCCGCTCCCCTTTGGCCTCAGGTGGTGAAGCAGCAGCCGCTCCATGGTCTTCATCACATGTGACGTGAGAGCAACAATCTGGAAGTCATTCAGATCACTAGGACGTGATACCTTTGGGACTGGGGTGATACAAGATGTTTTCCAAAGCCTTGGGACTCTCCCTTGTTCCAGGCTCAGGTTGAAGATGCGCTGTAGAGGACTCCCCAGCTCCAGCGCACAGGCCTTCAGCAGTAGTAGCGATACTCCATCTGAATCCGCTGCTTTGCTGCCACAAAGTCTCCTCAGCTCTCTGCTCACCTGCGCTGCTGTAATTGTGGGTGGGGATGTCTCTCCTATGCTGGTATCAGCAGAAGGATGGTTGGAGGATGCAGTACTCCGAGGTGAGAGTGGGTTAGGGTGGTCAAACCCGTTGAAGAAGTTGTTTATCTGGTTTGCTCTCTCCACGTCTCTCTCGAGGAGAGTGAAAGGTAGGCACAACTTGCAACTGACCACTTTAAATACCTTTTCTCATGATTGGACACACCTGTCTATGAAGTTCCAGGCTTAACGAGCTAATCCAACCAATTTGGTGTTGCAAGTAATCAGTATTGAGCAGTGACAGGCATTCAAATCAGCAAAATGACAAGGGGACCCACATTTTTACACAGCCAGTTTTTCACATTTGATTTAATTTCATACAACTAAATAATGCTTCAATAAAAATCTTTGTCTGCGGTGGGTTGGCACCCTGCCCGGGATTGGTTCCTGCCTTGTGCCCTGTGTTGGCTGGGATTGGCTCCAGCAGACCCCCGTGACCCTGTGTTCGGATTCAGCGGGTTGGAAAATGGATGGATGGATGGATAAAAATCTTTGCTCGAAAAACACGCCAATACTCAAATGCTCCTAGGAAATTAAAAACATACCACTGTTATCTTTTTTGTTGAAAAAAAATTATTATGCAGGCTGAGAGGGGTTCCCAAACTTTTTCATATCAGTGTAAAAAATATAATTTTTGAGTGAAGTTCTCCTTTAAATCATCTTGTTGAACTATTACATAAGCACTGTTCACATTTATACACGTCTACAATATGTTAGTGAAGGACAATTTAACTTTACTTGAAATGTTGCTCACCAGCATCCTTTAGTTGATTACACTTTTAACATCCTATTGTAGATATTAAGCACATTATTATTTAACAGAATGATTTTCAATTAAACATACGCAAGTGTTTATTAAATGCTTGTTAAAACCTGTAATTTGTTTTGTTTATAATAGGCCACATCATGTAGAGGAACACAAAAAAGGTATTTTCTACTAATTTGTCATTAAATGCAAAGCCAATTAAAATATATGTGTGCATATAGATGGAAATGTGATGAAAAAATTTAATTAGTACATATTAATCACTTACACTCACTTTGGATATGTTAATTATTCAAGTTTTGTCAAGCTCCGCAGCCATATTCAGTTTCTAATTATTACTGTTATTATTACATTTTGTTGTATTAAATTCTTGTTATATAAAGTAAATCAACCGTTATTAAATATCTTTCAAAATTATATATTAAAATGTCGCCATTGTACACCATTTAAAATTTCAAGAAAAGGAAAACAAATCACAAAAAAGAAAAAATTGCCTACATTTCAGTGTTTTGGATTATTCAATATTGTGCACACTAATGAAAGCTGCTGCATTATCAAGAGCTGAATGTCGACCATACTCTACTAAGTGGCTCCAAAAGTGATGCCATCCACCCAGTCAGAATGAGGTGCTTTTCGGTTTAGTGATGTTGTCTTTTAATGGGAGAATGTCTGAGTGGTATTGCTGTGAGTTGAAGTCCAAGCCAGCGGTTGCACATTACAGAAGAAACTCATGCTTATTACAATCGAGGAATACCAAGATAGGAACCATGAAACATTTAATCAAGTGAGCTGAACTCTCACAAAATAGGTGAAAGGGGAAGATTCATTCCATTTTAGCACATAAAAGCCTACTTCTTCATAATACACGCGATAAAGAGACATAGCGTATTCTGTGTGAAAAGAGAGCAACAACATCACCAGACCATCTACAGTGATCCCTCGACTTTCGCGGCTTCACTCCATCACAGATATTAAATGTAAGCATATCTAAATATATATCACCGATTTTTCGCTGGTTCACGGATTTCTGCGGACAATGGGTCTTTTAATTTATGGTACATGCTTCCTCAGTTTGTTTGCCCAGTTGATTTGATACAAGAGACGCTATTGGCGGATGGCTTAGAAGCAACCCAATCAGAGCAAGTATTACGTTTTAAATAAAACTCCTCAATGATATACGATATGCTTCTCGACGGTGCTTGATTGTTTGCTTTTCTCTGTCTCTCTCACTCTCTGACATTCTCTGCGCCTGACAGAGGGGGTGTGAGCAGAGGGGCTGTTTGCACAGAGGCTGTTTGCCTAAAGGATACGGACACTCATCTAAAAAATGCCGCTTTATCGCGGTGCTTCGGCATACTTAAAAGCCCAAAAGCACGTTTTGATTTTTTGATTGTTTGCTTTTCTCTCACGCTCTCTCTCTCTCTGATATTCTCTGCTGCTGACACGCATTCTTTGAAAAGGAAGATATGTTTGCATTCTTTTAATTGTGAGAAAGAACTGTCATGTCTGTCTTGTCATGGAGCACAGTTTAAACTTTTGACTAAAGGGTGTTATTTCATGTCTAGAGGGCTCTAATAATGTTAACAGTGTGGGAGAGTTTATAAGGGCTTAAAATATATCAAAATAACCATACAAACATATGGTTTCTACTTTGCGGATTTTCATCTATCGCGGGAGGTTCTGGAACGCAACCCCCACGATCGAGGAGGGATTACTGTACTTCAATAAAAATTAGGCCACTAAAACAATATAAGTTTAAAGATACGTAGCATTACTATTTGACCACTCTTGATGCTGGTGTATTCCATTTCCTGACCACCAAAGACCTGTTAAATGGCTACTTTTTCATCTTCCTTCTCCTTATAACATATGTGTAAAGGAACCAAAAGTCACTTTGGCCTTACACCTGACAGGAAAATCGAAAACTTACCTTGCTTCCATTTTCCTTGGGGTCAGTTTTCATGTCAGGGAGTAGAAGGTTTTTGTATTTGCTTCTGCCATTGGCAGTGTGGTTTTCTGTGTGGGATTCAGAAGTCAACAAGCCGTCACTCAGGTTCAAAGGCTGCTGGTCTTGCTCCGATGTCCCTTTGCAGTTGCTATTAACATCCGCCATCTCTCTCCCATTGCTGCTTCTTGTAAGGCTGGAGTTATACGCCATAGTTTCATTTCCATTTATGCTGTCTGCAGCTGAATCATCTGTTAAAGAAAAAAGAAACACTCTTTATGTCCTTCGCCTTTCTTATTTTTCTTTAGGATACTGCGAGAAGCTATTTCAGACCTACTGTAGACAGATCTTGACATAAGCCTTTGTTTCATTTTCAAGGATGCAAAACAAAAGGACTGGATATTTTTTATATAACTACCCTGTTTAAATTGGTTCATTCACATGACAATATTTCAATATACGTTTTAGAAAGACCTTGAGTAGAAGCAAACTCAAGAGTTTGGTACAGAATTGCTTTGAAAAGTATTCACTGCAAATTGATAAGTAATGCAACTCCAGGATAGTAATAATAAAAAATATTCACAGACACAGACTATGCTGAAATTAGCTGTATAGAATTTCCAATAAATGCATTTTCGAAGCCCATTTTGTCAAATTCAGGATAGCAGGGGAGTCTAAGAGTATAATAAAGGACACCAGGCTGGAATCAACTCAACAATACATTTATTTACATTTATTACTCTAGATTACATTTAGAATGACCTACTAATCTAGTGGGATGTAAAAGAAAACCGCAGTATCAAAAGAAAAACCACATAGTTATTTAGGGAATTTTAAAAATCCATGCAGACAGTAACCAGAATGAATTTAGAGGTTCCTGGAGCTGCAAAGTAGCTATGCTAACATCTGTGTCCAGGTAGTGTGAAAGCCTTTTGAGGACTGAATGCTTTCTTGATGTCAAAAGAAAACCTTTCAATGTAGTTGATTTGAACTAGAATCAGCCGTAAGCACAATGGGCATGGGGCTGGCCTGAAAACCACAAGAATGTCAATTCGCTTCCTGTCATGTAGTTACTGAAGGACTCGGAACAAGATGCCTAATTTGGCAAACACATTCAAAAGCGCTGTCTTTGAATTTGGGGAAAAATTGTTAAGTAAGTAAATGTTATTTTTGAATAAAAAATAAATGTGTCTCATCGGACTTTTGCAGATTAAAATCAACCTCTCCGCTTAGTCAGCAGATCCAGTTGCACATTTATAGTTACTGACACATAAAGGAGAGCACCACTAACAAAGTACTCCACTAAGCGCATAACTTTGAAAAGTACTTATTTCAAATAGATAAGTAGATGGGTTGAGCAGATCTCTAACAGACATGAAGAATTTTTTGTCAACCTTTGTGCATGTGTAGGTTCAAGTTGGCTTTAGAGTGTTGATGTAGCTGTATAGTAGAGCTGTAGCTGTAGAGTGTTTACTAGCTGTATAGCTGGTCAGCCTTGATGCTGATTCTGCTGTCCAGTACTGGAAAGAGGGTGCAAAATCATTCAAAGAGGGATCCAAAGTACTGGGAAAAAATCTGCAATTCTTCAAAGATTATCTTTAAACTTTAAAGTAAATTTTAAATTAAAGAAAAAACTATTTTGAAACACAACCTATAAATTAGATGGATGACAAATGCATAGAAATGATTAATAAATGAACTTGGGTGACGGTGGTGTAATTACAGTTGTCTGGTAATGACAGATGTGATCAGTGGTTAGAAATGTGCCAGAGGTTGTGGCTGAATGTGTGAAGGGAAATAGTCCTCAGCTTAAACCAACCTAAATTTTGAATAATAACAGAATAAAAAAAAAATTCACATGTACCTGTCAATAATACACATGTTACAATTGTTATGAACTCATGACATGAAATACTGAAATAAGGATTTAAATAGAAGTGATAAAAATAAATTAACAAAATTACTAACTTAAGGATCAATTAATGGTAGCTTTTATAGTATCTACTGACTTGTGGCAGAGTTCAAAGGAATCGAAAGAGGTATTATTAATCCTCACTGTGGACAGCTTCAAGAGGATTAAATGATGCTAGGAGCCAGGACCGAAGATTAAGTCAGTTACCAACTACTGAATTCATTAGCAGCATGTGCCTGTGTTGAAAACACAGTGAGCTTAGAGAAAACAAACAGGTCGAATTAAAAATAAGAAAAAGAAAACAACAGATTACTTTTCTTCAGCTTCTTTTGCAGTTACAGTGCTTGAATATTTGAAGACACTGCAGCGTGACAAAAGAGATGATACTGCAGACAAGTCCAGAATGTACTACAGCAATTAGCTAGACCCATGAGCTCCAGGAAGCAAAGGAGAGAAAACTGGAACATGTCAAAAATAATCAGAATTATTTTAGGAATGAAAAAGCATATGTAAGAGAAAATCAAATAAATAAATCTTATAACGGCATGTGGGTAATGCAGCATTCCAAGGATTTCAGGTTGTTAAAATCCCCAAGGAAACAAAAAACCCCAAATTTCTCAAAAAGTCATAGCTGTTTTAAAATGAAAAAGAAATTGCATAAAGGATACAAACTATAGCTATATGTCAATGGTTGGCAAGCACTTTAAGCCCGGGCCCTGCACAAATTTAAACAAAACTTCTGGAGCCAAACATCTTAATTTCTACTCAATAATGCCACTTTGATTTTTTCATCTGTACAGGATTTCCACATCCTAGGTTTTGGGAAGAAAATAAGGGTGAAAATAAATGTGACATTTACACGGCTATATGTATATTGAAAAACAGCAGTACCGCTCTCTTGTCACATTAAGTTAGCCTGATATCCTTGACAAAGGATAAGACACATGTTTTGGAAAATAAACAGTGAGCCAGAATGAAAAGATCCACAATTCTGATTGCCACATATGTGTTATTTAGAAAGGCATTATGTTATAATAAGAAGTTTTGCTACCCCAATGTGGAACCTTTCTGCAAAAAAAGGATCTTTTTTAATAAAATGGGTAACTTTGCATGCTTTTTGTACACTTCCTGGTGTGTGATGTCAGAGGCATGGCTTAAAGTTGATTGGCTGAAGGTGAGTAATGGTCCTGGAACAACAGAAACCTGATAATAGCACATCACCTGCAGGGCCTCTGCTTGTTTTAAGATAATTCTTTTTGAAGCATAATATTAACACGCTTTCCTACTGTGGCTGGAACAATTATTAATTTTTCTTTTTTGTTTAAGTACTTGGACAAGCAGAAATTCTTCCCACTTTTTAATTCATCAATGTTATTTGAATTTATTTTAATGTTGTATAGTGTTTTCACAAGCAAATTGACTCTTTTTGCCCAGGTAACTAGCTTTAAAAATATATTTCTTGGGTGAATGACTCAAATCAGACTTGAGTCTTAATTTTACTGACTTGTAACTTGCTTGACAATATTTAAAAAAAATTGGACATGAGCGTCAGTAGGCTCTGCGCCCTATGGAACCAGGTTACCTAAACTATTTGTCAGGGATGCCAGGGGCCATGACCCGGCCAGGACATCATGAGGGGCCGCATGTGGGTCTGCGCCCACCCTGGATCACGTGCGGGTCGCCTTCCTGGTTGCTCTGTGGGCCACGGGTACAGGGCATGGAAGCTCCACCCTGTAGGGGCCCGTGGTCACAGCCAGGAGGCGCCCCAATGCCTTGGGGACCTGTTACCCCAGCACTTCCGCCACACCAGGAAGTACTGGGGGGAGGAATTAGGACGGCGCCCAGAGAGCTGCCAGGAGGACAGCCGGCACTTCTGCCACGCTGGGGCGTGGCCAGAAGAAGAATGCTGGGAACACCTGGGGCTCATCCGGGAACCATATAAAAGGGGCCGTCTCCCTTCATTCGAGGCTAGAGTCGGGTGGAAGAAGGACAAGGCAGAGAGGAGTGTGGAGGCGGCCCGAAGAAAGGCATTGTGGCCAGGACTGTGACTTTGGGGTTTGTTTTGTGCACTAATTTGGGTCTTAGTGACCATTATTTGGGTCTGTGTGACCATTGAGTTATTATAAATATTGTAAATAAACGTGTGGTGGTTTGAAAACAACATGTCCGCCTGTCTGTGTCCGGGTCAACTTCCACATATTCTATACCATTTCAGTAATTATTTAGCACTTTGATCTTTCTGATCATGAAACAGGTCATCAAGATAGCAATCAATGAAAATAATTCATAATTAATTGCAGAATTTCGGTATTTGAGGGTTCCTCTAGAGTGCCTCTTTCTCTTGCATGATTTGGCTCAAAAACTAATCAGCACATCGTCATCTCACAACAGGCTTAAGTAACCAGTTTGGTATTTTTATGTCCAACTGTTTTAGCTCTAGACTGTCGTCAAGAAACTGTGGCACACAGAGAGACACACACCCATCCTCAAGATATTAATTTTTTCGGTATCGAGGGACCTTAAAACATTGAGATCCATCAAAAACCAGTGATCAAAATTTTTGGAAAATCTAAAGCTTTCATTCTTCCCTCATAGATGACAGGTTATGGTGAGGGAAGGCACAAAGCAAAAAAACAAAAAATAAAAGACTTGACTTAGATTTGCCTACTGTAGACTTATGACTAGAGATATAATTAATGATATATGACTTATAAAGATTCATGTTATATCACTATAGTTATACTTTTTCAAATTGCATTTCTTTAATTTGCATTCCATTAATGTACATGTTGTGCTCCATACTTGAATAACTCATCACGAATAATCCAATAACGAATAACTCCAATCTCTGCCACACAAATTCGACTCCCCACATGGTTTGCTAGCAAGGGGCACAGTTCACTTTTTTACCCATCTCTGTGATCTGCAAATCCAACCGAGGACCTAATCCACCGCCAAGAAACACAAAAAGATTCTACAGAGAGTATTGTTAGTGTTTTATTATACAGTGATATCCCATAAGTGTTGTTTTCTAAGTGCTGCGCAAAAATGTTGTTATGGCCAACGTTGCAGCCCTCTTCTGCAGATCACAGATTTTTCCGGAAGGGTTAAAACATTACAGTATGCTACAGCAACATGTATTAGATAATGTTTAGATGGCTAATATTAGATATTTAAACAGAAGAATGCATGATGTCTCATAGTAAGATCAAATGGAAAAGATTCCAGTTTCTTTAGGAACTTCATGGCGTCAGTTGAAGATCAAACCAGAAACAAAAGAGCATTGGTGTGACTAAAATCTAACATTTTTCCACCTTTCTTTCTGCCTATAAAAAGCAACTTAAAAGGGACCACTATTGTTATAAACCCCAAACATATAGAAAAAAAACAGCCCAAAACACAAAAACTATTAATAATTAATGTAGTAAAATAAAGGAAATCCAAAAGAACTCCTGACACCTCATTGGCCGATTAGATAAATGCATGGATTAGCAGGTGTACAGGTGTTCCTAATATTTTGAGTGCATAGGTAATCAAGGAGTGAATTAAAAGAATAGCCACAAAAAGCTTTGCTCTCTTCTACTCTACCTTATAGAAAATGAACATCCTGTCAGTAGGGTAACTTACTAAATAATGCCAGTAGCACAATTTAGGTAAAAAAAAAAATAAAAATTAGCTAATAATTTCAAATCTTTCAAACGGCATAAGAAACTCTTTAAATCATCTGTGAATATTATTTTCATCACAAACATTTAGGAACAGATACCTCACTGAATATTGGTCATCTTCTTTATGCACTCAAAGCTGCAAATCCATTGCAATCCCTTAACATCCAGCAGAGGCTGCTGGTGCACCAAATGTGTGCTGCTCAGGAGAAAAGAATCAGTAAATATTAGCCCAAAAAGGAAGTGTGCATCTTCCTGAATACTGGACAACCATTATGTAGTCCACGGGCCATCCCTACGTAAAACAGGTGTGAGAGCAAAGCCAAGGCTAATTATTCAGAGACAGGGGCTAACGACAGCACATCCTGAGCTCTCTGATCCGGATAGACTTGGTGGATCTCCTTGATTTGAAAGTGTGTGCTGTCGGTGTGAGAGCCTATCATTATTACGGAAAGAAAAACTACAGGATGGTCAGCAGATGATAAAATGGTGTTGATGGAATGAGAAGCAAGGAGATCTGCTGGGTTCTGGGGTAGAATTTATTGATATAGGATAAGACGTTCACATGCATGGGTGTGTGAGTGTGCATTTAACACAGAAGATTGACTAACTGCCTTGATCTGGTGTCTCTTATATTTGCAATTAAAAATCCCCTCGCGATAGACATTTCTCTTCTGGTCTCCTGTCCTTCGACCACTGCTTCTGCTAAACTGCTGGACTGGGACAAGATTCAGGATAGGGGGAGGTAAGAAAGAAAGGAATCCTCATTCTATATTCCACTCCAGAGGAGCTGCTACTTATTGTGAATTCTGCTCTTCAACTTAAATACCAATGGCTGTGGCAGGCCAATTCTATCGCTGCAGCTACAGCATCCCTCAGGCGAGGTCCAACCTTTCTCTCACAGTGCACCCAGGGATTAGCCTGACTTCCCTGAAATTCTCCTCGTTGCACAGTAAGAGCTAATCTTCGCTATATGAAGCGGGGATGGGGTTGCTATGGAAACAGAGCCCATTCTGGCGAAGGCACTAGTGAGATGAGCCACAGAAACGACAGTGAAACATGTACTCGGCCTTCCTCCAGGGTGATGGACTCCTTCCTCTATGATTAAATTCTCCGACAAGTTTACAGATGGGCCAGTGTGTTTTGTTTTGCCAGAGGAATGTCACTGGTAAAGAGGAAGGTTCAAGATGGAAACCTCGGCCCGCGAGAAGACATGTACTTTATGCTAATTTAAAGAAACATCAGCTGCATCGCTTTGATTTCATGCTTTCTTCCCTTTTGTCCTAAAAAGCATCCGGCAAAGACATTAGCTTGGAATGTATGTGTGCGTGTGTGTGTGTGTTGCTTCAGCTCTCCAGCTTTTGCCTTTTATTTATCTTTTTTGGTTCCAGCAGCCAACAGCCCAAAGACTCCAGATCTGCAAATACAGAGCATCTCAGAAACAAAACAGTGGAGGAAATATAACAAAACAAAAAAAAAAAGAAGTGTGCCAAGTTTGGATTAGCTGCCATGTTCCCTAGAATTAAATGAAACACAGATACCCACTTCAGAATCCTTTCAGCATGCTCTTCATCTTCCCAAATGTCCTATGTCAATGATACTGGAGCCATTAGGAAGACAAAAGACACGGAGGAAAAAAATAAACCTTTTGGATCTAGCTGGCATCCTCAGTGGAACCAATGCCACCTAATAAGTGTGATGATGATGATGATGATGATGATGATGATAATAATAATAATAATAATAATAATAATAATAATAATAATAATAATAATAATAATGCTTGCTGAGATAAGTTTCAGCTTCCCTGCAACCCTGTCCTGGATAAGTGAGTTAGGAAGATAGATGGCTGGATGGATAATAAAACTGTGGTGCTGTTTGCTGTGAAAGGCAGTATATACATGAATTGTTTTGAAAGGAGTCTACTGGAGTTTCTAGAGTAGGAAACAGATACAAAACAAAGTATTATGAATTACTCAAATGGCATATGGTGCCTCACGTAGCAGGAACATTTTTTACAGAGCCCACAGGCAGCTCAGTAAAGGCCAGAAAGTCCAGAACAGTATTTTTCCAGTTCAGTCCTGGTGGGCCCAGTGCTGCAGATTTTGTTCCCACCAGTTTAACAATCAGTCAGTCAAGTCTAATTAAGAGATGTAAAATATTGTTCTTTTTGGTGTGTTTGAAGTTCCTAACTCTCTTTGATAGTGTTTACCTTTTTTCTGTGGGGTTTCATCCCTTAATTGTATCATAACAATGACAATTAACAATGAATGCAGCATACACTGGTTCTCCTAAATTTTATTGGCATGTATCAGGTATTTACACCTGCTAAATGAAGATAGTTTTGTGTTTTTCGTCTAGGTTTTTTAAGATTTTTATCATCATCATCATAATTACGATTTTCATTCTGCTTTTCCAAGTCGTCATTAACTAGCGACTATACTTGTGGGTGTGACACTGAAGTAGGTGCAGCCCTTTAGCATTCTGAGATTAACTAGAGATAGACAGACTGATTCTGAAACAGGCAGGAATAAAAACCTGCAGTGATGGGGTCCTCCAGGACCAAACCTGGAAACCGCTGCTCTAAAGCAGCCTTCAGGCCCAACATTTCGGTCTTGGCTCACAATCAGGCCAGGTACACACTGTGCAGTTTCTAAAAATTATTGTCAAGGAACTACTCACACTGCATGATACAGTCACCAATGTTTGAGCATGTTTGGTCCAACTGACATGCCAGGCTACACATGTACGGTACACGGCTCCAAATGACAGTTTTACCCACTGAAATTTTGGAAAAAAGCTTTACTCATTCAAAAAATAATATGGCCACAGGCTTCTAAAAATGTCAACAGTTATGGTGCTGACTCTCGCTGTACTGTAATCTGAAACTACAAAAACAGAAAAAAGCATAAGTGGACATGTGGATGATTGGGAAGGCATGGATAATACGGTCTGTATATTTTACAGACAGAAGTTGAGGTATGTGATTATGTAATTACAAAATTTAACAATGTGTTTGTTTATTTCAATTTTTTCCAGGAAATATCTCCTAAGATACTTTTGTCATTGAGCTTTATGCAGCCAACCCTTTTCCCATTACTGATGGTTATGGTACAATGAAGAAGACACGTCACATAGATGAGTTTTGCTGTCATGGCGCGGTTAATCTGGACTCTGTGTTCTCGATCCACACAATGCGTTCTCATTGTGCCATGTCTACTGTTATTATTACCACGTGCACACTCACTGAGATTGCTGCACAATGCATTTTGTGAAATTTAATGGCAACATCAAAATTGACTTGTGAGACTTCAGAATCTATACGAGAGCTAACTGAAATTTTCAACATGACAGATAATTCTTCCAAAAATATGATTCAATCAGGAATCACAACCCTTTTCATACGGCACATGATATGATGGCAGATTAAGCTGAAATTCAGGCTGACGGAGAACATCATTCAATACTTGCAAATCGGGCTTAAAATCATGATAGTATTGCCAATTGTATACCACACTTTAAAGATAGCAGTGTGGTTTAGTGGTCAAGGTATTTAGAATGTAAATCACAAAGTTTCTGGTTAAATCACTATCACTGACTCACTATATGACCATAAGCTGGTCACTTAACCTATCAGGGTAACTGGTACAGAAAAATAGGGATGACTGCATTAAACCACCAGCCCTTGTGAGAGTTAAGTCACTCAAGTTAAAAAGTTTGTTAAAAATAAAAATAAAATTGTGTCAGGAGAGACTCCAAGAAGCCAGGTTTGTTTTAGCTATGGGTGATTTTTTGTTTTTGTAGTAGTCTGCCTTTCACGTGCATTGACTTTGTAATGTATATATACAGGGTGAGGCAGAAAGGACGGACGTCTTTGAAATGGCTAGAACTCACCACTAGGTGGAGTGACAGATGTGCGGTAGGTGGCATTAGGTTCGCGAAGTCAGCATTTTTTTATTTTCTTTTTAGTTGAAGCCATGGAGCCGTGGACGACAGAACACCGCGTTTTTGCGTACGACTGTTTTGTCAAGAACAACCAATCTATTACCGCAGTTCAGTGTGAGTTTCGCTGCCATTTCAATATCCACAGAAGTAAAGCTGTTCCCGCTCGTAACACTATCCTACGTTGGGTTAAAGCACTTTGTACACGAGGTACACTAATGAATAAAAGACCACCGGGGGCTAAACGGACGGCACGTACCCCTGAAAATGTGGAAAGCGTACGACTAGCCCTTCTGCGCAGTCCAAGTCAATCTGCTCGGAAGCATTCTTCTGAACTTGGCCTCAGTAATCATTCAGTAAGGCGTATTTTGCATTTAGACCTGCAATTCCATCCCTACAAATTGTCAAATGCTATTTCAATATGAACTCAAATCTTTCAATAAATTTCTTTGTAAGAAAAAATTAACAATTCTGTGATTTTCTAAAAAACGTCCGTCCATTCTGCCTCACCCTGATATATATATATAAATATATATATATATATATTATATATATATATATAATATATATATATATATTGACTTTATTGAAAAATGTATTTTCCCCTTGTAATGTAAAAGAAACTACTTAATATTCTGGTTTGTGGAAGATGCTACAGATAGATAGATAGATAGATAGATAGATAGATAGATAGATAGATAGATAGATAGATAGATAGATAGATAGATAGATAGATAGATAGATAGATAGTGAAAGCACCATATAATTGATAGGTACATACAGGAGATAGATCACACAGGCACTATAAAATAGCTGCTGTAGACAGACAGATAGATAGGTGGCACTTTTTGTGCTCAGACAGAATTTCTGTCATCTGCCAATTGATGGCATTTCCAGCTTTGGACTGCCATAAGGTGTAAGACAGCTATTGCCTCCCTCTCTCACTCTCTCACTCCCTCTCTCTCTGCCCTCGGGGAGGATCTCTGGGACCAAGTGCCTAGCTCCAGTCTCCATGGCGATTTCACTGTCTTCCCAAGAGGGATTTGTCTGCCCACTTAACAGGCAGCAGGAGCCAAGCTCGCCCCTGAATCAGATCAGATCGTCAGAGCTGCTGTGCAATGCCTGCTGGAAGCGTTCTCCAGGCCGAGGTGGGGGGATAAATTAGCCTCAGACAATCGTTGTGCTTGACCTGCTTGCACTGTCTCATTTTGCACTTGCCCTTAGTTTTCTTTTTAATAGAGGCTTCACCTTTATCTGCCAATTTTTGTCTGTTTTTTTTCAGTGCTACAAATATAAGCAAGCAGCCAATTCTCTCATTAAAGTTACTAAATGGAACAGTGTAAAACTAAAATAAAGTGTTAGATACAAAATTACACATTTTCCTACTATATGAGCTACAATTCAGATTCTGGCCACAGTTTTTGCTCTTCAGACTAATCGACCTGCTGTTCTGAGGTCATGTACAGTTGCTTACACTGTGTACCATACTGTAACTTCCTCCAATAATAATAACAGCTCAAGAAGCTCCTTTATTGTTATAATTAAACCTGTGTGGTTTAATTATACTTTTTTTGTATAGTGCCTTTCAAACAGAAATTTACCGAGCACAGATGAATGTAATGTGAAAAAGCACAAGGTAAAAATGTAGACATAATTAACAGGGCCGTCTTAACAGCATCATTGGATCCTGGGCAAAGTAGCGCACTGGGGCCACTGCTTTGATACCAAAACAGAAACATACACAGGCATCAGAAACATCGTGGGCCCCTATGCTTGTGGGGCCCCCGGCCAGTGTCCATTGTGCCCATACGGCCCTGATAATTAAACACTAACAAAAGATTACAAAAGTGCTGGCACTAATAGTAGGAATGACTATTTAACCAATAAAAATGGGGAGAGGTGGTCTAATTTAATACAAGAAAGAAGAAGTGGCCATTTGTACTTTAACACCAATGTAGCCTGACCTAGGCAGACAGAGTATGGCAACCGCATGCTCTCCCTGGGTAATCCCTGCTGCATTCAATAGCAGAGTAACTAATGCTGAGTCTATAAGCACCCCTCCATCCAATCCCCCCCACCTCCCCGCTCCGAAAGGTGATAGGCTAGTTCTGCCCCCTCCACAACTCACACATCCAAATTCAGAGCCCCTAGTGAATTCAACGGCATCATAGTAGAAAGCCATCCACACTGGCTCCCGGAGGGACTCCATCTCTCACCATGGAGGCACTCTGTAAACATTTAGCCCGTCACGAGCTCCTGACTCAGCAATCCACACTCACAAGGCGCGTTTTTCTCCTGGGCGCAATTCAGACAATCAAGTGCCTCCTCACACAATGTTCTGGAGGTGTGCCAGTCTGATCAAACGATTTCTTTAGAAACTAAATTTACTGTGTTTAGAAAATTGACTGTCTGGAAGC
This sequence comes from Polypterus senegalus, assembly GCF_016835505.1. NCBI lineage: Eukaryota > Metazoa > Chordata > Cladistia > Polypteriformes > Polypteridae > Polypterus > Polypterus senegalus. The sequence goes on from NC_053158.1 coordinate 33,562,904, forward strand.
ATTTCACTCTTGTCTGGTGGAGTTTGTAATCAGAAATAAAAATAAAGACATCGGTACAGGAGTACAAATGCGTGTGCGTGTGTGCATATTTTCCAGACACTGCATAATATTACATTAAATAAGAACATGCTATGCAAGCATTATTACAAATACAGTAAATTGAACACATTCAAACTTTATTATAAGAAAGGATTTTTAAAGGAAGAAAACTTAAAGATGTTAGAACTGGGAGGTAAGATATTTATTTGGAGCTTCACATTTATTTTTGCTATCCCAGCAAGATTCTTATTCTGAATCGCTTCTGTGTCTTTGTTATAGTGCAATGGAGCCTCATGACTGGAAAAGCCAAAATGAAAGAAAATTTAGGTGCCATTCTTTCCAACTGTACTAAAAAAACACTTTGCACCTGATTTTGCAATAAAAGCAATAATAATCAAAATTTCACTTTTAACAGCACTGTGCTCAGTGTTGAAAAAGACACAGAACAAAATAATAATTTCAAAATTCTCCTTAAAATGGTAAAGCAAAGAAACTGCTACTAGGAAATAGCTATCTGCCTTTTTTAATACTCTGTGTATATAAAATCCTGAGCCTAAAAGTGCAACGATTTGGTGCAACGATTTTATGTGATGTTTTTATGTTACATTTTTTGTCATGCTTTAAATCCGACTTATTTTAAAACCTACGTATATATATGTTTGGTATCATTCTTTTCAGAATTTATCAGACTTTAACGTGATGTTGTTAGATCTTCAGATTCTTATTCTGTTTTTTAAATTATAGTCTAAAAAATATCAAGAACTCACGTACCGCAAGATGAGACTTTGCGCCAAGAGATTTAACCACACCCGGGGCCTGAAATAAAAGATAGAGAAGGACAGCTGCTGTCCAGGCTTTTAAATGTTCGAAGCGCCACGCGAGATGCAGATCATGCAGCACAACAGCAACAGCAATCCAGCTCCAATCGAGCAAAGAGGAGGTAAAAAAATACTGTATTTGTTTCCCATTGTATCACCGTTTAAGAGGGGGTTTCAGAGGAGCGACCTCATCTCCTTGGGGTGCGTTCAGCCCCCCTCTTTACAACGCCAGCGGCAGAGACACGAAGTGGCTGGCGCGTAGCGCAGGCCGGCAGGGCTGGTGAGGGAAGCAAGCAGGGGGAAACCCCCTAGTAATTTATAACATTATAACATGTTCTATAACATAATTATAAACACACTCAACAGTGTGTTGGCTGAAAAAGTAATTTTCCTGATTTTTGTCATTAAAAATTACCTAAATGGCTTCAGTAAATGACCAGATATGTCACCTTCTGTGTGATCCTTGTTTGATTAGTTTTCCTGTGGTGTCTAAACTTGCCTCATCAAATCTAAAAGACAAAAGTTAAGCTGATGTAACATTACGTGACTTGCTGTCTGCAGTTGTCGATCTCATCATTGGACCTTGTCATCTTACATGACATTTAGTGACTATGTGCTGACTTTCCAGAAACGCCATGAGCGTGCTGACTGAGGAAGCTGGTGCTGTACGAGGGGATAACAGCTACGCCGAGTTCTGCCACGATCCCAAGTATTTAAGCTTATCCACCTTCACTAACTCTACTTCCTGTACCCTCACCATTCCTCTGACCTCCCTCTCATTCACACACATACAGTATATTCTGTTTTGTTCCTAGTTATCTTCATTAGGTTGGCGCTTAACGCGATTAATGCTATTGTATTTCACTCTCAGTTTTCATTTGTCTGGTTTCTCTCTCTTTATTTACTGATTTTTAGGGTTCACCCAGATTGGCCTGTTTCCCCTCCTCTACGGGGATATTGGAGCAGGCTGTTTTAAGGCTAGAAGCCCTTCCTGACACCATCCTCCTTTAGTGACCTTTCGCAAAGTACAATAGGGACAATAACCTTTTGTGAACATTCTCATTATGCACCCAAACTCCTATATTTTTTGTTTTTAACTAATTAGGGAAGTGATTCCATTTGACAGCATTTGCATTTTTTAAATAAAATTGTGCATCATTTATTCCTAATCTTATAACATTTTGCTTATGCTTTCATCCATTTACTCTCACCCCTCCGAGAACTTTGGAAACACACCCAAGTCACTTACCCCAACAGACATGATATTATTTTTAACTTCATGTGCTCAAATAAGAGATTCATATTTCTAGAAAACCATCTCAAAGTGAGTTTCATTTTTGAGCCACTCTTGAAAGTGTAATGTAATGGATTTTTGATTGTTATCATTATCATTGTATAGCATTGCATTCTCAAATCCATCTCATACAAATGAAGGTCATGGGAGGTCAGAGTCTATCCCAAAATAATTGGGCACATTACTGGGCACACTCACACTGCAGCCAATGTACTGTATAATTGCCAATTCACCTAACCTGCTCATATTTGGGATTGGCAAGAAAAATCAGAGAGCCATGGATCCATGAGCCATTGGTGCTACATACTGTTCCTACTACTTCTACCATTTCCTAATTCTAAATATTGAGGTCAAGCTTCCTTGGATGATGTATATTCTGAGTAGCCTATGGAAGGCCCCAGTCTTATTTTTTGGGTCGCTTTTGAAGGTGTCACATTCTTTTCACTGTGTTTTGGTCTGTGGATCATAACCCTGAGAACTTCTCAATTAATAATCATTAATCAAAAATGTATTCAGATCCAAAGCAGATATCACTAAAAAGGCCCATTTTTCTATGCTCTTCATATTCCAGAGATCTCTATAAGGTTATCGCAGGATATCCCCCGCTGGGCCTGCTGGTTGCCATTGTACCATTACACCACACAGTCACTGTTGGGTCATAGCCGATGAGCATTTCATGACTTTTTAATGGCGTCTAGTGCTTCACAGTGAAGTGTTATTTTGAGAGGCTGGTAAGAGTTGCCTGTTCACTTAAATGATTCATGTACAAAGAAAGCAACACTGGTGATGGAACAGGCAAGAGGTAAAGAAAGCAGACTTTGTTATGAATGATTTGTGTTTTTCAAAGCATTTTGGATTTTTTCTTTAACAATTTGGCATCATCAATTTATATATGGAATTATAACACTAAGTTATGAATAACAAAACACAGCGTTTGAAATCTGTCACCAGTGGGTCTTTTTACCAACTTTGTACACTACATTAGCATTTACTGTGGTAAAGATTACAATTGCATTCTATATTTTTAGGTGCAATTACTATAATATTCATATAATAACAGAATCAGCTTGGGGTGTACAGGGTTATTTACTGACGCTAATAGGAGTTAATGGCCATATTATGTTTTACTCAAAGATTGGTCAATACAGGTACACACCAACCCAATGAATTGTGGCTGGCACTGAAAAGTAGAAAGTCTATAAAATGAGCCTCCAAGCAAAGGTTTAGAATGTTGTCTATATGTTAGATATCCATTATTTCCTATAGAAAGAGCTTAGTGCCAATCACCATCATTTATATCATGCTCAGTTAAACCATTGAGGAGCCACTTAAATTCATTATAAGAATTCAGGAAGGTCAAAGATGGGGAGATTAGCTAGTGGACTGTAAGGATTACATGTTGTTTAATTAATTAAACAGTGATGTAATGATCTGTAATGACCTCAATAATCCAGCCACGGCGTTTAAATTTCATGTTCGGCCACAGTCTATATGGAGTCTGTACACTCTGGCCGTGTCTGTATGGATTTTTCTCTTGGATACTCCCCATAACAAATTCTAAAGACATTCACACTGGAATTACCAGAACCTACGAAAAAACTCGTAGATCCGGCCCACCTTAAATCCCATCACACCTCTTACATTGTTCAATAGAGCTAATTAGAATAAAACTAAAATAAATTTTGACTTATAGACAAGAATATTGCACAAACTCCAAATTGAAATAATGAAAAATATGTTTGAGGTCTTTTCCCAGTGTAACAGAAATGACAAATTGTTGGTAAGGTGTATTCTGGTTCAAATGCTACTGATCATAATGAGAAATTATAGGCTAGGAAGTGGATGCATAAAAGGATGTTTATTTATTTATTTGTTTGTTTGCTGTCAGTTGCTATATTATCATTTGTAATTATATGCTGTGAAGCCAACCTGGACACAGACAGGCAGGAGACACTACACACATTTATTTACAATCTAAAGTGCCAAAATACCAGTCAACACAACACCATTCAGTCCCTTCTTGCCACCAGTCCTTCTCCATCCACATCCAGCTCCAGAATGGTGGGGAATGACCCTCTTTTTATAGGGCACCCAGAAGGACTCCAGGGGCCCAACAAGCTTCTTCCGGCCACACTTCCGGGTGTGACTGAACTTTGGCCAAATAAGGCCCTAGAAAGGTCCATGCGCCCCCTGGCAGTGGTCACAACTCCCATGCTTATGACCTGTGGCCCTGCTGGAAACCAAGAGGACTTCCCTCTATCGGCCCAGGGCAGAGTCCTGAAAATACTCTCTCCCCCGGTCCTTCCACACTCTGGGTGTCCCGGATGGGTAAGTTTCCTGCCATCCATCACAATGCATTTTTCAAGTAAAAGCATTAATATTTATCTGGCCTGTCCTAGCAGTCCTGGGTCCTATCCTGGGTCAGCAACGCCATAATGTCATTATGATATGAAAATATGAAAAGGAAGTGGCTTTGATTCAAAGTGATCATAATGAGGCATGCACAGCACGGAGGTATTTAAACTTTTGGATTTAAAAAAGCTAAACTTATTTAACTTGACTTAAGGATGAGATTGAACACAGATGGTCCAGGCAATTGAGATGGGCCTGGTCAGCCATTAGATCTTTCACTAGTGGTGGCTGAAGTGGCTCCCCACTTTTTGATTCAGGAATTTGTTTTAATGAGCAAGTGCAATACTTGAAACGGAAAGTTTCACATAATGCAGAGAGCCTTTTTGGTCAAAGTGATATAGAAAATAATTCAGTAAATTAAAATATACACTATACTGTATATAAAGGTTGAGCCTGACAATGTTAGTGGGATGCTTCTGAAATTTTGTGCAGAACAGTTTAGTTCCATGTTTTATGTTATATTCAGGTTGACATTAGAACAACAGACGGTCCAAAAGCACAGTCTGTGGACACAGATTATAATAATCTGTAATTGAGATTGGTATAGATGCATTCTCAAAGAAACCTTTGTGCTTGACACATCTCTTTGGGACAGTCTCAAATAAGAAGCGTACCTAAAGAATGCAACTTATCAGTAGTGTTTATGTAGCATTCTCATAATGGGCTTTAGTACTAGGGTGTTGTACCATGTTAGCCATTATGAATGTAGAGAAAAGCCAAGCAAAATGACACCTTTTATTGGCTAACTAAAAAGATTACAATATGCAAGCTTTCGAGGCAACTCAGGCCCCTTCTTCAGGCATATCGTAATACAGAAACTGGCGTTCCCTGTGTTTTTATACACACTGGGACAAATAACATTGGAAAACCTTCAAGTGAGACATCTTAGATGTAAAAAATTAATAGTTTCTGTATTACATCTTGCCTGAAGAAGTGGCCTGAGTTGCCTCGAAAGCTTGCATATTGTAATCTTTTTAGTTAGCCAATAAAAGGTGTCATTTTGCTTGGCTTTTCTCTACATTCATAATGGGCTTCAGAGCATTGGGGGATGATGTGGTCAAGGCAAGTCTGGAAAGTTAAAAATTTATAACACTGGTATTTTCTGTTTTGGTGGGCAGAACTTCTACTTCATTGAATTTACTTTTTCCCCTTATAAACAATAAAATAAAAGTCTGATTTATTAAGAACTACTGTATCAATGCCTACCTGTCAAAAATGGGTAATAGAATAAATCTAAAAATCACACCTGCACCTCTGCTCAGTATCTTCATGCATCTCGTTCTCTCTTGCCTGGCACATCATCTCTCAATCATGTCAGCTCTGACTTGCCATCTATCCACTTTTTCATCATCGCCAATAGTAGATGGGTCCCCTCTTGTCTTTCAAGGCAACTCAGGTTGTGCCTTCTTACTGTTTAGTGAAACACTGTCGCTCAGTACGTTACTCACTTTGTTGTCATTGAAATGCTCCGCTTGTCACAATCAGGAATTGAACTTTGCACCTCTAAAGTACTTTGTCATCATCCCTGCCATTAAGCTACCACAGCCATACTGACCAATGAGATTGTTTGGAGGGACCAGACACATGCACTTACATTTTATTATATATTATACTAGGGGGCTTTGCCCCCTGCTTGCTTTGCTCGCCAACCATCCCGAAGGCCTGTGATATGCGCCAGCCACTTTATGTCTCTGCCACCCACATATGTGGATTTCACCAATTCGACCAATATATTTGATCTCTTTTCACTGTTCCATTATTTCACCGAGTGATATTTTCCATTTGTTTGTGCTAATGCGATCGTTACAATAATTTTTTTGAGACTTTTAAATTTTAGTACTTTTATTATCTTTAACCTGCTCTGCATGTGTATCGCGCCAATGTTTTTTAATTCTTTACGACATTCTACTTTGTCATCTACTCTTTGTCTTTTATTTCCGGCCCCAGGCATGGTTAAATCTCTTGGCACAAAGTCTCGTTTTGTGGGACGTGAAAGTATCTCTCTGAAAAAGTCACGTCTTCTCCCAGGCTAAAAAGTCTCGTCTTGTCCCTTGATTTTTTTATTATAATATAGACACATATTTTATTTTATTACATAAGAGATAGACAGATAATGCATACAACAGAAGTAAAGTCCACTTCTTTAGTGTTACATTCATACCAGGCCAAGTGATATTTTAAAATATTATTTGAGAGAAATTCTAAATTATGTCTGATCAAGGATGAAGAAAATTGCTAATCATAAATTGGCAAAGTGAACAAAATGAAATATGTCTTTGACAGCTAGTCAACCACTGTGGTACATAACATATGCTAATACCCAATTATTATTCTGATTAATGAAACTTTTCTTCACAGTGCCTTGGCCTTCCACCGTGGAGAGAACATGTTGTTTAGCAGATGCAATTCACTTTTGCTTAATGCAAAACAGAGATTTTGCCATCAGAATAAAAATGCAAATTAATAAATTGGATTTTTTTTTTCCTTACATTTAAGAAAGGAGCCATGAGTAATAATCACTGATAGAATCTGCAAAAAAATGTCATTATTTTTGCATTAACCAGTGGGCACCCATTGCAAACCACTAAGTTTCAACAATATGTCAAATGGCAAAAAATGAAGGTCAGCAATTCTAGGCAGGCAATATGGCATGGTGGTTAAGACATTTGGACTTCACGCCCTGAGGTTGTAGGTTCAGATCCCAATAATGACACTGACCATGAGCAAGTCACTTCACATGCCTGTGCTCTGACTGGAAAAACAAAGGAAATGTAACCAATTGTATCTTAAATGTAAGCCACCTTGGATAAAGGTGCAACCCAAACAATAATGGTTGGCTGGTTGGGTGAATGCACTGACAAAATGTATTGCCGCATCCCAATAATAGGCTGTGATTAATACCAAAAGGTGGGTGTAAAGCCCCAAAAGAGTAAAGTGACAGGTTTGTGAAAGTTTTGGTACTGCCATGCATCCAAGGTCATGGAAACGCGTGATCTAACTGGGCCAAAGGCTGATTGTGTGTGGCAAGTAGTGTTGATCGGTAAAATTCACCAAAGCATTTTTTTTGAGTGAGTATGCTACATTCGGCAGTGACTTTGTTTGCTGAATATTTTCCTATAAAATTTGCCCTGAGCTGGGCACAAGGCAAACATTTTTTTTCACTGCACCCCATCCCATGATGCCTTGTGTGGCTAGCGTGACATCATAGAGCTGTAGCAGCCATGTGTAGAACGTTCATGTCTGAATACTGATAGATCATTGTGGTCAATACGCCTGCGAAATAACACAGTAATTAATTAATTTATTTATCTGTGTGATGGGAATAATCTCTGTAACAACAAAGTAACACATATCTATTTTTTTAAAGTAACAAAGGTATTTTTACTTCAAAAAATTGTATTTTATTTATTAAAAGATTTTATTGCTTTAAATCTCACTACATAACACATGCTACTCTTAATGCTTTACGCCCATCACTGGTTGGAATTTATAGTTTTGACCCCCTAGTATTCTATTTTGTACATTTTTTTTATTATTAAACTTGTTTTTCTCCCACTTGTTATTTTTCTTTTTACAATGGTGACATCATAGCATCGCCGATTTTTCTGTAGGTTGTCCACAAACAACGCCTGCCAAACATGTGACCACTACAAATGACATCATCATGCAGCATCTTTAAAACAGACTGGTGCTGTCCTCAGATTCAGCTGACAGATACAAATTTAATTCATAAAAGTTGGTACTCCAGGCTGTCTACAAATGTTTAGTGAGCCTCTTTAACTAGATAGTCAATATAAAACTTTACTTAAGTTTTTTTTTCTACATACAATTTTTGTTCAATCAGGATTTCAGAGGCATTGCGGGACTTGGGATTTGTCTGTTGAAATTAGGTCAGTCTCGCTCAAATCAGGACGTCTGGCACCCCTGGTTACTTTGCACAGATAACCGAAAGCGCATGACACATGACATCACTGTCACAACAGTATGAAGGTCGGTGTGGTGCACTTTCTGGTTATCTGAGATTGTGGATAGAAACTCAAAAACATACGGTATATGTGTTTGGTAAAAAAAGTATATATGCTTTAAAATTTTGACTAGGATTTAGGTTTTTATTTTTGGGCTTGATGCCAGATAGATCAAAATTCCAAAATATACAAAAGGCAAAATAGAAATAGACCCTGACTACAGAATGCATTACAGTAAACCAACAGGAGCTGTGAAAGACCCTCCAGATTTATAAGGTAGAGGGCAGCTCCTGGCAGTGATTGGAGGTGACCACGCCTCTTGGGGGACCACCTACAAAACACATGGAACATAACAAAGGCAGCTTATATACATAGAAATAAAGAAAAATAAAGAATGATGCACAGAAATAAAAGAATAAAAAATTAACAAAAGAAACATTAGGTGTCCGCAGTGATGCGGGCTCTGCATCGGTCTGTCGTGGTGAAAAAGGAGTTGAGCCGTAAGGCAAAGCTCTCAATTTACCAGTCGATCTACGTTCCTACCCTTACCAATGGTCATGAGCTATGGGTAGTGACCGAAAGAACGAGATCGCGAATACAAGCGGCTGAAATGAGTTTCCTCCGCAGGGTGTCTGGGCCTTCCCTTAAAGATAGGGTGAGAAGCTCAGTCATCCGGGAGGGGCTCAGAGTAGAGCCGCTGCTCCTCAGAATCGAGAGGAGTCAGATGAGGTGGCTCGGGCTTCTGATCAGGATGCCTCCTGGACGTCTCCCTGGTGAGGTGTTCCGGGTACGTCCAAGTGGGAGGAGGCCCCGGGGAAGACCCAGGACACGCTGGAGGGACTATGTCCCCCGTCTGGCCTGGGAATGCCTCGGGATTCCCCCGGAAGAGCTAGAAGAAGTGGCTGGGGAGTGGGAAGTCTGGGCATCTCCGCTCAAGCTGCTGCCCCCACGACCCGACCTCAGATAAGCAGAAGAGGATGGATGGATGGAAAAGACACATTAAACATGAATGTGAACCCAAGCCAGTGGAGGAATTCTGGCTGAGACATGACATAAATGCTGCTAACAAGGCTGTTAAAATGATTTTGTTAAGATTCCACCCCTAACTTCAATTTTTCACTTTGTGGATTGTTATTTTCTTATTTTTCTGTAAATTGTTTTGTTATTTTAGTTAATGACAATGTTTTTTTGTGTTGAATTGATTCCCATTAGCTTTCTCCTCTCTCCTTTTTTCTAATTATTCTGTTGATGTTTTACTGTGTTAATCTAGTTTGCGATTGTTCTGTTCCTCTTTATGTTGAGCTCATGGTGGTTGGGGAGGAGAAGTTTATTTGGATCCTCCAGCACTGCAGGAGAACAGCTAACAGGTCTGCTACCTAAGAGCTTATTTAGGGGCTTAGCAGGCCACAGGCAGACCACTGGGGCACTAAGTGAGATCATCACTGCTTCTTATCTTGCCTTTTGAGAGTTTTTGATTTTCTATGATTTTTATTTTCTTATTTACCATTAAATATTTTTGTCTTTGTGCATTTTAGATTGAAAGTCTTTTGGATATTTTATAAGTTTGGTTTAGTCTTAAAAATGTTTGGCTTTCAATAACGTTTGTATTTTTTGGACTCCTTAATAACTTTCCTCTTTGTACATTTTTAATATTTTAGGCTTTTAAAAATAATTTTGTAACTTTGTCTTTTCTTCGTTGCATATTCTTTACACCTATGTACTGGCAGGTGGTCCATTATTTAGATCAGGGGTCTTCAATCCCAGTCCTGGAGGGCAGCAGTGGCTGCAGGTTTTTGTTCTAACCCGGTTGCTTAATTAGAAAGCAATTTTTGCCAATAATTTAATTTCATTGCTTGTTAGTGCTTTAACTCTGGTGGCTCTGAGGCTAGGGATCTGCACTGGCAATCGGAAGGTTACCGATACGAATCCCATAAATGCCAAATGGGACTCTGCTCTGTTGGGCCCTTGAGCGAGGCCCTTAACCTCCAATTGCTGAGTGCTTTTAGTAGTGAGAAAAGCGGCATATAAATGCAAAGAATTATTATTATGTCCAGGAATTCTCATATCCTAGATTTTCTTCCCCTTTCTAAGGATATCATCCAAATGATTGGAAGACTAAAATGGAGGAGTAATTCTCAGTCCTTCACTTTTTTCTCTTCACTTTCCTTCAAAGTATTTAATTAAAGCCAATAGTGCATGATAAATACACATGGGTGTAAATGGTTAACAAGCTAAATGGAGAAATGCTGCTCTCTTTTGTCATTTGCATGTTATTGCTAATTAAGAGCAATTAAAAACCAACAATACAGCTGTTTAAGACTAAAATAAGCAATAAGGTTCAAAAGCTTAACGAGCGAGACAACTCAAGTGAAGCAAAAGTGTTACTTGAGGAATAAGTGCTTCTTATTAAGTAACTGGGTTTGGCAAAAACCAGCAGCCACTGCGGCCCTCCAGGACCGTGATTGAGGACTCCGGATTTAGATGGGGTAATCAAACACAATTCACGAGTCTAAAGCCAAAAGGACAAAAATATTAACCATCGGAACTGAAGATGTAAACCAAAAACAAGCAAAATGTTCTAACACACCAATCAGATTTTTTTGACTTATCCAGAAATTATGTCAACAGTAAGTAAACGACATCGCACATTGGTAGGTACAACACAGACATGACTGTCTAAAAAACCACGCAAATTGGCAACCAAGAGTAAGCTCCATACAAAATGGTATTGCAAAACCTAAACAATATGATGTTAAAAGTTTATAGTTACAAACTGGTAGGAAATAGTAAAAAAAACTGCATGTTGAAATATTCCAAAACAATAACATTCCTGACCTAGTCTCTTTATGAAATCTGTAATTATTGCTTATTTCATAGTTGTTTAAAAATACATTAAATTAAAGTAAATTGGGATCCTTGGTTTCTCTTTCCAGTTCCTTCTTTGTATGTACAAAATGATAACAAGATTAAGAGTATGGTCATTTTTATTACTCAGGATGAAAACTAGCATTAATTTTTTTGTTGAAGTATCTTAATCATATTGCAAATGCCAATGACTCTCTATTGGACTAAACAAGTCTGAAAGAATGACTATTATAACTATGCTGAATGAAGATGGAGACTGTACAGTAATCACTCGCTATATCGTGCTTTGACTTTCGCGGCTTCACTCTATCACAGAATTTTCGCTGATTCACGGGTTTATGCGGACAATGGGTCTTTTTATTTCTGGTACATGCTTCCTCGGTTGGTCCCAGTTGATTTCTTACAAGGGACGCTATTGGCAGATGGCTGAGAAGCTACCCAATCAGAGCACACGGTTAAGTTCCTGGGTGCTGATTGGCTCAGTGACGGAGCGCAGAATTCAAATCCGCTTTGTGTTAACCAGGAAATCTCGTCTCGCTCATTCAGCATCAACATGTTTCGCTGTGTAAAGAGTTAACTTGTGCGCTCTTTTGTGTTTATCTTTGTGCATAGTCAAGCCCTTAGTTATGGCTCCAAAATGATCTGCTTCTGCTACTGCGTCAAGGGCCGTGATTGCCTAAAAGGTAAAAGTTTTGGATATGTTGAAGGAAGGGAACAGCTACGCTGCTGTAGGATGCCATTACGGCATCAATGAGTCCACGGTTCGTTATATTAAAAAGGAGGAAAAGAATATAAGCTCTACGGCCACAGTGTCCTTTAACCAGGGTGTGAAACGAGTTGTAAGTGGAAGTAATAAGAAGGTAGTCCGGATGGAATCTGCTTTAGGGATTTGGATTGAAGACTACTGGAAGAAGAACATCTTCTTGGAGCTGTAACGCTCTGCTTTGTTAAAATTAAACTCATTGTTATTGGACAAGTCATCGTGACATTGTTGGTGAGTACCCATAACTAATTTTCTACGTACTTAGTACATGTACGTATGTTTAGTGTAACTGTACATACATTTTACTATATACAATTTTTCTTGCACTGTACATATTTATTGCTGGTGGCCTGTCTATCATAATGGCTGTAACATATGTAAAATAACATTTAGGCTTTACTGTATATAAACTGTGTGTTTACATACATAATTTCAACGAATCTTACCTAATATCTAAGAGAATATAAAAGGTTTATGCTGTATAACTGTGCAGGAAATTTTTATAAGAGTGTGGGAGAGTTTATAAGGGTTTTTACATATGGTTTATACTTCGCGGATTTTCACCTTTCGCAGGGGGTTCTGGAACGCAACCCCCGCGATCAAGGAGGGATCACTGTAGTTCATTGCTACCATCTGGAATTTATTGGCACAACAGTAAATGAATTTATATATGGAGAGACAAAAGGATTCCCAAAAGACCCCTGCATTGTTGTTGTCCACTAGTGCTGATCGACAAAGTTCGCCAGAGCTTTTTTCACAGTAAATTTGCTGGTTTGTGTTTTTCCCTAACAATTTGCAGTGTGGCAGGCTTAGATGAATTTTTGATAGGCGAGTCTGCAGTGATGCTTTACAAGGCCAGCATGACATAATCAAACTATAGCAGCCATGTTCATGGGGATGTCACTACCTGATCTTCGCTACCTGCCCACTTTGCGTCACATATGCATAGAACTTTCACGCATTGGCCACTGTAAGCCTACCCCAACTTAACACTTTAGAGCGCTGCCTGATCTGCTTCATACAAACATGAATAATTTATTGCGTGTACATGCATGTGTGATGTCAATATCTGATCAGTACTCCTGATAGATTTATAACCTTCATGCACTAAAAAATAAAAATAAAAATGAAAAACGTACAGTGAATGAAAACAGTATTTTCATTTAAGGGGTACATTAGCGTACCATAATGAGGAGGATGAGGAGGAGGAAGTTGGGAGCATGCGCTGATAGCACGTTGCCGCACCCACCACATGACGAATCACCTGGATTGGGACCCGAGTGCAGCGGGTGACACATCAGCACCTCACTGGAACAGTGTGAAGTTTTTTAGGGTGGCTAACATTACTTACATAATGAGAATTTTATGAAAATACTTTATTGTTCTGCATAGATCCACTGTACATTTTGTCTTCATTGCTAGATTAAACATGTTATGATCCTCGTCATGTAGTGCAGATTAAGGTGGTAGCAGGGACAGCCCCCGACGATTAGTATATAATTCTGATCCCCTGCATCACATAACTATTGGAGTTAGTTAGTCATAGTAATTAGGTGCTCAGGAGACAAAGACAGGGATAAAGGTCTTGGAGTATAATTTTATCTCAAGGAGGCACGGTGGTGCAGTGGTCAGAACTGCTGCCTCACAGCTCAGGTCACATTTCTGGCCACAATAATCAGTGCAGCATAGTTGGCAGGTACTTCCTTAGTCTTTAGGGCCACTTAAAAAACCACCGCACAATTATAATAACTCAAAATGATTTCAGTTTCAGTTTCTTCATTAACATCAATGCATTTTGTGGGGTTCCCTGAAATTTCCACATTTTCACCGTACTCGAGGCAAGGTGAATTCAACAGGGTTCAGCCTGCAGCATAGATATGCCATGTTTGTCTAATACTAATGAAAATTGTTAAAACTAAAAATGTATTTTTCTTTAATGGCCACCATGGCTTGACTCTAATGGGAACTGAACTCAGGCTCCTGTATTCTTAAGAAGAACGTGTTTAGCCTCGCAGCTAACATCACTGTTTTTGGCAGCAAACAGTCAGAACATGGTAAATACTGTTAAAACATAAAGGTGAATAACTACGGGAAGGGTTTAATGTGTATAAGGTATAATGGGTGTGGTAGAGTATGGATCACACAAATCAAAATTGTGCAATAACTCAAGAGAAGGTAATTAAAATGCTACCCAGTGATCGCAAAATCGAAAAAATCAGTTCTGCATAGACGTATACACCACAGTTGCATGTCATTCAAATTTCTCAATTTATTAATGAGTTATTACCTATTCGAGAGCCAACACTCAATTCTTAACAAGGTCAAAAATTTAGCCTGGCTGTCAGTCTTCATTTCAGTTCATGCCACCTAATAGGGCTGTTCAGTGAAATAATTATATCAAACCAAGTAACAGAAAGTTGTTGAAAGGACAATTCCAATAACGGTGTTCGGCAGCGTACCAAAGATGCATTATTGACATTGTATCAAAATACCTAAAAACAAAAGTTCAGATAGAAATATTCTGAAAACAACGATTCAGTACCCCAGGTACTCTCCAACTCTGCACGTGGTCTTTATGTTGGAAATCATTTTCATTGTCATTGCTTACAACAAGTTTGAACTCCACATCAGATGCAGCTTACTTGCAAAGCAGCCTCCTCCTCCTCTATTCTCATGCAGCGTATGGATGTCACATTCAGCGGAGGCAAACAAATGTGGTTTTGATGATAAATAAAGGCTGGATACAAATGAAATTTCTGTCTGCTTGCAGACCTCCAGTGTGTACAGATGACAAATGTTTGAGCTTGTGCCTGTTTATATTGAATAAGGCAGATGTCAGGACGCTTATTTGTTCCGTTTTCTGAATTATGCCCTGTGTGCTGCCAGTTAAGTAAGTGACTGCACTGTGAAATGTGTCCTAAAATGACAATACTACAAAAAATATAAAGCAAATCCAGTTGTGAAATACAGTGATAAAGAGTGTAGATCCAGGGGCTCTTCCATATCAACTCTCACGCCCCATGGAATCAATTTACCCCTTCTGCTCATTTTGCAGTAGCCTTAGACCAGCTTTCATCTGGAATTAGTGTTACCATACCTAAATCACGGCAATCACAGACAATGTTTCACATAAAAAAAGAAAAATTACACAGCAGGGAAATAAGAGGTAGAAGGGAAATCTTGTCAGACATGTTAAGCATAAAGAAAAACAAGGATATTGCTTCAAACATTTTAGAAAGAACAAGTATTTACAGTAAGTAGGTGTGCTTATTTCTCTGCTGCTACAGTGGAACTCTTTAAATTGCAGTGATAAGATTTTTTCTTTTGTGCTCCCCATAAAACGTAGTGTGAGGTGGTTGCCTTATTAGAATGATTTAATGGGTGGCACTGCTAACTAACAGCCCAGTGAGATGGCATTAGAATTCCAGTCTGGTCACTGTCTGTTTAGAGTTTACAAGGTACCCCCATGTCAGTATGGAATTTCCTCTGGGTACTCCATGTCCCTTCCTCAAGACCAAATGAGTCACAATGGACTGAGAAAGTATTCAGACCCCTTCACTTTTCTCACTTTTTGTTGTGTTGCACCCTTGTGATAAAATCATTTAGTTTTTTTTTTCCATACATCAAGCAATACTTTGCAAAAATTCCTAAAATTCTGCTTTTGCTAACTTACTAAAAATAAAAAACTGAGATATCCCATTGACACAAGTATTCAAACCCTTTACTCAGTACTTAATTGAAGGATCTTTGCCAGCAATTACAGTTTGGAGTCATCATGGGTCTGACGTGTTCAGCTTTTTCTAATCCCTGTCTAGTCTCCCAGTCCCTACCGCCGAAAAACAACTTCACAGCTTGATGCTGTCACCATCAGGCTTCACCGGTGGAATGATATTGCAAAGTTGATGAACGGTGACTAAATTTCCTCAAGACATGAAGCTTTTTGCCCAAGTTGAGCTCTATCAAGGCGGGGGATGGGACAGCAGGTTGTTTGCTGCTTGTGCTGATCGACAAATTTACAAAACAAAAGACGCTGATAGAGAGGTGGTGAAGGGAATTAAGGTGGCCTGAGGTTTTTCATAGGCTTCAGGGATTCTAGCGTTAAGAATTACGAAGGTAACTGTTTTCTTGGTACCCTACAAAGCTAAAGGAACGTTTTTGTAGACTTCCACAGATCTGTACCTCAACAAAACCCTGTCTCTAAGCTCTGGCAGACAATTCCTTTGACCTCAAGACTTTGTTTTTGCTCTGATTCACATTGTCAGCTGTGAAACATCCTATAGGCAGGTGTGTGTCTTTTCATAATCAGTTCAATGACTTGAATTGACCACAGAAGGATTCCAAACTAGGTGTAGAAATATTTCATTGAAAATAAACAGAATTGGATGCACCTGAGCCAGATTTCAAGTGTCATAGGAAAGGATCTGAAGGTATTTCTGTTTTTTTATTATTTTTAATAAATTTTCTAAAATCCAGTTTTCACTTTGTCATTCTGGGCTATTGAGTGTTGCTTGATGGTTGTATTAAAACATTTTGCTTCAGTTTGGCATTCTGTGGAAGGTCACACACAATACTGGGTTTTAAAAACAAAAGAAAATTTTGTTACTTTGATTATTTGTGCTTATCCATCCATCCATCCATTATCCAACCTGCTATATCCTAACTACAGGGTCACGGGGGTCTGCTGGAGCCAATACCAGCCAAGACAGGGCACAAGGCAGGAAACAAACTCCAGGCAGGGCACCAGCCCACCGCAGTTTTTGTGCATATTCTAAGCTTATCTTTAATAATTAAATAAATGCCTGTTACTCTGATATCTAGCTTTAAAAATAATTTTCTTGAGTGGCCTAAGACAATACTATATAATCATGAACATCTTTTTTCAGCCCATTTTAATCCAGTTGAGGGGCAGAGCCTATCCCAAAAACATCAGGTACAAAGCAGGTACCACACTTGGACTGGGCACTAGTGAATTACAGGGACCACTTACACAGTCAGGTGGGACCCTAAAGCACATACAGATATCAGAGGAAGCACAAAAGCCACACAGAAATCAGCCCAACAAAGAAGTTGAACACAGGACACTGAAGCTTTGAGACAGCCGTGCAAAATACTACACCACTTGATTTGAAATTCATTTGACCTTATTAATATGCCCATAAAAGTTGAAGTAATACTTAAATATATG
Organism: Polypterus senegalus; assembly: GCF_016835505.1. Taxonomy (NCBI): domain Eukaryota; kingdom Metazoa; phylum Chordata; class Cladistia; order Polypteriformes; family Polypteridae; genus Polypterus; species Polypterus senegalus. The sequence goes on from NC_053158.1 coordinate 33,580,245, forward strand.
CATTGACATGCATTTTTATATTTTATGGGTATTTGTTGTGAATTTGGATGGACTGGCATCCGGTCATGCCTTTCCTTGTGTTCAATGCTGCTGGCATAGGCGCTGGCACCCTGTGACCCCGTACTGGAAAAAGCAAATTTGGAGAATGGATAGGTGAATGGTTAAATACACAGCTTAGATTTCAAAGCACACCCTTAAATGCTATAAGAATTCAAAGTAGAAATTTGTATTGCTGTATCTTTGCAATTAATCAGCTACTGCGTGAATATCATTGTTCTGTGCTCCATGGCGCTGCTCTTGTGAAGCACGTCACTAGAATAACAACTGAATGAATAATTGAAAAGCATGGAAGCATGGTATCAGCAGGACCTTGCGGTTATTTAACTTGTTGAAAGTGTTTCATGCAAATGGAATCATTGAGTAACATAGCAGGGAAAGGATTGGCGGAATACTATCAGGGCTGCTAGGAGACTTTGTCCTATGGTGACACATTTTGATACAGTAGCACTTCACAAGTGGCAGCTTAAATGCCTAATAATCAGTTTATGCTGATCATTAAAGCTCTAAATTTAAGATTTTCCTTTTACAATTTGATACATTCATAAGTGATATTATAAATTTAAGTTGTATCTTTCATATATTTAAACATACTAGAAATAGCAATGTTTCACTATTTTTCAAACTTTCCCACTTTAGCTCCAATAATTGTGCCCATCAATCAACTTTATAAACCTGTTAATTCCATATAGGAAACATTGTAGGAAAAGAGATTGAATTTTAACATGCCCACCCTGAGAACGTCATAATAATGTGGGAAAGGAGGAAAGATTTAACGTGGTTAATCTACTATCTGTCGTGGCTTCAGCAAAGTCAGTAATTGATTAAATAATTTGGTAAGGCTCCTGTTTTATTTACCTTACATTCCCCTGACCAGGAGGTGGTCTCCATTAGATTTATATCAAGGTAACTTAAGCACGCTCGTTTTAAGAAACAGAATATAGAAATATGATAACTTTATATATATGTTGACATATAAGATAAGACACAAACAGGCTAGACAGACAAACAAACATATAACACAGACAAGCTGGCTGTTTACTTGCTATTTAAAGTTTATTTTATCTTGACACATAAATAGTTTTACTATACCAAGCCTTTTAAGATGATGTCTGATGTCCTGTGGAGCTGTTGCTCCGGGTTCAAGTGGAGAATATTTCTTATTGGATTAAAGCCACTTCCAGTTGCAAAATCAATGTCTCCTCACAGGCAAGTTCTTTTGTCCGTCAGAGTTGTTATTTTTTAACTTACAGCTCTTTGTTCTAACTTTAATCCATTTCGCACCTTCTGGCTCAAGATGTCTGCAGAGATTGTCCTCTACAAAGATGTCAGTTCAACTCTGTTACACACATTTGTTACCAGGTGAAGTGCAGGCAATGTAAGTTGGGGGTTCGGTGCAACTGAATTTCTGTTAAATCTGCTGCCTTACAGACCTTTTGTTATATTAAAGCTTAGCAGAATGGACAATGCCCACTTTGCCCTACAGTATCAGGTACAAGTCAGGAAAAAATTCTGGGTGTGAAACTAGTTGCTTAAACAGCTTGGGTTTGAGATATCGGATTAAACTGGAGTACATGAAAACAAAAATAATGTGGACACAGGAAAATCTCGCATACTCCACACAGATGATGACCCGGATGAGATATGACCCCAAGACTACTACTGGGTGTATGCCAACCAAGAGATAAATAATTGTGCTTATTCTGTTCTACATGGTGCTGCACTGTTAGGATCCTGCATGTAAAAATTCACTTTCCCCAGTTGTATTACTACTTTTTAACACTTATCTTTTCAAACTACAGTATTTTTGTATAAATTCTTTGCACATATGTTATAACATAATACAAGACTTTAAGCTTTCTGTTGAAACAAGCTGCACTGTCATTTTAGTTAAGACCAACAGTTGGGGAGTTGTGTTCAGTTCTGTCAGCCCCCAGTGCACGTAATGAATGGCTGGATTTTAAAAGTGTGGATCACTGAGTCTAACCTATGGGCTTTCAAACTCCCCAGATGGCCAGTAAATAGCCTCCTGCTGAACAGATTGAACCCATCTATTTCACTAAAAAAAGCTTCTAATTGTCTGGTACAATAAGCTATTCAAAGTGTTTTTAACAAGATCTATTAGAACTGACTGTGGACTCGAATTCTACCCAGAATGTAATATTGTCTTTCACCCATTTTTTATATAAATGGTTTTTCGCTCTCTATAACCATGTCCAGGATGAAACGATTTTGAATAATATACAGCTTTGATTTACTTTATAGAATGCTTTCCTCGCTGCAGAAATAGACAGGACATACAGCAGCTATCACTTGCACAAATTAACACAAATAACCATCTATAAACTTATCATTTAACAAGTCAAAGGAAATCAATATGAATAAAAGCAAAACAGGATAAAAACACAGTTTAATAAAAACTAAGTAGCTGGGATAGACTTCAATTCCCCTGCAATCTAGAATACCATTCAGTTGGTCCAAAAATGATAGGAGGTTTGAATGCAGTATTTATGTGTACTCTCCAAGTAGCTCAGAATAAACTCTATTGCTGAATTAAATGTTAAAAACAGTAAACAAAATCATGCCAATGTGTAGCAGCAGAGTATGTGGCATTGTTGTTATCTGCTAGAATGGTTTCAACAACAACATTTATTTATATAGCACATTTTCATACAAATAATGTAGCTCAAAGTGCTTTACATGATGAAGAAAGAGAAAAAAGACATAGTAAGAACTAAAATAAGACAACATTACTTAGCATAGAATAAAAGTAAGGTCCGATGGCCAGGGAGGACAGAAAAAACAAAAAAAAAAAACTCCAGACGGCTGGAGAAAAAATAAAATCTGCAGGGTTTCCAGGCCATGAGACCTCCCAGCCCCCTCTAAGCATTCTACCTAACATAAATGATCAGTCCTCATTGTATTCAGGGTTCTCACGAAAGGACTTTATGATGATGGTTTCATTACTTTATATCCTAACACCAAGCTCCATTAGGCTCTCCACCATTTAAATTTGCATTTCTCAGTGAATGGTGCCCCATGGCTGATACCACAGTAACTGAGAAACAGCAATGGGACGGTTCATTCCTGACCTGGGATCAAAGCCATTCATTGCTCTCACAACCTGACAGCAGAGCAAGGGCCTCATTTATAAAGCTTAGACTGTATGAGCACTGTGTGTGCAAATATGCATACTCCTAAAACAGGAAAATGAGTATGCTAGCTCTAATAAATCATTTTTATTTTTTTCATATGCAATTTTAGCTTTATAAAACACAATCATCTTGTAAATGTCTCTTGAACCCTGCAAGGTTGCCACTCTGAAACAATCATGGACCATGCTATTCAACTTCAAACATATGCAATCGTGATGCTGCAGAACTTCATGGATTGATAGAACAGCAAGCATCACATCAAACACATCCAGCCATCATACAGTAAATGGATCATAGGTTGATCCATGCCATCAAGCCGTCACTTTTGTCAGTCTCATCTTGGCATCACAGATGACTTCTGTGTTAATGGAATGTCACTGTTTACAAGTACATTTGGCTGACTCCTCTATCCAAGGCAATTTACAATATTTATGATACAATTGGCTACATTTCTTTTGGTTTTTCAATTGGAGAACAGGTAGGTCAAGTGACTTGCTCATTGTCACACAGTGTCAGTTGGGAGATTTGAACCCACAACCTCAGGGTTTGAAGTCCAAAGCCTTAACCACTACACCACACTTTCTTTTTACGGTTAACATAAGCAGCTACATTCTCACTAGGTGCCCTTATTGTAATACGAGTGCAGTCAATTGCACCTCTGCTGAAAATTGTGTTGTTATGTTGACCTGTACACTCATACCATAAGGAAATTTAATATAACACCTCATCAGTCAGACTAAGGCTTCCAGCACAGCGAGCAAGATGGATATGAAGCCTGGCCGAGATATTTCTGACCTGTCAGCCAGTTAACTCTGGCAAGTGCCTATTGCCAGAAATCCATCTGTTCTTAAAAGCCACATTTGAACAGGTATAGCCAGAATACGGGCACTCTATCTTTCTAATGCCACTCCCAATTCACACATCGTTACAAGAGAATGGCTCTTCGAAACCTAAATCGGCTTTTGTACCAGTCGTCATCATGGGTAAACAAATATCCTGTCAGAGCCTAAAACCATGTTCCTTTTGAATATAACCATTTGCATAGTATTTAATAATACAATAATAATACATTTTATTTATATAGCACCTTTACCATGCTCAAGGCACTTTTTAAGTAGTCTTTAAGTGGCGCCAAAAAAGCCACAATGTGTCAAACCATTAGGGTATGAATAGGCAGTAGGGCACGATGTTTACAGCTTTCCATACACAGGGAGTGACTCACGCATGTGATTTTACTTAATGCAATTTTTGTTTGTATTGATTTCTAATACTGAGAAGTCACTACAGGTAGCCAATATAAGCTGAGGAAAACCCAAGTAAGCTCTTCAGTGCAGATATGCAGCATTGGTCCTCTTCTATTACAACCACCTTTGAGTCAATACATCATATTCATCACTTCTGAGGTTTAATATACTTGCCACGTCAACACACATTACAATAATGGCTCATTGATATGAACTATTAGACGATAGATAGATAGATAGATAGATAGATAGATAGATAGATAGATAGATAGATAGATAGATAGATAGATAGATAGATAGATAGATAGGCTGCATTTCCCTACTTTATCAAAAGCATCATTTCTCACCTTCTACAAAATGTTGTGTAGAAATGGATCAGAGTTGCAGTAAATATATATATATATATATATAAGTTCTCCTGATTAAGTTCCATTCATCCATCATCCAGCCCACTATATTGTAACTACAGGGTCACAGGGGTCTGCTAGAGCCAATCCCAGCCAACACTGGCCGCAAGGCGGGAAACAAACCCTGGGCAGGGCACCAGCCCACCACAGCTGATTAAGTTTTGCTTTACAAATATCATACGTTGCCTTGAAAGATGTGTATGTACATTTAGGGCCATTTTATATGCACATGCAAGTTTTATAAACCTGAATCCAGATGTATAAAAGGCATAACTGACTTTGCTAACCTGTGTTTGCAGCAAACTTTCTGACCAACATATATATCAGTGTCATATATCAAAAGAACCATGTTGTACAGGGCTAGAATTCAAGAACTGAATGATCATCCTGAAAGCGAAGCCATAAAATACCATACCAACCCTTTAAACCTTTCCAAATTATTCCATATTCACACAGAATATTAGTAATATGCAGTGCATTTGACCTCATCCTGAACCCTACCTCCAGCACCACCCCTCATTTGTTATTGCCAGGCAACAGTAATTACTTCTGTCAACACTTTAGCCTGTTTGAACTTTTGAAGAGTATTAAGCAGCTGCTTAGCATTCAGTGGTTTCTTGTCTTGTCTAGTCACTGGATCCACCCAGGCCTGGTCCATTTAGATCTGAAAACTGGTGTGAGCTCCACCCCTTCATGATAATTTGTTTTTGTTATATTAAGCTCTTAAGACAGCTCAGACCTGATGTCCATTATGCCCAGGCAGGCAGAAGGTGAGTACATTAAATGAATTATAAGCAGGGGCCTGAATAGTAAAACGAGGAGAAAAGTTCAAACATTTACTCAAGTGGCTCCAGGTTCAAAAACAAGTCTCCTGGGGCCTCATGTATAAACGGTGCGTACGCACAGAAATGTTGCGTAAGAACTTTTCCACGTTCAAATTGCGATGTATAAAACCTACACTTGGCGTAAAGCCACGCACTTTTCCACGGTACCTCATGCCTTGTCGTACGCAAGTTCTCCGCTCGGTTTTGCAAACTGGCGGCACCCAGCGTCAAAGCAATGGTACTGTTCTTGTGTGATTACTCATTATTTTCATGACGCGGCTTTATAAATACACAGAAACTAACCGCATATTGTTTATTAGTGTAATGCATCTGATTGTAATTAACTCGTAACAATATAATGGTCCAGGGAACAGCCATAGTATTCCAAATACCATAACTGCTTTAGCATTGTTACTCTCACTTCTTCTTCTTCTTCTTCTTTCAGCTCCTCCCGTTAGGAGTTGCCACAGCGGATCATCTTTTTCCATATTGCTCTCACTGCACGACTCGGAGTATTTATATCACTGTATCTGAGTGTGAATCACAGCAGCAGCTGATCAGAAAGAGAATTATCGGTATACGCTTTAAGGACACGCTGTCTCAGCCACTACAAAACGTTTTAAAGCCTTTCCTGTATGGACCTCGCGGTTCAGAAACAGTTTAATCCCAAGAACTTTAAATGCACTCAATCAATTGCTCCTTGTAGAACGGTTTGTACTTATAAGTACAATCATCCCACTGTAAACTTGCACTACAGTTATAATATCTCACAACCTGGGCCACTTTATAAAGCGCGTATTTACATATGATGACGATATCATTTTTAAGGTGAAATGCAGCAAAATATGTTTGTTAAATTATACACATAAAACTTTAACTTCATTTAAATAATCTATATTCTTCACTGGGAGTGTCGTGAAGGATAGAATAATTAAACATGTACTACGAAGATATTTCAATGTTCTTTAAACGTTTTGAAGAATCGGCTAAGCTTACAGATGGCTTAACTTCTATTACAGAGCTGATTGTGTGGCGATCGGTTACTTGGGGAAAGAAAAGCAAGGACTCTTGGGGCGGCCACGCCAATATATATTGAATATAAAACAGAAAGAGAAAATAACAACACAGCTAAAAACACAGCGACAAATTTCGACAAAAGATAAATGCTTGTCATGAGCACGAGGCTCATGAAACACATGTTTAATAATGTGCTTTAGCTCCTATCATCATGAAAATGACATCACGTATACATCTCAGTATTTTAGTTATTCAGAGAGCTGTAATATCACAAATGTAATGGACTCTGTGTCCAGTTGGAGGAAGAGAGCCAGTTTAAGAAGCAAGTAGTGATTCACACATAGATCACATACAGTAGAAAATCAAATACAAAACAAAGCATTTAACGTGCTACTTTAATTACGATGTAATTTTGAGAAACTGGTTAATTAAACGATTTTAAGATGAAGTTTATAATGTTCTACTAAATGACAAAATAAACTACGTGATTAAAGTGGAAAATTCGAGATTAAAGTTGACATTTCGTGCTTTTTCCCCACCGTGTGCCTTTTTTCTCTGTACCCTAATAAACTTTCATATGACACTCAGACAGTGGGCTTACAACTCTTCTTTTCACGGCAACTATGATATGTGACTTCTTTTTTATTTCCGGCACTGTGCGATTTTGTGAACGTGAGCTTTCAAGTTTCTCCAACACGCTATGTCACTCGATCAACTTAATTTTGTTGATTATACCACGGTTTATTTGAACAAATAGTATGTTTTTCCTTTGCCTCCACTTGGTATTCGCTGAAATTCTTATATTTTCCCCGTGCTTTTCCCATTGTCTTTTCACAGAAGGCTGCGCTTAAGGGCGATTTATATTGATTTGCATATTCAAATAGGCGTAATTCTGGGAGGATTTGGGGCGTTACAAAATGCGCGTGCACGAGCGTTAGTATTCACGCTGATCGGGATTTATGTAGCAGAAGAACGTGGAAGTTGGAGTACGCACAGATTCCTGCATCTGGATTTTTCTGTGCGTAAGCACATTTCGGCTTTTGTGCTTACGCCATGTTATAGTGCGAGTTCTACGCACGGCGTTATACATGAGGCCCCTGGTGTATTCTGTTTGAATTTTAGTAATACTGCTGATACAGGTCCTTAGAAGAAGTTTTGATTCATTCGTAGAGTTCAAAAGGTTCAGAGTGTAGGTTCAGTCTTTCCAAACTTATGAATTTACTGCATTAATTGTCATATTGTAAGGATTTGCTACTTGTCTCATTTCTTGTTTGTTCATTCTGTGATTTAGGCAGTCTTCTCTCTTGTACCTAGTTAGACTTTCATTAAGAAGACAGTGTGCTTGCACTTTTATTATTATTATTATTATTATTATTATTATTATTATTATTTATGCTATGTTTACCTTAAATTTAACTTATCTTTAATAATTGTATTTGGACACTAGCTTCAGAGTTCTCTGTTATTGTTTTTTAAGTAACTGGCCACAGCTGTGTCATGACAAACAACCAATTTTGGTTTGTTTTCCTTTTGTAAAGCTTTGTAATTTGCATTTAGTATAGCACAAAAATAATTAACAGTAAAAAGCATTGAAACAATAAATGTGACCATTTGATTCCTGGGTCCAAAAAACAAAAACAATACTGTAGGTATACAGGTTAGAAACGGTTCCATGAAGTTAAATCATGACATTTTCCAATATGCAAATCCACACTGTTTTAGCATTTCTTTATCAAATTTTACAAGGATTCCTATTTTTTCAGGAGATCGCTATAGGCTAATCCAACACCGAGCAGTGCTGGGAACTCCTTCTAGTGTAAGAATATTTAGTTCATCCTTACATGATATCACCAATACAGCAACTCAGTGTTGAAATTCATTATAGAAAGACAAAAATGTATCAGGAAATGTACCAGGTATTTCTGAGCATCTTCTTCACCTGCTCCTCTTTAAAGTGCTGCTTTTGTCTTCTTTGTGTTCTTTTCATTATTGTTCAATGTTTTCCATATTTTTTTAATATTGTTATTTTCATTTATTAGTTGTCTAATTACATAATGTCTGATAAATGTATTCTATTTAGTTATTATATAATATTTTAAAGTATGTGTGTTTTCCACTTCTTTTATGTTCTTTGTATTTTGTGGTTGGCTCCCCAAGAGGTGGGCACTCCCCTTAAATCGCTGTCCCCATAGAAGGAAGCTGGGAATTAAAGTCCTGATGGTTCATTCTGAATGCTGTCCAGTGGAGTTGGTTTCTAATTGTGAGTATTGTTGTCCTCGTCGTATTCCTGACTAATGTTGACCTTTCGCTTCTGAAGTATAGACTTTGTTTATGGATTTGGTGTTTATTGGATTGCCTGTTTGGCGCCTCCTTTCTTTCCTTCTTGTTTATTCTTTGAATTCATTTTGTTCAATAAAAACTTGCATATTGTCACACACATGCACATAGGAAATGAGATCACAGGTTCAAATAGTGTAACTTCTCAGCCGGACCAGGGGTTGGCGCTGTCACCTAATAATCTCTCCTTTTGTCTTTCTGCAGTGTGAGAGAATTAATTTAGAGGTAATATAATTTAGATCTAACGTAATATAATTCAGATATAACAGTATTTTTGTTTGCAGTGTGTATATTGAAATATAAGAATCGGTTTAGGAAAAATACTGAGATGGTCAAGTAAAGAATGTACCAGAAGAAATGTTGATGTAATATACAAAATGTACTGAAGGATGACAAAGGGATGACTAAGAACTCAGCAGATGTCCTACACAATCAGAATGGACAGTTGTTATATGCACAGAAAAGTCAAGGGTGGTAGCTCAACTCAAAGGTGTAAGAAGAACCAGAAAATTCATAAGATTGACTTTTATTTTATACGTCATTTGGGTATAAGATGATGAACCAACCAGAGTAAATGCATGTAGTGATTGACACAGTTATGTACATTAATTGGCTTATAAAACAGACCCTCTACCCTTTAATATTTTGACCATTCTGACCATGCTATAATAGACTGCTTGTGAAAATGCTCCCTCTTCATGAAGTGACATTAAAAGACATATAGAACGGTTCTTCTCCTGTCTGCTTTCTAATAGTAACAGGTTCTACATATAAATTTTTTAAAAAATTATTTTTTCCACAGCAGACCGAGTGAAGACAGTACCTCCCAGTAGCACCACCCCTGATCCACCCACTGATGGTCTCCGGCACCCTCTAACAATGTCCTACCTGTTCTCCAGAACCCACCTCTACAGACATCACTTCCTTTCCTGGCCTCCCTGACTTCACCTCTTCCTGCTTTTGCAATATATACATATACAGTATATATATATATATATATATATATATATACACTAGCAGAATACCCACGCTTCGCAGCAGAGAAGTAGTGTGTTAAAGAGGGTATGAAAAAGAAAAGGAAACATTTTGAAAATAACGTAACATGATTGTCAATGTAATTGTTTTGTCACTGTTATATAATGTAATTGTTTTGTCATTGATATGAGTGTTGTTCTCATATCTATATATATATATATATATATATACACATATCTATCTATCTATCTATCTATCTATATCTATATATATATAAAATACCCGCGCTTGGCAGCAGAGAAGTAGTGTGTTAAAGAAGGAAAGAGAAACAAAAGGAAACATTTTGAAAATAACGTAACATGACATGACTGTTAATGTAATTGTTTTGTCACTGTTATATAGATCCATCCATCCATTTCCAACCCACTGAATCCGAACACAGGGTCACGGGGGTCTGCTGGAGCCAATCCCAGCCAACACAGGGCACAAGGGAGGAACCAATCCTGGGCAGGGCGCCAACCCACTGCAGGACACACACAAACACACACCCACACACCAAGCACACACTAGGGCCAATTTAGAATCGCCAATCCACCTAACTGGCATGTCTTTGGACTGTGGGAGGAAACCGGAGCGCCCGGAGAAAACCCACGCAGACACGGGGAGAACATGCAAACTCCACGCAGGGAAGACCCGGGAAGAGAACCCAGGTCCCCTAACTGCGAAGCAGTAGCATTACCACTGCGCCGCCGTGCCGCCCTGTGATATATATATATAGCAAAATACCCGCGCTTCGCAGCGATGTCGTGTGTTAAAGAAGTTATGAAAAAGAAAAGAAAATATTTTAAAAATAATGTAACATGATTGTCAAAGTAATTGTTTTGTGTATTTGGCAGCAGCGTCACGAAGTTGTTTTTGTCTAGCTGATTCAGAAAATGTACCACGACATTTGACATGCCTCCTTTTTACTGTTTTCTCACAGCTTGGATTGCTGCTGTCATAATGGGTTTGAGTCTACATATATACATATATACATATACAGTACATATCTTCATATCTATATACATATATACATATCTATATACAGTACATATCTACATATACATATATATATACATACCTATCTACATCATATATACACAAACATACATACATACACACACACAAATTATATATATGTGTGTGTGTGTATGTATGTGTGTGTGTGTGTATATATATATATATATATATATAATGTAGATAGGTGTGTGTGTGTGTATATATATATAATAAAATATAGTCTATAAGTTATTAAACAGTAAAACATTAACGTTTTAAGAAGTACAGGTACATTGAGCACTACTGGAGTGGTTATGGTAAACTACATTTTAAAGACTGTGTAACACAACAGGTAAGTAGTACTAACAGCAGCTAAAATGTATATGGATCATCCCTCGGTAGGGTGAACTATATGAACTAATTCATATATATATATATATATATATATATATATATATATATAGCAAAATACCCGCGCCTCGCATCGGAGAAGTAGTGTGTTAAAGAAGTAATGAAGAAGAAAAGGAAACATTTTAATAATAACGTTACATGATTGACATTGTCATGAGTGTTTCTGTCATATACTGTCGCCTGCCTGCCTGAATAAGTCACCCTCGCTTCGCTCTTACTTTTTTACCGTTCATTTAATCATGGTTAGTGGCGGAAAAATTATAAAATGGAAGGAGGATTACACTGAGTATGGCTTTACCAATACAATTATTGATGGCGAATCGATTATTCATAAAGCTTGAATTGGTGATCTGTTTTTCTGTGTTAACCTCATATTTTTTCATACTTCTCAAACCAAGGGTGTGCAAGGGTAAAATGAATAAGGATGCGCTATTCAATGTAATCGGTGTACCAGGAAATCATGCATTGACAAAAGTTCCCCTTTGCTTGTAATGCAAAGTGTGATTAAATACATTATTTTTTAACGCGTTATGGAGCACATGCATCGAAGCTTCTCAGCTGTGCTTGTGCTAAGAAAAGGAAAGATTTTAAAAATAACGTAACACGATTGTCAATGTAACCTTTTGTAAGTAGTGCCTGGAGGATTCAGTGTGGAGAAACTCTAGAGACAGCGTGTGTATTAACTTGTGGATTTTTCTGTGAGTAGTTGGTGGCAGTCTGACGGTTGCTTGAAGACGGCGTTAGCCGTGGAGCTCAGCTCAGAGCGAAATTAGGTAAATGGGAGGGGAGATGATGACGTGACCACCCACCTTAACTGTCAATCCCCCACAAACACAGTATCTCGGAATTTGCATAAGCACACCCCTTCACCTGTAATTTTAACTTAGTTACAAAGTGATCAAAACTCTCATTTATATCCTGCGTCCTCTCATTAAACTTGTATCCCGCATTACCCGTGGGCATGAGAAATGCCAGCGGCAGCCTGTCTATGAATAATTTCAACTTTAGGTTTACACCTTGCTTTCTTTCCGAAGTAGCAGCACTCATGAATATGGTTGTATATGTCACTCGCTCGCTTCTTATTGTTTCGCTGCCTTGTCAATTATATAATGCATGTTTTCTTCAGCGCTTTTTGGAGCTCTTCCTGGTTTTCTACGCACTGCGTTGACAGTCAGTTCACGTGATTACGTGAGAGGCGTGATGATGTCACACGAAACTCCGTCCTCCCACGGCTTTCGAGCTCAACTCCATTACAGTAAATGGAGAAAAATAGCTTCCAGTTCTGACTATTATGCGTGGAATTTTGAAATGAAACCTGCCCAACTTTTGTAAGGAAGCTGTAAGGAATGAGCCTGCCAAATTTCAGCCTTCCACCCACACGGGAAGTTGGAGAATTAGTGATGAGTGAGTGAGTGAGTGAGTCAGTCAGTCAGTCAGTCAGTCAGTCAGTCAGTCAGTCAGTCAGTCAGTCAGTCAGTCAGTCAGTCAGTGAGGGCTTTGCCTTTTATTAGTATATATATATATATATATATACTACAGAACATCCTTGTTAGTCAGTTCCACTTCAACTTACTACTCCGAATGTAAAGATGTATTTTCTTTATTTTTTAGTATACAGGGTGGCCATCCCCAAACCATCACCAAACCTCTAACTAATGTATTACAATATATAAAGATTGCTTGTAGGTCTATTTTTGTGTTCAAACCAAAGATTTTTCATTTTTCTCTTTTCTCTTGAAACATTTTGTGTCACTGAGATTTCTTAATGTATTGTTGAACTTTGCAGTTAAAATCACATTTGGCTCACTCTAGGCTGAAGGGAGCTAATTTGGTGCAAGCTAAGCAGTCTTCTTGTGTACTTCCTCTGGTCAGGCTGGTGGGATTCAGGCCTGCTTCCTTGGCTATTTTTTGAGGCTTTACCCAACTTTGGTCAATTTATGAGAAATGATCATAACAGACTGAGCTAAAATAAGAAGATGGGACACCAAGTGTGGAGAAAGAAAATCTACCAGACCTGTTTAAATTTCACCATATTGTTAAATCATTAAGGCAGTATTGTCTATTTGTTTGTTTGTTTGTTTGTTTACAGTCTATGAATTCTTGACAGCTTTCCAATTAATAGCTATTTGAAAACAAAAAAAAAAAACATTTTGCTATTAATAACAAGAATGATTAATACTGTATGTGTTTGCTAATGCCAGCATTAAACTACGAGACTTTTCCAGGAATTTTTCAGTTGTAGCTTTAACTCATGTAATGATAGCCAGTAGTAGTCAGTCATGGCCACACCTCTGCCAGTCATGTATTGTATTGTGACATTCTCAGAGACTCAGTCATAGCGGTCTGGGACATTCCACAACATTGTCTCAAGTCTCATGGTAGGCTCCTGTGTGTACGAGAGCTGACAACCAATGAAGTGTCAGATGGAAGTACAATACATGCAATACAACCACAACCACAAGGATAGAAGAATTACATCAACAGAAGAGAAGATCATCTGTCCAATGACTCGTATTTTTCTAATATGACAGAATGGAAAAAGGAAAAAAAGATGGGCTGGGATTGATGCTGATCTCACCAAACCGTGATAACATTCGTATAGCCAAGGACGCTCTCAGGCAGCACATTAATTGGCTGTCAAAAGGTAAAGAGCTTGTGATACTTTGGAATTCTGAAATTGTGCTGAAAAGCCATGAGGCAGTTATTTAATCTGTCTTGCACTAATAATTAATAGTCATGTAATCTGACATCCTCACAATAATAAGATCTAGCAACTAGAGTCATTCACTCTCTTTGACTTGAAGTCATGTAGTGTGCTGCTGGCCAAGGTGTGTATAGTTTCATATTCCTGAATTAGTGCTTTATGTTCATTTGCAGACCTCCAGACTAATTACCCATAACCCCCAGGCCTTTGAACACAACTCCCTGCTCTTGAATTACTGTACAGTATATAGTTGTGTATGTCAGGTGTTGAAACCCAAACAATCGATCATAAAATCAGACCCTGACTTATGCACCCGTTCAAAAATACGACACTTAAAAAAAAAGTTTTTTAACATCTTCTTGCTTTCTCCAGTCTCGCACCAGTTTCTCAGACACATCGAATTTTGTTACAGCAGCGCAGTTACCAATTTCTTTCGCCATTTCAACGACTTTGAATGTAAAACCAGCTTCTTATTTTCTTCTGAATGAACGCTCCATTGTAGATAAGGGATGCTCTTACGATAAAAGGTGTATGAGGGTGTGAGATAAAAAAACACAAAATAGTGCAAATGTCGCTTTGTAATAGTTCAGGTATTACCGTGTGGTCACGTAGGCACAATACATAGAAATAAAAGGCAGTGTGTTCCATGGTTACTTTCTCAGGTGGACATTAGCACATCATAATGTCTTGGACCAATAGTGTGAGTTTTCCACATTCGACTTATATGACTGACATTACAAAATACCGGAAATGATACAGTAAAATCAAGCCCTGACTTATCCGTGGGAGAATTTAAATGCAAGTATATGTATTTTAGATATTCAAATTGAATACAATTAAATTTTAAAATCCAACAGGACTGACAATAACTATCCATTACTAGTCTTATCAAAGTGAAAAACATTGCGCAAATTCAAACTGAAACAAAACGCTCACGAAACTATGTAGACACAAAGACATAACAATAGGACATTACGGAATGGCTGGAAAAGCAGCAGTAATAAATCTGGAGTGTATGCCAGTATTTAAGTCACATTTGTTTGTATGATTTTATATTTAAAATCAAGAAAAGTGATTGATTGCCAGTTAATTTAATTTTATAAATGATTTTACCCACTGTTCAGACCCTGCCAGTACATTTTCTTTATTCATTTTCTGAAGACAACTCACACAGTGACACAGTGGTTGGTGTTGCCACCTTACAGATTCAGTGTTTCTGGGTTTAAATCCCAAGGCCATTGTGCGAATATGTGAAGTTTGCAGATTCCTCATATCTGTTTTCTCTAGGTACCCTAGCTCCCCCCTTCCCCACATCTTTAAAGGCATTCATGTCAAATTAAATCAGTGGTGGGCCGAATTTGCAACAATGATTCCCACACCAGGCTATATAAAGTGTAGGTGTGCCTATGAACTCAGTGAATAACATTTTGCCTAGTAGGGGCTGGGTGGTCTCGTGGCCTCGGAACCCCGGCAGATTTTGTTTTATTTCTCCAGCCCTCTGGAGTTTTGTTTTTTTGTTTTTTCTGTCCTCCTGGCCATCGGACCTTACTTTATGCTTTGTTACTTAGTATTGACTAATCTTATTTTTATATTTTTCTTTTTTCTTTCTTCATCTTGTAAAACACTTTGAGCTACATCATTTGTATGAAAATGTGCTAAATAAATAAATGCTGTTGTTGTAAATCTGGTACATATTTTTATGACAAGCACAAACTTTAAAAATGCATACTTCAAGAAAATGTTTAATTATAAAACGTTTTATTAAAATCTAGTAAGAGCAATGCTGAAATACCAGTAAAAGCAAATTTAAAGTAATATGATTTCACTGTGATACTTTTCTGGTCATGACATAAAACTGCTTGCTTCTACACTGTTAATATGAACTGAGATACTAGATGTCAAAACATAAAATTAATTGCAAAAACCTTTATCTGTTACTAAATTGTATTAAAATGTGTGTTACTCAGATAAAAAGTATGTGACTTTCCCCTTGGGATTAATACAGTATCTATCTATCTATCTATCTATCTATCTATCTATCTATCTATATTTGCCTTTATTACTTTTAGTATGTGAAAAACTTGCTTGCAACTAAATGGACTACTAAACAGTGATGCCCTGCACAGAGCTTGCTTGCAAAAACCAACCCAGACTAAAGTACAGCCAGTAGAAATCCAGCAAAGAAACTCTGGTAAAGTAGGGGGCTTTGCTTGCCAATCCCCAAAGCCTGCGCTACACGCCAGCCATTTTGTATCTCTGCCGCTCACTCGCGTATGTGGATTTCACTTTCACCAAACAACACATCTTTTAGTTCTCGTGAAAAGGCCTTCTTCATTGGGAAGAAACACTACTTTTCCCTGATGGCAACACGAATTAGATAATCTTCAAGTCTCTGACTTAAAGATTAAATCCGAACAATATATTCAATCTCTTTTCACTGTTCTGTTATTTCACCGAGTAATAATTTCCGTTTGTTTGCGCTAATGCGATCTTTGCTATCATTTTTTCAGACTTTCAAATTAAAAAAAAAAATCACATATAGGCTGCTGGGTGCTGGGAGTGAAGTTCTCAGTAACAGGAAAGACATTTTTTTTACCTGTTTCATAAATATTAGTTAACAAAGTATAAGGGATTTGTGTGAATGAACACACATGGTGACTTAAATGTTAGAAATAACTTGAATGTATTTAAAACTCAAAAGAGAAAACTACCGTATTTACGTGTGTACCACATGCAAATTTTTTCCCGAAAATTAGCATTAGAAAATCATGTGCAAGTCATACACGAGGAAATGTAATTCTGTAATGTTCACTTCTTCTGCTTGGGCTCGCTTGCTCGCGCTCTCTCTCTCTCTCTCTCTCTCTCTCTAGCTCGCTTGCTTGCATTCTCTCTCTCTCCCTCTCTAAACGCTTCCTATACAATCACAACGCACGTCGTACACGGGGCAAAGCGATTTTTGCGATTTTCTTTATAAAAATTAGTCTTACACGAGGGTGTGTGGTACATAAGTAAATATGGTATTACTATTATTTACTTATTTGGCTGACATCAAAGGAGACTTACAACACAGGAGATCCAGTTGAATACATTTCTTTTGTATTTTTTTTGTTTCCAGTTGGAGTACAGGCAATGTCACACAGCATTGAGATTTGAGGCCCACAACCTCAGGGTTTCAGGGTTACAAGTCTAAAGTCTTAACCACTACGCCATACTTGGAAAACAACAATAAATAAAGTGTTCAACTTTAAACAATTTAAAACAACACCAACCAAGAAGAATGTCAATACACCATGTAATGTGCAGCTCATACAGTACAGGACTAGAGTGTTCATAACAATCATGAAAATTAGAAAGAAATACAAGCTTATGTCTCATTTATTTTTATCAGGAACACTGGCCACACAATAAAGAGTATAATATTACAGAGCCATAAATGAAAATTGTTGAAATGGGTGAAACACACCATCCATCCATCCATTATCCAACCCGTTATATCCTAACACATAATAATTTCCTTTTCATAATTTCACTTTAACTTAATCCTGATACTCCGTATGTTCAATTCATCATAATAACTATTCATGGTGGCTCTAAAATCCGTACTGACCTCTGCTCTCTCTTCTGTTTCTTTTTCCGTTTTTTTTTTGTGGTGGCTTCCTGCGCCACCACCACCTACTCAAAGCATCATGACGCTCCAACATTGATGGACAAAAAGCCAGAAGTCTACGTGACCATCATCACCAAGTCCTTCTGTGAGAACCCTAAATACAAAGAGGACTGTTTCATTTATGCTAAGTAGAATGCCCAGAGGGGACTGGGCAGTCTCATGGTCTGGAATCCCTGCAGATTTTATTTTTTTTTTCTCCAGCCATCTGGAGTTTTTTTTTTTTTGTTTTTTCTGTCCACCCTGGCCATCGGACTTTACTCTTTATTTTCTGTGTCTTTTACTCTTCTATTCTTCATTATGTAAAGCACTTTGAGCTTCATTTTTTTGTATGAAAATGTGCTATATAAATAAATGTTGTTGTAACACAGGGTCAAGGGGGTCTGCTGGAGCCAATCTCAGCACGCAAGGCAGGGCGCCAGCCCACCGCAAGGCACACACACACCCTAAGCACACACTACGGACAATTTAGGATCGCCACTGCACCTAACCTGCATGTCTTTGGACTGTGGGAGGAAATCCACGCAGACACGGGGAGAACATGCAAACACCACGCAGGGAGGACCCGGGGAACTAATTACAAATTTACCATTTTTACATGACAGCGTGAAAATGTGCGTTACTCAGATAAAAACAAGCAGAAAATAAAACTCGATAATCATGACAAAGCATCCTGGGCACAGAAATATGTCATCTCTGATTAATATCAATGGTAGCTCGTCTGCATTTTTCTAATCAAGATGCCAAAAGCAGATGTTGCCTTCCACTGCATTAATTACTCCTTCTTGTTTGCAAACTTTATCTTTTTTCAAATGTTAAATAAATCACGTACATGGAACTTAACTTTCTTTCATTTTCAGCATAAATGCCTAACCAGGACTGAAAGTGTCATGGCAGCATATAAGGTATAGAAGGCATAGTGGTCATCTTGCGTCGCTTGTAGATTGCTTCAGTTCCCATCTTTGTGGAATTTGCATGATTCCCCTTGTTCATGTGGGCTTCCTAAAGTGAAGTTTTGTTTCCTTGTAGCATTTTTTTAACATTAATAAAAACACTTTGACTTTCAAGGGATCCAACACCAAAGTGTTCTGCAGTATCCAAAACCTCAGACAAAAGCCATATTGGATGTGCAAAACATAAAGATCATTATAGAAAAAATAAAAATGAACACAGATCTAAACATAAACATTTAATTTTAGAAATCTTTCCATCAAGCTTTCTTCCTTTGCTAATAATGTTACAAGCACCTCCTTACATCTATGGAAACATATTTCAGGCAAAATTCAATAAATAAGCCAATAAAAAAATGTTTTGTGAAATATTACAATAAATACATAAAAACACAATAATATCCATCCATTGTCTAATCCGCTGAATCCGAATACAGGGTCACGGGGGTCTGCTGGAGCCAATCCCAGCCAACACAGGGCACAAGGCAGGAACCAATCCTGGGCAGGGTGCCAACCACCGCAGGACACACACACCCACACCCACACACACAAAGCACACACTAGGGCCAATTTAGAATCGCCAATCCACCTAACCTGCATGTCTTTGGATTGTGGGAGGAAACCGGAGCGCCCGGAGGAAACCCACGCAGACACGGGAGAACATGCAAACTCCACGCAGGGAGGACCCGGGAAGCGAACCCGGGTCTCCTAACTGCGAGGCAGCAGCGCTACCACTGTGCCACCCACACAATAATATGTGAACCTAAATAATTTTTAATAATTTTTGTTGCATTTTTCTTTATGTACGCATTTATTTATTTCAGTAACATGACAGCAACGTGAAATAAGCCTCAAAATGAAAACTGTCATTTTTGCCAGTCAAAGTTGAGAGGGTGGGCTCTAGCGAGTATCTCTATGCAAATCTGTTCACTCCCTCACCAGCCCTCAAAGATGGGGGTTTGCTACAAATTTATGTTCTCATCAAATGTGGTATCTCACCCACCAGCTTGTGACGCACCGGCCTTGCAGACAGGGAGGGTATAAACAGCATCAGTGATCTTGTGTTCCTTCAGCTTAACAGTGAATCACCAGTGGATATTAAGGGACAGAAGCCAGGAAGCACTTCTGTAAGTGAAGCGTTTGTGGGAATCTGCGGCAAACTGCTGAGACATGTAGTTGAAGCAGAAACCTTGACAACCTTTAAGAAGTGTCTTGATGGGATATTGGGGCAGCTTAGCTATTAGCTTACCTACGCAGCTTGATGGACTGAATATTTTACTTTCATTTGTCAAGTTTCTTATTTTCTTGTTTGTAAAGTGTGGAAACTAAAATGTGTTCATTATTTGTCACAGCCTTGGCCTGCATATTGTGTAGAGTTTCTATTAACTACCCATGCCTAAGTGTATTTTGCTTGAAGACATTTTCCTTACTTTCCTCATCCTAAAATTTTCCACATTAAGTTAACTGTTGACTTCAAATTGGCATCATATAAGAAAGTGTGGGAATGTTCATTAACGTGCCCTGCATTGGTTCTTGCCATACATCTGATGCTGCTCCAAAGGCCGCAATCCTAAATTAAATTAATCAGGTGCAAAATTGATAGATTTTACTTAAGCAAGGTCCAAAGCAACACTGATTTCCGGGTCCACCATGTGTGGAATCTCAAGGTAGCCAAATTCCAAGTGCTGCTTTGGAGGGTTCACATACCAGGGCCACATCAAGAGTCCTGAATCTTGATCTCCTGAAATGACTTATGGGAAATAAATCAAAAAAAGAAAGGTGTGTGGCCTTCTGTCAAATGGGTTGTCTTGCAATGAATCTTCTTTTTAACGACTATTATCACTTTCAAGTAATTAACTCCATGTCTGTGTGCCCCTCACCTCCTCTTCATCCTCAAAGACATGTGTGTTAGGTTAGTGAGATTAGAATGTCTAGCGGGTCTTGTGATGGATTTGCATCCTGTACACCGCTGGTTTCTCTCTTGTGCCTGAAGTTGCAGGGAATGGCGTCAGACCACTACAACCCTGAACTGATTTAAGCTAATTTGAGAATGCTATATTTTTTCCTTTTTTTTCAGCAATTTGAGCATCACTTTACTTCTCTTACTTTTCCAGTACAGGGTCGCAGGATGCAGCTATAACAAGTGTAAAGTAGGCATACATCTCCAGTGCTTATGGCCACTTGCACCCATAAACCTTTGGTTAGGGAGGGTATGGGGGAGGTTAGAGCATCACCAATCAGTCTTGACTGCATGTCCTTGAGTTGTGAAGATCGCTTCCCATAGTACACTGCAGTCTCTTTTGGAATGTCAATCATATACTGAAACATCTCTTGCTGGATTATTGAGTTTAGCAACTGTCAAACATTTTTTCACAGATTACTGGGAATCTATCAGTTCTTTGGTAAATCTGATCACACTGGTTTTAAAATACTCATTTGTGCATGCAGTTGTTTTCAGCAATATTAGTCTGACTAACTTCCATGTAATGTAAGCAGTGGCATGGGAGTACAACTATATGATGACATGACACTTGGCTTGCTATTTCCCAAAACTGCAAAAACATGGAAATAGTTGTGAATGTGACAGACAGACAGACAGACAGATAGACAGATAGACAGATAGATAGATAGATAGATAGATAGATAGATAGATAGATAGATAGATAGATAGATAGATAGATAGATTTAGTTTATTAATGTGCAATTAAACCTTTATTTGTGAAACCACACTAAACTAGGAAATACAAAGTAGCAGCGTTTATGGTTCCAACCCAGCAAGGAATTACCATAAAAGAACACAAAATTAAAAAATTCTTGACTCATGTGTGCAGAAAAATTAATAGTGTAGATGATGGATGGGACAGTTGCATTTCACCCAGCAATGACAACATTTTAAAAATACAGAAATAGACAGACAGACAGACAGACAGATAGATAGATAGATAGATAGATAGATAGATAGATAGATAGATAGATAGATAGATAGATAGATAGATAGATAGATAAATAGATAAGTGGCAATGTACAAAATATAGTATTTGCAGACAAGCACAGAGAGGTGAGTGCTGGTACAGAATGCTGCTAAAGAAGACAAATATGCTGATGAGTGATGTAATGACAAAAGAGGAAACAAGCAGTAATGACTGCTTTCCCTTATGTAACATGAATGAACCGCAAACTAGGAGCTAAAGGGGAGAAAAGCATACAAGAGAAAGCCAGAGGTCCCTTTTATATTTTGGTAACCAGAGTATGTAAGGGAACACAGCAAAGGGGTGAACCTGCTGCAATGTGTGGTGTAGTGACCTTAACAACTTCACGCTGAAGAACAGTGACTTTTTTCACTTTCTCTTTTTGGTCCACAAAAGCCTTAAAAAGCATAAGGTTGTGGGTTTTTATATAAAAGTGACCAGCGTCTACTGAGCATGACACAAGTCTTTCACAATATATATAACAGTATAGGTGCAACCAACCACAAAAATTAGAAAAGCAGCACATTAAAAGAGTGACATGTGCTTGTTTGCACTAAATCTAACGGGTGAAGGCTGTCTCCTCATATAAGAGTTAAAACATCTATCTACTCTCTAATATGCCTCTCTGGTTTCAGGTTATAAAAAGCGCCTTGTATCCTAGTAGTACTCTGGATGGACTACCAGATTATTGCAAGCTCACTGACATCAGGTGTATGGGAAATGCTTCACGGTTTTCAGCTATTAGATTTCAGGTAACAGGCCGCAGCCTGAAAGTCTTGTCATGCTGAGAAGAACTGCAGTTCATTCTGGGAAGGCTGAAAGACAAAGCAGGATTCAGAGTATTTTGCTTAGTTAAAAAGTGCAGCTTTTTATTCCTGTGAGAATCAGCCTTGACTGACTGATAATAAATTATTATCATTTTCTGTGTTCTAAAAAACTGTCTGCTCTGCTAGTAGAAAGAAAGCCAGGTGATCACTTTGGACAAGAAGGGTTAGGCCGGGTAACAGTCTTGTATTACACTAATTTCAAAAAAAGACTTCTCTCTGTCAATTTCATTCTGTTGACACTTGTTGCAAAAATGAAGTCTTCAGTTGCTTTTCTGACTTTCGTAATGAGCTCAGCTCAGTTTTATGAAAATGGAGCCTCTTAGCTGAATATGGACACTTAAATGAAGCTTGCTATCTGCTGCTGCTTACTGTAACTGCTGGACAACTAGAAAAGGAGCTCTCTCTCTGACAAGAAATATTTCTAAAGACATATAAAAAATTTGTAACTAGGGGACTGGACCATCTTGGAAATGTCATCTAGGGCTGAATGAAGGCTGCATGAACCTGCTCAGGTTGTATACTTCTTTTTAGTGCCTATAATTAATATTGTTACATATTATGCAAATACATAATAGTGAAAGTTTAAATCAACGCCTCTGTCCAATTTCTATTAGCAATCTAAGAAGCTACGATTGTTCCTTCCTTATCTTGCTAAGAGCACTGAGGATGCTCTTTTGAAGCTGGTAGTAAACTGGGTTAAAATAAAAGTTTGGAATTAAAGACAATCCCAGGGCCATAGATGTCTGTAGGGATGAATACAATATGGACTTGAGAGATTACAGGTAACAGGTATGTTGATTTTTTTACACATTTCTTTTTAACCCCCCATTAAGAACAGAATCTAAGAGGTTAGTTGGTACCTTTTGTGTTAAGTGCAGTCTAACATGCACATCTTCATGATGTGGCAGGGCTACTTACAGAAAGCCATACAAACACAAAGAGAACATGCAAACTCCACATGGCATGCCCAGACTATAAATTGAACCCAGAATTCTGAAGTTACGAGCCACTCACTATCATTGAACAGTACATTATCCAAGTTAAAATATAATAAAAATATTAAAAGCGGTGTTAAATTTGAGATTTCCCTAATGAAGTGATAAATGCTTAGTTGTACACTTGTTGACTTAAAATCCTTTTTGACAATAACGGGTGGCATGAATGCACTCTTCGTAAATACTGTATCCAGCCTGGCACCCTGTGTTGGCTGAAATTGGCTCCAGCAGACCCCCGTGACCCTGTAGTTAGGATATAGCGGGTTGGATAATGGATGGATGGATGGATGATTTAGAAGCACTTGAAAATGTATTTACTAATTAATCCCTGATAATGTAGCCCCGTTTCTCTTAAGTTCATCACCACTGTTTGTGTCATCTTACTTTACTTTAACTAATCTGAACCCCTTTGAAATTTACTTGAAATATTCTTAGCACTTTTGTCTACATCTCCTTATCAGCAACTTGAATTCAAGGACAACAATTTATAAACAAGTGCTCTCACGGAGGTCCTTGCCCGAAAAGCTTATCTGTATTCAGCTAGGGTTTGATGCCCTTCAAAGCACCAAGGCCATTACTCATAAGGCTTCCTTGGTAATGTGATGTCTTTGACATGCTCTACTCCTGTTCAGTCAATAGAAGTTAATGGGTGTTGTGGGTGTGCTGCTGTATTTATGCAGCTGGTGGTTTTATTCAAAATGAATTTGAAGTAATAGTGTTATATCTAACAATTTCAAGTACAATGACTCACTCAGGGTAACACAGTGAGTCAGTGGTTGGGGTCTGACCCATCAGCCACTCAGTTTAAAATTTCGTGCCTTGGCCACCTGGCTGCATTGTCTGAAGAGGCTAACGGAGATTCATTTCTGCTGTCTGCTCTGATTCACTTCCAGAGATATTGTTGTCTAATGAGATAAAGTCAGTGCAAAGAATATTTCAAGTGAATTTCAAAGGAATTCAGATTATGCACAGTAGTAGTGCCAGTATAGTGAACAGCATGCAACAAGTCGCCACTCTCCAGCATTATGATAAACTTCATTTTATTGAGTAGAAAATACAAATCTATCAGGCTGAGCTCTCTCGCAGCTCCCCACTCCTATGTGCACTGCCCGGCAGCTGCAAACAACTGTCCTTAATTAACATGTAACGAGTAACATTAGTAGAAACCAGTACAGTTTAATAAATTACGATGGCTCTAGATAGTGAGAAAAAAGGACAAGAGACACTGGGAAGGCTTCCAGACTGCCAGACTGGGCATAGTACAACAGGATGGCAAATTTCTTTCCTGTCTAAATGCTATGGGATAGGCTGTGTCTTCATGAACTTCTGGCACAAAACTAAACATACAATTTCCACTAATGAACAATCCATATATATAAGAAATAACAAGGTTCATGCATTTTCTCATAGTTGGGAGTAGCCAAATCATATTGCTGAAGCAACATGCTAAAAACAGAAGTCTGCCTTCAGAAGAAGGCCAACACACACGCGGTCTTACTCACACAAATCAGGCGAATTTTGAACTGCCAAGCATGTCTCTGGACAGTCTGCACAAACATGAGGCTGACATGCAAACTTCACAGAGAAGTAAATCAAATCAAATAGCCTTTTATTGTCAATTCACTATATGTACAATAAAATATAAAATAAGTATTTAAGTATAACATATAAGATAAATAAAATTAGAACTTGTAAAGTAAACCTAAGTACAATGTGCAATAATCAGTAGTGCAAAAGCCACTTACAGTAAAAAGTGAGAAGGTGCATTATAGAGTAGCTTATGAGATGTACAAGAAGACAGACAGTTAGCAGCAGATGTAATGTTGAGTCTTTATATAATACCAGCTGAAGTAGGGTGCTTGGTAGATAATGACTCGGTCCAGTGGCAGGGGGCAAGGGTGGAAGATAGTGGACAGAGTTCAGCATGCTGACAGCTTGGTGTATGAAGCTGTTTGACAGTCTCGTGGAGCGGGTCCGGAGGCTCCGGTACCTTTTCCCTGAGGGGAGGGGACTGAAGTGGGAATGTAAGGGGTGGGTGGGTCCCCGGTCCCCAGCTTGGACAAAAATGTGGCGTATAAAATGTGCAGAATCAAAGTAAAAAGATATAGGCAAATATGAAATTTCTTAGATTGAGTGACCAACCGCTAGAGCATGAACACCAGGCAGCTTACTTTCATTTTCAAAAGGTACCCACCTTTTGCATGTACACTGTACTGTACAACCATTTGCTGTCATCACCAGATAAACTATTTATTTAGTTTTCACAAATCATGGTGAAAGTATAAAAATTGCATTTTTCCTTGTAAACCATCACAGATTTACCAAACCTATTGAATCCAATCTTTGTGCCAAATTGAGTGAGGGTCTACTGCAGCAACAAGAAGCACAGGGCATAAACCTCGGGGTGCCAATCAACTACAAAATATGAAATTCATCAAGCAATGCTCTGTGCACCATCTCTGTGTGCGCGCATTTCTTAGCAGTACTGCAGAGTAAAAGAATTGTTTGGGTTTTTAATGGAATAAATTAGGTAGGGTGCCACATCTAGACAGCTCACATGCGGTGGCATTGGAGCACAACTTGCTCTTGCACTTAGGATTCATAATTGGCAGTCTCATTATTATATTACTGGCAAAAAAATAATAATAAATAATAGCTAGTTAGCTCATTAGTTAATAGGTTAGTGAGTTAGAACCTGTTAAATGTGAGTCCTTAATATACACTGCGTTGGTGCTATCACGTATATCAGGTTCACCAGACGCGTGATACTTTTTTATTAATTGCTTCTGTTGATTGTATCTCTTCTTTTATCATTCCTAGTGTTTGCGTAATTGAGTCTCTAGTGCAGCTATTCCATGGCTTGTTGGATCACAGCTGGTGACCATTTCCTCAGTGCCCACTGCTGTGCACACCTCCATGTGCTCCCAGGAGGGCACAGGTGCTGGCGTGTTTGGTAGCAGGTGGTGTTTGGATAAACAATATCTTTTCATGAGGTAAGCTGTCAAGACTTCAGCAGTTCTAGAAAGAAAACGGCACTGCTGCTTGCGACTCTTTACCAGAATGTTGATTTTGTGAGCTTCTGTTCATGACTTCATTTCATTATTTACCTGTTCTGCTTGTGATGTTGTTTTTGTTAGCGAGAGTCACATGTCTTGTGAAGGAGTCTAATTCTACCTTCTGCAGGGCTGTATTGGTGACAGAAAGTCGTGTGAGTTTGCGTAAAGGTTGCAAACTTGGTTCCTGTTTTTTGTTTGTATACAAGGAGATCTACCAGCGGGTATCACCACGTTTTTTCCTTTTATAATTCTTGATTGAGTGGTTTCTTTTGCTCTACTCAGAATGATCCTACCAGAAATTGCATCTGCTAGGGAGTGTTACGCCTTTTATGAGGACACAAAATGGGCCCGACAACACTGAAGCATGGATGCCCCCCAGCCATCTTTTCCCCAAACCTACCATTGGGCAATGACTGTTTAAGAGCAACTGATACACAGAAGGAAGTCTTTTCTAAAGGTTGTGATTTGTTTCTCATGTCATAGGGTTTAACCATAATTGCAGCTGGGCGAAAATTGAAGTTGTTCACCAAAATTCTACTGTTCAATCCGAGCCAAACATTACAATGAAAACTGTGTTGAGATAAAAGAGATGCGAGTCCAAACTAGAGTATCAAAATCAAACCTCACTAATCAAATCTGTTTTTCAAGCAAAGAGGCTCCTGCATTGCACTGATATTTCTTGGAGAGTCTTCAACCCATAAACACCAGAAGAGACTCAACATGGTTGGGCCCCTGAGGAAGGCCCTTAACCTGCTGTTGCTTTGTCCTGGGTATGACATTAACCTGCATCCAGCCCTGTAAGCAGTTCCTCCAACTTGCAGGGAAAACTTTGAGGTTGGTGGCAGGATTGGCACTCCAGCCAACATAAAAAACCTCACGCGGTTCAGTGTGGTGCTGAGGTGTCACTCGTTGCACAGCTGCACTCAGATCTCAATCTAGGTGGTTCATCGTGTGGTGGGTGCAGCAACGCAAGGTAATCATCGCATGCTCCCAACCTCTCTCTCTCTCTTCGTGATCTTACTAGCAACTGGGTAAGATCCCCTAGCACACCATTTCCTGTCCATAGTGGATTCTAAAACGGTCATGTAAAGTTTTCTCAAAACAAAACAAAATTCAAACTCGTATATTAAAAAAAACTCTTCATTAATATTATATAATATTATTATATAATATTGTATATTATATAAAATCAATACCAGAAAATTACCCTTCCCAAATTAAAAAAAACGAATTCTTTTTTTTAATTCCTATCTGGTGCATCGGGCTGCATATCATCTGAGGGGCATTAATCTTACAAAGTTTGCTGGTCATAGCTTCAAGTTATGAGAATGCTTCTGTTTCGGAGATTGGCTAAGATAACAAAAGTGAATACAAAAATGTATACAATCATGAAAGAAAAATTAATCTTGGGAGAAAATTTGCTTTTAAAAGTAAAATAACATAAAAACACACAATTGGTGTTCTTGAGTTACAGTCAAACTCTGGGTGTCAATCCTGTTTGAAATATGCCGCTGTGGTGCCCACCTAATCTGAGCAAAAGTGCAAATCAGAACTGGTACCAAGTTCAGTGTTGATAGACTTAAAGCTGGATGTTGTACCAAAATTACTTCAATGAAATATTAACAGAGCAGGGTAAAAAAAGGGGTTTGGGAATACGCGGTAATTTGTGTTTCATTATAATAAACAGGAGAAAGACCTACAGAGTTTTGATTTAACTTTGGCATCGAGGTTTTATTTCCATTGCTGTGATGATCAATGACAGAAATTACAAATTAATTACTGTACAATCAAAAGCCACATAATTATTTTAATAAAGTTTTCTAAGGCAGAGGGATGTATTATTTTCTCCAGTATTTGTTATCTATATTTTGACTGTTGTTTGTGGAACGTGTTTAAAGAAAAGCCTTAGCGCTAATTCAGAATCTCCTCTGAACAGTATATTCTACTGTACATAATAAACACCATCTCCTTTACTGTGTACAACACTGAAATTCAAACTGTAATGCTAGTCAGTCACTCCAAAAGTACGCACGACACTCAACTTTCATTTCTCCCACAGCTCGCCTACTTTTAAGTTTTAACGTTAATGGGATTTGTTACTTATGCTAAATGAACAGTTTCTATTCACTTCAGACAATAATGGTTCAAATCAAATTCCCCTAAAATGTCCTTTAATTTGACTGCCTCCATATTTCAAGCCACTGCTTACATCTTACTGATGAAGCTTCACAATGACTGCTATAGAGTGTTACGGGTTGGTAACTTTTATGGAAATAATTCCAGAAAAAAATTGAAAAACACGTTAGATTCAGATGAATTAAAAAACAGTCAACATGGCTTAAGAGGTCAGGAGGCCATATTTCACTAATATGATTTAGCAACAAAAGCATTTGATCATATAGTTTTATGTGTTTACGCTAGATGAACACGGGGAAGGAAAAGAGTGTGACACTCCACTAACATTTGTTTCATCCATTTCCCTAGACTGGGGGAAGTGGAACTTCCTGAGAACCATTGATGTTACCTCCTCTCCTGCACCTTCTGTTCTCCACCATATTTAACCAAAGTCTCCAATGGAAAGTGGTGCTCACAATTGGACCAGGAAGTCAGAGTTCCATGCCTCTAAGTGTTTTTCTTTGTTTTTTTTGTGGCAGATTGTTAATGTATATCATCAACACAAGTGTGCTTTCTTCTTTTTCCAGCCTTTGGATCAGAGTCTCTCAACCTTTTTGGTGTTACAGCCACTTTTTTCCATGTTAAGTATTTTTGTGACCCAGCAAGGGCAGGGTCCCCCTTGGAAGGGGGTCAATCTACTGTGACCCACTGCACGACCCTCGACCATTATGAACAATAGCAACTCACAACTCACTGGTGGCAGTCCGTGACCCAGTGGTACAGGAGCTCTGCTTTGGATCATACAGTGTAACGGGGGCAATGTTTGGGACCCCAATACAAACTTCGTGTTTTGTTTCTTCCGTTTTATAATATGCTCATCTTGAGTTTTAAAAACCTTTTGATAAAGCAAAATATATTAAAAACTCATGATCAAGGAGATTCAAGGTGTTATATGCATTTGGGGGCAAAGTTAACAAACACAGAACGAAATGTGTTACACTGTGAGGACCCATTTCCTAATTGGTCAAAAGTGTAACCCCACAGGTGTCAGTTTTGAGGCAACTGTTCTTATAAAATAAAAAATGTTATCAAGATAAGAATGTAACTAACAAGCTGGCTAAGTTTTCAGTTGAAACTTAAGGAGAAATGGCAGAAAAACTAGAGTCAGCAAAATTATAGCGGTTGAACCAGAAAATACGATTAAAGCCAATATGTGGCAGATCAGGTTTAATATAAATAAACGTAAAGTTTTATTTCACACAGGAAATAAAACACCTTATGAAATATTTTACACCCTACACCCAGACAGTGCACAAAAGCAAATAAAAAGGTTAACAAGATGCAGTATACTGGTGAGACATCAGCCGGGAAGTTGTGCTGCAGGTTTAGTCTCTATGTGTATCATTTATGATTTATTTATTTAAAAGACATTTCTTACAAAATTATTACAAAAGACTATGGTATACTCTAATATATGTAAATTCAAAATAACGTTTGTATAACCATGTTATTCAAATAATTTAAAAAACATGAAGTGCGTTAAGTTTGTCTGATTTTAGGTTGTTGTTCCATGACGGTGTGAGACAGAATGCAATACATTTACTGACCAAAAATAAAAGAAAACTTTAAAAGGGTGCAAGTAAAAGAGCTGTAGGGTTAAGGCAGAATAACGGTGTGAAGATCAGTACTAATACGTTAAAACTGTGCCCTTATTCATGACACAAGCAGCATTTAAGTTAATCACGGTGCTGCAGAGTGCTGCGGAGTGCTGCAGAGTGACAGCATGTTGATTAGCACGTGCTAGTAAGAATGACACTGTACTAATGACCCTATAAACCTTGAAACCTATAAAAAAGACAAAATATTAATGCTGCTGGTGTATCTGCCACTTGTTATATTCTAGTTAGAATTGAATGGTTTTTCCAAGCTATGCAAATTCTTTGTAAGAGTTTGAAAACTGTCCTCCAAGGGAAAAGAATATTATTGGTGTTGCTCTTTAGACGAAAAACAAGTTAACAACATTTAGACCAATGGCAGCCACTAACCATCCTGTTGATTGTGAAGATTCTGAGGGCTATTCATTCTCTCCTCAAGGTTAGAACTAAGGTCAGAGTTCACTGCTGACATCCGCGTCGAGTCACTCATATCAAACTCATCACTATCCAAAGAGCTGTCTTCCTGTAAAATATAAAATAAAAGAAAGTTAAATGTTAAATCACTGTGTGTAAAATGCTCAAATATGAACTTTTGCAATAGACAGAGAGAGTATAGAGAAAGACTCTGGTCTAATTTAAATAAAGATGTGAAAGGAGAGTCAGATTCAGTACAAATCAGACTAACAAGGCCAATGGACAAGACAAGTCATTAGTTGTTATTCAGCAAAAGTATTCAAACTAAACTCAACATTGATAAGTTAAAAAAGCAAAACTTTAATACACTGCAAAAAATAAAATCTAAACAAGTGAAAAGTATTTATATCATGACATTAAATCGCGTTTTCCTTATTGTAAGAATTATTGACTTATCAAAACATTTGTATTTAACTTATGTACTTTAGCTTACTTTAAGGAAATTTGTCAAGTAAAAAATTTTACCTACCCATTGGCAGATTATTTGCTAAATAAAAGCAAAACAACTCCCATTTAAAGTCTAGTTTTTGCATATGCATTTTTGCAGGGTGGAGACTTAACTTTGAAAAAGAACAAAGAACAAATGGTAATCAGACCACAAACATGGCCGGGTTCTGTTACATTTCACATCTTGGATTTAAGCACATTTGCCATAGCAACGTATGGCATTGCAACAATGGGTTCTCAAAATGTCTTCAATGATGACAAGTGTACTGATCACCTAGGAAGACGGGGTGAACACTAAATGGGATTTTGTGAGAAAAGACTAGGGGATGAACTGGAAATTAAAGAGGAACCAAATTCTTACCAATTGTCATGCGGGACTTCAATAGTACCAGAAAGGTCAAAATATAGAATAAAGAGAGACAAAATCTGAACACAGTTCAAAATTAAGAAATCAAAAATGAAGTAACAACCAGGGTGGGGTGAGAAGGCAGGGACAATCACGCTTGGGCACAGCATGGAAAAAACGGGCCTAGTGTGAGTACACCCTTATATACATTTACAGTAGAACCCCGCAAAGTCGCGGTTCAGAGTTTGCAGCCTCAGTCATTTGCAGATTTTTCTTTGGAACCTAACAAATAATTGTTAGTGGAAACCTCAAATATCCTCCTCAATTTTTTATGGCTTTTTTCTGGCAATACTGAACTGTAGAGAGAACACAAAGGAGGAAAAGGCGGCTTGTGATGGTAAAAGTAGCCAATCCAAGAGCGTTATTCATTTCTTCTTGCTGCTGATTGGCTGCTGCTCTGTGATGCATCTCCAGCAGATGCACCCCAGCATTCCCGTATCATAACAGTTTACCGTGTGTAGCTATCTTGAGTGTTTCGCTGAGCGTTCTCGTGTTTTCCATTTTGTTCTTCTTAAAGCCCTAAGATGCCGCCAAAATGCTCTGCACCTTCTAAGGCTTCTGGCAATGAACCTAAGCACCACAAAAAGTTTAAGACACTCCAGGAGAAGGTTGAACTACTGGATTTGATCTCGGAACTAAAATGTTATGCCGCAGTAGCCACCCGAGAAGCCTTAAATCCTCTGCTTTGCTGTGCAGTCATTATCTTCATTACATACTTTCATCATACTGCACAGCTAATTCATCATCATCATCATTTTCAATCAGTATCATTCATTATTGGTGAGTAATCGTACATTTTACTGTATTTTCATTAAATTAAATTATTACGTATTTACCCTACTTATACCAAAGAAAATGACAGCACATACCAAAGAAAATGCGCTTGCATGAACTACAGTACATATAGGGATAACATCGGCATTGTACATTCTAGCACTGCGGGAGACATAGCAGTATAGTACTATACAGTATACGGGTTTACTTTTACATTCCTTTTTTAGGGTAATGTATTAAGCTGAGTTTTAAATGAAATTAAAGTGCTTTGGGGCATATTTAGGGTATAAACTATTAAAATAGGCATTTATAGACATTTTTTAACCACATCCAAAATTTGCAGTTTTTCACAATTCGCAGGTGCTCTAGGAACGTAACTCCCACAAATTTTAGGGATCATCTGTACTGCAATTTTTTACTAAGTGTACTCAAGGAAAGCACAATGGACCAAATTCTCAAAGAGCTCATAACCTATATATATGAACTTCATACACCGTATGATTATATCCAGTACCATATCATTACATATTTATTAATATTTGCTTGATGATACAGTGTAAACAAATCTTATTCTCTCAGGTTTCAGATTTACATGTTCACATTTTAACTGCTTCACATATAGTGTTATCCCAGAAGGTTGTGGCAACACCAGCTTCAAGAAGCAAAAAATTAAACATTAGCTATCCAGAAACCTACAAAAACACTGTGAAACATATGCAGCAGAATCAGAAAATGGCATGTCATTACATTATTTTTTATTTCTAGATGGATGTTAGGAACTGCATTGTTTTATTTAACATGTTATCCTTTCTAACCCATCTATTCATTATCCAACCCACTATATCCTAACTACAGGGTCACGGGGGTCTGCTGGAGCCAATCCCAGCCAACACAGGCCACAAGGCAGGAAACAAACTCCGGGCAGGGCTTCAGCTCACTGCAGGGCACACACACCCACACACCAAGCACAATTTAGGATCACCAATGCATCTAACCTGCATGTCTTTGGCCTGTGGGAGGAAACTGGAGTACCCAGAGGAAATGCACGCAGACACGGGGAGAACATGCAAACTCCACGCATGAAGGACCCGGGAAGCGAACCCAGGTCTCCTAACTGCGAGGCAGCAGCGCTACCCACTGCGCCACCGTGCCACCCTCTTTAACAACTACCTTTGATATTCCTATATACTTTTGTTTACTTGAGTTAAATGTGGAATAGGCAAGCCAGGCTGAGCAGACCTAAATGCAACCAACTTTAAATGAACTACTTCTTTAAGGGTGAAAGTCGCAGTGCTCAAGTTCAGCCGGTCCACTTCTCTTCCTCATTGTTCAAAGGAAGGCAGTGAGAATGCCAGCAGTGCCTGCGTCCGGTCACCCTAGTGAGCAGGTGTTTAGTCATGAGGAGGGATAATGCGCCCACATTGTTCACAAATAAGTGATACAAACCTATCAAACTTAATTTTCTGCAAGTGCAATGCATCATAAATGATGGGGAATTGTAAAAATAATTTGTTAATTTCTAAATATGCAAAATTATGTGAAGAAATTATTTTAAAATTAGAGTAGATTACATAGCTGCATTACTCTGAAGTGGCATAGCCTTTCAAAATGTATTTTTTATATATAGTGTGTTTTAAACACCGCGGAATTATGAGGAACTGCAGAAAGCTCATACAGTAGTGTAAATTCTAATTACTTTAAAGTAAACCAGTTCATTATATACCAATCACTGTCACTTCTTACTAAAATAGTTTTCTCTGAGAAAGTCTATTCTCTGCTTGTATGTTAGTATACTTTAGACATTATCATAATTGGATGAACTGCAGATAGTGGTGGAAGTGTAAGCACAGTTTTACTGATGTCTTCTCACAATCACTCAACTTGACCTGCTTGATTAACACCAGTGGCTTGACTTGACTTGCTTGAATGAAATTATTCTAACTTAAGACTTGACTTGACTAAGAACTTGAAGGTCACGACTTGAAGCTTACTTGAGACGTGCACACATAAGACTGTGTCCAATCTCTGCTAATACGATAGATGAAGAACAAGAATTCTTCCTGCACCGCCCTCTGCTCATCATTTCTTTCCGTTCTTCAAAGTCTTTATCTTTTTGTATTACTGATGTCTGAAACACAGCATTTATTTTTCCAGTCTGTGAGTTTTTCTATTTAACACGGTGTTTCCTTCTTTGCCTTTGCTGATCAAGCCTCTAATCGGTGCATTTAAATTATCAGCATCATCCCTCCTATCGTTAGTATGAATAATTGACATTCGCCTTAATTGTTTTTGAGAAAAAAATGCACAATAAAATTAATTTGTTGATTACACCAGAAAGTAATATACGCTTTAATGATCTTCATCTGTTTTTTTCTTTGACTGTATAATTAGGAAAACCATATTCTTCAAATTGTGATTTCAGAACAAAAGCACTTCATTTATACAGTTCCTGAATACAGAATGGCGTAAAACATTTTACCTCATCGTTGCGAGAGTTCAGCAACTGCAGCTTCATGTGCTTCATATAGGCCATTGTAATGGGCATGTTGTAATCAATCATGCTGGTCACCAAAGTGGGCGGTTTGCCATTCTCTGTAAGCAAAAGAAGAAATATTTACAAAATATTTTTAAATCCATGGTTTAGAACTGCTGACAGTGACACAAGAAATACTGTATATCATTTGTAAAAGTAAACCTAACCCGCATTATCGTTAGGATGTGCATGGAAAACGAGTTTATTAAATAGAGAAGACACCCAGACACCCACAAACAGAATGCACAAACTTCACACCAACAGTGACCAGCTGTGAGGCAGTCACGTCAACCACTGTGCCATCCTACCTCCAAAAGATGCAAAGTGAAAATGTAATGCTTTGGTGAAAATAAACGATTGGATGTGTCCTCCTGACTCATATGAGCGAAGTGCTATAAATAGTTCCACATAGAAAACACCACAAGGGAAATTAAAATTAATAAATAAAACAAACTGCCAATTACAATAAGTGAGTGGCTTCACCTTTCATAATGACAAAGATTAAGAATTACTGAAGAACATCCACATTTGAGAAAGCTGCCGTCAGAGCTACAGTATACGCGTGTGTAGGCGAGAAATCATCTGAAGGAATTAAAGATTAGCTTGCATTCAAAGTAATGATACACATAAAAGTAGATGTAATAACCAAAAATAAACCATGCGTATCAATTGATACTGTGCCTATAATCACTTAATTGTTGTTACTAATTATGTCCCACTTCATTACAGTTTTAAAGAAAACCGCTTATCTAAGGAGATATTGTGGACTATACTCAGCATTCAAGAATGTCCCACACATTCAGCCACAGAGCAGTCTGGGTGTAAGTTTAGTCAGATTGAAATGGCAGCTGTGTCGGTTTCTATGTTATAATGTTGAAAAAATAAAACTGGGTAGGTATTCCACAAACGTTTATAAGACGGGTGACAGGATCTCCTGAATGGATTCAGTGCATTGCCATATCTGTCGTGCGAATGTATTTGTTTTTAACATGGAGAGATGTTAATTCTAATGTACAACCAGAGAGGGTGTTTTAGAAAACTACATGCAACATCCCACTCATTATTTTCTATACAAGTAAAATTGGAATGTGTTGGTTAATTTGTTTGCCAATCACACTAAAATGGCTAAACTGTTTTTCACAAGATTTTGCCTGTACAATGCTGTTGGTCCAACTAAAAAATATAGGCTATATGGCATATCAGAAAAGAAGGCTGTAATTCCAAAACCCAGGGCTGACCCTGGTGCTATAGTTCCCATCAGACTGCACGACTGTGCTGGGGCTGATGGGAGGACCCCTTTACCAGCACACAGAGAATTTGCGCCTGCCAAAAAGGCATCTGATATAAGACTGTGGGTACAGGGCTTTCATCTCAACTAATCTAGATAACAATTTCATTGAATTTCTACATTACAGCACATCACTTTGTCACAATTTCCTGTTCATTTTCATCTAGACCCTGTTCGGAAGAATATATGGATTCAAAACTCATTTACGGTGTTTCCAAACCTGTAAGAACCATTGTTCCTTTCTTTTCAACACTCCAAATAAATTTTAAAATCTCAAAAAAATCTATTTAGTCAGTGTTGCTGTTTTGAAATCAAATATAAAATGACATTTAGTGTCAATTTTGCAAAACTGTATGTAAAAGGAAACTCAGCTGTTTTGCTCATCACTACCGATTAGTTTGTGAAGTTATATTTTACATAACGTATGGCATAAGAGTTACTGTATGCTGCCAGTCAAGGTCTGTGGCAGACTGGTGCGTGTTCACCTAGCGTGCATCGAGGAATTTCATTGCAATGTGTACATGTGACACTCTTAACTAAATAGATGACATTGTATTTTTACCAAAGCAAAGCCTTATTTTTTATTTAAAAGCCCACACAATTGCACACCTGCATATTGTTATTAAGTACAATAGAGATAAGCCAAGATAAAAACTGAATAAAACATGATTTTTCTTAGCGCATGTCAAGTTGCAGTTCAGGATATGGTTGAAAGAAAACAACTGAGGATGGCATATGTTTACTGTTTCTTGTTGGGAGATATTCATTCACGGTCACTTTATGATGAAGGAGTTATAATTTTAGGCTTTGATGGCAATAGAGCATTGTGATTTTTAGCAATTTTAAATCAATGTCAAATTATCTTTATAAGATTATCGAATATCGCCACAGGTGTTGTCTCCTGTAATATCATAGAGACCTGCACCAATGTCTGTGCACTCCAAATTCTCCTTTCCCTCCCTACTGTAGATGTTTTCTGCAGTCCATAGATTGAATTATTTAACAAGCCATCCAGTTTATTAAGGTGTGATTAAACATTTATTTGTGAAACCACACTAAACTAGGAAACACAAAGAAGTAGCGTTTATGGTTCCAACCCAGCAAAGAGTTACCATAAAAGAACACAAAAATAACAAATTCTTGACTCATGGGAGCAGAAAAATTTATAGTATAGATCAGCGTTTCTCAACCTTCAAGTATTTGCGACCCAAGTTTTCATAACAGTTTTAATCGTGCCCCCAACATTTTTTTGAAATGTGATGCATATTTTATTACACCTACTTAACTTTGATCGACATTTATCTAACTCTATATTTATGGTTCTAGTATCAGAATGTGGTTTAAGTTAATTTGTCTGGGTTTCAACATGATGTTTTTTTTCATATTATTGATTCTTGTTTTCTTTTTGACATCTTCCCTTTTTGTTACTTGACTCTAGGAGGGCCCGCCCCACAGGTTGAGAACCACTGGTATAGATGATGGATGGGACAGTTTCATTTCAACCAGCAATGACAACATTTAAAAAATACAGAAATATTTGCTTTTCATAAAACATATGACATTAAATGGCAGTGTCTCCATTTAGCCAGGAATTCGATAAAATTATGAAGTTTTCCAACTATGAATAATGACTGATAAACTCTACAGTATCTTTTTTTACTTTAGTCAATTATAACAGTTACAGGTTTGTTGTTAAATGAGCTACTATAAACATATGTTAGCAATTTTAAAAGAAACGATAATTATGAAAGTCATTATGAATCAAATAACAGCATAACTTGAATAAAAGACATATTTAAGGAATAATTATAGCATATGCAATTAGCTATATATAATATACAGTACTGTAAGTAAACAAATTGTAAATAAAAAGTACAAATTTACATCCAATCATTTTCTCATTTCCCCTCTTTAACTGTATTATGCCTATAATATGTGTTAACTAAAGATATCACTGTATCACTTGTAAACTAATTTAAATCTACATAGCAAGATGTGTGAGCCCCCACTCCAATTTAAACCCAATCTTCTACCCATTGCAGGCCTGAATTGGAGCTTGTGAGCATACAGACCTAAAGGCGTAGTGCGCACTTGACTTTTTTACCACAAGTAGTAAACAAAACATGCATGTGCAGCTTAGACGTTACTCATGGAATAATGTACATTCCTGAAACGAGTGGCATTTCTGAACAGCAAAATAAAAAACAGACAGCGGCAACAGGTCAGAGCTCCTACATACTGAAACAGCATTAAGCGGGATACGCCATGGTGAAGAAAAACTACTTCCAAGAGCTTTACCAATCCACTTTAAAGTTACCAGGCAAGGAAGTCTGTCTTCTGAATCAGATAATTCAGCTAAGTATCCAGTCCAAATGATACACTGTATAATAAAATTACAATTAGTATTTTGATTCTTAACTAAGATCAGAGCACCATTACAGTAATTCACGTGACTTTTCTAATGTCCAAATCGAGATAGTCCAAATTAACTACTCTTTCTTTTTTTATACTGTATTAGTACAATTTAATGTGTTTAACCAGATAATTAATTTACCTAATGGTGAACAAAGACAGGTCTCAACAACGGACAAAACTCTTCATCGACTGATATTATTAACCTAAGCTTTCGCTGCCAAAATTGAAGTTCACTCCAAATAATTATCGTAGGTGCTACCATTATACCCCTCAGTTCACAGCGCTCCAAAACATGTTACCAGGGAGGGTGATTACCTTAAAATGTAATGATGAACCAGTAGTCTAGCTCTGGGCCTGGTGGAAAACCCAGGTTATCCATCACTCCAGTCCAGGCTTATGAGGTGAGAGATGTGTAGGAAGTAGTGACCATAGGGCTCTTAAGGTTTCCATTATAGTTTCAAATCTCTGGTCCTAGCACCAGGTATTGTTGATTTAACTGGTTTAACTGATCACCTGTTGTAGTCTATTGTCTCACAGACCTACCCTTCAACAAAACCACTAATTTGACACTCTCTTGCTTGAACCTTTGAGACCTGTAAAATGTAAGAATCTAAGCCAAATTGAAAGAGTGTGTTTTACTTAATAAATCACAAAAATAAAACACAAAGTTAAGAGATCAAATGCAAAATATAAATAATAAAGAAAATAATATTCTCAGAAAGAAAGGTCTGAAACTGTTTCTGTCTTCAAGATGGTCTCCCTTTCCTTCAAACCTCATTGGGTTTTTACATAAACGTTTTGCTCCAAGGTGTCTGAAAACTCCTACTTCTTACTTAACTTTTGATCCACCCAATACTTTCCTGTTGAGATGGTGTAATGCTTTTTTGACTTAGACAGTTTGTTTTTATGTCTAATAATCCTTAACCCACATAATTAAAATATAGATTTCTTTGAATTCACACTAGAATCACCAGAGCCTATGAGAAAACTCGTAAATCTGTTCGCATCTCTCTGTCAGTGTCTTTGTCTTGTAAATGTGCCGATTAAGAAAAGCAGCAAGCAGCCTACTATTCCATCCTTCACCGTCGCAGAATGTTCACTAAGTTATCCTAGCTCGTGCCTTGTTTGATTATCTGGGAGTGAGTGAACTGCTGGAGTTTTAGAGTGGAAATAATAGGTCATTATTTGGAATACATGCATTTCATGTGTGTTCCGTTTCTACAGTAATCTGTGTAAACACATTGTTAAAACAGAAACTTTTCATATTTTAGTAATAAATGTTACAAAATGTAGGCATAAACTATAGAATGTGTGAAGCCTGAAGTCCAAAGATCAAATAAACACTTTACAAAAGGTTCAAGGACGATACAAAAACTTCCGTGGGTTATCGGTAAAATTTGCTGACTTATAATCAAGGGGCCACCAATATGATCCCCACTGCCTCCTATATTTGTCGTTTTCAGTAGTGAGCTGCTCTTATTGTTAATACATTTGGTTTGCGTCTGTAACAGACCGTGTACATTTATAGTACTGTACTTGTAAAAGTTACCGTTTTTTTTTTTTTCAATTTTATTCTCTCACTCACGATCACGATACATACTACTGCCCTAGGGATTTGACGCTGTTAGTTTTTATTTGAAACTGGGAATAACTGTAGATGTGAGTAGTGTTTTGAGGCAATGGAACTGGACAGTCTCTGATCTGGAGGGATAAAAGCTGACACACAAACGCTGGTGAATCTGCCTTCTTCGTATCTCACTGTAACTTTATTTTTTTTTATTCAGGTTTATTGAGTGTTCCTTCTCACGCAGAATTAGTATGCACCTTATGGTGTATGATGTCAAAATAAAAAAAAAAAACACAGACGTAGGTATATATTATATTTTGAAGAAATCATTTTATGACATGAATAGTACCAATCAGAAAACATCATTGCACTAAGGCAATATTATTTGAAAACGAACAGCGTCAGATCAGATGTGAATTTATGCTGGCGCTGTTACTTAGAGTCAGATCGGAGGGTGGGGTTGCATTGGTGTTACAGCGTGATCGTCATTGAGAGAATAAAAATGAAATACATTTATACCCAATGTCCCATATATTTGTCTCTTTCTTTTTTTTCTCTGTGCTGTGTCGTCAGGATCAACGCACATGTACCGTGCAAGGCATGCACGGGGGCCACTGTGAAAAGAAGAGTATTCCTGGCTCATATTGCAGAGGAACTTCGTCATCGCATCTTACTAGAAAAGGCGACGTGTGTGCCTGTTGCAATACGCACACTTTTCTCTATGCTGTGGTTTCTATTACATTGAAAGGGCACTTGACACTGACTCAGTTCACATTCCTGGGGAAGCGGCTGTCTTGGAACAGAAGCTTGTCGATGTTGCATCCTCCTTTTCTTTTTCCATCGCCTTTTCTAGTAAGATACAGGAACACATTTTTGTGCTTCAAACTGACATTTTTACCCATTCATTGGTTAATTTTCAGATTTTCCAACATAACAGACACATTGTTGTCAGGTCTCAGCCTGGGTTCCATCAGCTGATTTTGAAATTCATGTTTTATATCACTTTTGTTTATTTATGATTTTTTAATTTAAGTTGATTGTGTTACTTTTGTTGGTTATGTACACTATTTTTTGTTTTTTATTTTGTTAATGTATGTAAGCTGTCTTAATTATGCTCCATGTATTTTGTGGGTGGTCCCCCAATAACCCAGGCCACCTACCAATCACTATCAGGACCGGCCCACCACTCTATAAAACCACAGTGTATCCCACAGTTCCTGGCGGTGTGCCTAAGAGTAGCAAGTTAACTAGTGTATTGCTGTACTTATTGTAATTAAAGATTTTTTAATTCTTACTATGTTCCGCTTCTTCCGTTATCCAGGATTTATGAACCTTGGAAACGATCAACATGTTGTCAGTTGATCAGACTATCACACTGAAGGAGACACTGTTGGTTTTTGAAAGTAACTTTTTGTTTGTAGTAGCTTTAATTTGTACCAAAAAAAAACATGTTCAGTAGTAGCATTTCATTATTTGAAATATTTAAATGGCAAAAAAGAATTTACTTTGCCTAAACTATAACAGGAATAACACAATGCCTCAACAGAACTACCCAGGCCTCTTCCTGTGTACAAAAGATTCGCTATACAGCTACAACCATTTCCTGATTTCATCTCGTATGTTGTCTTTAGTTAATCATTCCTTTTATTGGCTAACTAAAAAGATTACAATATGCAAGCTTTCGAAGGCAACTGAGTTGACTCGAAAGCTTGCATATTGTAATCTTTTAGTTAGCCAATAAAAGGTGTCATTTTTCTTGGCTCTTCTCTGCATTCATAATGGCTAACACAGTACAACACCCTAGTACTACATTAATAATTCCGTTAGACTTCTCAAACAGCTTCTCATCTGCAGCAGGCTTCACATCACATTCTTCACATCCAAGAACATCTCTGAAACGTAATCATCATGTGACCTTAAGAAGTGGGTCTGAATAGTACGGCTTCATTGTTGTGTAAAAGTAATGTCTGTATACATACCATAAATATGTAAGTAACTTAATTGTTAACAGAATTTCCTCTATAATATTTAATATTTATTTATTTATTATTTATTGTTTAGGTAGTTGTAGTTTAAAATTTACTGTTATTTGCAGCCAGTAATACCTATACTTAACTATTTCAGTTCAAGAATAGCACATCTAACAATATTTTTTAAACAAGCCAGGAACCCTATACCAATCATGAAACATGGTACTGGACGGCCATCATGGGGCCATTTTGCAGGTCACACGGTTTGTTTTTAAGATCAGCAATCTAGAGCTCTACTTACTGTTAACTCATCCTGACCAAAAATTCAGATGCCGCTCCAAAAAGTTTTGATGTCTAGCATGACAAAAAGTCAGAAATGTGAAAAATAAAATATACATAGCTTACTGAGAATGAGAACAATGTACAGTATTTTTCTAGCTGTAACCTTTGGATTCTTTTTGTCTACCTCATCGTCTTCTTCGCTTTTAAGTTAGAACATCATGCCCTTGCATTCTTTTTACTTGTAAGAGAAACTCTGCTTTAGTAGTTTTAGTAGTGCTATTTTTACTTTTTCTGTATTTTGTATCCATTGCTTGATTTCTAAAGATGAACAAACATTTTTTGTCTCTTGTTAGTTCTTGACCTTCTGAATGAATGACACAAAAATCTTTCCTCTTCAGGGTTGTCTCTTTCTTAAGTGAAAACATAAGTCTAACTGTATTTAAATTAACATAATGTCATTGCACAATTCATTTTGATTTTATTTAAAAAAAATAAACTGACATCCTATAAATCTAAGTAAGCACAGTCATCAAGCTTTTAAGTACATTATTTCAATGCTTCATAAAAAGGTTTAAGCCACTGTCCTTAAAAACTGCCTTCACCATACAGTGTATTCTGCTGCGCCACGTCTGTGACACAGGAGCAACAAGGACACTGTGAAATGTACTTAGCAGTGTAAAATAAAACGGTTATATTTCAATGCTAATTAGCAGGAGAATTACCTTTATGATCTGCCCCATCTGGATTTAAATGCATTCTCTTCTGGCATTCAGAGCAGCTCATTAGGAAACGTGTCACTGCTTCTCTTGGTAGGAAGGCATAGGTCTCAGAAATCTGAAAGAAACAATATGTCATGTTGCTGCTGTCCAGTAACAATGGGCACAATGGATCGCTGTCTACAATGCTCACACTTGTAGTAAGAGTGCACAGTCGGGGGACAACACAAAATATAAGGACTCAGCAGACCACAGCTAAAACAGTCCAGGGTAAAACCACATCTTCATTAGAATACTAAACATCTGAGAATTACTAGTATTAGATAGATAGATAGATAGATAGATAGATAGATAGATAGATAGATAGATAGATAGATAGATAGATAGATAAGAAATGTCAGGGTTACAGCAGTAGGCAAAAATTAGAAATATACATAAAACAAGAATTATAATAATCTTAAGTATACTAACAAAGAACAAATAATAACATAAGAAGAGTTACATATAAATAAATTAACAAAGCATAGGTATTTACTATGTGTAAATAGATTAGAATTGCACATACCTATAAGAGACAATTTTACAGAACTGAATGTCATTGGCACAGTATTCTGGGACAGCGCATTACAAATTGTGCCATTGTCTGTCATAAATGTTTGATAGGCCAGCTCAGTACCATTCTGCACACAAGGAACAAGACCACCTTGGCCGAGCAGAGACTCACTATAGAGCCTTATGGCTGTAGGTAGAAATGACCTCACACAGCATTCCTTCAGTTACTGAATGTGCGCCTCTGTTTAGCCAAGACCTCATACAAGGCTGAGAGTTGTTGTCCATAATACTAAGCAACTTCTTGTATGACCTCTTATCAACCACTTCTCAAGTGAGTCCAGCCTAACTTCCAGTATTGAACCAACCTTTTTATTCAGTGTATTTAGTTTGTTGGCATCACCTGTTCTAGTGCCATTTAACCAGCACACCATCACATAAAAAATACACTAGCTGCTACAGACTGGTAGAAAAACTATACAGTGTCCTGCAAACATTAAATGACCTCCACTGCCTCAGGAAATAGAAGTGACTCTGACCCTTCTTGTAAAAAAAAAAATCTGGGTTAGTACTCCACTCAAGACTTTCATTCAGATGAACCCCCAGTTACTTATTTGCCCTCACCACCACCACATCTTCACCATTAATAAGAAACGAGGACAGAGTTTGTTTGACCATCCAAAAGTCTATGATTATCTCCTTTCTCTTCTTGATGCTGAGCTGTTCGCTGTTCCACAAAGATCTTTGCTAGTGTCCTGTATTCATTTTCCTCCCCACCAGTGATACATACGATTATGGATGTCTTCAAAAAATGTCTGAAGATGACATGATTCAATATTGTACCAAACCTCTACGTTTTTACAGAGTAAGCAGAAAGGGATCCTGTACAGTTCCCTGTGGACCCTACCTGTGTTACTTATTATTATCAGTATTATAAATAATTACATTTATATAG
Source organism: Polypterus senegalus (assembly GCF_016835505.1). Taxonomy (NCBI): domain Eukaryota; kingdom Metazoa; phylum Chordata; class Cladistia; order Polypteriformes; family Polypteridae; genus Polypterus; species Polypterus senegalus. The sequence continues at coordinate 33,625,021 of NC_053158.1, forward strand.
CTCTTTTCTCGCTACTCAAACGCTTAGACAGAGGTCAACCACTTCCACCACCACCTATGTGTAGCACCCACCTTGATGATGTAACAGCAGCCATTTGTGCGACAGTGCACTCACCACACATTAGCCAATTAGAGATAGGGGATGATCAGGGGGCCAGAATGGACAGGGCCATGTGTCCTCATCACTGAGCTGGGCATTGGGATCCATACACAGCCCACTGCTTGCCTCACCAACACCTCTTCCAGCAGCAACCCAAGCTTTTACAAGATAGGCTCCTATCCAAGTACTGGCCAGGCTTATGTAATCTAACCTAGTCTAATAAATAGTTCTTAAGGCACACAACATATGGTCTACTAATTCGGTGGTTTATTATCAAGGATGCTATTGTAGCATCAACCTGCATTGACCAGAGCAGTTTGGGCTGTAAGGTGTTAAATGCACTTATGAAGTCAAAAAACAATATCCTCACCCTGCTGCAGCTATGGATCTCCAGATGGGAGTAGGCTCCATTCAGTAGAGGGAGCATTTGTGTCCAAAAATGAATTATAAAATAAAATTCAAAATCTTTTCAATCAATATTTAAATGTCCAATATTAAAAAAGAAATAATAATTTTTTTTATGATTTTTAAGATTATAAAGTAAACACAAGTGTACACCTGACATAAGCATCAACCTAATTCTTTAAGAGAGAGATCTTGAGGACAAAACAACTTTAAAATATGTACACTTGACTTTCTCACAAATGAGTTTTTTCAGGCTTCAGAGATCAGCATGAACTAAATCATGTCTGCTATATAAAGGTCTTATCCCATGCTGATTAGGCAGAGGAGGCCGTAGCCTCATTCACAGTTGTACTGCTGGAGAAGACTTTGAGATTAATGACCCTTCTCAGAGCCTAAATGCTGCAAGCTTGTGTCTGGAAAGCAGGATTCAGTTCTGTGTTCTGTCTGTCCAACAAGATGGTGAGTCACTGATGCTTACAGTATATGTAAAGTCTGATTGCATATGGAATGAATAATACACATTAACAAACACACAACTGTGAATAGAGTTATCTATTTCAACAATGTGATTGTTTTAATAATTAAAAATATCTCAATTCTTTCAACATACTACACAAAAGCTTACGTGCGTTATTTAAACTATCTCAGGATTAACCTTAACATAGGAACCCACGTGGCACAAGTTCGTCACAGGTTACACAAACAAACGTACCAATAGTTACTCACACTTTCTCATGGTCACACAGTGTCTGTAGTGGAATTTCAACCCACAACCTCAGAGTTTGAAACCCAAGGTCCAAAGCCTTAAGCATACTGCCTGCCTAATTTGATATCTAAATGTTGATTATAAATATGTACAATAAATATAATATACATGGACAACCTGGTTAAAAATTCAGGTTCCATATATAGATCTATCCAAATATACTTTACATGAGTTTCTCCATCCACCCATTTTCAAATCTTTTAAATTCACTTTAGAGTCACCATGGTTCAGGAGGTTATCTGAGCTGCACTGGGTACAAATTCAGTTAAGTTCCTTAAAATAGAAAAAGAGGTTTTAGAAGAAATCTATACAGTACAGAAAAACATACTGCAATGTAAATTTTAATCTTCAACTCTATCACCAACTGATTGCCAACTCCCTCCTCTTGCATTCTCTCATTGCCACTCACCTCTTTTTTCAAAACTATTTCTACAAACAGTAAGGCTGGGGATACACTTAACGATACGTGACGCATGCACTTGAGGACGCTGCTACTACACCAGCGGTGTACTGGCTATACGCACACATGTACTTTAAGTAAATCTGGAGGAGTCCACCAGGTGGCAGTGTGAGACATCATCACAGTAAGAAAACAATATCTGGTTTTGCTGTGTTGTAGTGAGGGACGAAGATGTTAAAAATAAAAGTTATTTGAAATCTGATGCTGTTGCGAAGGTGCAAAAAAAAAAAATAAATGGCAACAGCAATACAGTGATATGTGAGCTCTTTAAATGTATTACGTCATTACGATGGGGAATATGCGACGCTTGTATTGCATATGCGAAAAACGGATGAAGAAAATCGCATTTGCATGTCAGCATTTAAGTTTGATTGATTCATCAAACATCAAAGTACGCAGATTGATCCAGTTGGAGCTGCAATACGGCTTGCCAACCAATGTTTATAGTAAACAACGATGTTGACGTCACGTACCAAAACTTGAACACACACGCCACCCATATTTTTGCTGGTAACGCAATTTGCACACATGTCGTGTTAATTTCTGATGGCACGCTCAGAGGACGCATCAAAACAACCCTGGGAATGTGTGGCAGCCATGATACATACTAAGCATAAAGTATAAACTGTCCCTAAGTGTGCTGTTTAATGGTTAGATTTACTTTGTTGTGTAATTTTTTTTTTTTTTTTACAACATCTATAACATAAATAAGGTGTAAGAACAAAATATTTTGCAATTTCGATAATACTTTTTACACAGGTAGTATTTCCTTCCTCATTAAGCTTCGAGTTTTACTCCTTATGTTAATATTCAGGTGATTCTGAGTTAACTTAAATTTGGTTCTGAATAGGTTTAAATTTTTCACATATGCAGGAAAACAGCTTTATGATATCTAAACTCTCACCATCTAAAAGGATTTCCAAGAACATATTGAAAGGGCATAAATCCATGTGAGGTCTATTTATAAGTCTATTTAGCATAGTATAATGGGATGAGATTCTCAGTGGACAAAGAGATCCCAGGGAGGAAAGTGTGACAAGAAAGGTGTTGAAAGGTACACTCCCCAACCCAAAATGATATATTTTATTTAACTGTTATCAACACACCCAAAAAGCTTTGTAACTCCAAAACAGCCCTGAAACTAACACTAAACTGAGCCCTGTAACTCTAATTAATTAGATTAATTAATTAATCTAAATTGGGAGAGGGGAACTGTAAAAAAAAAATAAACCTGGTCTGAAGAACAAAACCAAAAACAAGAAGTGATTTCAAAACTTGTCTAGGGGATTACAAAGTTTTGCTTTCAAAACAAGTAGGAGCGGAAGATGGCTGCATTATTATTGACTTGGCAGAGCATCACCAGAGAAGTTACTCAGCACCTGGTGATGTCTATGAATCGCAGACTTCAAGCAGTCATTGCATGCAAGGGATATGAGACAAAAGACTAAATATGAAAAATGACTTTAATAGACCTGCCATTGCTGTGTCCCAAACATTATGGTCCCCTGAAATGGGGAACCATGCATCAATTCTACAATGTGTGACTGAAATGCATGCAAATCCCCTTAAATGAAAGTCTACAATGTGCACTTTAATCACATCTGAATTGTTTATTTGTAATTTTAAACTGTTGCACAGAGGGGGGAATCAATAAAAAATATGTCTTTGTCCCAAACATTATTACAGAGCACACAATTAAATATGCTTTACAAAAAGGCAATTCAAAGATAAAAATAAATAAATAAAGATAAACAAGTCTTTCAAGGAATTCCAATTACTTTTCACTTCTCAGGACATCAATTCAGACCCCTTGTGGCACAGCCCACCGCATTTTGTTCTGCAAACCTTAGCCAGTCACTACAGACTTGTACTGCCACCTCAGTTGTTCACCACAGCTCACCCTGGTGCTTTGTCCTCACACAGATATTGTTATGCTCCGAACATTCCCATTTCTCTTTAGTTCCAGCAGCCTCTGCTCCACTGTACAGCAAACACAAACATAACCGCACATTGGAACCTCAACACCAGCCATCGATCCTCCTCCCTTAGATAGATCGAAAGGCCCAACACTGTCTGTCCTGTCACCCTTGAATATTTCTTATGCCAAACTGACCTTCTAATTAGCGAGCACTCTTTCTTTCTCATTCTCATTTTTGCCTCCACCTAAATACTAAACCACTTCTCTTATATTGTGGTCACCCCAGCCGACTCCAGTTAATTACGCCAACCCTCTCATCCTGGAATTATCTAGACACATGTGATTATACACACTCACGTGTGACCCACTAGCCTGAGGTGGCTTAGCCACCAAAGATGTGCACTAAAACTCAAAAAAAAAATCTATACTAATAAAAGGCAAAGCCCTCACTGACTGACTGACTGACTAACTGACTCACTCACTGACTCATCACTAATTCTCCAACTTCCCGTGTAGGTAGAAGGCTGAAATTTGGCAGGCTCATTCCTTACAGCTTACTTGCAAAGGTTGAGCAGGTTTCATTTATGGCACTTTTCCACTGCATAGTACGGCACAGCACGGTTCAGTACAGCTCACCTTGGTTCGGCTCAGTTCGGCTCGGTTTGCGTTTCGACTGCAGTTTAGTACCGCTTTAGAGTGGGTGGGATTATTCACGTGTCGTTATAGTTGCGCCGCCTCTACTGCCGTGACACCGTGGAACTTTTACAACAACACGCAGACAATGACAACACTTTAGCTCGACGACGCGCAAGGGTAAGCATCTAAAAAAAGCTCATCACTAGCTAACTTTTATCACTGATGCAAAGCATAAAATGAACTTAACTGCCAGTGTAAAATTAAAATGCTGATTCTGTATATTACAGATCTTCCACATTTTGCAAAAAAGTCGCCGCAACAGACCATCTGTTTGGACATTTAACCATGCTTCAGAGTGGTGGGATGTGATTGTTCCCGGTTTTACAAACACTCAGTGGCTGGAGAACTTTCGAATGTCTGAAGAAACATTCATCCACTTATGCAACAAACTGCGTCCAGCGATGGAGAGACGGGACACAAACTTCCGCGTGTGTGTACCTTTAAAGAAAAGAATAGCCAGTGACGCAGTAATGACGATTTTCTCCGCCAATCAGTGACCAGCAGAGTTTACACGTCACGTTTTGGTAACGGTTGGGCGCGCTTGGAACCTCGGCTGAGGTGGTACTAAAAAAAGGACCAGGTACCAGGAAGAAAGGTAATGGTCATAACTGGAACCTATTTTTATCCATATACTGTAACGGACTGCAGCTCAATGGCCGTGGGGGGGCGGAGTTGTGTGTCACATCATCATGCCTCCCACGTAATCACGTGAACTGACTGTGAACGCAGTACGTAGAAAACAAGGAAGAGCTCCAAAGAGCGTTGAAGAAAAAACGCATACAAGCATATTCATAAGTGCAGCTACTGCGGAAACAAAGCACAGTGTAAACCATAAGTTTAAATTAAGTCTATAGACACGCTCCCGCTGCCATTTGTCATGCCTTCGACGAATACTTTATTCGCGAGATACAAGTTTAATGAGAAGACACAAGGTATAAACGAGACTTTGGATCACTTTGTAATGGAGTTAAAATTGCTGTAGCGAGAAACTTTTAAGTGCCGGGTCTTAGCTAACATTAAATAAAGCCATGGACATCGCAACATCACACAATAGAGCAGCTCACGTGAATTGACTGAACGCAGTACGAGTGATCACTTCCATGCATCAAACCCGTTCAAAAAACGTATTACACAATTGACAAGGTAGGAAAAGAATATGCTCCGAGCTGAGCTCCACAGCTAACGCGGTCTTGTGGAAGCAACTTCGTCACGCTGCCACCAAATACTCACAGAAAAATCCAAAAGTTAATACACACGCTGTCTCTAGAGTTTCTCCACACTCAATGTATTCCTCGCATCCCCTTTATACCCTCTGATCTCCCATTTCAATTCAGATGCCTCCAATCTACAGTAAGGCTCTGCTGCGCGATGACAAGTAATAAGTCTCAGGGACAGACCCTACAAAAGGTTGCCATTGATTTGAGGCAAGATTGATTTTCTCCTGGACAACTATACGTTGCATTCTCAACAGTAAGCTAGCACAGCTTCGTCATATTACAACCAGAGTGCTGAACTGACAACGTGCTATACAAAGAGAACTATAACAATCGTAATAAACGAACAATAAAACAGCAGAGAACCCATGGATTAAATAAAAAGACAGTTTTCTTGGCGAAGCAAGGAAAAGGGATGGCCTTATATGTCGTTCGTTTATAAAACAGCGGAGAAGCTGTGTAAAGGCTGCTTCACAAAAAACCAGCCGAGTGCCTTATATGAGCAGGTAGTCAGCTAAAGAAGGGAATCAATAAATATCTATAATCGTAATAAACGAACAAAAAATAGCGTACAAGCCGCGGATTAAATAAAGGAAATGGGTACCTGAACTGTAAAGTAAGTCTCAAATAGCTACACAATAACTATAGCAATCGTAATAAACGAACAATAAAACAGTACAGAACCGCGAAGCAAGGAGAAACGACGGCCTTATATGGCGTTTGTTTATAAAGCAGTGGAGTAGCTGTGTGAAGGCAGCTACACAAAAAAACAGCAGAGCGCCACACTCTGAATGTATTCCTCGCATCACCGTTATACCCTCTGATCTCCCATTTTAATTCAAATGCCTCCAATTTCCAGTAAGGCTCTGCTTCACGATGACAATTAATTCATTTTAATTAAGTCTCAGGGACAGACCCTACAAAAGATTGCCATTGATTTGAGGCAACATTGCTTTTCTCCTGGACAACTATACGTTGCATTCTCAACAGTAAGCTAGCACAGCTTCGTCATATTACAACCGGAGTGCTGAACTGACAACGTGGTATACAAAGAGATCCTTAACAGATAGTTATTGGTTTATTTTCCCTCAGTTTAAAAAGGTTTTCTTTTCTTCTTAATAAAAATTTAAAAACAGTACTTTGTCGCTGCAAAGCGCAGGGATTTTGCTATATACAGTATATATATATGTAGATATATATGTATGTATGTATGTGTGCATATATATGTATATTTATGTGTATGTATGTGTATATGTATATATGTATATGTGTGTGTGTATGTATGTGTGTATATGTATTTGTATATATATGTTGATATGTGTATATATATGTATATATGTGTATATGTAGATATTTTTATATGTGTGTGTGTGTGTGTGTGTGTATATATATATATATATATATATATATGACAGCAACACTCATAACAGTGACAAAACTATTACATTGACACTCACGTTATTTTTTAAATGTTTCCTTTTCTTTTTCATAACTTCTTTAACACACTACTTCTCCGCTGCGAAGCGCTGGTATTTTTCTAGTCACTAATAAAATGCAATAAAGCCCTCACAGACACGACTTACCACTCCATTGCCGGTGTTCCTCTTGCACATTTTCCTGTGTTTCTCTCATTCTGTTCCACTTGCAAATTAGTTTGAATGGCTAGTCCAGTGAGTGTAAGGCTGAGTCACTGTGCATATGGTTTGTGTTTGAGAATGTGCCCTACGATGGACTGGTATCCCTTCCAGTGTTGGTTCCTTACTCTCACCCATTCCCAGCTTTTCTCCAGCAGCTACTGTTCATCACTAAAGCCCAAAGACCAGCTGGTAAGATGTGTAGTGACTTCAATGTTCAGGGTATGTACAGGTGTGAGAATTTGTCCTGTGGTGGTTTGGTGTCCCATTCACGATGTGTTTTTGATTTACATTTATCCAGGTGCTGCCTGGATAGGATTGATGGAGCCGTCTGCAATGACAAACTAAAGAGCAATATTCCAAAGCACCTGTTGTCATTGTTGTTGCTAGCACTACTGGGTCACAATGCTTTCCAGCTTATCATTCAATGATTATCTCCTTGTCATCCATACTCAACATGTAGTTATGCCAGAAAGGACACTGAAAGCAATTCACTTCCTCCAGTTCTCTGTGCTGACATGTTTTGCTTGAGACCTACCTACCAATCTGTTTATATCACCATCACAGTATTCTTGGTGTTATGTTTCAGCCAGGCAGAGCTCCCTACCTGTGCTTATTTTCATTTCTTTTGTCATTTGTGTAATTGCTGATGTATTATTTATATAAATTTTGTTATTCTGCTTATTTGTCATTTAGCATCACTGTATGATATGTTCTCCTATGTTCCTTGTGTTTTATGGGTGAAACCCCAAGAGGCGGGGCCACTGATGTCACTGCCCTCAACCTGTATACAGTATGTGAAGCCAGGGAGTGGGCCCTTCAGTGATTCATTGTGGTTAATTGTCATTGATTGGCATTCAAAGAGTGCATTCTTGTAAGCATTGTATTTTCTGGATTATGTTTTTCTTTATTGCTTGTGGTTTCTGGATTTTAGGTTGGAATTACAGATTTGAACTGTTTGCTTTGCATTGCATTTTAGTTAAATCCTTTTGACCTTATTTTGCCTTTTTACTATTACTGTTCTTTGTAAATTACAAATAAATTCCTGCATGTATAAAGATTTGTATAAAGATTTAGTTGTTGGACTTGTCACTTGAGCCAGAGGCTTTGATGGGCCCTCTTCCTTGATAGGGTATAGTTATAGACATTTTGTTCTACATTTATAATCTTTAAAAACCTGTTCTCCATTTTGGGAGCCAGGATAGGCCAAAACCTGCCTGTAAGGTTCAGAGTCAGGGTGCTTGGCATGAAACGCACTTCTAGACAAGTGAGTGAAGACTTAGGCCAGGTATGGGGTTCATTGAGGGGTAATTTTGACTGTACTCAACCCTAACATTTAATTTCTTTTGTGGTTCCTCTCCTTTTAAATTTCACTCAAATTTTCAAAAACACCCAAGGCATTTGTTGTTTCACTCTTAAATCATATTCAACAACGTTTACTGCCCCCATATGTAATATGGTTGTGTTTTATATTGTTACACACGTGCGAATGGGAGGCAGCTAACAGGCCTGAATAGTGGTAATCCAACACCAGACCAGGGGCTTTGGGGGGTGAGGTGCACTGACTTTCTCTCTCAGTCCTCTGCAGACCATTCACGGGAAATCCCACCGGGATTCGGTGCCTATGATGACATCACTTCCGGTTCTTTCAGTGTCTAAGATGACGGTGTCACTTCCAGTTCTGGTGTCTATGTTGATGTCACTTCCGGCTCTGGTGCCTAAGATGACGTCACTTCTGGTCCTGGGCTTTAAAGCCGCCATCTTTGCATCTCAGAATCAGTTCTGTCTTGGACTTTGTACCAGTCACAGCTCTTGAAAATGCACCCATTTGCAGCCAGGGCATATTACACAGGTGGCTGCCCTAAACCTTTGATGTCTCCTGTGTATTCTTGTCACAATATGTATATTTACATATTTTTTATATGTATAGATTCTAATTCTGAAGTTAGTTTAACATTTTGTTTTGAAAATCAAGAGTTAATTTTTGTTACTGCTCGATTACATTATTTACCACACAAAACAGCATTTTGAATTGTGACAACGTTTATCATCACACTTGTCTGTATACCTTTGGTGGATACTCCAACTTTTGAACTTTTGGTTTTGTTTTCGAGTAGGTCCTAGTAGTAGGGATTTTGCTTGAAATTTTGTTATAATGTCCTTTTGACACTGAACTACAGTTCTGTGTTGTTATTTAGATTCCTGTCCACTAGATTCACTTTGTCTCCTGTCTGTTCTATCTGACCTCATCTTGTGGCTCTTTTCTTGCTCACAATTATCCTTTGACAGCTTGTGTGTCTACCATATCACTAAATATTCAATCTGTGACTGGTCTTGTCAACTAAGTCACTTAGGAATTCAAATACCTCTAATATTCCTTTTTCTTTCTTCATAAACAATATCTTTTTGAACCTGTGACACACTACACTCTACCTTAAGTGTCCTAATGGTTTTCATTAAGATGACTTTGTTTTCAAATTTCATTCAGAGTTCGGTTCTTTTGCTGAATGCTTTGCTGGTTAAGATAGGTCTGGCCAAAATCTCCACAAGTCAGCAGGAGAACATTTGTCATGAAATTGTCACACTTGTTTAATCTTCATTTCTTCCTTACAGTTCTAAAGCCAACTGAATGTTTTTTTACTGTGGTTCTAAGGATTTATTTCACTTATTTCTTTATTTTTACATGTTTTTTTTATTAGTGGTTTCACATAGCCTTTCATGATCCAAGGTAGATAATACACTGCGAAGTGAAGTAGTAAATGTTGGACACTCAGTGACTAGGGTTGTCAAAGTATCAAAATATTGCTAAGCTACATTTTTAAAATACAGGTAAAATTCTGTTACAATGAATATCTTTACAACGAAAGTTTCATTACAACAAAGTATTTTTATGGTCCCAACAGCTTCCCCATATGACACAAGTCTATAGAAATCTTGTTACTACGAAGTGCATTCAGCAGATACTTTCATTACAACGAACTGCACAAAAGACCTTGAAATGCCTGAATGAATCATCCGCAGAGCAGGTATTTCTGTGGCCGCAGCTCAGTTGTGCACAACGATCCCCAAACAGAAACACTGTATTTTTTTTTCTTTCTTCGAACTTTCCTCGTACTGTTTTGTTTTTTTTTGCCTTTTTTGTTTTATGTGGTTTTCAGTAATACCTTTTGCTTATTTCTCGTCAACATTTGAAAAACATCCATTGGAAATTAACTCATTGTCACCCTCCTATAGAAACAGCAGACACAAAAAAATGATAACAGTTTATATTATAAAAAAACTTTAATTTTTTGCAGCTCTTAATTGCGGCAAAAAGAAAAAAGACGTTGCCAGTGAATTTGGAATTTCGCCATCGATGCTGTCAACTTTCTTGAAAGGCTGAGCAAAAAAAGAAGAAAAATATCGGGTTTCAAACGTATGTGAATTGCTGCATTTGAAGTCGTCGAAAAAACAGTTTTTATGTGGTTCAGTGATGCTCGTTCAAGAAACATTCCTATTATTCATTCAAGAATCATTCAAGAAAATGTAAGGTTTGCCAACTCTCTTGGGACCTTCCCCAACTAGACAGCATGCCGAAGAGTATCCGGAAGGGGTAACAGCAGGTTTACAGCTATGCTGCGTCTCTCCGCCAAAGTAAACAGGAAAGATCTCAATGGGTGTTGCAAGTTTAGGAGCACGTACATTGTAAATGCAGATTACAGGATTACTTGGTCACTGACCTGGCCACGACCCTGCCTGATTGCTGTGTCTGTGTATAGAGTGGCAGATCACGCTACAATAAATAAGTGTGCCATTCCTGTTTCAAGCTGAATAAAGCAGAAAAATCCATAGTCCCTTTAGGTTCATGTGATGGTGAATGTTTCTTATGATTACTGAGCTTATTGCTCCTATTGCTCAGTTTTTTGACTACTCTTCGAATTTTATATTTTGGGACTGTGTTTGATATTGGGATTGCCTATTTTGAATTAATTTCCTTCTGTGCCTTTGTGCTACTCTGAGCTTCCTGATACAGAGCTGTTTTTGTAAAATAAATCTTTTTATTTATAAATATTTTTCATTACCTTTTGTGTGACTTGCCAGGCTTTGACAGTTTTGCTCCCCTTTAATGGATGTTTTGTGTATTTCATAACAGTGATAACTTGAAGTTCTAGAAGTCACATCATCGAGCAACACTATTTAAGATGGTGGCATGCTTTCCTTAGCATTCAAGTTTTTGGATATGAAAGAAAACCTTAGGAGCTTTTAGATATTACAAATATCATTTTAATGGAATTAGGACTTTTATTTAATTATCTATTTATTATTGGCAATGAATTCTTGATGGCGTTTTGGTTTTGGTTTTTGACTTATTTGGATCATTACCCTTTTAAGATTTGAACCATGATTGTTGTAGATTTCACTGTTTCCCATCTCTACGTCTTTTTTTCTGAGTATCTTAGGGCGTGGCTGTAAAGCCCGCTGTCAGTGTCAGAAAGGTAAAGGACCAGGAAAAGGAAAAAGAAACCACATAGTCAGGAAAACAGGCACAAGTCAGAAACCAGAAAGATCTAAATGAGACACCAAAGCCAAATCATCAACTGAGGATGGCAAGTCAAAAGGATATCAGGTAATAAACAGAGAAATTCAAGGAAGCAAAATACTGAAAGATCTTTGTTTTCAGAAGACGTACCAAGGGATTTAAATACTGTTGTGGTTAGAGAAATGAGAACTGCATTACTTCTTGCAAATTTCCCATAGCAACCTGAGATTGCATCTAGATAACAAGAGATCAAAATGGCATTGTGACAAAATGACAAATAATACATTAATCTTCTTCGTCTTCTTTCGGCTGCTCCCGTTATGGATTGCCACAGCAGATCATCTTCTTCCATATCTTTCTGTCCTCTGTATCGTGTTCTGTAACACCCATCACCTGCATGTCCTCTCTCAGCACATCCATAAACCTTCGCTTAGGCCTTCCTCTTTCCCTCTTCCCTGGCAGCACTCTCCTTAGCATCCTTCTGCCAATATACCAAGCATCTCTCCTCTGCACATGTCCAAACCAATGCAATCTCGCCTTGCTGACTTTGTCTCCCAATCGTCCAACTTGAGCTGACCCTCTAATGTACTCATTTCTAATCCTGTCCATCCTCGTCACACCCAATACAAATCTTAACATCTTTAACTTTGCCACCTCCAGCTCTGTCTCCTGCTTTCTGGTCAGTGCCATTGTCTCCAACCCATGTAACATAGCTGGTCTCACTACCATCCTGTAGACCTTCCCTTTCAATCTTGCTGATACCCGTCTGTCACAAATCACCCCTGACACTCTTCTCCACTCACTCCACCTTGCCTTCACACTCTTTTTCACCTCTCTTCCACAATCCCCATTACTCTGTACTGTTGATCTCAAGTATTTAAACTCATCCACCTTCGCCAACTCTACTCCCTGCATCCTCACTATTCCACTGACCTCCCTCACATTCACACACATGTATTCTTTCTTGCTCCTACTGACTTTCATTCCTCTCCTCTCTAGAGCTTATCTCCATCTCTTCAGGGTCTCTTCAACCTACTCCCTGCTATCGCTACAGATCACAATGTCATCAGCAAACATCATAATCCATGGGGACTCCTGTCTAATCTCGTATGTCAACCTGTCCATCACCACTGCAAATAAGAAAGGGCTCAGAGCCAATCCCTGATGTAATCCAACCTCCAACTTGAATGCACCCGTCACTCCTACCGACTGCAGACCTCACCACGGTCACACTTCCCTCGTACATATCCTGTACAACTCTTACATACTTCTCTGCCACTCCCGACTTCCTCATACAATACCACAAATCCTCTCGAGGCACCATGTCATATGCTTTCTCCAAATCCACAAAGATGCAATGCAACTCCTTCTGGCCTTCTCTAAACTTCTCTATTAACATCCTCAGAGCAAACGTTGTATCTGTGGTACTCTTTCTTGACATGAAACCATACTGATGCTCTCTAATCATCACCTCACTTCTTAACCTAGCTTCCACTACTCTTTCCCATAACTTCATGCTGTGGCTCATCAATTTTATTCCCCTGTAGTTACTGCAGTCCTGCACATCACCCTTATTCTTAAATATCGGCACCAGTACACTTCTCCACTCCTCAGGCATCCTTCTCACTTTCCAATATTCCATTAAACAATCTGGTTAAAAACATCACTGCCATCTCTCCTAAACACCTCCATGCTTTCATAGGTATGTCATCTGGACCAACGACCTTTCCATTCTTCATCCTCTTCATAGCTGTCCTTACTTCCTCCTTGCTAATCCATTGCACTTCCTGATTTACTATCTCCACATCATCCAACCTCTTCTCTCTCTCGTTCTCTTCATTCATCAGCCTCTCAAAGTACTGTTTTCATTTGCTCAACACATTCTCCTCACTTGTATGTAAGTTTCCATCTTTATCCTTTATCACCCTAACCTGCTGCACATCTTTTCCAGCTCGGTCCCTCTGTCTAGCCAAACGGTACAGGTCCTTTTCTCCCTCCTTAGTGTCCAACCTGTCATACAACTCATCATACACCTATTCTTTAGCCTTCGCCACTTCTCTCTTCACCGTGCGCCTTATCTCCTTGTACTCCTGTCTACTTTCTGCATCTCTCTGGCTATCCCACTTCTTCTTTGCCATCCTCTTCCTCTGTATACTCTCCTGTATTTCCTCATTCCACCACCAGGTTTCCTTTTCCTCCTTCCTCTTTCCAGATGTCACGCCAAGCACCCTTCTTGTTGTCACCCTTACTACATCTGCTGTAGTTTCCCAGCTGTCTGGTAACTCTTCACTGCCACCCAGTGCCTGTCTCACCTCCTCCCTAAACTCAACCTTGCAGTCTTCCTTTTTCAACTTTCACCATTTGATATTTGGCTCTGCCCTCACTCTCTTCCTCTTCTTGATCTCCAATGTCATTCTACAGACCACCATCCTATGCTGCTTAACTACACTTTCCCCTGCCACCACTTTGCAGTCTTCAATCTCCTTCAGATCAACTCTTCTGTATAGGATGTAATCTACCTGTGTGCATCTTCCTCCACTCTTGTATGTAATCCTATGTTCCTCCCTCTTCTTAAAATACGTATTCACCACAGCCTTGCCCATCCTTTTGGCAAAATCCAGTATCCTCTGAACTTCTTCATTCCTCTCCTTGACACCATACCTACCCATCACCTTCTCTTCTCCACTGTTCCATTTACCAACATGCTCATTGAAATCCGCTCCAATCACCACTTTCTGTCCCTTGGGTATACTGTTCAACACTTCATCCAACTCACTCCAAAATCTTCTTTCTCATCCATTGCACACCAAACTTGCGGTGCATATGCACTAACAACATTCATCATCACACCTGCAATTTCCAGCTTCATAATAATTGTTAGAAATTATGTAGCTTTATAAAGAAATGAGAATGAAGTAACAATTTTGAGGAAAGAATAACCTGGGAAGCTTCAAATTTAATATGAGAAAAAGTTCTTGAAGGAATTTATAAGTTTTAGTTATCGTTATGAGATACTATGGTAAAACACTAACAAACCTTAGCAATTCTTCTATTTTGCTTATAAAAAGACCTCATCAAATCACTGCTGTTCATAAAAAACAATGATGGATTAGGCAATTGATCCACCCACCTAAACATGATAAGGTACATCTGATTAAACAAGAGTGAGACAACTGTACTGTGGCACGGCAGCAAAATGAAGTAGGCTGGAAGGACTGCAAATGGAAAAGAAATTACTGGGTGCAAAGGGACATTAGAGTCTCTTCAGCATGCTAACAGGCACAAGTAAAGAAGTTATATATATATATATATATATATATATATATATATATATATATATATATATACAGTATGTATATATTAACTCTTAAGCTATTGATTGCACAAAATATTCAACACATGGTATTCACAATGGCCAAATGCATAAAACCACATAGCTATCCCAGTTAGAATTTACATTCAACAAATGTTAGCTTAGCTCTTTGAATTCTACTACACTTTTTCTTCAAATAAAATGGGATCATATTAAAATTAACCAAATCATGTACTAGCAAAATTATTCAATCCATTTGCCAAGCTCAACTGATAACATATAAGAGGCGTTAAGACAGTACTACTGTCTTCGTACAAGTCTACAGCCATGTTGCAGAAGTTGCCTTAGGCAATGGGGATAGTGAACATTTTAATGAAAAGCTCTGTGAAAGCCAAAGTTGATTGGAGAGTCACCAGGCTGATTACCAAGCTGTGCATGAAGAAAGAGTCCGTGATCCGAGCAGCAAAAATCAGTCCTGCACAGACACATGAGAGAAACAAGAACGGGCTTATCACAAGTCCCACTTGCAGCTTTACAGTGATTAGGAATCTACAGAAACGGTTCTGCATCAAATCAGAGTGTAAACGGGAAACAATTATGCAAATTACAGAAGACACGATAAATGACATGATAAAGGTGCAATTGGATAATTAGAGAGTGTGGCAGTGTGGCTTTACATATGTATATGTTATTCGCATGTCTTTTTATTACGTACCAGTTTCTGTTTAGAGAAAATAAAAATGGAATGCAGTGGCTCTGTACACTCACCCCTGCCATGTTCAGTTTCTCTGTCAAAGTCATCATTACCACAGGCAGCTCAAACACTAAAGAGGAGACTTTGATGCTGCATTGTCTTTGAGGTTTAGAGATTAGACGAGGTGACAGATTTTGAGAAACCCTCATCCTAAATGACAGACAGAAAGTTGAGCACAGATCTTTTATGGTCTGAAGCAGCACAATAGGCAAAAGGCAATCAGTTGTAACTTAAAACAACATACAAAGGATAAAAAAAATGCAAGTGGGCACAGCACACAATAAGAGAGTCCTGGATCCCCAGAGGATGCCCAGTGTCAGACATGGCACACGTTCACAAAGGAAGGCCTAGCAGTAGGTAAAAACTAAGTTCTTCACTTTAAAATGCACTTAATACACACTCTCAGGGAGGAGTATAATCAAGGGAAGAAAACAAAAGGACAAATGAAATCCTATCTGTCCCACTGGGCTTCATTAAATGCAATGACTGGGGCCTAGTCTGTCTGAGAGCTGCATATGGTGGTCCACTCACTTCCCCCAAGAGGGGCAGATCATCTCACCTTGATGACAAACACACAAGGTCTCCTAAGAATAAAAATTAGGTACCTGGGTTGGTATCTGAACTGCCTTCTTTTTCCATGTGTGTTAAGAAATATTCCACCTAAAAACTATTATTCTGTCTTCTCTTAAATATACCTTGGATTGTTTGTAATGATTGATGAGAAAAATTTTCATCTTCATATATTTCATTCTCATACTTTTGTAGAAAACGAAGAAAACAAAAGTCCTGAGATAAGTGACTGAAACGGGAAATGGGCAGTTTGAACAACAGGCAATAATATCAAAACTTTCATGAAAAACATTTCAAATTACTCATGTCATATAATCTAAATATAAGATATCTACTCATATCACTACTTCAAAAAATGAATTTTTAATATAATCTTGTTAAACAAAACATTTCCATAAAATCCTTGCATGCACTACAGTGAAGGGGGCTCAAACAAGATTGTGCTTTTGAAGACCCGTCTCCCCAGTAATACATCACAATTGGCTCTCCCAATGCTTTACACGCTCCTTAATCACAATACTTTGCGTTTATTCAATGGCATTTTGTAAAACTACACTGGCGCCTGACCCCCCGGCTCATTCAAGCATTTCAAACATACATGCTTTCCTCTTGATAATGTTTCTACTCATTTTTGTTTAACTTTCTATCTAGAGTTGTACATGTCTCTCACAAAACGCTCTGCAGTGTTGATATCAAGTGAAGCAGCACACAAAGAAATAAAAAAAAACCACTTTGAATAAAATTCATTTGAAATCTCCTGATTCAAATATTTACAATTTACATACCAAATACTGTACTGAAAACAGACCTGTTATGATTGGTACATTTTATTCATTTGTTGTGCCTTTCCTTACCTTTGTTTTTTTTTTTAGATCTACTCATATATAGCTAAACTGGGATTTTTATACTCAGCCAATCTGATTTTGAATCTCACTACAATATCTGCCTTCCTGTAAAACATAATCATTTTTATCGTCTTCCAAAGCTGCCATTTTGGATTGCTCATAGGTGCCACTATTACGTGGTAGAGGAATCATCCATTGCCTCTCCCAGAGTTCCACAGGAATGCGTGATGTGTGTTGTCATCACCATGACCTATAAGTTCCATTGTGTGTGATTCTAAGTGATACTCTCTTTGTCTTTCTGATCTCAGTATTCTGACTTCCTTTTCGTTCCATGGCTCATGATTCTTGTTTTGTGTTTCTGACATGATGAAAGAACACCTTGTCTTTTTAGTATCTGCCCCATGATTTATCTCCTGTTCCTATAATTAAACCCTTTTTCACTCTGTCTTTTTGAGAAAGGACAGGGACATTACAGGTTACAGCCTTACAACTTCTTCTTATATAATATGCTACCATGGCTGTCCGTTTGTCTGTCCAGGATTTTAAATCTCCTGTAGCTCACAAACTGTTTGAAGTATTGACCTGAAGGTACACATATACTACGTGACGTCTACTATCCACTTTCAGGGTGAGGATTGACCTCCAAGGTTATTCCTTTTTTATTTTTATTTTATTTTATTGTAGAATCAACTCTTGGCAGTGGCCAGCAGGGTGGCTATGCGGCACATGTGTACGGACGCCATTATCATCCCTACCACCTTTTCCGTCACTTCCCCTACCTCTTCGTATCTTAAAACTTTCTTGAGGCAGATTGAAGACTTAAGTGCCAGCTTA
This sequence comes from Polypterus senegalus, assembly GCF_016835505.1. NCBI lineage: Eukaryota > Metazoa > Chordata > Cladistia > Polypteriformes > Polypteridae > Polypterus > Polypterus senegalus. Next base: position 33,643,048 of record NC_053158.1, read on the forward strand.
AGTGAGAAATTAAGGAAAACGTACTACTGACTGACTTAATCAGTTTTAACGTGAAAAGATGGCGACGGAAGAAGAGAAAAAGCGGACCACTAGGGTGGAGAAAAGAAGACCTGCTCAGGAAGCAGCAAGCGCATCAACCTCTGAGCAAACGAATGGGAAACGTACAGAGAAAGAGGATGAAAACTAGGAATGCTCAAGTCAAGTGAATTGACTGCACGTTATCGTGAAGTGTGCCATTACTGGTAGGTTTATAATTTGTGTTGTGCTACAATGTGATTGGGTCTCAGATATTTCTCAGTATTCAAAAAAAAAGCAAATTAATGAGATATCTATTGGATTATATTTTCAAGACTAGGTTAATATACTTTTAATATATCCTGCAATATATAAGAATAACAACTATATATTAAAATATAATTGAAATATATTTCACAGTATATCAAAATATACTGTAATATACTTTTAGTAATATTTTTACATTTTTAATATATAAAATATACTGTAATATACGTTTTAATTTTACAATATATTTCAGTATATTTCAAAATAATTTAATATATTTATCCTTGATGTTTACAGTATTATAAAGTATTTTAGATATATTTAAATTGGCAACAATATATTTAAAAACATTTATTTTACATGTGTGTCTTTTTCACAAGGGAAGAAAAAAGCATTTCATATAACAGTAGAAGCAGTAGAAGAAAATGTAAAAATCTACAAATTTAGTTAGAAACACTTTTTGAAATTTCCAACGATTTACAATCTACATTTATTTTACATTTACCACAGAGAAAGACTGAGCTTTTTTTTTTTCCAACGTGAATTTTTTTGTACTAACTGCACAGGCCAGTAGCCATTTTGCATACAAGTATATCAAAGTATGGATCGTAAACAGTAACTAGCCAAGGTCAAAACTGGGGGGTATTCCATAAAGCACACTTATAAAATCGAGACTTAGTTCAGTAAGCCTTGCTTGAATCGGCCTTGTTTTCCAATTGAGGCTCAGTCAGTTCCATAAAGGCCAAGTGTTTGCCATTAATTGCAGGCGGCATCGGCAAACCACGATAATGCACACACTTGTGAGATTTGAGAGGCCCCAAGAACCCGATCATCGCTAACATCAATCAGGACTCAAAAAGAATTCAAGAGGATGCAATATCGACAGATGGAGTACCTGTGACTTTAGAAAGTGAAACTGTTCTGATGTATGTTGTATTAAGGGACAAGTTTAATTTAATTGTCAAAAATAGAAGAACAGTGGCAGTCTTTTCAAACGTTGATCAAGCAATAATAGTTCATCAATAATAACGCAAAAACTTCTATTAAGAAAGCTAGAGAGGCTGTGAGGCAATCTTTAGCAGACCAATGACAAAGCACGTTAAAAAATGACATGTATTAGTTTGCATTAGCTTGTGAACATCATACCCAAAATGCTTAAACAAGTAGCAAATATTTAGTAGCAATATGAGGTGCATTTGGGATCAACTGAAAATTCTAAGAACATACTTCAGAACTCCCAAATATACATTTATAAGCAAACATATACTGTGCATTTAGCAGTCAAAGAAAGTAACAACGTCTGTCACAGGTGCGAGGCCCCAATGCCACTCCTGCTTAAAGTGTTTGCCCCCATCAGAATGTCTGAATGCACAGCTGGACATTCACGTCAAAGTCATTTAAAAGGGCTGACTTGTGCATTGATGCTATGATTTGTATTTTACATATTCAGGCTTTAATTAGCTTGGCAGTTTCGTTATTCATTTACTTCTACTTATTTGGCTGATACCTTTTTCCATGACAACTTACAACATTTCTGATACAATTGGTTGCATTTCATTTTCTTGGTTTGCCAATTGGAGCACAGGCAGGTCAAGTGACTTGCTTATAGTCACACTACGTCAGCAACGGGATTTGAACCAATAACTGCAGAGTTTGATGTACAAACCCTTAACCACTATACCACACTGCCTGCCTGTTCACATATGTGTGGAGCCTACTGTGCCTATAATATTTGAGAAGCTTAAATAACATTCTTTACTGTCATTGATACAACTTTCAATGAATACATTTTACACGACTCACCAAAAAAAAAAAAAACTGATACAAATAGTTTGTCCCCTCTAAGCTTAAGCCTAGAATTTGGAACAACCAATAATTTCTGGTCAGGGGACCTCAGTGATCATAAAGGAGAGTAAAGGTGTAAGGGTGGAAGATAATTGGGGGCTAAACCCTTTAGGAACTTAAAAACAAACAATAAAATGTTATACTCAATCTTGTAGCGAACAGGAAGCCATTGAACAGAAGCTAAGACTGGTGTGATGTGATTCTGTTCTTGAGTGCCCATTACAAGCCTGGCAGCAGCGTTCTGGACTAACTGAAGACGAGCATGGGATGACTGAAGAACTCCAGTGAGTTGCAATAGTCAAGCCAAGGAGAGGCAAACACATGAATTAGTGTTTCAAAATCATGTACAGAAAGAAAGGGCTTGACCTTCGGCAATACCCTGAGCTGAAAGAAACAGGCTTTAACAATGGAGTTCATTTGTTTATCAAATTTGAGGGCATCATCAAAAATCAAACCAAGCTTTTTTGCCAAGGGCATACAGTAGGTTGTCAAGGGGCCAGGTATGATCAGAAAGTCCAAGACACACAATCTCTGTATTCTGTCATTTAATTTCTGAGAAAACGTTGTGACATCCATGTCTTAATGCCTTCTAGACATTCCAATAAATGTTTAAGATAATTTGGTTTGATCTGTTTCAGTGGAAAATATATCTAACTTCAACTAATTGCACATAAAGGTCTTTTTTCAATTCTGTACTCGCCAGAAAATGCCAAGACATCTGTGCAGTTCTTTAACTTTTTGTTACAGACAATCCAAGCTTCCACACTCATTGGATTTTCAAGGAATAGAGACGCAATGGATGATCCCACAGGGTTGTTGAAAATAAACAGATTTTTGAGGCATTGAATGTAACAGCAAACAATGTATGATTGTATGTATGATACACAATGATGATTGTGTATGACAATCATCATCACAGACTTGACAAATTTTATGAGTGTTTCTGTTTTACTGACATATCCTCAATTACAAAATATCTTCTATTTTTAATATTATACTAGTGGAGAAAACACACACAGACACACACAATATGTACTATTCTAAAATAGGTTGAAAGCATGTATTAATATATGTTACTCTTTATTATTTTCCATGTACAGTACATATAAATAATGTCATAACTTGTATCAAAAATGACAATGGACTTTCTTTCTAGTCCTTATTTGTGCTGGTGGTTTAAAAGCTCTGTGCAGTACGTGATCACACGAGCGCACTGGGGTTGAGCCTAGAAGGTCTTCAATTCGCATTTCTTCTTCCACATTACACATGTCTGCGCTGCTTTGGTGCTACAGGTTTACTAACTCAGAATTGCAACTTTTTAAAACTGAGAATTTTAACATTACGTGACACACCTTCTTTAACTCTATTTTTTACTAGCAGGATTGGCTGGATTTTGTTTGCTCTATTTATTTCAGTAGGACTCCAGCTCTATATTTTCCAAGGTTTTGGGAACCTTATTCTCGCTTGTAGCTTTTGTATATTTTATCATATGTACAGATCTCATTCTTTCGACATTGCAATTTATTTCAGGTTTGCTCTATAAACAAACAATGAACTTGGATGATGAATCGCATATTCCCAGTAGGTAAGATTAATGCCTTTTTGCAGTTTCGGTGTTGATGACAAACTTTTAGAAACTGATTTCATGGAAAACCTTTTAAATGAAACACAATGTTTTCAAATGTATTTGTGCTAGTATGGACTAAGCCTCAGAAATCAAAATAGTGGGTAAAGCTTAAGCCAAATTGTCAGACATTAATCTTAGTTGGGGGATAAAAAAAAGAGTTCAAAACCAGAGATTTTTTTTTTTTAATGCTCAACTAAAACAATATTGCTGGGTGTTTAGGTAGTATCCACAACAAGGAAATGTACAACAACTGACCTTTATATTGTAACTGTAATGACATTGCATGTCACACATGTCTGATCGTCTTACCAAGAAATCTTCTGGCAATCCAAGCAAACACAAGGCACAAAATGGCAGCACCCATAATAAAAACTAGATGGAGCAATGGGAGAACAGGATTACATTTGTTATCACCATTAAAAATACATCTAATTCAAATACCAATGTGACGACGAGATTCTTCACATCTAAATTCCACAGAATTACTTTCAATTATTTTTTGAGGGAAAGGAGAAACTGTAGAAGTTTAAAAATAAAAGCAGAACACAACAATATTTTTAGAAAACATTCTCAAATTAATTTGGGAATATAAATATGAACAGTATTTGAAAGTGACAAAGGACAATCTGATTCATCCACTCAGCAGCAGTACATTCACATTTAGTCTAATGCACTTAACAGATGTTTCTTATTTCAGTCACGTGGGCACTGATGGAGGCTGAGCAGCATAGATGTGCTACTAACTATAGTGGTGAGAGTATGGAGAAGGTTGTTAAAACCCCCTAGACTATTATATGCCACATTGGCTACTCATCAATATACGTATCCCTTATCACTTATTTATTATTATATGTAGCTACTCCTACCACCAATATGACATCCTGTACAGTCCTAAACAGGTTTAATTTCAACTGCAGACTGTAGTCAATTGCCTGAGTCAATGCGGTGTATTCTACGCAAGGAGCAGTCTAAAAGTTCAACTAATGAACATATACTGTATTGTAGTAGCACAATCTGTGAAGACCCAAAGGATGTAATGCTGTTCTGTCATGTTACGCTAAACTAGTTGGTATACTACTCGACTTTAATGATCTTTTCATGGAATACATTTGATTCTCAGACTGATATACACATTCCAACACTTTAAAAAGATGTGAATTGTGGGGACAAGTCTTGGTGGAAATTAACACAAATGCTTGAAGATTATGCAGACTCCACATAGAAGGCACTCCATTCTCTATTCAACAGCACTCTTTGCCATCACAAATAACCCTAATCTTACAGACAGCAGCTTTCTTTTCACTTGTAGACCCCACTTGCTCCCATGAGACAGCAAAGAGTATAATGGCTTTTGAAAAAACAAAATGTGATGAGGCCTTCACCGCCTCCTTTCTCAGTCTAAGACACATAACATTTGGGGCTCTTCAGAGTTCAGTACTATTAGCAATTGCTGAAGTGTATTGTTACACGTACAACTTCTTAACACTTCTAAATAAAGTATCTGTTCCATCTATCAGTTTCTGAAATCTGCTTATCCTAGTCACGGTGGTGAGAAGCAAAAACCTATCCTGAAAGCTTTGGTGTAAAAGAGAAAGCAGGCTAAATTGAATCTATCCATTGTCCAATGTGCTATTCCAGTTCAGGTTCATGAGGACGTAGTGCCTAACCCAGCAGCACTGGACACAAGGGAGAAATCATCCCTGTATGAGAAACCAGTAACAAAAATCTAAACCTGCTCCTTATGTTATCTGAGGTCACACAAATCTCTGCCTCAACTTTGGGTTCCTGATATTAATATTATTTTTATCAGACATACGTGTCTTGGGACCACCTTCCTGGCTCTATCAAGGTAAGCAATACAACCCTGAAACAAGATGAGGCACTGACATTAACGTTATCTTCACCTTCCTTCCTTCACAACCATGAAAATGTACCGAAGAGGGATAACCAACCCATCCACCAACTTAGAAAATCTTCACCCCTTCCGGTCCCAGGCATATAAAGCGGGCCTGCCCCTATAAGATGGCAACAGACGTTAGGCTGACTAACCCAGAGTACAGAGCTCCTTCTGTCAGTCACAATATTTGCCATTGAGCGATTCTATTTCTTCCTCGCCATTATCGGCTATCTTTTGAATTTAAAATAGAATGGGGTAACTTTCTTGGTTTCTCTGAGTTGTCTGACTGCCTGGTCACCTCTTACACTTTAATCTTCCCTTATTAATCAGCTGTACCTTTTATTTCACACTGCACACACTTTTGTTCAGTTTTGTCTCTTTGCCCACCGTTTTATTTCATTCTCTTTTTAATTAAATCATACACTTTTCCAATCTTTGGTGTTGTGGTGCCCACAAGGCTGTTGGATTTCATTCCAACTGATTTCTTAAATTGAGGCCAGTCTCTCACCATTAATCCGATGGCCCAATAAATTTCTTAGTCTGGGCTCAATGAAGATGTCAGTGTGATATGACCTGTCCCTGAACTTGAGAAAGAAGCTCATGGCTGTCAAGAAGCTGACTCAATCTTCTCTTTTTAGGCTTCGTTTCAGTTACATAATTGGTTCTTTTTTTCCCTTAACCAGCTGCCAATTAACAAATGACTTTCACATCACCAGGCAGCCAAGAATGAAGATGCTACGTTGGTACATTTTACAGCTGTGTGTGTTATCATAAAGTGGCTTACTGAATAAAATCTTTACAAGTAAATAGGAAAGAGAAAAAAGTAGATGATTAAGGGGTACTTATGCAGCCCAGACCACAAAGCATTTTCTTCATTTTTTAGAAAAGCTAAATATGCACAGGTAGCAATTTCTGAAGTAGCAGCATGAGAATAGGAACAAACTATATTAAGTAAATGAATGCTAAATGAATATATATTACAGAATAATTAAATGAGAAATGGACATCACTGCAGGTCAGTGTCCAACACTGCATCCTCATGGCTCCAGTACCCTACATTTGAATCCCACATCCAGTTTTTGTCCACAAAGAGCTGGCACATTGTCTGTTTCGCAAAGATGTGCAGGTCATGTTAACTGGCAACTCTAAACTGGCACTGCATGGATGTGCACAAAAGTGGGCTCTGTGCTGCTCTGGCACTGGCCAGGGTTGGTCCTTACCTTGCACTTCATGCAGCTGGTGTAGGCCCCAGCCTTCTGCAATCCTCAACTGAAATAAGTCAAAAGTTATTAATTCACACTAATGGTATTTACTATTTTGCCACATACAATTGTGTTCTGAAGAAGTGAAGTATTCTTTATAAATTTAAAAATAACTTGACTATTTCTGCAGTTTACAATTGGACTGAAGAAAAATAGGTTCCAAATATTAAAAAGGTTTAAACAAAAATATGTACTTTTTTCAAGTTGTGAGTTTAAAACAGTATATCCAAATCGCGTTAGAAAGGAATAAACAAAAGTAAGCAAGCTATTTGTGAGATATGGCTATTTAAACAGAAAACCAGCTCTACACTGCGTGAAAGGCAAGAACTGGGTGCCAGCCCACCACACTTACAACTGATACACATGCACCCATGAACAATCCCATTCATGATCTAACCTGGGATGTTTATGGCTTTGTATATGCTATGAGCACCATAGTGGAAGACAGGCGTCCCAAAGGGGATGGAGGACGATTCCTTACCCGTCAGGGATGCCATAAGAAAAGGAATAAGGACAGATGGGATTTCCATCAAGGAAGCCAATTTAATGGAAGGACTGGGGAAGACAACAAGGTTTGGATCCCTTATCCCCCATATGCTAGATGGTATGCCCTCAAGGCATGCTGGGACCTGTAGTTCCGTTTAGCAGCCCTTTTGAGTTCCGTTGGGGCCACCAGAGGGAGATGCCAGAATTATTCATCCCTGCTTCTAGAAACTTCTGTTTGACCCTGAAATTCTTCCAGCGGGCTAGGCCCTGGCAATGGAAGTGTTCCTGAGTCACAGATAAAAAAAAAGAAACTGCTCAAACTCATCCAAGTAAGTCAGAGTTAGGAGGCAGAGGACAAGATTTGCTTGGAGGAAGAGGAGCAGGTTAGAGGAGGAGGAAAAACCTTTATTGTGAGCTGTGCTATGTTATAGAGAAGATTCTAGAAGTGCCTGTAAGGTACAGGAAAGAATAAGAATTGACTGTGTCTGTGGTAGTTGTGCCCAGGGTTTGGGCCTCAGTGATGCCCTCAATCTTTCACAATGCATTGGAGAGAACACTATGCTACATCTGGAAGAACATACAAACTCCACACAGACAACAAACAGACACACAATGTTCTGTGAAGCAGCACCAGCAACAATTGTCCAACCATGCCGCCCTATGCCAGAGCAGCTCCTCTATACAGTATTCAGTTTGCTAGTAACCAACATTTCTGTTGTTAAACTTCTATGGCTCTACATTTCATTCCACTTCACTTGCAACTGCAGTGAAATGACTCAGCAAACAAACACCACAAACTCACAGGTCCACTTTCAGTAAATCGTCCAGTCAACAGTTTATATCCAACCTAAGAGCTTAAAGCTGTAACTTTAAGGTATTGTGACTACCAAATGAACTTGATAGAAACAATACACATTTTGATTTTGTGAGCATTTTTGGGCCATGTTCTTAAAAGACAAAATTGCTCTTAACAGCTCGAGTCAAAGGTATGATTTTGTGCTGATCAACGTCCTCATTTAAGTTTAAACTCCACCTATGACGGCAGCCATGAGGAGACAAGCAAATAGGAAATGTATCCTTTCCTCAAGTAAAACAGTTTCAAGAATCTGTGATAAAATAATGAATTCTAGTTTCCTTTCATTATCACAAGGATGCTTCATAAATGCAAAGGGTATGTTTTCTTAAACTGAAACCTTGGCTGCTTCAAAGTGGTATATTTAGTGAGTTTTAAGGCTTTTTCACTCCCCTATGGACCCTGGTACTCTTCATCCCCATAAAACTTATACAAAATGCTTCACATTAGAATGCAACTTTATGTGGCTAATTAAAATATACCATGACTGTGAAAAAATAACTTTAACTTGAAAAATACCAAACTAATTCTGCGTTCCACTTACCTCAGATGTCGGATATTTGAACAGGGAATGACATTACACCTGAGTTGATCACATTCCAATAAAATATTTGGAAAACCAATATGGACGCATCCAGGAAAACCTTTGTTGGCTGCGCTCCATTGATATAAACAGCACTTGATAACAACCCATTATGTGGTATTTTGCGTATCCAAACACTGTAGAAGTTGGCCAGTACTGTATGTATGACTGATTTAATTAAACAAAATGGACAGAAGTGCTAACACTACAGCTTTCACTTAAATTTGCATTGTATGTCACCATATTTTATTGACATTGTGATCTGAAATCGGAGAAACTTGGACTTGACAGACCAGCCCTGACATGCAAATCTGATTTAAGGGGGGCATTCCAGCTGAAAATTCTGACTAAAGACTAGGCAATTGTGACTTTCCATTTTAAATGAAATGCAGCATTATTCTTTAACTGCAAAACATGGCTTGTAATTTAGGAATGTGATCCCTTCTCCCCACCCTTTTATTTTTAGCCAATACATTCATTTACAGTTATCCCTGCTTAAACCAATTCAGGTTTACATGGGTTGGATCTAATCTTGGCAGTGCTGTCCACCCGGCGGCAACTAACCCTGGATAGGGGGCACCTGTCCATCACAAGGCACAATCACACGCACGTCCGTACTTACTCAGACGAGCAATGCAAAGTTGTTAATTACCCTGACCATACTAAATTGATCTCTTTTTTACTTGCAGGTTATCATTATTTTGGGTTCAGTCTCCATTTTAGTCTTCTTTCTGACAGAAGAGTATGTGATACAAGCTAATTTAACCTTGAGTAATGAATTGCGGGAGTTAGACAGTTCAATAACACTTACTGTTCCTTGGCAGTCGCTGATAAGTTTGCAGAAAGCAACCTTGTCCTCATCCTCAGCATTTTTGAAGGTTGTTATTACACAGCCAAGAAATGTTAGTCTTCAAGTGGGACAGAAAGGTATTTTTTTCACATTCACTTATATATTAAGTAGACCCACTTAAAACAAAAACTACTCAGTAGCTGGATAAGAATAACTGATATTTGATCAAGTACCGACTGTGCATATTCATCAATGTCATATTCATCATCTGGAAAGTGTCAGAGGCAGTGAAATTTCAAATGGCATTAGCATAAACTCCTAGCTGCCCCATGTTAAACTACATCATGCTACAGAACACTGGTTGAAAAATCATGAACATTTAATCATCCCCTTCTGGGCAGCATGGTGGTGCAGTGGGTAGAACTCCTGCCCAAAGGGTCCAGTGTCCTGAGCTGATTCACATAACCGGTCATTGCCTATGTGGGTGTTCCTCTGGATATTCCAGATTTCCTTCCCCTCACCTAAAGATGCACAGGTTCGTTTAACTTGTAATTGCCCATGTATGACTGGTGGGGTGTGTGTCTGATTGGGTCCTGTAATGGACTGGCACCCTGTTAAGGGTTGCAGTCTGCCTTGAGCGAAGAGGTTCCACGATAGGCCGTTGTGACCCTAAATTGGATTAAGCTGGTTTGTGATTATTATGCTATATCGTATTCGATCTATCTTCTAACAATTTTTGTTCATGTGGTGCAAGATTTGAGTTATGCTTTCTATTATCCAACCCGCTGTATCCTAACTACAGGGTCACGGGGGTCTGCTGGAGCCAATCCCAGCCAACACAGGGTGCAAGGCAGGAAACAAACCCTGGGCTAGGCGCCAGCCCACAGCAGTATTAATGTAAAGTCTCTCTAACTCTGTAAGTAATAATAATCATTTACATTTATATATCGCTTTTCCCACTTCTCAAAATGCTCCATGTACGGAGGACCCGGAATGTGCACCCATCATCTCCTTACTGCAAGGTAATAGCGCTACCACTGCTTCAACTGTTCCTTGATTTGCTGTTATTTTTAATATTTATTTTTATATTTAATTTACCTGTATGTGTACTGAGAAGACTATCTGGAGCTCATATGTTCATATAATTTTATCTCAAGATTCTGTTATTCCCTCACATTCTAAACACCTCCAGACAGAGGAGCAGCTTCGGCGACAGACTGCTGTCACCGTCCTGCTCCACTGACAGACTGAGGAGATCGTTCCTCCCCCACACTATGTGACTCTTCAGTTCCACCTGGGGGGGGGGGAAACGTTAACATTATTCAAAATTATTGTCTGTCTGTTATCACTCTTTAATTTAATATTGTTCTTTATCAAGTATGCTGCTGCTGGAGTATGTGAATTTCCCCTTGGGATTAATAAAGTATCTATCTATCTATCTATCTATCTATCTATCTATCTATCTATCTATCTATCTATCTATCTATCAAATAGAAAAGGTTAAGTGTCACATCTAAATATACGTCAGTGGTGGACAAATTATAAATGCATATGGTAGTCTGCTGAGCTACCAGCCTTGCAAACCTGGTAGTCCAGGTTCAATTTTTGGACCCCCAGCTTTAAAAACGGAGTAGAGGGTTACCTGTAAATTTTTACAGCAACGTTTTTTATATAAAGTTTTGTTGTACATGAGTGCAGAGTACTCTTCTACCACAATATAAACACAATTAGCACCTTGGAAGAGAATATTTAAAAAAAATTGATGATTTTTAAATAATTATGTTATGTTGATGCATGGACCAATATGAATACATAAAACATATTTTCAAAAATGAACTGACATACTGCATTAATATTGCATTCTCAAATTTTGCTTTTATGTTTAATTTAGACCCTACCAATTGGCTCCTCTGTCAAAAGCATCATCCGTTTGACCTCCAGGGTTATTCTGAAATGCAATTTGTCCTTTCCAGTGTTGTACACCTTTAGTTGACCACAGCCAGTGATCTCTGTACATGGCTATGTTAAACTTTGTCACTCTTGAACTATTAAACAGGTTCTCGTGTTAGTAAAGATGGGGCTTAGGACAGAAAAAGCACATGTACACTGTACAATGTTTGGGCTTACATTAAGGAGCCGTTTCACAACCTCCAGTGTACCAGAGAGGAAGGTTATTGCCTGTTAGAAGCCTTATCACTTAATAGTGAGCATCACTTCATGAGGTGAGATCTGTGTATAATGGTGTGTGGCCCTCTGATTTTGAAAGGTTAATGTCCAAACCTTAATGCTAAAACATCGAAAATCTGTGGCAGGAGAATTGTTGGAACATTCAGTCCATGAAATGTGATCAACAAGCAGCTGAATATTTTACGTCATTTTGTCAGATGTAGTAAGCCCTGTTAGTTGAAAAGAGTTACCTGCTGCATCAATGAACATTTTTGTTTCTATGACGTACATTTCATGAAATGACTCGGCACTACATCAGCATTTTCTACATCTTTCAGACTGACTGGCATAGTATACAGTCATTTGTTACTGTGCTTTCTCACTATGAAGCCTCCTTAGCGTTAGACAAGAACATTACTCAGGCTGTGAAAATTGTGCTAAAAGAATTAGTTCCGAGTGTCAGTTAGGCAACGGTACAGATGCGTCAGATCACTCGGGCTGTAAAAGTGCTGTCAGCGCTGCCGTTCTTTGGAGAAATTATGTCTGAGTGTAAGTTTTCACTAATTATGAAATATCTGTACTTTACAACAATGAAGACTTTGATGAGATTACCCATCCAGCACCCAAATTGAAGAAAATTTCGGAAATATACCAGGCCATTGTAGCAAAATTTCAGAGCGTTTACATTCCAGACTGTGATGTCAGCTTCTATGAAAGTCTCATGGCTTATAAGGGCAGACTGTCATGGATACAATACATCACGTCAAAAAGAGCAAGATTTGGCATAAAGTTTTATGTCCTTAGATTTAATGGGATGCATTTGGTTCTGTACAGCGAAAAAGGGACAATTTTTTATTCGAAATACAATCAGTACATTCATCGATGCTGACTTTGATAGATGCTCTGCTGGATCAAAATTACTGTGTAACCATGGACAATTTTTATACTTCGCCAGAGCTATTTGACATCTTGTTGCAAAGAAAGACTGACACATATGGAACAGTGTGTCCTAAACGTCGTGGTATGCCTGAAGACTTTGGCAAAGCTAAATGACAGCGAGGTGTGCTAGTAGCTTGGCAAAATAGTAAAGTGATTGTGCTGAAATGGAAGGCCAAGAAAGATGGTTGTCTTATTAGCATTGTATATAATGCAGCTACAGTCACTGCACAGGCAAAAGGCAAAAAGCAGGTTACAAAGCCTTGTGCTGTGATCAACTACAATTGCACGATGGGCGACGTAGATCGTGCGGATCAAGAATTGACTTTCTACCCCATTATGTGGAGGAAACAAAATAATGTTGCTTTACAGCTAACATTATTGTTTTTCTTGCTTGCTTTACCTACTTCCTGCACAATTACACTTTATTGCTCACTAGTTGGTGCGTGCGTGTGTGGTAACCCTGGTTAATATATGACGCATTGCGACACTGTGATGTCCACTGTGTTTTTATGTTTGTGTTTCAGAAGGAGGTACAAGGGTCTGAATATGATGCAACAGATCATCAAAGTGCTCGGAAGACTTGCAGAAACATCTGTAGTGCATCTCTTCATCATGTACGTCACCCACTTACAAGACAATTATATTCTCCATCCCTTCACCACTTTTGGTTAACGGACTGACACACCACCTTCTCCTTTGTTTTCCACTTAAAGCCAGCAATAACCAGCACAACTCTTCATCCATTTATCCATCCTCTGTTATGAAATTGTTAGGCATGCAACATTGACCAAACACTGTAATATACTGACTAGGAATGATAAAATATCAAACAATCTCTTTATTTAATAGTCCTAGGTTATGTTAATTATTTGTCTAAAATCTCAGCAAAAAAAACGTACAATGTCTAGTTTTGCCAGGTTATGGTGCAATAGCTGGTTATGAAACTTTGCCCATTTGTTTCACTAGTGCTGACTTCAGTGTTTGTGCCTAAACGTCTATTAGCCATGAATAACTAAATAAAATCAGCAGCAATACTTGGTTTTCATGAAAGGTTTAGAACCAAAACCAGAGAATTCCAACTGAAATTGGGATCAGGTTCCTTAACTGGCTGGAGTTCAAATTCTTGTTTTATGTGTTTTTTGTTCGTTTTTGAGTCTTTTATTTATGTTAGTGTTACTTTTGTTTACTATTTGCTATATTCCCTGTTTTATGCTCCTTGTGTTTTATAGTTGGATTCCTCTTGAGGCGGGGACACCTGCCCTTCACTGTAAGGGACTGCCCTCAGCCCTTAAAAGGCAACCCATGGTCCCTTGCAATTCATCTAAATACACTTGGGAGTTGTGAGTTCTTGGTATTGTGCTCACCTTAAATTGCAACTTCTTTTTGACTTTGTGCTACTTGCAGCTGATTTTTGTACTACAGTACATTTTCTATTAATAAACCTTTGTATTTATAAAGATTCTACATGATCCTGTGTGTTACTACCTGGGTATTTTGACAGTTTTCCCCCTCTAGTGGCATTTTATGAACTGTCTGGGACTTAGGTGCTTGGGAACTCTCAAGCTCAAATTATTGGTGAGTTAAAAACAGCTTTAATAAATACTACTCTAGCAAAAAATGATTATGCCCACTGAAACAGGGGAGTACCAGGATTACCATCCATTAGTGGATGCAAATGGGCATGTCTATGTGATACAGATGAAGTTGGGGACTTGACTAAGATTGTCACCTCTTCATATCTTTTTCCGTACTAAACCCTACTCTCTCTACTGTTTCTTTTTCCGGTCTTCTGTGGTGGCGATCTGCGTCGTCACCACCTAATCAAAGCACCATGATGTTCCTACATTGATGGATTAAAAGACAGAAGTTTACATGACCATCATCATCAAGTCCTTCCAAGAGAACCCTAAATACAAAGAAGACTGTTTCATTTATGTCAGGTAGAATGTCAAGAGGGGGCTGGGACCCCTGTAGATTTTATTTTTTCTCTCCAGCCGTCTGGAGTTTTTTTTGTTTTTTCTGTCCTTCCTGGCCATCAGACCTTACTCTTATTCTATGTTAATTAGTGTTGTCTTGTTCTAATTCTTACTTTGTCTTTGCATAATTTATCTTTTTCTTCAACATGTAAACCACTTTGAGCTACATTATTTGTAGAAATAAATGTTGTTGTTGTTGTTGTTTTGAGGATTACTTTTCAATACTGACTTTTGCTTATTTGTGAAGCAATTTTAGATGAGTGTCAAGAATTGTGTAATACATTTCCCTTTTTTGAAGAATGTTCAGCTGTATGTGCTCCGAGTTTTTTGTTATGGCTATGCCTGTGTTGTCTGTTCCTTCTATTTCTGTTTAATTGCATTTTTGTTTTTTGCTCCTTAGGAGCTAGCTTGTGTATGCAGGCACTAATGCTGCCACACAGGTTTGCATGAGTAAGGCCTTCTTAATTAGGCTACTTTTTGACAACCTTGTTAATTAAGCTACTTTTAAGCACCTACGCGCTGAGCTCTTGCTAATTCCCTCATGATTACCAAAACCTTGGTGATCCAGGGGCTTATTTTGTGCTTTTCTACAGCACATGTTTATAATGTTATTTTGCACCAGGTGAGTTCCAGAAGTGAGTGCATAGAGATGCCCATATTTCAAACTGAACAGTGATGCAGTGCAATGCCAGGCTTCAACAGTTACATCTCAACCCTTTCGGCAGAAGAATTCCATTTGCAGGGGTTCTGTCTGTGCGAAAATTACAATAAAGTAAAAACATAAAATATCAGGAATAGGGAAAAGCAAAAAATATCTTGTTAGGGATAATCTAACTGCACCTCAAATAAAGTTCAAATCTTGAATAACCCCTTATAAGCACACTACCAATCAAACCAATCCCCTTCATCCTTCACACAAACACATCTTTTCTGTGCACATCAAATTACAATCAGTGTTCTTTCAATCTACAAAAAACTTTGCACGAAAAAATCACTACATGAATAGACTCAATCACCAAATCAAATACAAAGTTCAGGAATTTGTTTTTAAATAAGGAAAACAACAGTTTAGGTAACGTCCAAAAAACTGATGTGGCTATACAACTGAAACTAAAAGTTGCGGTTAGAGGCCTACTTGCATGTATTGTGTGCAAATGGCCAAATCCTAGGGTATGAAATGACACAAGCTAAGTCGCAAGCTGCTGCTAGCTTTGTCGTGCTTTTGGATATACTTTAATGACTTCACCCTTTTAATTGGTCCCTTGGCCGTTGTTTAATTGTTTAAAATGTTTGTCGGCCTCTAATTCTCATACCTCTTTCATTGTCATTCTCATTTCCACACTAATGTCCACACATTATGACAATGCCTCCTCATTCGCATACAGTATGTCTTGGAATTGATGCATGGATTGGGCAAAATGATTGTAATATACTGTAGAAGTATTTAAAATTATAGTTATTGGTAATAGCTCAATATGGCAAATTATTTATTACAAGTATTTTACACTGTATCAGTATAACAAAATTTGTGGTGATTTTACAAGACCAAGAAATAAATGCAATATTTATACTTAACAGCATCAGCAGGACAGATTCTACATGTTTACTTACTGCCTTATATGTTCTCTTTTGTCCGGCGTGTTTCCTCGTCTTTTCTCCATTTGTTCCATTTTCCACATGCATGGAATAAATTATGTCAAAGAAGTCTTCAACTACGGCAACTTGCCTCAAGGAGACCTTTTCATCAATTCCAACACCATCCTGTAAAAAGATACCAGTATGGCAGATTTTAATAAAAAGTTGAATGTTTCAGTCAAACAGATGATTTAAAACATTGTTAACAATGACAAAGGCTAAAAGAATGATCATTCTGCAAATTACAAGCATACGTTACTAATAACAAAAATGTATCGCCTTATTAAGTAAAGAGTGATCTGATGGCCTTCCATATATAAAATTTAAAGGATGCTTTATTGTTTTCTTTTTGGCACACATTTGTGATCACTTTTTTTTATTGATTCTAATGCTAAAACACAGTATTGTGGAAAAGTTTATTAGCTTAAGCAGAGGTTAAGAGAAGACAAGATTAAACTATTCAAAATTATAAAAGGATTTAGTACAGTGTATTCCAGTCATTAATTTAAAATAAGGTCTTTAAAAACAACATGGGGCACAGATGGCAGCTGCGTAAGGGTCAATTTCCTGCCTTCAATTGCTCCATATTAAAAGTGCTTGGAGAAGTTCCTATAGTTTACATTTTCTTAGATTCACTGGGATTGCTTGTTTTTTTTCTTCTTTATTTTTGAAATGGGTGTTTATTTTGATTATAAATATTTACCAAAGTAAAGCAGAGTAGTTTATATATTGTGTATCTCCCTATTTCTGCCTTAATATAGTCATTGATGTTACTATTTCGGTTACATTTTCCTTTTTAATTTCACAAAAAACATCACTTTCACGCAAAATTTGTAGGTTAGAAATTATCTTTGTCAAATATATGTAAGTCACCTCCTTTTATCATGAAACTGAATATATGACCACTGCAATTCATATTTTAGTAGTGTGCAATGGCTACATTTATTTGTCTTTCTTTGAGTACCTTAAGCTTTTAAGAACAGCTATACTCAAAACTCTTTGGCAGACTGAAGACTTCCATTGATGTCCTGTTCCTGTGGTGTGTGAAGACCAATATTGGTTTAAAAGGACCTTAAAGCTGCACGTGAACATATGCATGTCTTCAGTCTCTCCTCCATTACTGTCTCCAGGGGGTCAAATGAGTGCTTCCCCTAACTAAGCCTGCTTTTTTAGCCAACTTGTTGATTCGCTGGGCCTGGGTCTTTCCAAAGAGGACTCATATAACCTAATGAGGCCTTCATGAAATGGGCTGCTTTGTTGTGTTGGATGTGTTGCATTTTGGTTATTACTTTTGGTTTTGTGAAGCATACAAATACTTTCTCAGCTATTATTATAATAGATTCACTAATAATAAATGTGGTTATTACATTTAGTTATTTTTCTTAGATTTTTTTTTCATTTGAGATTGTAACTATAATTCGATAACTTGATACTATAGTGCAAGTCTTTGAAATAGACAATACTTTCTCGTTAATTAGGCCTAATTTCTGCTAAGGGTTAATTTTATGTGGATGACAGACAATTTCTCTTCTTGCAGACAGATACAGATATCCCTAAAAAATTACAACCAGGGTCATTGGTAGCAGTACTTTAGGAACATTCAAAATGCGACTGGATGATGTTTTGCTAGAGTTAGGTGAATAAGGACTAATGGACTCTACTGGTTAAACTGCCTGTGCACATCAGAATTGTTATGTTCTTGTATTGTCTTTACGCATCAGGGCATAACAAAAACATCTTTCAACAAGAATTTTAACTTATTACATTTAAACTTTTATTTGTTCTTAGCAAATACAACTGGCACAATTAAAGGTATGACAAGTTCACTTTCAAGTTTATGGTCGTTGAGTACCTTGAGATGTTTCCCACAGGCTACTGACCATCAATACAATAACATATAAATATCACCAAATAGCTTGTCCACACAGTGAAGAGAAAGATGTGTAGACTTTATGTAACAATCGAGGATCGTCGATGATAATGGAAAAAGAGGCTGCTTTCATAGTATTACAGATCTTTAAACTTTCTTTTTGTCTCTATTCCCCCTACCTCATTTTCTCTGATCACAGATTCTGATTTCACTTTGTTCTACATTGCAAGACATTTAATTAAAGATCTGTAGCATATTCTCCAAAATATTTCTGTAATATAACATTAAATGAAATAAATACATGAGTTCATTTTTAAGTCAGATCAATACCAGCACATAAATTTAATTATTAATGCATCGCTGGTAGCAGGCTCCCTCGTTTGATCTGTTGCATTCTCTCCTGCATACATTGCTGCCTACAACAAAAAAAGTTTCCATCTCAGGAAACAATGAACGAGGCCTGTGCTATGCTAAACTCCAACTCCAAAGAAAAGTGTGGCTTTGTGCCCTTTGGACCTACCAGTGACAACAGTGGTAAGAAAAAGTATGTGAACCCTTAGAAAAATAACACAATTTCTATAAAAAAAATTGTCTTAAAAAGTCATCTAATTTTCAGAGTGATGGAGCTGTGGTTAAGGATCTGTGCTGAATCAAATTCTGTTACTGCCAGAAAGGGGGTCCTACTCTGATGCACCCTTGAGGAAGGCCCTTAACCTTAAAATCACTCCAGAGGTGCTGTACAATTGCTGACCCTGCACTCAGAGTCCCAAAGGTCAGGTGAAAAAGACAGTTTTCCTTCTGGGTTTAACAAAGAATATCAAAATCCAAATCTAAGTTAAAATAATGAATAAACACAGTCTGGTTTAACTAGCTATTAATGTAAAAATGATTGTATTGTGCTTCTACATATTGAATTCATCCTTTAAACATTCACATTGTAGGGTTGGAGAAAGCATGTGAACCCCTAGGCTGATAACTTCAGCAAAAGATAAAAGATGATATATATGAATTTGACACTCAAAATTGTGTTCAAAAATTACGCAAAAAGATATCTTGCCCACACTGCTGCTTTACAATGCATGGTATGGAGCATTGGGGAAAACCTTAAAAACTTACCAAATGCCTCCATTTTTCAAGCCAAAGCAGCTGTCGAGTATTGATCTGTATGTTCCGTATTTCCCACATGTTTGTGACAGCAAAAGGGATCTGGAAATAATCATTTCATCGCATATTCCTGGTACTATTTTTCTTGAGATAAGGATACATTTTCTATTTGCTTATGTGAGTTCTCACATAAATACAGAAATAAATTAAAACAAAACCAACCACATGAGACAAAAAGTTTACTGTGATTTGGTCTTTTGAGAGGACACCATTACTCAGGTGGGTAAATGTTTGTTATGCTAGAATACTAAATGCTGAGCTACCATGTACAGCTGTTCTTCTTTTTCAATAGCTGACTCTCATAATATTGGTGTTTTTTTGTTCAAAAATTACATGTATAAATTATTTTACAATGTATATGTAATCGCACAATGCAGATCGATAATTGAAAACGGTCTTGGCATGCCAAATTGACATATTTGGTAAGTTTTTAAGCTTTTCCCCCCATGCCCCATAGACTACAATATAAAGCACCAGTGTGGGCAAGATTTTTTTTTTTTTATTTAAATAAAGCACTTAACTTTAGAACACAATTTTTCATGGCAAATACCTATATAGAATATTTGTGAAAAAATAACTTTGACTTGAAAAATACCAAACTTATCCTGCAACTGGAATCAGGAATTAGCAAACCTGGAGTCCAACCAATGAAACGAGATTGGAGGAGTGGTTTAGAGATTCCTTGACCTATAAAAAATATACAGTCTGAGTTTATTATTTACAAGAGGCATGCCTTGCAAAAAATAGATCTCAGAAGATCTACAAACATGAAGCTGCAAAGGATCACAAATTCATTTCAAAGAGAGTAGATACTCATTAGTCCACAGTTAGACAAACTGCGCATAAATGAAGATAATTTAGTATTGTGGCCTTTTCTTCTTTAAAGTAGACGCATACCTAAGGCTTGAAAGGCACAATTCAGAATGCTCAATGAGGTGTAAAAGAACGCTAGAGTAACAGCTAAAGGCTTGAAGGAATTATTGGAACAGGTTAACTTCCCTTTCCTACCATGTACAAGACATTGCAGGACACCAAGCATGAAGCCACTTCTCTCTAAAACAAAAGCATCACTTAACACCTGAAGTTTGTGGACTGATGAAACGAAGGCTGAATTGTACAGGAAGAATATTCTTCTGTGTGTATGATGCAAAGAGTGCAGTGCATATTAGCATGAAAACATCATCCCAATGATAACATAAGGCGGAGGGAGTGACATACTTTGGTGCTGCTGTACTGCCTCGGGGCCTTGAAAGTTTGTCATCATTGAGGAGCAAATGATGCAGCAGGACAATGACCCTAAACTACTAAGTAAATCTACTAGCTCTAAAAATACAAAGCCCACCTTTCGAAGTGGCCAAGTCAGAACTTTGACTTTAACCAGGTCAAGATACTGTTAAATTACCTCAAGAGACCTGTTCACGACAGAACCAAAGAATATGACTGAGCAGAAACAGTTCTATAATAAAAACAAATGTCCACAAGTCCACCCTTCTGGCAAAAATCTATCAGGGATTGTCTATGTTAAGACTCACTATGAGATATGCTCACTTCAACAGACATTTCAGACTGCTGAAGCAGAATAAATTCTTTGAAAATGAAGCACGCTAAACATAGCTCATTTTGGGGCATTTCAAGTGAAAACGGAATGAACTTTGTCACAAATTGTGCATTAACATATGCTAATCCTTGTGGTAATTAATAAATATAACCTTTTCTAAGTTGTCTTTTTTTAATGGTTGTTAAAGGAAAATGCTCTGCCCAAAAATGATACTTTGTTTAAATGTTACTTACCCCATGTGCTTTATAGTGATGGTAGAGAGAATTTTTAAATCTCTTTTTTACATGCAGAACAAGAGAAAATAGTTAATCATATAATTGAGCTTGACGATCACCCATTTCGTACAAAACATCCATCCATCCATTTTCTAACCCGCTGAATCCGAATACAGGGTCACGGGGGTCTGCTGGAGCCAATCCCAGCCAACACAGGGCACAAGGCAGGAACCAATCCTGGGCAGGGTGCCAACCCACCACAGGACACACAACAAACACACCCACACACCAAGCACACACTAGGGCCAATTTAGAATCGCCAATCCACCTAAACATCCGTGGAAAAAAGAAAAAAATTCTCACGTTACAAGTGTCACATAATCCAGTGTTCCTCAACCTTTATGGGTGTTTTTAAAATTTTATTACAGATACATTCCTGTTCGCTTGTTTACTGTTCATATTTTTATTTAAATAAAGAAGTAAGATGGCATGAAACCAGACGGATGTGCAAAGTTGAAAATGCATGACATTGCTCTCTACTTCATAGTTAGGCATATTCCTATTAGAAAATTGATAACTTATTTGTCTAAATCCCAAAGAACATTTTACTTTAAGCCTTCAAATTGCTCTCAAAAGGACAACGCCAAATGCCACATTCAGGAAACAATCTACAGAAAACAATGGCCCACATAGAAAGACAGGCAATGAGATGAAGAGCACACCTGGATATCTGTTAAAATGGCTGAACCTTACAAAAAAATTTACTTCCCAAAAATAATACAGTATGCTATGTCATATGTGCACGCACACTCCCTGGCCACTTATTTTGAACACACTCATGGTGTGGCGGGTTTCCTCTCGTGTTTACTCTGTGCTTTTGTGACTACCTGGGTTTTTCAACCTGTACTCTGTTTTATGACTTTGCCTCTGGATTTTGTTTTGGGACTGTGTTCGCTTTTGGGATTATCTATTTTGAAGGCATTGCCATATGTGTCTTTATCTCTTGTTCTCTTCCATGCTTATTTTTGTGTTACTGACCATTTTGCAAAATAAATATTTGAATTTATGCATTTTTTTGTGTGACTAGCCAGGATTGACAGTTTCCCCCTCTAAGGGATCCTCAAGCACTTTCATGCTTGGAAACTCTCAAGTTCGTAACAGTTTTCATGTTTGGACTGGGGCAATTTTAAACCACAATAACAGTCACGGTAAAATTTTAAATTTAAAATAATTGCTTCACACAATTCCCATAAAGTAATGTATATCACAACTGTGAAGAAATAATGTTGACTTTTAAAAAAAACAAACTTATCCTTTTAGTGATTTTCTTACAGTAACATTCTGAAAAATGAAAAAATAAACAAACTTTGGTATGAACGGAACATTTAGTATAGGAATCTCAACAGTAGTGCAAATATATGTGGTGTGATATTTGTTAGAAAGTAGGAGCAATGCTTTTAGCTAAACAATTATCAATAAATGTATTGATCGACACTCTGACAGAGGCACAATGCAACTATTACCTTTGGTGCAGACTTCCATACCCATTCATGATGCATAAGATGCAAAAATAAAAAACTCTCATACTTGAATACTTGTCCTTGGATTAAGTGATGCATCATAACAAAACATACTGCAATATTCTCCTATATCAGTTTTTTTCCACCAGTAATATCCACCATTCACACTCTCATGTGTAAGTCCTGCACAGGAATGGCCTTCATGACAGCAGGAACGCAAAATCGTGGCAACAAAGGAAAACAAAATGGTGATGCACACAAAAACAAGTTTTCTTATAAAAATAAAAATAACAATTGATTGAGTGCCTCAAAAATATAATGGGTATAAACTGTTGGAAAAAAATAAAAAGCCTCAAGTCTCAAACAAGTGTAAACAAATTTGGCAACTTACAGAATCGTCACAACATGGGATCAATTTTGAATCACCAGTTAGCCTGATACACAAAAATAAATGCCCAGATATTTGCTCCCTTTATATACCGTATATTGAATTTTACAAAAGATTATTAAAATGAGCATTAAAAATTGTACAGAATAGTAAATCACAATGAAGTCCCCTCCACTCACTCATAGGGTGACCCTCAACAGGTCGTCTAACCTGCCAATGCTTTGATTAAAAAAATATGGTAGCAGTGGTGCTTATTTCTAATTTACTTAACATAAAACAATCAGCTGAACAAATAATGTCAAACTAATTAGGAGTGTTCAAGACATGGGGGAGCCATTCCAGTCCCGCTCATAATGAGGAAAATGTGCCTTCTGGTTCCATTTCAATGGAGTACTGAACTACAGGGCAGTTTCCCTTATTGCTAATTGAAATCACGTAATTCAAAACAGTCAGCTGTTTTCACGTATTCTCACAGGGCGTGGCTTCCCACCAGACACCCATTTTGAATAACTGGTGTGGTCAGCGTTCTTAACTAAAGACATTTACTTACAAATTAATATCACACTGAGTGAAGGGAACAAGAGAAGTTAACACAGAATAGGACAACGAAGAAAACACCTGTCAGTCTTCTAGTGGTACAAGATCCTTGGACACTTGGCCTGATTTCTTTTTGACTGCCCAATATTTTAACCTTAAAAACAGTGTTACCAGGTCCATGGTTTTTTAGCCCATTTGGGCTATTATTGATAGTTGCTGGTGAAAATTCGCAGATTGTAGTTTTTTGCGCTACTTTTTAAAACAAAGTACAGTATTTTGGGCTATTTGCAACCCTTCATAAATTAATATTTACCATGTTTTACATCCATTTGGCACTCCTTTGGCTATTTGCACTTATATATGTTCCTTACCGTTGTAAAATAAGGGCACACTCCTCCATTGTGTGATGGTATATACTCCTTCTGTAACTTAAAAATATCTCAGAAAGGACACATAACACTGGCTTTGATTGTATGTACCTAACCCTCTCAATCTGATACCGCCACTAGCTATGTGGTGTGTCATTTTGTCTTCCTCATGCATTGGGCTATTTTTTGGGGCAAATTCGCTATTTTTAAAGTGACATTGCGGTATAATTTTTTTAGAAACCTGCCAACCCTGCATACAAACCCTGCAGAGATGATGTGTTTCCCTCTCACTGAATCTACACTGCTTCTCTTTCCTTCAAACTAGTGGTCATCCATAAATTCTGAGCTTGACTCTTGTCTGTGGGCAGAAGTTTAAACCTCAGCTACTGGCTTAATTTAAGCTTTCAGCTCGGATTTTCATTTAAAGGTACAGATATATTCATGTGCGGTTTGTTCTTACCAATAACAGGAGGGTCCCAGTGCTTGAGTAATGTGCTCTCTGCAGCTCCCATTAGGACGTACTCCCTAAACCCGCACGTGCTGGGACTACTGACTAAATATGTAATGACTAACGCCCACCTTGGTGTACTCTACCCAGGTCACTATGCAGGGACTGTCTTCAACAGAGTGAGCCACTTTACTAATGAGTGCACCCCCTTGTGGTAGATCTCGATTCAGGTCACTTAATAGAGGGGGCTCTCTGCATTGGCATGAACACTCTGCTGAAAATAGCAGCAGAGAATTTAACACTGCAAAGAAAAGGCATCACTTCCCTGATAGCCAATAAGAACCTTTTTTTTTTTTTTAGAACACAAGATCTGCAGAATAACATGTTGTTAATATACTATATAATGAATCTGGATTACCAGTCGAAACAATTTAACATATGAAACTATTTCTTTTATATTGTTTTGAACATTACTTTTCCACATAAAACTAAAAATGATGTTCTCCGCCCACAGATTTGAAATATCCTCAGCCACAGCTGGATACCATAATCTAGAAATTACTTCTTCATTTGAGAGTAGTTCTCGCCTGAGTGCATACAGTATTTCCATTCATTCACAGAGGAAACCACAAGCAGCTAGTCTGTTGCAAGACTGTGCTAGCTGGAATAAGTACGATTTGCCGCATGAACCCCCCTCTGCATGTTACGCATTAGCAGCTGAGGACTCCCCGGCAACCTGTCATTGGATTAAATGGGTCTGAAAGTGAATGGCAGGACTTCTAGTGAGCAGACCCCTGCAATTCATCCTCACGACAAATGAACCTCCTTTCAGTATAAATATGCAGTCAATTCCAAAACTGCCCTATCATTTTAAAGGAAAGCCAAAATTCTTCATGCCGTGTTTTTTATATGTTGGTAAACATGGAGTGGAATCAGGCAGCAGGTTCCACCACAGGCTGATGATTTTCAGATAGGTAGCCAGCAGCAATGTTGGCCACCTATGGTAAGGAAATACAAGAACACGTTTCAGCCAAAGTACACCACCTTCCAAGAAATGCTGCCATTTAACCATTATTTTGGATGCACCAATGACTTACAACTAGAAACACATTCCTTCAGTCTAAGAACTAAAATATCATTTGTGTGTCACAGAATCATAGATGCCAACAAGTAAATACAGACGTATGTTAGCTAAGCAGGCTTTAGATATTAGAAGAAATAATCCAAAGAGACGAATGGCCTAATTATCCTAATGTCAATCCCCAAAGATGTTCCGTTTGCCTTGCCTGTTGCATTCAATTACAGCTCCATTTCAAAGCGTCTGACTCTTTCACAATGGCAGCATGAATGCCAGCCCTGCAAGTTTTTAGGTTTGCCATTCAACGTTACATTTTCAACTCTTCTGATGTAAACATTTACCCCAGTCTACTGCGCAGAGTTCAAAAACTGGGTGAAGCCAACTCCTTAATGCTGGGTTGAAGAGACGCACTTCATTAGCTTGACTTGTAGCTGTTCATAGAAATGTGATACTCATTATGTTTTTGTCAGTTATCTTTACAAAAGTTGTCTACTGAATTGCAAAAAGAGAACAATGAGAAGGCAAGCTTATGAAAATGAAGTGTCCACATCCTGCTTACTGGCTCTGTTACTCTTGGATGGAATGGCATTTGGTGGGGGGCTGATGAGACCTGGGATCCCAAACACAGTGGAATCTCTCAAAAGCTACAATGCTATCACTGTAAAAAATGGCCGTTAATTTTACTGTGTACAGCTGTTAATTATTATTATTAATAAATAATGAAGGTAAACAACTGTGAAATGTAAAACAGTAAAGCGCTGTTTCAGTAACACTGAAGCAGTGGAATGAAGCATACAGACCAATATAACATTTTTTACATCGTTAACCCTTAAAAAATAAATTCTTCTTCTCTGAAAAAGAAATTAGATAATGAAGTCAGAAAGGAAATCGTCTTATACTCCCATTTCATTGCACCAAGCCATTTAAAGAAACGCTGCAGTTTGTTGACTGTGTCCAGTTTGCTCTAATCCACTGTCTCATGGGCACCAAGAATATATATTCTGAAAATTTAAACAGCTACCTTACATTCATTTAACTTAAAATGATCATATGTACTGGCTTAGCGCTTTTTTCAATATTGCATTCAATTAATGTGCACCCAATGTATAGTAAGTTTATTTCATGGCTATATAAAGTATACTATATAAAGAACTACAAAGTTATTTTTCTTGACACCGATTTCTAAATTTGCATACAGTCACTATATTTGCATAAAGTAACACAGCCCTTTTACCATATTGCTCCTGATAATCCACAGTCCTTTGTACAGCATGAGAAAATAACTTAAACAGAGTTACCAAACTTATTTTTCCTCCAAGTGCGGAAGGTTTTTGAGGTTATGGAAGCGGATTTAAGGTGGCTTGTTTTCGATAAACTGACAAACGTGTAGCACACCATACACCACAAAGTTTTCTTCTCCACCAGACAAACAGTCAAAACTTCAATAAACATTAAATTCTTTTCAATGTATGAATTGAAATGGCCCAACATGTTCGTTACTAATTGTTTTTTTTTACTGAGTCAAACTGTACATTGGTCTGTGTTTCTGCCAGCTTTTGATGACTTAATGACTGGTGAAATTTTTACAGTGTGAATTTCATTTTACAGAAAAACCTTAATGGGCACCATAATGTTTGAGAAATACCAATGGTAGGTACAGTATATTAAAGCAGTTGCTGCTTGAAGTCTGCGATTCATAGACCTTACCAAATGCTGAATATCTTCTCTGGTGATGTTCTGCCAAGCCTCTTAATGCAGCCATCTACACATCCTGTTTGTTTCGAGGGGCTTGTCCCCATAAGTTTTCTCTTCAGCATAATGAAGGCCTGTTCAATTGGATTTAAATCAGGTGACTGGCTTGGCCATTCAAGAATTTTTTCATTTTTTAGCTTTGATAAATTCCTGTGTTGCCTTAGCAGTATGTCTGGTGTCATTATCTTGTTGTAGGATAAAGCGCTGTCCAATGAGTTAGGAGGCATTTACTGGAACTTGAGTAGATGAGAAGTTTCTATTCACCTCAAAATTCATTGTGTGACTGCCATCAGCAGTTCCATCATCAATGAAGAGAAGTGTGCCAGTATCTGTGGCAGCCAAACATGCCAAAGCCGTAACACCCCCACTTTGTTTAACAGATGTGGCGGTCTACTTTGGATCTTGAGCAGTTCCTTTTCATCTCCACACTTTGCACTTGCCAAAGAGGTTCATCTTTGTCTTGTCTGTCTACAAGAACCTTTTTCCAGAATTCTGCAGACTCTTTTAAGTATTTTTTCACACGCCGTAAGCTGGCCATCCTGTTTTTGGTTTGCATCTTGTATTGTGGCCTCTGTATTTCTGTTCATGAAGTCTTCTGCAGACAGTCACTTCTGACACATCCACATCTGCCTCCTGAAGACTGTTTCTGATCTGGTGAACAGGTGTTGGCCACTTTTTCTTTACTATAGTGAGGATATGTCTGTCATCAGCAATGGAGGTCTTCCTTGGCCTACCAGTCCCTTTGCGATTACTGAACTCATCAGTGTGATCTTTTCACTTCTTAGCGATATTCCAGACAGTTGATTTAGGTCATCCTAAGGTTCTGCCAATGTCTCTAATGGTTTTATTCTTGTTTTTCTGCCTTATAATTGCAACTTTAACATTCATCGGCACAGCTCTTCTCCTGAAGTTGAACAACGGCAACAGTAGACTCCAAAGGGAAGAAGCAAGCCGAAGTATCTTATGAAGCAATGAAACACACACATTATGATGTCCTGAAATGTCATTTCTACATGCAGTGACTGAAATGTAAGCAAAAGCCCTTAACTTAAAGCCCACAGTGTGAACTTTACTCACATCTGAATTGTTTGATTACGCTCTGAATTGATTCTGAGCTCTTTAATTAAGGATCTATGCTGGTATCTGGAAGCTTACTGGTTCAAATCTCATTACTACCAGTAGGGATCCCACACCATAGGTCCATTGAGCAAGGCCGTTAACCTGAAATATGTTCCGGGGCGCTGTACACTCTTAAAAATACTGGTTTTGTAATAGCACTATATATTTCATTACTATGTTGTGTGGTTCCTCGTAGCTCCATTGCCTGATCAAGTGCCATTTCATTCTTGGGAAGGGTTCTTTGCATGTGCACTTGGTTCTTTGTGCTTTGAAAAACACCCTAGTATGTAGAAAAAGCCGAAAATCTTGAATGTAGGGTGGGGTGCGGGACACTAACAGATTCAGAAGATTTGGACTTAGCCAGTGTCACTAGACGTACAGTGGTGCTTGAAAGTTTGTGAACCCTTTAGAATTTTCTATATTTCTGCATAAATATGACCTAAACTATCATCAGATTTTTCACTCAAGTCCTAAAGTAGATAAAGAGAAACCAGTTAAACAAATGAGACAAAAATATTATACTTGGTCATTTATTTATTGAGGAAAATGATCAAATATTACATATTTGTGAGTGGCAAAAGTATGTGAACCTCTAGGATGATCAGTTAGTTTGAAGGTGAAATTCGAGTCAGGTGTTTTCATTCAATGGGATGACAATCTGGTGTGAGTGGGCACCCTGTGTTATTTAAAGAACAGGGATCTATCAAAATCTGCTCTTCACAACACGTTTGTGGAAGTGTATCATGGCACGAACAAAAGAGATTGCTGAGGACCTCAGAAAAAGAGTTGTTGATGCTCATCAGGCTGGAAAAGGTTACAAAACCATCTCTAAAGAGTTTGGACTCCACCAATCCACAGTCAGACAGATTGTGTACAAATGGAGGAAATTCAAGACCATTGTTACCCTCCACAGGAGTGGTCAACCAACAAAGATCACTCCAAGAGCAAGGCGTGTAATAGTCGGCGAGGTCACAAAGGACCCCAGGTTAACTTCTAAGCAACTGAAGGCCTCTCTCACATTGGCTAATGTTCATGTTCATGAGTCCACCATCAGGAGAACACTGAACAACAATGGTGTGCATGCCAGGGTTGCAAGGAGAAAGCCACTGCTCTCCAAAAAAAACATTGCTGCTCGTCTGCAGTTTGCTAAAGATCACGTGGACAAACCAGAAGGCTATTGGAAGAATGTTTTGTGGACGGATGAGACCAAAATAGAACTTTTTGGTTTAAATGAAAAGCGTTCTGTTTGGAGAAAGGAAAACACTGCATTCCAGCATAAGAACCTTATCTCATCTGTGAAACATGGTGGTGGTAGTATCATGGTTTGGGCCTGTTTTGCTGCATCTGGGCCTGGACGGCTTGCCTTCATTGATGGAACAATGAATTCTGAATTATATCATAGAATTTTAAAGGAAAATGTCAGGACATCTGTCCATGAACTGAATCTCAAGAGAACGTGGGCCATGCAGCAAGACAACTACCCTAAGCACACAAGTCATTCTACCAAAGAATGCTTAAAGAAGAATAAAGTTAATGTTTTGGAATGGCCAAGTCAAAATCCTGACCTTAATCCAATCGAAATGTTGTGGAAGGACCTGAAGCGAGCAGTTCATGTGAGGAAACCCACCAACATCTCAGAGTTGAAGCTGTTTTGTATGGAGGAATGGGCTAAAATTCCTCCAAGCCGGTCTGCAGGAATGAGCAAAAGTTACCGGAAACGTTTAGTTGCAGTTATCGCTGCAAAGGGGGGTCACACCAGATACTGAAAGCAAAGGTTCACATACTTTTGCCATTCACAAATATGTAATATTTGATCATTTTCCTTAATAAATAAATGACCAAGTATAATATTTTTGTCTCATTTGTTTAACTGGTTTCTCTTTATCTACTTTTAGGACTTGAGTGAAAATCTGATGATGTTTTAGGTCATATTTATGCAGAAATATAGAAAATTCTAAAGGGTTCACAAAATTTCAAGCACCACTGTATGCAGCAAGAGTCCTTGTAAAATCAGGAACCACTGGTATTTCATAAATCTGTTACCATGTAATTGTAGTTATTCATGGTATGGCGCTTGTTACAGCTATAAATAAATGAAGTTTCTTTCTGGAACCTTCATGTGGATGCCTCTTTTGGGAACCAAAAATGGTTCCCCTGTGGCATCACTCTGAAGAACCACATTGTCACCTTTATTTTTAAGAGTGTACAATGGCTGACCCTGCAACCTGACCCCCAAAGGTCATGCGAAAAGACAGTTTCCCCTTGGGGATTAATAAAGTATATCCGGAAAAAAAAACTTGTCATTTTAAACGGAGGAGGAGGAGGAGGAGAGTGGTGAAATCAAGGAAAATTGTGTATCTGTCCAAAACATTTGGCTTGATTTTTATTTGTTTCTTAGCCTTTGATTCTTTACTCTTCTCTACTGCTGACTCGCCTCTGCTTCAGCTTCTTTTATTTATCTTTTCCTGTTACAGCACAACTAGTCAAAATGGTTCTACCGATTATGTGCTGTTTAAATGACACTTAATTGAGGAAACCTCAATTCAAAATGGAAAAAGGCAGGAGGGAATAAGGGGAATTTTAAAGAAATCATTAATGTATCTAATGTGAATTACTCACTATAATTAACAACCCAAGGTTTCTGTTGCCCTTGATAATATGCATCAGCAAAGAAGATGAAAAAACCTGCTTCTGCCAATGTCCTGATTTTATAATATTTGATTTCTGAAATTTGTTGTGCAGTGGACCAGCACTCTTTCTAAGGTTGGTTCAAGTCCTGTGTCTTATTTTCCCAGAAAAGGCCCCGGCCCGCTGCAACCCTGCATTGGAATAAGCATGTTGACAAAATCAATAAATGACTGAATGAATGAATTTTGCTCACATATTGACATTAAAGAGTTTTTTTGTGCTGATGAATGGCAAAATAATGACATCCCACACTACAACACAAGGCGGCACGCTGTCACACCGATTAGTGCTGCTGCCTCACCGCTCAACGGCTTTGATTTCTGGCATGGCCACTGTCTGTATGAAGCTTGGACCTTCTTTTTTCTGTGTATTGCTGTTTCCTCCCACATTTCCCCTCTCATGTTAGGTTAACTGACCCACAAAGAAGGAGTATGCCCTGCAACAGACTTTATTGTGTGGCAGAGGATAGCATAGTGGTTAGGGATTTGAAAGGTTGTGGGTTCAAACCCCACTACTGACACTGTGTGACAGCTGCATGTGCTCCAATTAGAAAAACAACTGAAATGCAACCAAATAAATCCCAAATATTGCAAGTCGCCTTGTGTAAAGGCAAAAGACAAATAAGTAAATGCATGGAAATGTAAAACTGTGCCCTGTCCAGGATGACCCCTGTGTTGCACTTGATGCTGCCCATCTGCTGACTTAGAAATGGACACACTAAATTTGCAAAAGGAAATTCCAAACAAAAAGGACTTTTATAAGCAGTGAGGCTAGTAACAGGGTTTATGGGTTTTCCTGAATAAACCTCAGTGGCTGTACAGAAAAGTTTAAAGCAAAACTTAGCTTGAGCTCAAACTCACATTGCAACTTTTTTTCAATGCAGTGACTCTGGAATGTGTTTCTTTTCAGACTACATTTTCTAAAAGCAGCTTGACTATTTTGATTAAGCAATAAGAACACGCTGAGCAGGCTCCAAAAGACACACTGCAGGCAGAATATATTCGTGAAGTGCTACAGACAACAGATGATATAATAAAAATCTGTCAACTATTATCATCAAATGTTCAATAGGTCTTCTTGCTACGCACTGGCAGAAATTGCTAAAATTAAACTTTGGACAATAAGCAGAGGTAAAAACATTCATACTATGCAGTTTTAGGTTTAAAGTGATTTTTCGGTCGTTTAATTGTGCCTTCATTATTGTTCTTGTCACATATTTAAGTTAATACTTAGTGTCTCAGTTTAAGAATCAGCTCTAAGCTATCACGGCTAAGTGCGGCCAGTCAGTTACTAATCTGACACCTTGGGGTTACAAAGGCGCTGTCCCTTCTCATTGAGAAATAAAGGGAGGACTCCCCCTTTATTGTGTGGGACATCAGGCTGGCTCTCACTCAGCCCCCTGCTCCCACGTGACCCAGGCTGTTGCACCAGGCTACTGTACCTTAAAAATGTTAGTTTGTGCAAGTTCATTGGTTCCTTCAGGTCTCCCACAATCTATTGAGTTAGCAAAAAGATTGATGTGTGCATTTATTATGGTTGACTGACCAATGCATCCAAATTTAAGTCAAGCAGGGCAAATGTACATAAATACAAAGGATTAAAGGTAACGAATTTCTATAAACAGAAGCATACAGTATTTAGGGAATATGATACACAATAATAGGGACAAAATAATAATCCTTAAAACCTTCTAGGATTAAACTAATCAGAGGTCACTCCCTGTGTACCAGGTAAGATGACTGGCCCACTTGCCATATCACTGTTACTCCATTCTCCTCAGGCCTAGTTTCTGCCCTAAAATGCTTCCAGGGTAAACCCAGCTGCAACAATTGGCATAAGAAAATGGCTAGGGGAGTGGCAGAGTTAGGTATGGGCAACATGGGTAGCCGCCAGGGACAGCATCTTGCACAGGGTGCCCACAAAACAATTTGGAATGGTGAAGACTAGCTTGAGCTAGTCAATCCATTAGGGGTGCCATTTTTGAAAGTTAAGGGGCATATGATGTATACATAACACAGAATTTATGGAGCACGCACCCCTTAACTTTCATAGACAGTGCCTCTCAGGTGATGGCGTGCAAAAAGTATTACCAGACTTCAATGATCCCACTCCTTGGTGTCTGGAGTGTGTGCCCCTTTGGATACATAATTGCCGCTGCACTGTGTACATAACACAGAATATACAAAGAGGGACAATCATTCCCCCTGTCCCATCTATCTATCTACCTATCTATCTATCAATCTATCTATCTGTTCATGATGAACAAAGTATCTATCTATCTATGATGAATGAAGTATCCATCTATCTATGATGAATGAAGTATCCATCTATCTATCTATTAATCATATTGTGTTATTCCTATCTATCTATCTATCTATCTATTGTGATGGACGACCGGTGTTTCACTCTGGCTGGGATGTTCCTCAACAGAGAAAATCAGCCTTTTCAGGGCACTACATCCCCCAGGACGCTAGATGGCAGCTCCCCTGGACGGAAATGGTTCCCCGGATTCCCTCAGGGCAGCATAGGACATGGAGTCTGTTTCTTCATCCCTGTTGAATGCTGCCAGGGAGAGCTCATCAAGAACCTGGGGACTATTACCGATTACGCTAACCCGAAAGTACTTCGGAGTCACAAGCACGGAAATCCGCAGTACTTCTGAGATACTTGAAGAAGGCGTTTGACCTGGAGAAGGAATACTTCTGGGTCATGGACTTTAAAAGGACTGTGGAAAACCCAGCAGGTGGAGCCAGAGTTGGGAGGGAGTGTGACAGAGCTGCTGGGAGTGGAGAATTGGTTATTGTTTATTATTATTGTGATTATTGATTTATTGGAAAATTGTGGAGTGTGCGGTACTTTGTGCACGTTATTGTAAGAGAATATTAAAAGAATTATTCTTGGTGTTTTAAAAATGTTTTCTGGACGTCTGTCTAGTGGGTTAAACGGGGCAACAGTGACCCCTAGCGTCCACACTATCTATGATGAGCAAAGTATCTATCTATCTATGATGAATAAAGTATCTATCTATCTATCAATCATATTGTGTTATTCCTATGTATCTATGTATCCATGATGAACAAAGTATCTATCTACAGTATATATGATGAATAAAGTATCTATCTATCTATCTATCTATCTACCTGTCTATCATATTGTGTTATTCCTATCTATCTATCTATCCCAGAGTTCTAAATATTCACAGGTTCTGTAGCTGTAGAGTTCTACACACAACATCGGAGTATTGTCCTCCCTATCGATGGTGCTCTGTTGTCACTGATAATGGTAGTATTAAGAATGTACCTGCCACCTTTGCATCTTAAGGTTACGTCACATTACACAATGTACAGGTAGTCCCCAGGTTACGGACATCCGTCCTACGAATTACGAACGGGGCCGCAGCTGCGACCCATGTGCCTCAGCAACTGCCGCTCCATCATCTTCGGCCTGGGGACGCTGCAAGCGGTGGCTGGACGGAGACTGGAGGGGGGCAATTTCGCTGCTCGTGCAGTGTAGTGTCCCTCAGGCAGCTCCCGGCGGCAAGCGGTTTCACTGCTTGCCCACCACACATGGCTGCCCCGTTCGTTCTTGGTGGGCAGCTGGTAGTGCTGCAAGTGGTGATCTGGTTGTGGCTGAATGGAGGTCATTGAGGGTGAACAGGGCGGCAGGGGGTAGCATTGTAGTGTGCCTCACATGGCTGCCTATTGAATGGGGGCGGTGGTGGGTGATTCACTACACACCTTTGGCCGCACTGTTTTCGTACTTGGTGGGCAGACGCTGCAGGCAGCATACTGTAGTGGAGGTGACTGTGAGGTGGACTGGTGATGAACCGCCCCTCGCCACCCCCATTCATTCTCAATAGCAAGCCTGCTTGTACTGTTACGAACATAGCAGGAAGTTGTCGCTTGTCAGTACATGAGACGTGTTGACGACGGGTGCCTTCCTGCTGTGATAATGTGTACAGTGCTGTGCAAAAAAGCTCATCTTAAACTTTTGTCTTCACCCTTCAAGAATGTCTCTGAAACACAAATCTGATGCAAGTGCTGGTGATACAGTAAAGATGAGAAAAACCATCACCATTGAAAATAAAGTAGAAATAATAAAAAGGTCAGAGAGAGGTGAAACAGCATCATTCATTGGCAGAGCACTTGGTTACAGTCGGTCAACAATAGCATTTATTAAAATAATGTACCTGTTCTGACTTACATACAAATTCAACTTAAGTACAAACCTACAGTCCCTATCTCGTACGTAACCCGAGGACTGCCTGTATCCAGTGCTTTTCAGTTGCAGACTTCATTCACATTATCTTAGTGAGTCAGAAGCCATTACAGCGCGCTCCTGTTTTTTCAGTCATGTAGTCTAACATATTCAGTGACTCAGTCCAACCAGTCTGCAAGTCGCCCTGACAAAATGAAACAGGTTGGGTTTTATCTAAAGTCCCAATGGCTGGATTGTGTGTATGTGAGAGCTGACAATCATTGAGCACTCACCCAGAAGTGCAATGCATAGAATGTACCCAAGTGGAACAAGGAACACGGGTGTTTTGGACCTCACAGACAGAAGAGAAGCTTGATTCATTGTTGCTATGTGTTTTACTATCACAGCAGAATGAAAAAAAAAGAATGAAAAGGGCGAAGAATATGTGTAAAGCCTTTGCAAGGTAACCGTCTTTGCTTTTCAGCACATTACTGATGGTGAGAGCAACAAGTGTAGTTGTCAATTCTGATCGTGTAAAGTGACTGGGCTTTAGCGATATCATGACCATTGTAATCCCTGTCAAGACTCTTTTTACACCACCTATAATACAAATGTCTGTCTGCCTGTTAGTCAATAATGCTACACATTCACTGACAGCATACAGAGGAAATTAAAGGGTACAGTTGCTAAAAGACTCTACTATACGGGTCTGAAATAAAAGTCATTGTTTCCTAAGAGTGATGCTGCCATAACAGGAGTTGTGCTCCTCATAGCAGGATCGAGCCAGGTGAACAGACACACAGTATATAAGAAATACTGATGCATTTGTTAATACATATATAATATATATTAGTATACTGAATAATATATTTGTTAATATATGTTTGTATATATACAAACATGGTATGCCCTCTATCAACATAGGAAATACAAAAATTTGTAAAAATAACATGCACAAAATAATAATGTAGTTAAGAAAGGGACTCGGATGGCTTAGTACTTCATACTACCACAATGCCATCTTGAGTCCATTACAACAACTAATTATCTCATCAATTTATTTACAGCAACAATAATGTCTAGGAGAAAAGAAAAAAGACATTAATAAACGCTAGCATAATTTGTTTTTAATTTGCCCCAAATCATCTCCTATAGTCTATATTTTATATTACAAAGCTATTGCATCCACTAACCACCAAGCTTGCTTAATTGAGGTCAGGTTTAGGGGAACTGGAGTAGATCTCAGCATCACAGGGCACGAGGCCTAAACCAGCAGTGGACAGATCACAATCTCACTGCAGGATACACCGAGTCATAAGGCCAAATTAGAATTGCCAATTAACGAAATGTAACACACACATATCTTTGGGATGAAGAAGTGTGATGCTCAGGTTTCTTGCAGTTGGCATTACCCCTTCTTGCACCTGGACATCAGTAGTCATGACCCGGATGGCTAGTGAAATGAAGACATATAACAAACACTGTTAGTGCAAAACAACTGCATTGTACAAGAGTGTCCAACAAAATGCTGTACAGTCAATTCAAATTTCTTCAAAAACTGAATAATATATAAACATCAGAGCATCCATGATGATAAAAAACGTAAATATATAGTTTCTTAAATAAGTCATAAACCAAGAATAAAACCAGTCAGACATCGGGTTCTCTTTCATTTTATCCTCGAAGACCAGCACATCTTTTCCACTGTCTCCCCTGCTCACCCCACTGGTCTCCTCAGCCAGGCTGTGACAGCAGCAACAGGGGTCCCATCTCCACCTCATTCAGTCACCTTGGGATGGTCAGAGCCAGACCTCCGTCATCCTGTTACTTATCTTTAGTCCAGCATGACCCCCTGGGACACTCGGATACTCCCGCTCCTCTGTATTAACCAGCGGAAGTAACCCATCCCTGCAGCACATTCCTCTCACTCCCTCGTTGAACGCCAACCACTCAAACTTCCTTTGAGCATGCTGGTTTGATCTCCCTATTCTTTCTTAACTTCTCAGGCTCCTTTTATACTCTGTGGGTGTAGATGTCTTGATTACGACCCATGCAGCATCAATGAGGTAACTGGCTGGCTGACAGTGTATTCACGTACAAACACAATTAGCCAATTTTCTCAGTAAACATTCCAGGGCTGTACGACTATGCCACCACACTGCCCAATCTCCCTGTGCTGTGTCCTGCATTTGAATCCCATGCCAACACATTCTCCCCATGTCAGGCATATTCTGAATATTTGGCCATAGCCCCAAAGATACTCAGGTTACTTTAACCGATGTCCAAGTGTGGATGTGTGATTGATTGTGGACCCTGTCTAGTAGAGCTTTCAGATCAAAAGTCACTATTTGAACATAACTCAAATTTGATTGAAAAAGATCTTAATCACAGGCAAAAGTTGACGTTCAATTGTAAAATAATGGTTGTTTTACATCACACTATTTTTGGGCATCATGTTATTCCAGACACACTTTTTGCATGTCACTTCCACTATCAGTGTATTCGTAATTTTGAATAGTTAACATGTTATCTTGCTTGGTAAAACGTACAGCTATAATCCTTCCCAGTGTAGCTTGGGAGAGTTTTTTGCATTCCACTGGTCTGTTATCTACTCTATATATATAAAATCCTAAGCCTTGATTTGGTGAAACGACTCTATGTCACATTTTTATGTCACGTTTTTTGTCACACTTTAAATCGGGGTTATTTTAAATCCTATATATATATATATATATATATATATGTTTGGTATCATTATTTTCAGAATTTATCGAACTTTAATGTGATGTTGTTAGATTTTCAGATTCTTATTCCATTTTTAAATTATAAACTAAAAAATATCAAGAACTCCCGCGAGTTGAGACTTAACCAAGAGTGCCAGGGGATTTAACCACACCCGGGGTCGTAAATAAAAGACAAAGAGTAGAACAGCTGCTGTGCAATCTTTTAAATGTTCAATGCGCCAGGCAAGATGCAGATCACGCAGTACGGCAGCAGCAGCAGCAAGCCAGCAGCTTATTGAGCAAAGAGGAGTTAAAAAAATAACTGTATTTGTTTCCCATTGTATTACCGTTTAAGAGGGGTTTTGGAAGAGTAACCGCATCTCCTTGGGATGCGTTCAAGCCCCCCTCTTCACAACACAAGCAGCAGACTGGCCACAACTGGGGGCTGGGCGCCAAAGGTGCCAGGGGAGGCTTGCCCCCCTAGTTTTTTATCCAAAAATGTACTCACAACTGATATTTAAACAATTCCTTGGTACATTAAAAGTATCGTTCTGCACTTGATACTGTCCATTTCACTCTTAAACCTGAGATGCTTGCCTGTTTTATGCTAAGATGTTCTTATTAATGTCTAGGGAAATTAATAATCACAATTCTGATTGTCCCGACTTTAAGAGCCTTTTCAATGTCAGCGATGCACATTTAGCTACCGCAGCCAACACGTTGTGTCACAAAATTAGTCTCCATCTTACATGGCTTCTGGCTTGATCCATAATACCTAAAACAATGAAGCATACTTGAAAATATTCTGCCCACTTTTATTACACCTTTGCAGTATCTGTAAAGAAGAAAAATTACCCCATTTTAGTTTAGTCTCGTGCGTTATTCCTTTGATGGCTGGGTCAACTAATCAAACCAGTCTGCACACTGTGTCTGCTTTGCCCCAGCTGTGTTTTTATGTGTGTTTTATTTTATTTCATCACCTTTTGCAATTTGCTTTTCAGTTTTTCTCTTTACTGTGAAACTAAGAGGACAGCTAAGGATAAACACCTGACCTCATTTTACAGAATTTTAAATTGCTGTGAATAAAAACTTTTGCAAAATAAAAATTATAGTGAGACTAAATAATTCAAAATCATTGCAATGCAACATTTAGTACAGTCAGTTAACTTCATTTGTGACACAAGAACAGACACAGTGACCTCACATCTCTGGCCTCTAGGACCAAAACCTGGCTTATCTGGGAAAAAATAAAATAATGACTGTGTTTAGCATGTTTAAGCAATCACCTGCAGTTTTGTCTGGGCTTCATATGCCATAAGGCCAAAAGAGTTTGTGGACACCCGTCTAAATCACAGTTCAGATATTTCAGCTTCACGCATTGTTAACAAATGCATAAAATCAAGAACACAGCCATTCAGTCACCATTGAAAATCACTGGCAGCAGAATGGGTCGTACTGAAGAGCTCTGTGATTTTAAACTTTGCTCTGTCATAGAGGGCCATCTTTCGCTCAAGTCAGTATCTGAAATTTCTGCTCTGCTAGATCATCCTTGGACATCTTTTAGGTGATATTATTGTGAAGTAGAAACATCTAGGAGGCAAGCAGTGATAGACCACGCAAACTCACAGAGCGGGGCCACCAAGTGCTGAATTGCATGGCACGTAAAAATCATCTTTCCTCTGTGGCACAGCTCACAACTGAGTTCAGAACTACCTTTGGAAGCAACATTTGCACACATCTGTGGGTAGGTGTGAAGAGTGGTCTGTGGCACTGTGCCAATTTTAAATAATCACACCCCATAAAATATAGGCTCTATTCAGACGTGGGCAGGTAAGCAAACATGCTTTATCTACTGTAAGGACAGTCATAGTGCTTGGCTAATTCCTGGGCCTGCATGGGACGTAAAAGGAAAAAAAAGATGGAAAGAAGAAAGGAGGTTAAAGAAAAAACGAAAGGAAAGTAAGGATGGGCAGAGAATGAGAGTCGGTGCAGGGGAGTAAAGCACGTGGACAGGTTTGAAGAGGGTCGATCCTGCAGAGTGACCAGGTAGCAGGAGCGGCCATAATGCTCAGGAAGTGCTCTCGCCGGGAGAAGCCAGGGATTGGCAGTGGTGGGAGGACTGCATGCTTTCGCCGGGTGGAGGCTTTCGGCAGCAGTGAAAGTGGACCAAGGCTCGAAGTGGGGGCCTCGTGGCTGCAGTGAGGACCCGAGTCTGGAAAGGCTTAATGGGAGCCTCCGTCTTGGGAAGGAAGATGGAGGCTAGAGCGATACTCGGAGGGGGAACCTAACAGGGACAGTTGAGGACCCATGCCAGATAAAGGTAATCTGTGTCTGTTGGTGTTAACGCCAACTTGTGCTGCAAGACCCCATTAGCGTAAGCCAAGGAGGTGTTTGTTTGACAGGGGCACTGCAGCTCAAAGGTTTTCAAAAAGAGGTATGCCAGCTGGTGTTTTGACCTAATTTTTAATGGATTATTTCTTTGATGGATTTTAACCTCCACATGTTAATTTTTGCACTGAACTTTAATTTGGACACTGTTTTGTACCATGTTTTAATAAAAGCACTTTCCACCTTGGCACCTACCCCTTGCAATGCACTATGTGTTTGTCCTCATCTGCCTGGCTCATCCAATTACATAATTGACAGTGTCGGGTTCAAGAGGCTCCCAAAACAGAAGTGGGAGTGTGGAGCCGACCCACACCATCACCATCAAGACTTTCATTCAATTGTTTTCAATGGCTAACCAGCTGCACACAAGCTTGAAATCACTAAGTGCAACGCCAAGAGTGTTGTAAAACGCAACACCATCAGACTCGGGAGCAGTGGAAACGTGTTCTCTAGAGTGATAAATCACACTTCACTTACTGACAGGCTGAGGGACAAATCTGGTTTTGGTGAATGCCAGGAGAATGCTGCCTTCCGGACTGCACAGTGTCTACTGTAAAGTTTGATGGAGGAGGGATAATGGTTTGGGGCTGTTTTTAAGGGTTTGGGCCAGGTCCCTCGGTTCCAATGAATGGTACCGTTAATGCTACAGCACAGAATGACATTTGAGATAATTGTGCACTACTAAGCTTGCGACAACAGTGCAGAGAAGGCCCTCTTCTGTTCCAGCTTGACTACACCCATGTGCTCAAAGCCAGATCCATAAAGACATGAAGTTAGTTGAGGGGCCTGTACAGAACCCTGACCTCAACCTTACTGAACACGTTTGGGATGAACTGGAATGCTGACTGTGAGGCAGGTCTTTTCATCCAACATCAGTATCTGACCTCACAAATGCTTTTTTGACTGAATGGACACAAAGACCCCCATACACACTTCAAAGTCTTGTGAAAAGCCTGCCCCGAAGGGTGGAGACTGTTATTGCTGGAAAAGGTGTAAAGGTCAGATGTTCACTAACTTTTGACCATATAGTGTATGTGCATAACAGGGAGTGCTAAGTGTGTTTGTAAAAAATAGAGATAATGATGTAGCAAAGCCAGCGCGTGTGGCTCGTAAGGATTTAATTTCTTTTCATGGTTGAGTTTATGGCTTGCTATCCTACCAAGGACTTCCACACCTAGCAGTCACCAGCACCCAGTAGGCTCAGACAAGACAAGATGGCCGTGCAGATCCTTTCTTTTTATAGGGCACACTTGGGCAGGATTTTGATAGTTCTTATGTTTACATAATGGTTACCAAGTACCACTAGGATTTTTTCTTGCTTAGATGTGCTGGCTTTTGTTGTTGCTGTTGCTGCCACTGCCATCATTGCTAAATTAATTTAAAAAATACAGTACAGAAATACATGTAACACCCAGAATTGTTTGAATATCTTTGAACATTTGTTTATTTTTAATTTGAATATTCAAACCTTTTTTTTGGCATCCTTAAAGTTTAGTGTTGCTACTCCACTTTGGGTCGAGTGTGGCCAGGATGGGCTACAGCACCCTTAGACCCTAAACTGAATGGAGTAGTTTGAGAATGTATGTATGTTCCATGTGATGAAGTGGAGATGTCCCCTATTCTGAGCGTCATGTTGACTCAGTCCACCCCTGTTAGTTGGCCCAGTTATGGAAACGTGAATTCAAGAAATTAACTACTTCAGGAACTAAGCACTTTACTACAGAATATTCTACCACATTTGCACAGATTAGGAACTGTATTTTGCCATTAGATATCAGGCAGCCTCTGCTACTTTTCTTACACCAGCAACAACTTATTTCTTGTACAGCCCAAAATCACACAAGGAATGCCTCAATGGGTTTTAACAGGCCAGCTTTGACTTCCTTAAGAAGACAAGAAGAAACTCCCCAAAACAAATCTTGTAGGGAAAAAAAGGGAAGAAATCTTGAGAAAGGAAAATTACACAGAGACCCCCTTCCAGGTAGGTTGGGCATTCAATGGGTGTCAAAATATAAAGATAATACCCAAAACACATTACACTGTTTTTACTCTCCTGCATCTGCCTCACACTAGAAAAAACAAAAAAATCATTATCACTTATAGAAAACAATTACCGTGTGCTGTACACCACCTCTTTACAAATCTGAACTGCTTTTACATTAATATTAAACACAACAATTGAAATCAATGCTCCAAAAGAGTCATTTTTGTATAAATTCTTGGCACTTTGAATCAATTTCTCAGTCATTATGGCAACCAATGGCAGGTGACATTAAATAACCAGAATTCCAGCAAATAAGAAAGACATAATTACATTTTCACAAGGAGTCTATCTGCATCAATCACTTTTGATTCCATGCATTAAAACTATCTTGCAAGTGAGTCTCGACAGTAGGATGCACACTACCGCCCGTTTTGTCTTGCATAGCCTTGAAAGGCATTTAGAACCTTGTCAGTTATAAGCATTTGAATGCAACCAAAAGTGCAAAATAAAAAGCCAGGCCTGGTCAGCCAGCTGTTTCCAAATCATCCTGCCAATAGATGGAGCATCATCTACGCTAAAAGAAAATACGCACAGTTAATAGACTGATTTAAAACTAAACATCTGTATTTATTTACAATACAGGCAGTCCTCAGGTTACGTACGAGATAGGGACTGTAGGTTTGTACTTAAGTTGAATTTGTATGTAAGTCAGAACAGGTACATTATTTTAATAAATGCTATTGTTGACCAACTGTAACCAAGTGCTCTGCCAGTGAATGATAGCGTTTCACCTCTCTCTGACCTTTTTATTATTTCTACTTTATTTTCAATGGTGATGGTTTTTCTCTTCTTTACTGTATCACCAGCACTTGCATCAGATTTGTGTTTCAGAGACATTCTTGAAGGGTGACGACAAAAGGCTAAGATGAGCTCCTCTGCACAGCACTGTACACGCTATCACAGCAGGTAGGCATCCCTCCTCAGCACGTCTGATGTACTGACAGGAGACAACTTACTGCTATGTACGTAACAGTACAAGCAGGCTTGCTATTGAGAATGAATGGGAGTAGCGAGGGGCTGTTCACCACCCACCCACCACACAGTCACCTCCACTACAGTATGCAGCCTGCAGCGTGCGTGCGCCCACCGAGAACAAACACGGTGCGGGCAAAGGCGTTTAGTGAATCGCCCACCACCGCCCCCATTCAACAGGCAGCCACCCGATGCACACTACAATGTTACCCCCCGCCGCCCCGTTCACCCACAACCAGGTCACCGCTGGCAGCATTACCAGCTGCCTACCGAAAACGATTCAGGGGGGAGCTGTGTGTAGTGGATGGGCAGTGAAACGCCCTCCACCGCTCCATCTAGCCTGCGTCCAGTCAGGAGCAGTAGCTGTGGCGGCGTAGTGGGCGGATAGCGAACTGCCCCATTAAGCCTCTGTCCTGCACACAAGTGATAGCTGTGGCCCCGGTGACTATGGACCACTGGCCACCGCTCGCTTGCTGCTTGGGGCTGCCCAAGAGACACTACACTGTGTGAGCAGCGAAAGCGCACCCCTCCAGCCACTACTTGCAGCGTCTTCCAGTCAAAGATGACAGATCGGCAGTTAATGAGGTGCATGTGTCACAGCTGCGGCCTCGTTCGTAAGTCGTAGGTCGGATGTCCATAACCTGGGGACTACCTGTATATAGAAAAACTTCAAAAAGCTGACATTCTGCATTCACTAACTTGTCCACAAAGCTAAGCACAGAGCTAAATCAGTATTTTGAGAATGGTTTAGTATATATGGTGTTGTGTATATGGTGTAAACAGAATTAGGTGGTACAGGACAGAACCACAAGATTAAGAAAAAGCAACCACTGTCAGTGGCCCTTGGGCTGTACAACTTACACACAGCATGCGCCTCGGAAGGGCTACAGCCAAGGCCACTAGATACACAGGGGAAAAGTGTGGCC
Source organism: Polypterus senegalus (assembly GCF_016835505.1). Lineage (NCBI taxonomy): Eukaryota > Metazoa > Chordata > Cladistia > Polypteriformes > Polypteridae > Polypterus > Polypterus senegalus. The sequence goes on from NC_053158.1 coordinate 33,687,344, forward strand.
TAGAAGAGAATGGTTTATGTTCACGCTGAATTCTAGGGAGTAACCCAGCAGTTGTCACAGTTGCCTGTTCATCATTGAAACAAAGGGGAAAATCAATGAAGGTACGCAGAGGTTTTCTATAGAAGGCACCTTCTCACAAGAAGCTTACAGTATATGCCCCTATTAGAAGTCAGACAGAATGGCAATTGCTATGGAGACCTGTTCCCTTTTTGCAGTAAGAATGTGAACAGATACGGGGGCACCAGATGCCACAACTGGTAATGTATGTGGAGGATAACCAAATGTTTTGTGAGCAACAAAAATTGTATAGGGCAGAAAAATATTCTGGGTTGTTAGCAGAGTGAGAACATGCAGTTTGCTGTCGATTACAAAGACTGAACCAGAATCAGAGCGGCCACTAAACCAAACAGAAGATTTTTGACAGAATTTTAATAAAGATTCAGGGAAACAAAAAGTCATACATTAGAAAAAGCAAAGGAAGGATTAAAGTGTAAAACGGTAAGGCAGATACATAACAAAAAAGCAGGAATCCAAAGAAAAAGACAAAAGCAATTCTAAAAGCCAACACTCAAACCAAAAGCCAGGTCAAAATAAAGTTGTGCAAAGTCCTACTGCTAACTTGGTTTTCTTGCTTCTACTAGAAAAATCATGAGGTGTTTACTATTGCTACTTACTACAGATCAAAACTTGGGAGTCTGTGAACTGGGAGCCGCCATCTTATATAGGAAAATAAACTGAATCTCAAGTTAGTTAACCAGCAAGAGACAGAGTACAAATAAAAGGAAAATGCTCCGGGTAGAGTGACAATATCAGTGCAGTCTCCTAGGAGTCTTTCCCAGGACTGTTGCTTTTCTTATATTACAGATAGAAATGTCAATATAGCTAGTAAGCTTGTAAAATTTGCAGATAATATTCAAATTGGCGCAATAGCAGACAATGAGACAACAGGAAAAATAATTTAAAAAGATCAGCATCAGAACTGGACGAAACTGTCCTACAGGAAGCAACTTTTGAAAATAATTCAGATTTTGATGACTCAGCATTTTCTTTGTCTAAGAAACGTGCAGAAGCTATCAAAAAAGCAAATAAAATATTAGGTTACATTATATAAACTGTGGAATTCAATTCAAGGGACGTTATGCATGAACTACTGTATATAATGAATTAGTGGGACCGCATGTCGAGTGTTGTATGCAGATGGTATTAACACAAGACAAGAAAGACATAGCAACACTTGAAACTGTGAAGAGGAGAGCAGCCGGGTGCATCCCAGGACTAAAAGACATGGCTTACTGTGGCAAACACAGAGAACAAAACCTGTTTAAATTCAATCGAGGAAAATGTGTGGGGACCTAATCCAGGCCTTCAAAATTTGACCTTTTCTGTCATTAATTGCATCATTTATTGTTTAATTGTTTCTAATGATGGTGGGGCGCAGGTCCTAATTGGACAGCAGGTTCCAGGTGCTGTAATTGGTCATCTTTGCAGGTACTAGAAAAAAGTTAATCAGTCTCTCTAATGGTGGACTGACATTAGTTTAATTTAGTGTCATTAACCCCACCACTCCATAAGTTTGTGATTGTTGGTTCTTTGAGATTGGGTCTAGTTGGTGTCCTTGCATTTTGGCTCTGATTTATAAACCTACTTAGGAAATATCTTTTGTGGTATTGGTTTTATGAATGAAATTGCTAATGAAGTAATTTTCAAGTTTGTGTTTTAAATCATAGTTTTTGAAGTTTCCTTTTCATCAAATTGCCTCTAATAAGAATTATTTTTGTGTGGCCGGTTTTTTGATGGCTTTTCCTTCCCCCTGTTTCTATCAGTACATAAACACTCTCTTTTAATTGCTTTCAGAGAACATATTATACTACAAAGATTTATACGTTTCTTTAAATCTAACAAAAATCAACAAAGCAAACAATCCAAATTAACACCATAGTTTACCAAGTATTTATTGCAGATGGACAAAAAAAATTCTTTTAATTGTTGTAGCAAAAATCTAGCAGTTCAGCTATGAGGCAACATAGGCAAAGCCCACATGTATTTCCAAACCCAAAGTTTCCTGCTACAAAAACATGCTGACAAAAATGGATCAGGAGATGGACTGCAAACTTAAACAAAAAAAATAAAAATCAGGAGATCAAGAAAAGAAGAGACCAAAACTAAAACCGTAGGCAAAAAAGTAGTTAGTAGTAGACACAAAAATAACGGGACTGGGCTTGGGGCTTTCCTGGAAAACCGTCTGGACGTGAATCATAGAACTATATCCCCTCCTACACACCCTCTCAAAATGGTGACCGGCTAGGTATATCCTGTGAATAGCCCAGTCAGTATTTGCACAACAATTGCTACACGAGTTGCTACGATAATGTCAGATGAAAAAAATCGAACAGCAAATCAACATCAAATTTCTCGCGAAATTGAACAAAACAGCCACAGAAATTTCTGAAATGATAAAAACAGTGTACGGTGATAACAGTTTGTCTCACACACAAGTTTTTGATTGGCACAAACGTTTCAAGGAAGGACAAGAAAATGTGGAAGACGTTCAACGCCCAGGTCGAGAGGGGGTGGGTGCTTCACCAAGACAATGCTCCAGCACACAATCCTTTCTCCTTAAAGAAGTTTTTGACTGACAAAAACATTCCTGTCCTCGATTATCCTCCCTATTCGCCTGATTTAGCTCCCTGTGATTTTTACTTGTTCCCGAAAATCAAAATTGACCTGAATCGAACACCATTTTTTCAATGGATGAAGTGCAGACAGAAACGGCAAGCCTGGTGAAGAGCCTCAAGCAAGAAGACTTCCAGCACTATTTCAATCAATGGTAGATACATATGGAACGGTGTAGAGATCAGGAGGGGGAGTATATAGAAGGTGACAGTGCTTAGAATGCTGTAATTCATCAATAAATATATATATTTTTATCAATCCAGTTATTCTTGTAATTCTTAACCATAAATCATAAAGAAGAGCCAAACAAAGTGAAATTAGCCAACACAAGTCTTAGATGTCAATTTGCATACAGCATCGGCTTTTAAAGCGTCATTTTAATGATGTTATATGATGCAACTGCAACCGGGACCCACACCAAGCAACAGCTCCTTCTCTCTATCAGTGAAACAGGGAAAACAGGGAGACGTCTAGCAGATCATTTCAGGGGGCATAATAAAGCTGTTAAAATTAAAGATCTTACAAAGCCTTTTAGTACACGGGTGTCGAACTCTGGGCCTGGAGGGCCACAGTGGCTGCAGGTTTTCCTTCTAACCTCCTTCTTCATTAGTGATCAGTTTTTGCTGCAAATTAACTAGTTTTACTTTAATTTTAATTAACTTGACTCAGGCCCCTTAGTTGTTTCTTTTTTCCTTAATTAGCAGCCAAACACTAATGAGACACGAAACAAGCTGCCACATGACCAGCTCATCTTTGCCCATCACAGAATATCTGAAAATAAAGAAACGTGATGGTCTCGGTAAGGCTGATCTCTCAGGTCACCAAAGCGTTTTGATGGTGTTCTTAGAAAAAACAGATAAATCAGCAGTTTTGGAAATGTCTGCTGTGGCAGAATGAGAGCAGCAATAAGCCATGGAATTAAATAACGAGTTTAATTAACAGCAAAAATAACTGACTTCTCATTAAGAGAATGGTTGGAGTGAAATTGGTTGGAGTATGAAATCCTAATATAGTCGGTCATCTGTTGGCTCGTTTCACATCTCATTTCTGTTTGGCTGCCATTTAATGAAGAAAGGAATACATTCATAGGACTGACTCCTTAAAACCTGGGCTATTAAAATGAAGGGAAAAGAAGTTAATTAGCAATGAAAACTGGTCACTGATTAGGAAAAGGGTTAGAATGAAAACCTGCAGCCACTGCGACCCTCCAGGCCTGGAGTCTGACACCCCTGCTTTAGTAGAACACTTTACATCCATTGATCCTAGCCACACTGAGCTCTCTGTTAGTATTCTTTCATGGTGTTTTAAAGACACTTTTCAAAGAAAAAACAGAAGAAGCTAAGCTAATTCTCAGTCTGATATCACATATTTGTGTAGGTCTTAAAAAAAACAAGCAACTTTAAATTCTCTCCCTTCACCTTCTCTAAAGGCAGCATTTTCACATCTACTCTCGCCTTTTGTTTTTTCAACTGTCCTGGTTTTGTTCTCCCATTCCCCTGCTATATACTGCAGCCTCCCCAGCCAGGATGGCATCTGGGAGAGATGTGGAGAGCAGCTCAGAGGACTGTCCATCAGAGGAGGGATTGACACTGGGAGGCAGAGAAGAAGCAGTGATTTGAATGGGTGAGGTAAAAAGAGAGCTTCTCATGGCCATAGCAATGACAGGTTTATAGTTAGCTGTAAATAATTTGTGTTTAATTTAGTTGTTTTGCATTTTCTTATTTTGAAGCGTTAAGAAATAAACCCTTCTAACAATCACTTCTTTGTTTTGCTGTGCCTTCCTTTCAGGGAGTCCGTAAAAATGCTACCTGCACTGTCCTTTTTCAGTTGCACACCTGATGAAGGCTACACAGCCAAAATGTTGCATCTTCCAGCTTCTTTCTGCTTCGTTATGGAAATAACCTTTATCCTTTCTTTCCTTTGCAGATTCACACTAACGCTGTCCTACACTAACTTCTAATAATAGCAATTACTGATATATGCTTAGAGACAATAACTTAAAAAAAATAACCACACAAGGCGATCCCCTTACATCTAAACTGCCACAGTTACCTCGAAACATACTTTATACGGAGCATAACAATATTTTAGTCTGAATCATAACACAGGAGTGTCACCAAATACTACAAATTTCTCCAGGAAGTACAAGGATGGCAACGTGTGTAGTGCTGTCTCACAAATCCTTGTTTCTGTCTGAATAGCTTTTCTTTCATTTCTCTAATTTCCTTACACATTTAACCCTAAACATACAGATTATGTTAATGGTTAAACCAAAATATGTCGCAGGTGTAGGCTGTGTGTGATAGTACCATGTGATGAAGTGGTGTTCTATCTAGGAATGGTTGTGAGGATGTTAGAACAGACTGAAGCCCCTCATGACCTTGTAGTAGAAAAGCAGGTTTAAGATATAGCTAAACAGATGCAGGTTTTTTTGTGAACAGCCTGGTTTAATTACAGATTTATAATAATTTCTAATCCCCACTGAGATGATAAAAGTCTACACCTAAAACAATACCTAAATTTACAACTACAGCATAACAAGTCACCACAGAGAAACAGTATCAGATAAATTTATGTAAAATCATTTAACCATGTCTGCTTTTTAAATATTTTGATTTTTATGGACGATGTAATGATGACCTCTCTTTCTAGTAAGGAGTAGGATGCATGTGATGAGTCAATTATTCTTTCTTATTATAAGAGGGCAGGTATACTTCGTACAACACAATAAACCTATGTCTGGTCTTCTTCAGAGATCCCCACCTACAGTTAGAGTCCCCTAGGTACTAAATAACTTATCTAGTATAATGAATGGCACCCCCCTACTCTAGCTAAAGGACAGTCCCAACTTGAAACCCTGTGAAGCCGGGGCTCATAAAGCATTTTTAGGCTGGCAGCATGGAGTAGAGGCTAAGTCAACAGAATGTAAATCTCAGGGCTCAGTTCCCTGCCTTTGACTCATTTAAGCAAATCAGCTCATTTTAATTGTGAAGAGCACATTTAAATAGTGGTAACGTGTCCTGATCCCACAAATCTCTCTGCGTAAAGGCGTCAGCCTCTCCCTCGACTTGTCTATGGCCACTGTCGCACTCGCCATCTCGAACTTCACTCACCCATAATTCTTGCTTCTACTGTTTCCTTTTTCAACTTTCCCTGGCGCCTGCTTTCAAAATTGCAGCTTCCCCTGAGAGCCCTTAGTAGCCCTTAATTAATCCCACTTGTTAACTTGCTTGCTCCTACATGTGGCTATTTATGGGCTTAGAAACAGGTTTACAAAAATGTTTTATTATCTTTACACCACAATTACTTTCAATAAATTCTATTTTTATCTGTATAATATGTACACCATTAGATATAAAATGGGTAAAAATCAAACCATTTTTCAATGTACAAAAACAAAGAAAAAAGATTCAATTCAGTCTTGTTACTGGTATGCTATGGTTGAGGATCTTTCACTAACAAATTATGACGCCTTTACTCAGATCTATCACTGTTTTAAACATATCAGTGTTTATAATTAGTCTCTATTTAGCATCTGCAATATCAATATTTCTACATATCCCATCTCCGCAGTCCTGGAGTAAGTCAAGTAAGACTCTGCTGCACTATCATCTTATTTTTCATAACACGAGTACCAGCCTAACAATATTTCAGGTTTGACCTCACCTAACCACAACCTCTCCTGACTTGAGCCGCACAATATAACTCAACATTCTGTAAGACTTTCTAATCAACAGGAGTGGTGGTGAATGATGTGTTATTTAGGCCGGCTGAATCTCCTTCATAACACATTACATGACTTCAACAGCAAATTTCTGTCACAGACTTTACAATCATGGTGTGCTCATGTGACCACCAGTCATGACATACCCAACAACTCAGATCCAACCAGTTTGCGAATCGCACTGACAAAATCAAATATACTAAGTTTTATTCACGAGCTTTTGGGTGTGTGAAAGATAAGAACCAATGACTGCTCAGCCGGAAGTATAATGCATATCATGCTGCTACAACTATTAAGTGATGCTGTTGTTTTGGATTCGCAAACAGACAAGAGACTCATTTGTCTGATGTCTTGTGGTTTACGCAAAATGAGTGCAGATTGCACTACTGAACTCGTAGTGTCTGAAAAGTAATTGTATAGTACCGGTTCTGTCGGGAAGCATGTTATTGGTTGTGAGAACGAAAGGAGAGCTCAGAATACTTTGAAAATGTAAAACTATGCTGGATAGTCATCATGTAGTCACATAATTTGACATCCCTAGCAATTTCTAATCATATAATTGAACATCCCCCTGTAGGTGGGACCAGCATATAAAATAAATAAGTTATAAAATATGACATCCCCTCCAATTAGACATTCTGTAATGTGCCACCAGCTACAATCATCGCATTGAGTAAATTGTATGTAGTTTTTTACCAGCTGCAAATACATAAATCAAGAGGAAAAATAAGGAATATGACGTCAAAAAAGTATTTCGGAAACTAGGAAAACTAACTCAGTGATAAAAGTGATCATAGTAAAAATTAGGTCTGAAAAAAAAGCTTTTAATAACAAGAAGAGGTGTAACATATTGCAGTCTACTCCCAGACCTGACACAGCTTAAATACATGCTGCCCTCTTCAGGTGTTACCTCACGTTACAATTCAGTCCAGTCATTGCGAGACGGTGTTTTTACCTCCAGCTATCCAGACACCTCCTCGCAATATGAAGAAGATAAAGTCTGGTGTTGTGGTTGTTATGTGTGCTTGAAAGCTGGTGCATGCAATCAGCCGGCGACATTCTGTACTTAATAATAATTGTTGTTCAATCAAGAAGATCTATTCTGTCTAACTTCCTACACTTGTGACAGCAGGTTCTTTATTTAGAATGAAATAAAATAAAAAATAAAACAAAATGGAGCAGACTCTGTTATTACTTTGGCCTGTGTACAAATCCACAATTTGAAAATTAATCTTAACTATTCAAATATACGACATATGTGCTTTGCAATGTTCATCGTAGTTTAGGGGTCTATACTCCTGAACATTAGTTGGCCTTCAAAAATGAAATGAATAATACAAATTTAGCGTTTACAAATTCATATTCAGCAATCAAATCTCCTTTTTTGCTGGTCTCCGGTATCTTGCGTTTCTGTTGACACAGTACACGTCATATTAATACATATATGTGCTTTGTATTTTGAAGCATTTGTGATAGAAGTCCGGGGACCTTGCCCCACTGGGACGCCTGGAGAAGGGAATGACTGGGAGAGGGACAGTATCTTCTCCAGGACTCAAAGGGGCAGCCCTATTGGACTGCATGGGGACCATGGAACTTGGAAGCGCAACCCTGTGGAGGGCCGTGGTCACCGCCAGAGGGCGCCTGGATGGTTCCAGAGCCATGGAGTGCAGCACTTCCGCCACATCAGGGAGCACCATTCAGGGTGCCAGGAAGACTAAGCGTACTGAGGAGGAGTGAAGAAGAAAGAAGGACTGAGAGAAAAGAAAGAGTAAGAGACAAAGAGAGAAGGAAAAGAAAGTAAAGAAAGTGTGTTGTTGGGACACTGTAAATAAAACACGTGTGCTAGTGTCTGTCTGTGATCAGGGCCGGAATGTTCAGACATTGAAACGCTAAATGAATTTTATTTTTGATATTAACAAATGGAGCAGTTTAATTCATCACCATAATAGTCAAATAACAACTTTGATTGATTTTTACTTTCTATAACTTCAGTCAGCATTGGGGCTGCGTATCTGCACTGATGTCCCAATTCGATTCAATTTCGATTCACAATGCCCCGATTTGATTCAACATTAATTTTACCTTGACTGAATTACCGTTCACTGATATATTTGAAGTGCTGGCTTTTTTAGCAATTACTTAACCATGCAAAGAGAACATTAATATAATGTGACAATTTTTCGAAGGGTATCGACATAGTGACTTCATAACATATGCATAAGCATGGAATGACATGTAAGAAGAAACACTTGATTAGTAATGAATGGTTAAAATCAGTATTTGGATGATACTGAACAAAATATCATTGTTCTTTTTTAAAGAAAACGGAAAAAAAAACTTTTTCACAGCACTGTACTAAGTCAAAATTCACCTCACTTAATCTTCTCTTACAAATTCATGACAATACAAGTTAAACGATTGCAATTCATATCTGATCGGACACATCATTGCGCTCTCAAGACATGCACAAATCTATTTCTGAATTAACTCCACCATTACATAAAAGTGGCAATAATGAATGTGTGTGTGTGTATTTAGGCATTTTAGGCAGTTCCAGCAAGCACACGTTGAAATTCTCCTGCCGCAAGCTCAAAGGACTTCCAGGCAAGTCTTTTGCTGTTTTTCTTTTCAACGTGTTGTTGTGATTCTGTAACAACACCACAGCGATTAACTTTTATATGTAGTTTATACTTGGGTTTTTCTCACGTATTATTGTGCCTTTCAAAGTAATTTGTCTATTTGTAGTCACGCGCCACTGCAGTACTTACTTTCACTCGGTTCTTCTAATACCGTAGAAAGGCTTGTACCGTTAGTTTTTAGAGACCAAAGTATCAACTCTTGTGACATCCCTAATACATACAATGTTAACATAATACAACATTACAAAATTATTAATAAATACAATATCAAATAAATAAATCACAGAAAGAACACAACCAAAAAAGAATTCATTAAAATATGAAAAAGTATGTCTAAACAGCAAAAAGACCAAATAAAAAAGAAATCATCTTCAAGCAGGCCACAGCCCAGGCTGTGCTGTAACAGACACAGAAATTCAAGAACCAGACAAGTTCTAGAAATGCACTATCAACTTTATCGTCTTATTAGTTTCTATCCGCAAGCTTGAACAACAAGTCTTATTTATACCCTCGTTTACGTGACATCACATGTTGTGCATCTCAGGCAATCCCGCCTTAGCAAAGTAGTAATTACTGCTAATAAAAATACCTACATAACGGTGGTACTCATCAAAATCCAAGGTGGCATCAGGGGAATAAGTGAAAACATTTTAACATCCTCAAAATGATGTCGAATTAACAAATATAAGTACAATTTGAATTTAACATCCTAAAAAGCATTACAGAAAATAAAACATATTTACTTTAAATGCAAATGAAAAGGAGCAAACTAACCATTTATAACCAGAATGTTACTGCAGTTTTTTATTTTTCCATTTGTAACATACGCAGCTTAAGTGTCTTGGTCAGGGTCACACACACTAAACTAACAAATCTGTGATATAGTCTCCATTGTCCAGCATATTTAAGAAGCCACTCTTACTTTTTTACACGTTTCTATTCCCTGACTGTGGAAAAAAAAATCACTTAATCACATTGTGAAAGGCGGCAGATTTATCATGATACCACGAGAAAGCTACTCTTGTGTCACTTAAATAATGGATTAGACTTGATAACAAAATACGTGTGGAGGGCAATGATTTTCGAAATGTCAAGACATGCTATCAAGAAACCTTATGGGAAAAAAACTGGCTTCAATCAACACTCACACGCACAAGTGACAGAGCTGAACGGTACGATTAGGACTTTTTTTAATTCGTAAATGTTCTTTTTGAAATGACTGCGGTGAAGTTCATTTTAAATACATCCACCAGCATCAGGATTCAGCATGGTGTGTATTATATTTGTCATGAGGGGATCAGAAAAATGAATAATAAATAAGCAATTATAAAACAGAGGATGTACTGTCTAACAGCAGAACAGCTATGACTGGCTACATGTGGTATTTTGATTGATCCACTATACTGTATTTCCAATAATCAAGCATAATAAGATACACCATGCTAAAAGGATCACATGTCACATTTAACCCTACAGGGAAAATGAATCCAAACTTACTAGACAGTCTTCTTACCTTGACAGTGAAGCTAATACAACTCATCAAAACAGAAGGAAAGAAGCCACTCTGTGTCAGTCAAAAGAATACACGACACGGCTAAAGAAGCTTGAGGACAGATTGCAAACTGATATATAGAGAAGCATTACAAATCACTCAAAATGTAAAATTCTTCGCTTTGGCTGGACATGAACGTGTGCTACACATCAAATAAGAGAAATGAAGAAAATAATTGCAGAATCGGACATGTAAAGTAAAACGACGATAATCTATGCATAAAATACTGATGGTTGGCGAAGGAAAACATTGCAGCAGACCACAGGGTTGAGACCGAGAAGAGCAACAATGAAACAGGACACCATAACAATAATACAACAATAGGCCAAAAGAAAGGGAAAAACACAGGAGTGGAATACGTACTGCATGTATTAAAAAAAGCACAGACAGCCTGATCAGAGCATAATATACTTGTAGAATCTAGCATAGTGAAACAAATCAACGTTTGTAGTTTCTCCATATTTAGCATGAGTGAATGTACTTAAACGCAACCAAAATTTTAACTTTTTACTGTTGGGTGGATTTACATGTTTTAGACACCCGTGAACATGCCTTGACCTTTTCCTACCTGACATCTGTTCATGCACGTGTATATCTATGCATTTTTTTTATGTGTTTGTGGATCACATACCTAGCAAAGAAAGATTATGAAAAAATCTGGCACTCATTACACGGATAAAAAATAAATTCTCAGAAACCTCTGGCTTGTTGATAAAAAAGCCTAAAAGTTCCCTTTTCGAAAAAATATTCCTATTAAAAGTTTTTGATGCTATCACTACATTTATCATGAAAAAAAGTTTTGTCATATGCGATACGTGACATTGCTACAGAGAGAAGAAAGCTACTAGCAGTTCAAATAACTGTATGAACAGTATTTGCCTTGAGGGTTTTTTTGAAGTTATCAAGTATATCTCAGCAATGAAAGAAACCACCACATCACTAACAAGAGTCCCTTAAGTCTACTTGGAGATTAATGTATACGTTTTGTGGGATAAGAACGGGCATCCCGGCCAGGGAGGAGCATGGGTTATCACCTGGACGGGAGGCCTGAGAGGGGCAATGGGTGGATTGGCTGGCTGGGCAGAAAGATAACTCTGTGCCCATCTGGTATAAAATAAAAGATGGACCACCGGAAGCTGGAAACTGGGAGTGGTTTCATCCCTCAATTGTTCGGTATCAGTGGTCCTTGGATGAGAACCCAGTTGAGACATCTGCAGGGGTGCTAGGAAGAGGAAGTCTGGAAGTGCCGATGGAGTCTGGAAGTGTTTTAGTCGACTAGATCACTTTCTTTTGGTCATCTTGTAAAGCACTTTGGGCTACACTGCTGTATGAAAATACACTATATAAATAAATGTTGGTGTTGTTTCTAATAAGAAATTCTATATTTATTGTTTAAAGGTTATTTATTTTTCTTCTTTAAGAAACGTTGTGGATACACTTTGCAGTGATAACCTGGGTGTAGAAAATATGGCACCTGCTTAGGGGCAATTTCAAAAAAATGATTTACAGCGGAGGATATTACACTGTATTACCGCTATTAATTATTTTCTAAAAATAATGCAAAAAACTAATGAAGGCAAGTGTGTGTTTTATGGCCAAAAGAAATATTCCAATTATTCTTATACAACTTTAGACACAGCTTTTTTGTGATTTTTATTCAAAAGTAGTAATAAGATTTAATAATGTTATGTTCAGTTTTGGTGTTAAATGTAAAGGGATAAATAAGTATAATAGATATTATGGATAATGGATAATACCATGGATAAAGTCGGAATTTTCTTTTTAAAAAATTATGAAATTGAAGAATTGGTGAGTTTTGTGCTCTGTTGATAAAGGATTGAAAATTTACTTATAATAATGCTTAAATATTATTTTCAAAAGTGTAACAGAAGTATTAAGGACAAGGATTTATTATGTACTAGCCGGGCTAGCGATCTAAGACAGGTTGAAGGCAAAGTAATCAACAAAGCACATTCTTTTGGAATATATTTTGTAATGCATGTAGTAATAAATGCAATTCATTTCTCATTCTAACAAATATTTGTAGCAATAACATGCATTACTACAATTGTTTGTGATGTGCCACCTGTTGGAATGACAAATGCAATGCATATGTCTCCGTTATATGTCATTTGGTATGGCATTTGTAAAAGCAGTGGTAATGTTTGCGCTCCATCTGTTGGAATGACAAATGCAATACATTTTATTACTAAAACGTTTGTGATGTGCTATCTGTTGGGATGACAGAGACAACCGGACAGACATGCAGATACGCAGACACACAGACACACATACACCCTTTAATTAAGGTTGACGAAGAAAAAAGGAGGATTCCAGGTGATGTTTTAGGTTTTTTTGACAGTCTTGGAAAATACAAGAAGTGTGTAGTGCTGGAAGAGGGTTGAATTTGTTCTTAAATAATTGTTTTAAAATATGTATGAAATAAATTGATTTTGTGTAAGGTGGGTAGGAGGCGAAAAGTGCTAATTTTATTTAAATCAAAGCACTGTGATGTCCTACATTGATGGATTAAAGGCCAGAAGTCCACAAGACCGTCATCATTAAGTTCTTCCATGTGAACCCTGAATACCATGAGGACTGATGGAGGTCATTTATGTTAGGTAGAATGCCTACTTGGGCCTGGGTGGTCTCGTGGCCTCAGGACCCCTGCAGATTTTATTTTTTTCTCCAGCTGTCTGGAGTTTTTTAGTTTTTTCTGTTCTCCCTGGCCATCGGACCTTACTTTTATTCTATGTTAATTAGTGTTCCCTTATTTTAACTCTTATTTATTTTGTGTTTTTTTTCTTTCTTCATCATGTAAAGCACTTTGAGCTGCATTATTTTTATGAAAATGTGCTATAGAAATAAATGTTGTTGTTGTTGTTAACACTGTGTGAGGTGGGTGGAAAGTTTTGTAAAAAAAAAAAATAATATACGTTCATGAAAATATTGTTTTTTAATGTAGTTATTTTGCAAAACAGGTTAAAATGTGTTTACTTTACACAATATGCTTGATCTTGTATATTAATATGCTTTTGAGCTAGTAAAAGTTTTTTTTAGAAAAAATATCTATCTATCTATCTATCTATCTATCTATCTATCTATCTATCTATCTATCTATCTATCTATCTATCTATCGGATGTGGCAAGACAGTGAAAAGACCTGGGAAAAGATGTTATACCAAATACCTACAAAGCTGCAAAACGTGTAATGGGGCAAATGTAGCCAAAGATATACAAAATGTAGGTTGTCCCAAAGGGGAAAGTTAGCATTTGGAAGCTTAGCCAACCATAGGCTACTAAGAAAAAGTTGAAGGCAATTACTGGCCATTTCATTATGAATTATTCTGCTTTAACAGACACACACACAATTCACAAGGTCCATACATCAGTCCATCTAGAAATTTCTTGAAACATACACAATGCAGTTTAGGGTATTTGAGAGAGAAGAACTTACCTGGGCAGCATCAAGAACAATGCAAATACCATCCGTGGATGGAAAGAAATGTTCCCATGATGCAGTGATGAATGGAGAATACCAATGCACCAAGGATCCAATAAATGTATCCAACCTGAATCCTTCATCATCTACTTAGGAACAGGTGCACTTGCAAAACAAGTATGTCACTGGCAAAGGTAAGTTTATTTGCTTGCTCTGATGTACTTGTTGCACTTATTCTCAGTTCAGCTGTGTGTAATCTGTACTTTTATAGATCTGTCTGCAGCCTGTTGTAATGTTGCTTTAGCATTGTGTCCTGTCATATGTGCCGTACACCCGGAGATCCCCAGAGCACTGACTTCCTGCTAGCAGTTAGCAAACGCAGTAGACAAAGTTCAGCACCAGACTCCTGAGCTTGCAGCTTGAAGCAGGCCATACATTTGGTTTTAATAGCACTGACTGCTGGTTGAATTGTTGTAACCATGATTATTAACACCTAGAAATGAACAAACTGAATACAATGACATTTATGGCTGCTTTAAATAGTACATGCTATGTTAGAAATCATGAAAAAGAAAATAGTTTACAGAACGGCACAAAGGAAATTAACTCAAGACATTTTTTTAAATAATTAAAAAGATTTACTCAATTTATTCTGTCACCAGTAAATCAATGCATAATTTTGTAGCTGAACGGATATATTGGCACACTTGAAGATAAATGGTGATATTAGAATTAGAAAATGACAGGTTCATTACTCTCATGTTATAGTTTGGGTTTATTCCCTGGCTTGTGTGTATTTGCATTTTAATTGTTATTTATGATGTTTTTAAAATTATTTTTCATGTGATTTTTTTGGTAAGCTTTAGTAATATTGTTTAAAGTAAATATAGTTTAGTTCTTATGTACTGTGTACTGCGGCATCTTCTGTTTTGTGGGTGGAACCCCCAAAGAGGCGGGGCCAGCATGATGTCACTACTGTGAGACCGCCCTCAGACTGTATATTGAGGTTCAGGAGATATTTCAAGCAGAGCCTCATTGACAGTTGTAGAGTTCTTTGAGTGGACTGGACTGTGAAAATGTGAATTTTGTCTAACATTTGCTTTAGCTCTGGTTACACGTACCACTTTTTGGCTTATGATTTACTGCCCTCTTTTTCATAATGATTCTGGCTACACATCTTGATCTTTGTTTATTTAAATTTAGTCTTCCTAGTTACAACCCCTACTTGAACTCTGATCTGTCCATGCCATCCCATAATTCCAACCTCCTTCTCCAACTACTGTTGCCTTTTACAAGCAATACATAGAGGGCCATTACTATCTGTGTGGAGTTAGATAGCACAAACAATAAGACACATGGAATAAGTTACCAAGTAGTGTGATTGACAGCAGGACTTTATAGACCTTCAAAACCTGACTTGATATTATTTTAGAGGAATTAAGTGGATAGGACTGGCAAGCTTTGTTGGGCTGAATGGCCTGTTCTCGTCTAAATCTTTCAAATGTTGTAATGTTCTAATTCTCCCCGTATCTATGGAGATTTTTCCCCCAGTACACGAGTTGTTCTCTCAAATTACAACTTCATGTGTTAAATTAATTGTCAACTCAACTAAATTAGCCCTGTGAGAGTGAATGTGAATCGTGATGGTAATGGGCTTTGTACCTGATGCTCCCAAAACAGGCTCTGGACCCTGTAGGTAGGTAGTTTTACGTATTAATGTGCATATCTCTCTATTATAAAAAAAATCTTGCGACGAGACGACACATTTTTTTTGCGACGAGACGATCTTTTGAAGAGAGATACAGAGACACTTTCACGTCCCGCGAGACGGTTAAGTCACATCATACTTACAACCTTTGGAAGCAAGACCCGTGATACACATGCAGAGCAGGTTAGAGATAATGGAAGTAGGAAAATTCGAAAGTCTCAAAAAAATGAGAGTAAAGATCGCATTAGCGCAAACAAATGGAAAATATTACTCAGTGAAATAACGGAACAGTGAAAAGAGATTGGGTACTGTTTGAGGATGTCTGGGGGAGAAGAGAGACAAGACAGTGAGACAAAAGAACAGGTGCTGCACAGGCTTTTAAACGTTTGTAGTGTCGCACATAATGCAGAACATGCGGCACGGCAGCAACAGCAATCCAGCAGCTGATCGAGCAAAGAGGAGGTAAAAAAACAACTATATTTGCTTCCCATTGTATCACCGTTTAAGAGGGGGTGTTGGAGGAGTGGCCGTGTCTCCTTAGGGTGAGTTCAGCCCCCCTCGTCCTGCTCGCCCCTTTTTTGACAGGCAATAGCATGCTCCCTGACTGAAGGGATAGCACGTATGGCGAGTTCAACCACAATCTCTGCCCTTTATTTTTTTTTCCAATACAGTCGTGGTATGCAAAACATGAGACGTCAGACAGGCAGGCTATTCTTCTGTTTGTAAGATCCAAAAAAATCCATGTTCCCTAATTTCTCATCATCGTATTCTATGCATTGTACTTCCAGATAAGCATTCATTGCTTTTCAGCTCTTATGCACACACAGCACACCCCTATGACTAAAGAAAAAAATCGAACCTATTTCATATTATTAGCCTAAGTCACAGACTAGTTGGAGTGAGTCACTGAGTATGTCACATTAGGTGGCCAGCTTCAAGGGAGCACACCCCCGGCAGTCTCCATCTTGCAAAGATTATGTAAATGAAGGCAACAACAGAAAATTACTGGAAAAGTCACATCATGTGACGTGGCCTTAAGGAGCTCAAAATGTAGAAAGAGAGAAAATTCCCACTCCTAACTCAAACATCTTTAAGTTCACAAAGCATATTTTATATCTTTACCATGTACCTTAGGAAATGGCTTGCAAAGAACCATTTTAGGACTAAATAATCTAACTGAAAAAACAAATAAAACAAGCTCCTCAAATATAATAATAGTTCACATTTTGAATCCCAATAAGCTTGCCTTTAAGTGAAAGTAAACAAATGTTGATGGAAATAGGATGAAATATTTAGAGTGGAAAGAATTGCCTGTTTGTAGCCATTCATATAAACTATCATCAAGCATTGCTGGCCCTGAGATAAACTGGCACTTTCTTCACGATTCGTTCCTGCCTTGTGCCCTCTGCTGCATGGACAGGTTGCAGGTCCCTGTAAGCCCTGAATGAGGCTGGAATGGACTGGAGATTATCTTAGCAAGCATTACTTGTTGTAATTCAAATAAATATAGTGGAGGAAAATGTTTTGATAAAACATTACTTTTTTGCAAACAATATAAGAATTTTTCAATTACCAATATTCATGCTAAGTCCCTAAATCACACACAAGCACATAAGTACAGAAGGTGGCACTGCCCACAAAGAGCAGACTGTCCTTTAAAAGCTGTGATGCCACAAAATGCTGTGTGTAGTTTTCCCCGTAGAACAAAGTTGACTGACAGGTTTTTCTGCACTGTTGTTTTTAAGCATTACTCTGCCCTGTCTTTACTGCATACCTCACTTTTTCCTCTGACAGCACTGCTTCATACATGACATTCAACTCTACTTGCTCTTACATAGCACTTTCCTCAGCACATGCCTCAAAGCACAACTCAGATTGTCAGTCATCGCATAGAACCACACAAATGTCATGCCATGGTATTTTCTCTTCACTAATTTCAAATGTTAAACTAAGTATTAATATCCCTTTCTGGATGCGGTAACTGATTACAGGATAAGCTTTCTTCTGCCACCATTGATGCTAAGGTAACGTTCTGTCAGACCAAAATTAACAGCACTGCCGACACACGCTCTCTGTTCTCCGACTTCACCTCCCTTCTTAATCCTCCTCCACCTCCTCCCCCAACATCCTTGTCAGTTGATGACTTTGCCACCTCTTTTCACGATAGGGAGGCTGTCATCAGCTGTCAGTTCTTGCCCTCACTGCCACTCATTATGCCTCCTTCCAAGCATCACCCAAAATTCTCCACATTCTCTCCACTCTCTACCACTGATGTTTCCGACCTCCTCTCCAATCACCCCACTACCTGTCCACTTGACCCTATCCCCTCACATTTCCATTAGGCCATTCCTGCAATTACACACATTATTAACACCTCACTCTGCTCAGGCACATTTCCTATCATCAAACAAGCTCTGATAACCCCACTTCTCAAAAAACCAACATTCAAATCCATCCCAAATTAACAATCACAGGCCTGTCTCTCTCCTTGCTTACTTTCAAAAACACTTGACTGTGCTGTTTCTAACCAGGTCTCTTCCTTTCTTGTACAGAATGGATTCCTCAATACCAACCAGTCTGGCTTCATGAGAAACCACTCGACTGATATGTCTCTACTAACAGTGCTCGACCAGCTATGACTTGCTAGAGCTACCAAAATGTCATTGGTCCTGGTCCATCTAAAGCTCTCCTCTGCTTTTAACATGGTAAACCATGACATCCTTTTTGCCACCCTCTCTGACCTTAGC
The DNA here is from genome assembly GCF_016835505.1 of Polypterus senegalus. Taxonomy (NCBI): domain Eukaryota; kingdom Metazoa; phylum Chordata; class Cladistia; order Polypteriformes; family Polypteridae; genus Polypterus; species Polypterus senegalus. The sequence goes on from NC_053158.1 coordinate 33,705,829, forward strand.
ATCACTGGGACTGCTCTCAGATGGTTTGAGTCCTACATCGTGGGCAGATCATATAGCGTGTCCTGACGAGGAGAGTTGTCAAGGGTGCACTGGACATGCACAGGTGTGCCCCATCTCTGTACAGCTTGGCTCACTGTCGCTAACACCTGCCAAGTCCGTATACAACCTTGGGGTGGTGACTGATGAGCAGCTATCTTTTTCTGAGCACATTTCTACTGTTTCATGCTCATGCAGGTTCACACTGTACAACATCTGCAAGATTAGACATCTGACAGAGTATGAAGCACAACTTCTGGTCCAGGCTCTGGTCTTGTTACATCTGGACTACTGCAACTTGCTTCTGTCCAGAATGCAGTGATCCATCTTGTATTTAACTAGCTGAGATGGGCAGTCATCACTCCTTTCTTCTGGTCTCTACACTGACTCCCTGCAGAAGCACACATTAAGTTCAAATCTCTGATGTTTGCCTGCAGAGTAGTCAATGAGTCAGCACTTATGTATATGGAGACACCAGTGAGGTGTGATGCTCCTTCTCGCCCACTCAGGTCTGCCAAGGAACAGCGTCTGGTGATGCCACCTCTGCGTGGTATCAAGTCTCAGTCCAGACTCTTTTCCTGTGTAGTTCCTAGTTGGTGGAACGAGCTGCTGACTCCCTTGATGTATTTAAGAAGCAAATGAAAACCCATCTCTTCTGTGAAAATCTGACTAAATGCTTGGAAAAAATGCTTTGCTCTGTGATATTTTATATTGTTGGTTAATTTGTTCTATAGATTATGTTTAATTGCTTTATTGACTTTTAATCTATGATTGTACATTTATTAGTTATTACATCTCTTCACTTATGACTATCAACTTTAGTCTTATTACACTCGCTGAACAAACAGGCTCCAGCTTAATATTACATGATTATACTTAACTGTTTTGTAAGTTGCTTTGGATAAAAGCATTTGCCAGGTAAATAAATGTAAATAAGTCACAACCCCTTTGTGAGGTCTTCAAAGATGTACTGTATGCAAGTTAGAAAATGGATAAAATGTAATAATAGTAGTAATTTTCAGGTTTGTTTGTGGACTTAGTTAACTGTTTTGAAAATTGAAGCATCTTTTTTACTTCATCAAAGAGGCAGCACTGTTTTCTTTATTGAATATTTTATATTAAATATTTGTATAACAATATGTTGTATATAAAAATATTAGTGATATTAAATATTATTACACCTATTAATGGAGTACTTAAAACACTTTTTTACAGTATTGTGTCGTTAAATCGAAACACAAATTGGTTTGTAGTAGCTGAAACAGATTTCCAATCAAGTAATGTATAAATTGCATTTGTTTTCTTAAAGAAGTGCTGAAATCTCAGGCTAACATTATTGGCTGTAACAAATCATAATGAATAATAGGCCACAGATAACTTAGATATACTGCAGTGAAATGTTGAATTATTATAATGTGCAGATAACACAGCCAAGAGACTGTGTTTAGTATTACATTAATAATGAGTCCATGTTTATTCACTGTACGCATATCGAGTTACTGAGCCACACTTAAGTAGCTCCTCTCATCATCCATTCATTTCTTGATAATTTAAGTGACCCTTTGCTTTCTTTGCTTGCATTTGTTACTTTTACAGTTATCAAGATTAGTAAACTTATCTTGTACAACTTCAAGCAGCAGGAAAATTGCAAGGATTCACAATGTGACTGTGTGCTCCTTGCCCTGTGCACCTCTGTACCTCCGTTTCAGTGACTTTTATTTGTTAAGAATTGGGAAACCCATTGTGGCATTTTCATGTTTCTCAAAATTTATTTGGCTCAGAGATATCTATATTTTGAAAACAGAATTTTTGAGCTTTGTTGTTTCGTATAATCTTGAATTTTATTTCTTGGTTTGAGAAACATTTGAATGAATTTAATATCAACTTTAAGTCTATCACATCACCATTTTACAAGGCAGTATGAAAGGATAATGGTTTGCCAAAGAATCTTGTCTGGTTGTTACGGGCCTCCTTCCTTACTCGCATCACTATGACTCGCATGAACTCCTTTTGAGATGCAGATTTGATTAGTGACCAAGTGCAGTGAAATAGTGTTGATTTTGATACTCTAGCTTTGACTCGGAGCTCTGTTGTCGGGAGTCTGTGTTCATGTTAGTATTCTAGTAAAATAATAGAATTTTGGTGAACACTTCTTTGCAATTCTTTTTCATCTACAATTATAGTTAAATCCTCTAGCTTGAAAATTAAAACACAACCCTTAAAACTGGCTTCCTTCTGTTTTCAACTCTATTTTCAATCTTTGGGGTTTTTGACTTTAAAAAAAAATGTATTCCCTGGTTAGCTGCTTTAAACATTATAGCAGTTGCTTTTAAACACTCATTACCTGAATATTACCTGGGGTAATATGTTTAGAAAAGAGATGGGTGGAGAGCATCCATGCTGTGCTGCCACTTCATATTCTCGTAACTGGCATAACAATATTGGGGATCTGTTTGCCATCAGGACCAACTATTTGACTATTTAAAAAGGAAATAATTAAAAGTATACAATAAAAAAAGAGTAAACGAATTAGTGATTGAAATCACACAGAATTTGTATCTGTTTTCAAACAGGCAATTTTAAATATTTGCCAATTCTTTTAAAATGGCAGATTTTTGAATTTCAAAAATTTGCAATGAAACCGGAACTTTCCAAGCAAATGTCCTAGAAAACTAAGTTTACTAAATTTCAGCCAAGTTATTTCATGTGGACAAACATACAAACATGACATTGACCACAGGTGTTTTCTAGTTTTTTACAAACACACCTATAATTCAGTATTCTATATATTGTTTGCATAAAACTTGTTTTTGGTAATCATATAGTGGCATTTTTGTCTTTTGGATTCATCTAAATGTTTAATCGTTTGACTCTCGAGTTAACTTTGAAATGGGTTTACTTCTCTGTTATCATCCTTCAGCTGTATCAACCTTCCCTTTCATTTTTTCTCTACTTTGACCCACTATCTTCCAGATGGACTTAATTAGCATGGTGGAACCTCAAAGCAGTCTTGTGCACTACTCCCAAGCGTTTGTACTTTTTTGCTTGTTAATGATGAAGTACACTTCTGTTAGGATTAAGTTCCTATCATTACAACAAAAAAACAAAGTATAGCATTTTATTGTAAGTGAAACTACTTTTTCTTACTAATCAGAGGTGTCACTAAAATATCAGATTTTGGTCCCTGTGTAGCCTTCTGTGCTAAAGCCTAAAGAGGTTTAAATTGCATAGCCTGTAAGAGTAGGACAAACCCACTAGCCACATCTGCACTTGGTTGTTCCTTCCACACAATGTCTAGAGCCGATATGACTTTATTGTGGTTGTGACCAGAGGTCCACAGAGGGCACCAGATGTGTTCTCGCTACCACATTATACAGTCTGGGCTTGGTGCTTCTTAATTATTACTGAACCCATTTAAGGTGCCTGCCCAGAGTTTAGATTAGATACATTTATCTTTGGTAAGTCCCACATTTAAGCAATATAGTTCCTTACAAAAGCTCCCTCATGAAGGCAAAAAAAACAATTAAAGTTCAATGGGAGGAGAAGAAATTAGGACCTTTCGGAGAAATGAACGTGAATTAAAGTTCAATAAAGCTTGTTATGAAGAAAAAATTTAAAAGGAGCCTGTGTATTGGATGTAGATCTGGGTAACCTCCTAAAATGACCATCCAGGCTGGGAGTTATTCACAGAGTCCATCAAAAGGCCTAAGGTTGTGTTAAATGAGCAGTTGCATTCGTAACTGGAGAACTACAGTTTTAAACAAACCTGAGCTCATGGGAGAGTGGCAAAATCAATGCTATTGATGAATATCATTACACTTTCACTCCCACTTGATCCAATCCAGAGTTATGGGATGCTGAAACCTATCTTGGCAGCATCAGGTGTAAAGCAGAAAACAACCCTGGACAGGCTGCTCGTCCATTACAGTTATCGAAAAATAATTATAGAATACGACACAGCATCTGAGCTACTCTGAATCAAAACAGAAGAAGATACCAAAAACTAATGATAGCAAAAAATCAACATTTCTGGTCTCAACCCCAAGCTCTTAAACATTATACACCATTCTAAGAACTGCTACTTATTATTTGTCTGACGTCTTTATCCAAGGCAACTTACAGCAACTGAAATATAACTGATTACGTTTCCTTTTGTTTTTCCAATTGGCACACAGACAGGTGAAGGCTCATGGTCACACACAGCCAGTAACAGAGTTTGAACCCACAACCTCAGGGTTTGCAGTCCAAAGTGCTAACCACTACACTACTCTAACTGCCCACTATTCACATTCTAAAATATTTTGGTGCCAGCATTATGGAAGGCCAACGTGTCTCGGAGGCACAGTGGGAACACAAAATGTAATGAAATAGAAAGGAAAGTCTGTTGGAATTGCAAGACACAAGCAGTTTGGGAGAGAATTCCTCTTTCAACAGAACGATAATTTAACTAATGAAGAGGATTAGAATAAAAAAAGTTAATGTTCTATAGACAACCCACCAGTGCAGTGGAAGTTGAAAATCACCATTTCTCAAGTGTGCCCTTCCATCCTGAACAATTTTGTACAGAAGCATGCCTGAAATGGTTAAAAAAGCTTTAAATTAATGTACCTACTGTTTTATTTATTTATTTATTTTTGTTCATCTGCAAAATAAAATCTAAACAGAGTTGATGGCAAGAGAAGGCACATTTTTTGAAAAAAGTCAAAACTTTAAATTACAATTTCCACTTCCTTTAAATGCTGAAACCTCTATGTCATTTTTAAACAATTAAATTAATAAAATTAAGAATATCAGATGCACACGAGTTGATACCTCTTCATAAAAAAGAGAAACATAGTGTAGATAAACTCATTACAGGCTTTTCCCGAGATTTCCTTTTTTTTTTTTTCCTATGAGTGTTTTTTGCCTTCTTAGGGAGTCAAGGCCTTGGGGGGCTGTTGAAAAACAAGGCCTGTTAAAGGTCATGGAGGCAAACATTGTGTGATTATGGACTATATAAGAAATAAATTGTTGTTGTTGTTGCTTGTGGGTAAGAGCGCACACTAAATACGAAAAGTAAAATAGGAGATACTGTATGTGAGTGTTTGTATTTCTATTTGATGAAGTTGGATCTGCTGCTCTACATCTGCAGCAAACTCAAATGCAATGTGCAGGCACTAAACATCTTCATGGTGCAGGATGCTAGCTTTAATGCATCACTAGTCACATGCAACAGCAGATCAATACACCATACTGTGTGATAGTCCCCAAACCAGCAACATCAGATCTGTTAATCGATGGGTGACTTCTTTCAAGAATGCAGAACTAGATTATTATTTTTCTTTTGTTGTAAAGAAAGATGGAGGTGCTGACAGAAATATCAATACATTGTTATTTTATGTAGCACTTTACTGGTAAACACCATTTCAAAGCGTTCTGCATGAACCCAAATGAGGTCACTCGTGTATTCAAGTTTTCAGGACTGGCATGTTTTTAGTATTTGTCTGCACCATTCCTTAGAATGATGCTATTTTCCCCTTTAGGTTTAGTGCAGCCTGCACACTTGTCTGGGATGGTGCCCTTTCAAATGACAAATTAAACTCATTATTGTTTACGTTACTCCATCCAAGTATTGTATATTGCTATTTTATTCTTTTTTGTATTCATAGTGCATAATCACTAAAAAGACAAGCTAGTTTTTTGAACAACATGGACATTCAGAACTCGTAATAATATCTGAAAGTATTGTAAAAGACTTGTGAATTTCCCCTTGGGATTAATAAAGTATCTATCTATCTATCTATCTATCTATCTATCTATCTATCTATCTATCTATCTATCTATCTAATGACATAGGCAATATATATGAATAATGTATTTTAATATGATCTCACTTATCATGATGCTGGAGAATGGGGATGTGCTGCACATTAGTTGTAGAGTCAATATCACAACACAACATCTAGTCATAGGGTATGCTAGATTTGCCGACTTGTCTCCGTAACCATGTTAATTTACATGGCTGAAAATCGCTGGGCACGTCACATTTACTGTTTAGTCCTCTCCTTTTTTGTGACAGGCCATAGCATGCCTTCTGACAGAGCCAGCACTATACACTGGGTTAACAGCCTTGGCAAATTCAGCTGTAATCTCGGCCCTTGTTTCTTTTTACCATTCTTTTGTGGTATGTTAAACACAAAGCATCAGCCAGATAAACTTCTCTCCTGTTTGTGAGGTCCAAAACACTTGTGTTTCTTCATTCCTTGTCACTAGTCTGTATTGGTGACTGTATTTCCGGATGAGCATTCATTGGTTATCAGCTGTCATCCACTCAAGTCTGCCCTTACAACTAAAGACAAAAATCAAACCTGTTTAATTGTATCAGAGCAAGTCGCTGACTAGTTGAAGTGAACTGCTGGGTATGTCACATTATGTGACCGCCCTCACAGGAGCACACTGCTGACTGCCTCCAACTTGATAAGAATATGTAAATGAAGGCAATAATTGAAAAATTCATGGAAAAGTTGTGTAATATGAATGAATAAAATAAAGAATTTCACTGTACTCTATACATAAAACAATACTACTACTACTACAACTACGACTACTACGACTACTGCAACTACTACTACTGTGACTACAACTACTACTACTACTGTGACATACTACTACTACTGCGACATACTACTACTACTACTGCGACTACAACTACTAGTACTACTGCAACTACAACTACTACTGCAACTACTATTACTACTACTACTATTACTGCAACTACTACCACTACTACTGCGTCTCCTTAATTTTCTTGTTGGTATGGCACTCCTTCTTTACAAATGTGACCCCTCTAGCTATAAAACAGCACCTCACAGCTAACTGCACTGACCTACACAAAAAGAATCAAAATTGGACAAAGGATGTAAAATTTTCATTCAGGAATTTCTTCATAACTTTTGCTTGCCAGTACGCTAACAGTTTCATCCAACCGCAATTCAATATTAAATGTTAGCTCACTCACATTTTATTGTCAGCATGTTATAATTTAAAGTAAATAAAGTAAATCTTAGAAATGAACTGTTTTTAATCTGTTTTCTGAGCAACTGTTTATTTGTATGGTTTTGAAACATTTTTCAAGTATGTAATTAAGTGTCAAACATATTTAATGTACGCTTTTAGGGGTTATTACGTTTCTGCCATTAAATGTTCAAACAGAGTTAGAGGTGTTTTAAAATTTACAGTTGATACAGTTAGTTAGAATTGTGAACACAAACCAAGAGCAGGTGCTGTTGCGTAGACATGTTTCATTAGGGACAAAAGTCCTGTGCTGGTTTCCATCACACATTTCGGTAACTCCAAGACAAGCATTTTCCCTTTCAAAAGTTGATTCCCACAGTTTTATTTTAGAAAAAAGGCTTGGAGGCATGTAAGGTGGCAAGAAGACTTTGGTCATTCGTCTCTTTTGATGGACTGTAGCTATATTTCCCTTGGTGTTTCATCAGGGGGAAAGCTGTGAAAACTCGGGTAAGGATGTTTCTGTTCATAATTTGAACACTGAGGGACACTACAAAAGCTCTTGTTCCTGGAAGACAGTTTACCTATTGGCAACGTCTCCTAGAAAAAAAAAACTACTAAAGTGTGAAAAGGGCCTAGTCCAGGGGTGCCCAATGCGTCGATCGTGATTGACCGGTAGATCGCAAAGGTAGTGCAGGATGATTGCGTTGCATTCAAAAAATATTTTTTTTAAACGTTAGTCTATCACATATCCTCCCTATGGCATTTTCCACTTGATTGACATACAGGGCGGCCAGTCTGAGATCTCTCTTCTTCTAACACACTGGTCATCCCGTACGCACGATCAAACGCGGGAGCTACTGCAAAACTCCGGCTGTGATCTAGTTAGCCTTCCAAAGTTATATCGACTAAAGAAGGGATTTAAAAAAAAATTGTTTGAGGAGGATGTGGAATTGGAAGAGGATTTTTTTTCTCACAATGTCACAATCGAAGTGCGTTTGTCAATCTATCATTGCTATTCCAAAGAAGGAAAATGTGGAATGGCACTTTCGAACTGTTCATAAAAACTTCGAAACTGACGTCCTTCCAAAAAGTGATCTGAGAAAGAGAAAGGAGAGGGAACTAAAATCGCAGTTAATCGGACAGCCGTCATTTTTCACTCAGCTGAATTCAAAAGCTCCTTGACTGCATTATTCAGCTCTACTTATTTATGCGAGTCAGCCTTTTCTCACATGACGATTATTAAATCCAAATACTGTAGTGACCATAAATGTTTTGAATTGTTATTGTGCCATAAAGGTTATTCAGTTATACAAGGTATGACAACATACATTTTATGTATAAAGTAGTATACTCAGTATATATTGTGGACCCGGCCCGGAAACAGACAGGCGGACATGTTGTTCAAATACCACCATACGTTTATTTTACAATTATTATTTACAATAATGGTCACTCAGACCCAGTCAAATGTGCACAATACCCCAACAATCTCAGTCCTGGCCACAATGCCTTCTTCTCGGGCCGCCTCCACTCTCCTCTCTTGCTTCGTCCTTCTGCCTCCCGACTCCAGCCTCGAATGAAGGGAGATGGCCTCTTTTATACAGGACCCAGATGAGCCCCAGGTGTTTCCGGCATTCCTCCTCTAGCCACGCCCCAGCGTGGCGGAAGTGCTGGCTGTCCTCCTGGAAGCTCTCCGGGTATCATCCAAAGTCTTCCCCCCAGCACTTCCTGGTGTGGCGGAAGTGCTGGGGCAACAGGTTCCCAAGGCATTGGGGCGCCTCCTGGCGGTGACCACGGGTCCCTACAGGGTAGGGCTTCCATGCCCTCGACCCATGGCCCCTAGAACAACCCGGAAGGCAGCTCCCACGTGATCCAGGGTGGGCTCAGACCCACATCCGGTCCCTCATGGCGTCCCTGACAATATATATATATATATATATATATATATATATATATATATATATATATATATATATATATATATAATTTTTAATGTAGGTAGATCACTTCGACCTGGTCATTTTAAAAGTCGCTCGCAACCCGAAAAAGTGTGGGCACCCCGGCCTAGTCTGTATTTCAATGATGACCATGGGCTGTTCTTTAAATATCGCTTCACACTGGACTTTTGCTTTACTTTCTGTATATTAAGTGTATCAGTATTGCTACAGTATACTGCTCTATAGAGGTTAATCAATTTGTATTAACTGCTAATAAATAAAATGAGGAGCTTTGCATTTCATAATCTGTGCAGCAGTTAGAAACAACTATCACCAAAGAGAGAGAAATATGCAGTCTGGCCTAATATATAGCAAAGGGATGACAGTTCAACTCCGTCACTGACTCTTAGAGTGACCCCAAGCAAGAAACTAAACAGAAGTTGATTGTCAATTATAAAATTATGGAAAACACTGTACAGTACAAGTTACATGTCATACATGGTGGTGAAGTGGTAGCGTGGTTCAAGCCCTGAGTGCACCCTGTGTGGAATTTGCATGCTCTCCCCATATCCACATGGGTTTCCTCCGGGTGTTCCAGATTCATCCCACAATCCAGAGATGTACAGGTTAGGTGGATTGGCAATGCTACTATAAATTGGCCGCTGATTTGCATGTCTATGTGATTTCTTCCGTCCAGGGTTCCATAACCATCCGGGCGCTCCCTGGAGGTGGCCACATCCTCCCATAGGGATGAGCTTCCCAGCTCTGTTCTAGTGACCCCCAAGCAGACCAGGGAGGCTGCCCTCTTGTGGCCCAGGGAAGGTATCGTCCCTCTCGTGGACTGTATGAATGTATGTATGTATGTAGAGTTCGGCTCATAGAAATGTCACAAGTCACCAGCAGTCTGTAATGCAGGTAGCTCCAGAATTCATGTGCCATTATGCTTATTAATTTAAAAAAATAATATTTCTAGAAGTAAATGATAGCAATTGAATTATATAGTCAGGATTCTAGCTTGAGAAAACCTATGCTGTGAGAATTTTTTGGGGTTACCATATTCTGGTCAGCATTGTAGGAGAAATGAATGGTTGGTAATGATTTACTGCTCAATCTGCAGAACAATCACATACAGATTAGCTCTAATGTTTGGTGAAAATAAAAAAAACCTAACTGAACTCACTACGTGTTTCCATTGCTGCAAATACAATGTAATCCTAAAAATGCTTAAATTGTCCTTAATTTCTTTTAACTGTAGCACAAAAGTACAATCTTCGCGGCGAATGCAGTGTGGGGAAAACAAAATGTGCCTATTATGGTAACTTCAGCTAAGGCACTGTGAACTCAAAAAAATAAAGTTTTGCTTTAAAGTGAAAAGTGGCCAGTGCCATTTTCTGTGTTATGGTGTGCAAGGCGATTAACATCACTTCAAGAGAACCAACAAACTAATTAAAAAGTTAGGTCTGGATAAGGGACACGCTCTCGACCTCCTGGAGGTAGCAGTGGAGGAAGCAGTGGAGGAGAGAATAAAGACAAAACTGACTGCCATTATGAACAATCCTTCACATCTTCTCTCTGACACACTAACACTGAGGACTATCAGATGGCAAATTGTTTAGCAGAAGTGTGACTAGAAACACTACTGGGGCTCCTTTATACCAAAGGAAATACTGTTGCATAATGTCTTACTGTGACTGGGACCGCCAAGTCAGAAGTTTTCTTTCTTTTTTACTTTTCTTCCTTTTTTGTCATTCTGGTATATATTTGAGAGGGGGTTGTTTTTTGTCATAATATAATAATATTATGTATTTATGGAGATTCTGTAAAAAAAGCCACATTTCACCCTTGAGACAAATAAAGCTTCATCTATCTATCCATCTATCTATGTGTCTATCCATTTAAATGCAGGTTTGTATTCAGACGACCATGTTTTCAGAAATGGTTTATTGAACAATATTTTAATAATAAAACGTGTTTGTGAAGGTTTGAGCATACAACTAGACACCTTGACATATGGGCTACGTACAACAAGTAACAGAAGATTTTTTCATGGATGTTTTTGATATTGTTTGCTATTGTCCAATGATGGTCACCATAAATGCCTATTCTATGTTGTTATCTCTGTTCTATATGAAGACCTGACATTAAAATGTCTTCTCAGCCATCACTGTAATCCACATGGGGTAACTAACAGTAAATATATTTTTTTTTGGGGTGGTGTATGTCTTTAATCTTGAGAGTGATCAACTGACACTGCACACAGGCTTGTTTTCTGCTTTGTGCACTATGCTTCCAGGATAAGCTAAGGCTCCTTCACAATCCTGAATGAATCAAGTTTAAAAATTGGTGGCTACATATTCTCTTAAATTCATTTTCCATTTCATTATACTTTGAGGGGACACCTCAAAGGCTCTCATGCGAGGTCATCATGCCACTGACTGCCTCTTCTTTTGTATCTGCAGCTTCACGTAGAATAGGCCTGAAGATGTCAGTCCTCACTACCGGTGTAGTTCTGGAAGTGGCACCTCATTCTGAGATCAACAATGGACACGGACAGAGCTTGCATAAAACAGCCAAGAAGGTGCACTTGGACCACAGTTTGTTTGTTTTACTTGTTTACTTTTTGTTTGTGAATTAAATGAGATTTGCCTGAAGCTACCCCAATCTTTGGACTCTTGCCCAAAAAGTAACTGACAGTTGTTACTCAGATAGTTTATGTGATTAGGAAATCCAAAGTAATAGATAGGTATGTCAATTGAAATGAACTTGATATGGTCAAACCAGGGCATTTGTGATTCAGAAAGAAAAATTACCTTTCATAACCTTGAGTATCCTGCATTAAGATATTGAGCAATTTGTAATTGTTGTACCAGTCCTTTGCAATACTTTATTTCTATTTTTATCACACAGCTTTATGATATTAGTTGCTTAATCCAAATGTATTAATAAAGTAATTTTGTGCACAATTTTCAAAAATGAGGATGAAGTATTAACATTCTCTGTTCAGTGTAATTCATTTCCTGAAAGGAAGGACTTTGTTGGACAGTTATCTTATCCAAAGATCTTGACCATACATTGTTCTTCTCTCTCTTTTTAAATTAATCTTAGCCTGAGTGCACCTATTAATTTTTTACATTTAAGATTTTTCATTTAAAGATTTACCAGTGTTGTTTCTTGTCCTAGTGTGTGGATATAAACACAGGGAACTTCAGTTTCTGTATTACATCTTGCCTGAAGAAGGGGCCTGAGTTGCCTCAAAAGCTTGCATATTGCAATCTTTTTTAGTTAGCCAATAAAAGTGTCATTTTGCTTGGCTTTTCTCTACATTATTAATGGCTAACAAGGTACAACACCCTAGTACTACTGAATAAGTTAGAAAATATACACATGGTATTATTCAGGGGTGTTCATTAACTAATATGAGGAGTATTTTATATCTGGGTATTTGATCAAAAAGTTAGCTATCGCATTTTTGTTTAATAGATACATGCTTTTTCGCAGCACCTTACAATGTCATGTAGTTAAAAACGGAGTGCAAATAGGCTTACGGCGGCTCAATAGCTTTCAAACACATTAGATTCCAATTCAAATGATGGGCAATGGCATCAATTAATGTGCTGTTAAAAACGGTGGAAGGTCTGTGACTAATAGTAGTTAACAAAAGGGATCTCAGAAACATAAAAACCCCAATAACAACCAAACAAGTATTTAGTGCAGTAAATACAAACTTAGTAATAACATCAAACCACTCAGTTATCCATTAAAGGTCAATGCATACTGTATGAATAATAAAGTAAAATTTACCAAATGAGATATAACTATAAAAAGAAAATGAACAATACTAGCATAAAATCACAATCACAATTACTCTACAAAAGAAGAAAAGCAACTGAAATAAGTTCTACCTAGCAATATCTCTCTATTATAAAAAAAAAATCCTGTGGAATGAATGACTAGGAGATGATATGTGATCTTCACGTTAAGATCACGAAAGACAAATAAAAGAACCGCGAGACGAAAAAGAATGGGCAAAAAAAACCAAAACAGTCTTTGTACAGCTCTGATCTTCTCCCCGAATATAAACTGCAATTCATTTTCTAACCCCATGCTATCTTTATATCACTTAGGGGAGCTGCACCTTTATTTGTGATTAATAAGTTTAATCACCTTTTAGCTGCAGGTTGGCAACGTCTGATCACGGTAATTAATAATGTGCAGATAATGCAACCGTGGGGTAGTTTATACTGTAACGTAAATGCTGAGGACATGTTAAGTTCAGTCTATGCTTACTGAGCAGTGCTTACAAAATGTCTTTTCTTTTCCATTCATTTCTAAATAAGTGATGTTTTTGTGAGCATGTTTCTATGCAAGCAGCTTGATAGAAGGGGAAAATCGTCAAACCCTGGCTAGTAATAAGAGTGCAAACATGGGACCTTTATAAATAAAAACATTTACTATTTAAAATTCTCTGTAAATAGTTAAGCTCTGAAGCTGACAAAAACCACAGCATGGGGTGCCAGAAAAGGCAAAAGCAATATGAGGCAAGCAAGTTCTAATACACAAATCCAGAATACAATCTCAAAAACAGAGCATGAGGTCAAAAATTCAGTAATAAATCAAAAGACACTCAAACTCACCAACACCCCAAGCACATTCAATGAACCACAAGAGACTGTATGCTTTCCTCGGCCTTTATAGGGCAGAGGGCATTCTTTTCATTGTGATGAGCAGGTGGTCATGCCTCTGGAAGACACCCCCAAAAAACAAGGTACATAGAAAAGGACACTTTGACATGAATAAACTAAATGAACAACAATGTTAACATAAAAAAACAAAAGAGCCATAAAAGAGACACATGAACCCCAGCCGCAGGAGAAACACTGGCTGAAACATAATACTGAGCAAATGTCGGACGAATAAAAGAGGAAAATATACAAAATGTACAAGCTGAAGTATCTGTTCTCAAAGTAAATTGAAATAGTAAGCGAATGCACAGTTGGATTCACACAGAATGTTTCTCTGTTTTCAGAAAGACAAGTTTGCCAATTCGGCAATGCTTTCATTGGGAGATTTTGAAATTACAAATCTTTCCACTGCACAATCCATTCAAGACATTTCAACAAAAAATGAACTCAAATCACGACAGACTTCCTTCAAGAATATTTGTGCCACATTTCAACAAAATTGGTCCACTGGATGCTGAGGTGTTTCATGTGTATAGACAAATAGACAGACATGGCTTTCGCAACAGGCGCTTTACGCATTATATGTAACTAAAAATGATACTTCTTTATGAGTTCTGAAAAAATACACACAATCAGTCTGCTTTGAAACCGGCCTCTAAGACCATACAACTAGAAACAAGTAGAATGGCACTGAATTAGTTTTAAATATTGTGATATATGGCCGGCTGTTCATCCCGGCCAATACCCCCAGGCCGCCAGATGGAGACCTCCCTGCAGCATGGAGGTGCCCCGAAGGCCAGCAGGGAATCCTGGACAATGGATTTTTAATCCACAGCCCTGCTGGATACCATGGGGCTGCTAGAGGACGCTGCAGGGAGGAACAAGGAGTATTTTCCCTACAACCCGGAAGTGCGTCCTAGTCACGTGGACAGAGGAAATAACGTGTTTCTAGGTTGAAGAAAAAGGAGTTTTTATCTGACCCGGAAGTGTTCCAAGTCACATGGACAGAGAGAGTGAAACACTTCCGGTTCAAGGACTATAAAGGATTGTGGGAAACCCAGAGCTGGGTGGAAGGGTGGCAACGTGTCTGGGAGTAGTGGAGGATTGTAATATTGTGATTATTAATTATTTGTATGAGTATTGTAGAGAGGAGGGTGCTTTGTGCACTGTTAATTAACTCTTTGAGGGCTGAATATTTTTTCCAAAAAACTCAGTTTTCTGAAAAGCACACAAAGCAATGGATTTCACACATGAATCAACATGAAACGTCTGTTGCTACGGGCCATGGCTGCTATTGGCTTATGTTTGGCATCTCTGGTGGCAGTGGCTGTGAGGGGGCACCTCGATGGACAGCAGGAATGCACAGTGGGCCTGCTGCCTGGCTGTCTTCACACAGCAGGTGGTTTGTAGTGGCGGTTGCAGTGTAACACGATATGTGGTGGCCCTCCCAGGTGAACACTGCTCTAGGTGTATCAGCTACGTGAAAGTGTTCACAATCAGCTGGGGGCCAATCAGATGATGCTGGTACCTCACTTTCATTTTCGATATCCATCTCCAGATCACTTGCATCAGACTCGGAGTCTGACAAGTCAGAGTTCTATTCAACGAAATTGCGTAAAATGTCTATGGAGTATTTTGCTTTGCACATTCGCTTTTGTCTCTCGCCAGATGTCGGTGCCATTTTAGAGGTTGTTTGCTCTTTGCTATTCCTTCACCCGTAGGGAATCGAGGTTAAATTAACAAAGCTGTGTAACTTTCCTTCTAGCAAAGAGAGTTGAACTAAAACATAAGGGTGATTTTTGTTGCAGTTTACTGGTGATCCCCGTCCTCTACCCCTGAATTTTGACAAAAGTTGACATCAGCCCTAAAAGAGTTAATAAAAAGTCATATTATTGGACTTTTACCTGGTATCTGGCGTATAGTCTGAGGGTTGAAGAGGACGATAGCGCCCTCTATCTGTCACAATATATATACATGGGGAAAAAACAGGTTATTTTTTCTCCTGGTCAAAGTCCTCCGCAGTTTACAACTATTGAAATTACATTATTGAGTGATAACACTGTATATGCATACAACTAAATACATCTAAAATGACTACAGGTTAGAGATTACTTTCATTATGAAAACAGATATAAACTGTGAGCTATTCTGTGGAAAACAGTCAGTGGAAGCCTTTACTGCTGCACATTTTTAAAAAGGTATCTTGATCATCAAACAAAGGGTGATCATCGATCACCAGGCCTGCATGTTTACTGAATGAAAATGACTAATTGGTTTGGACACAACATGCACTGTGCCTCCATTGTTTGCTATAAAGTAGACCATAACATGAAGAACAGCTAAAACATGGGAATGTGGATACAAAGACAGTACTTTAAATATTAATTTGATAGGAATGGGCTCTTCTAAAAGGATTGGGAAAAATTGAAATCTGCACTTAAAATCACTGTTAAAGTTAATTCTGAATGCTATTGGAGATATTTTATGTTTGACAACATTTTGAAACTTCAGTTAGTAGATGAGTAGTCTATGACAGTTCTCTTTGTGGTCCTATGTTATTCTCGCAATGACTCTGGACTTTATTGTAAAGTGTATTTTTATCCTTCATACTGAATTCTCATAACATGAAGTGAAAGATTGTTTTTTGTTTTAGAAAGCAATACAAAAATTTAAAAAATGATTAGGTACAACCACCTGAGACTTACAGATTCTGTATATTGAAGCTGCCATTACAAGTTCCTCACCTAGCTTCAATGGCCCCTACATGTAAGACTAAAAATGAGAAGTCTAAACGGTAATGCAGATGAAATAACGACAGGTATATCACAGCAAAAGGTGCCTCCTTTTGGATGGCAATGGGAAAAAATCCCAGTCAGTATGGGAATAATGATTAGAAGGCATTTTCCTTTTTAAAACCTCTAAACACAAGAAGTTAATCTTTTACCATATATAAGGAGCACAGAGTGCCCAAGCAGCAAAGAAAAGATTTTGTGCCACAAGCTTCATGGAGAACACACAAAATAAACAAAAGGCTGATTTAAAAAGGAATGAAAGTGATTCAGGTCAGAAGGATGCCATCTCACTCTGGGTGTATATCTGCTAGCAAACCTGCAGCTATCCTTTATGTTCATTTCTGTACAGATTTCCTATTTGCTGACCATAATATAAAAAGTATTTGCTGGAGATTATGAAGACCACATGCTGCTTTCTAAGGCCAGGATGGTTTCTTTTGCGGCACATTTAAAGAGTGTGGTAATACCCTTTCTTCTTCTCCTACTAAACAGTTTCTTATTTAATAACAGGTAAACCTGGGACCAGGCCAGCAGTGCTTAGACTAAGGCGAGAGCAGCTCAAAACGTCTCATCCTCCCCTTCCAGGTAGTGACAGCTGTACAGTTTATATGCTAAATAATCAAAATATAACAAATGTTTTCAAGATTGCTGATTACAAGTACACAGATGTGCTGACTCTGTCAGGGAGCACACGGAGTTAAATAAAGACTATAAGTTGGAGGTAACCATGGCTTAGTTTGCTGGTGGAGAAGCAGTAAGACTCTAGTTTGGTGAATACAAGTAAGAGCAGCTTTGAATGCAAACAGAGGAAAAAAACAATTTAGTCATTAATTTGCAATGTGAAAGTTTATAATGGTATCACTAAATCAAATTAAATTAACTAGTGAATTTGAAGGGAATACTGTACTTCAAAAAGCATACATGGAGTTAATAAAATAGATAATGGACAATAACAAATGCATGCCATGAACTGTAGACATGTCACCTGATACCACACTACTACAATACCACACTAATACAATAATTCTGTATGCTGAAATCTAATATTTATATAAGTATTTTAGAATTAGACATACAAAAATAATAATGTCATTTTGTTTTACAGAGAGGTAGCTGTAGCTGATCTGTCAAGAAAAGGAAAACAGCAGGCCACAGAGAAAAATATGACAACAGGTCAGAAGATGAACCATAAGTAAATAAATGAGCATTGTCATAACCAGGAAAGACTTTTAAGAAATGCTTAAACCCAAAACGTGCACCAAAATCAAAGTCAAGAAACTGTTTTATGATTGTAGTCAAAGAATTTGAAACCTGAAACATTTTAAATAGCACGAGTACTAGCAGTCAAACTCGGACAGTGAATGTACTAAAAAGCCAGTTTGGGTATAGTTGCTTCAATAACGTTATTAAATGTGACCTCTGGTTGTCACTACCTAGCAAACTGGACCATGCACAACATGGCGATGCCCATAACAAAAAACAGACGTAGTTCGCAGTAAAATAAAAATAATTAGTAATTAATTTGCATGCATACACAAATTCATAACAGTAGAATTGCCAACCCACACTGCTTACTTTCCAGTAGCTGTCCAAAGATGTGACAGGCTTAGTGTGTGGAAGGAAGCGTCCCACTCTAGTAAGCCCTTTGAGCACGGGAAAGGTGCTATATATGTAAAATGCGTTATTATTATCCATCCATTATCCAACCCGCTATAACCAAATTACAGGGTCATGGGGGTCTGCTGGAGCCAATCCCAGCCAACACAGGGCGCAAGGCAGGAAACAAACCCCGGGCAGGGCGCGCACACCCACACACCAGGGACAATTTAGAATCACCATCCATCCATCCATCCATTGTCTAACCCGCTGAATCCGAATAGGGTCACGGGGGTCTGCTGGAGCCAATCCCAGCCAACACAGGGCACAAGGCAGGAACCAATCCTGGGCAGGTTGCCAACCCACCGCAGGACACACACAAACATACCCACACACCAAGCACACACTAGGGCCAATTTAGAATCACCAATCCACCTAACATGCATGTCTTTGGATTGTGGGAGGAAACCCACGCAGACACGGGGAGAACATGCAAACTCCATGCAGGGAGGACCCGGGAAGCAAACCCGGGTCTCCTAACTGCGAGGCAGCAGCGCTACCCACTGCACCACCATGCCACCCCATTATTATTATTATTATTATTTGGAGCTCCTATAGCACTAGACTGGAATAACAAGATTCAGACAGTGAATCAATATATTTTTGGTTTTTCATAGTACATGGCAATATTTGTCTGTCTCCTGTGTACAAAAAAGTTACTATATTTTTCACTTATTTATATGCAATGACACTCAAATTTAATTATCAATTGAATAGAATATTCCTTCAACTACCTCATTAATTAAATGCTTTAGTGAGGTGGAACAGTCAGTGAATGAAAATTATACGATATGCATTTAAGTTGCATATAGCACGTGTTCT
Organism: Polypterus senegalus; assembly: GCF_016835505.1. Taxonomy (NCBI): domain Eukaryota; kingdom Metazoa; phylum Chordata; class Cladistia; order Polypteriformes; family Polypteridae; genus Polypterus; species Polypterus senegalus. The sequence goes on from NC_053158.1 coordinate 33,724,747, forward strand.
TTTACCAGGTAGAAATTCTGTAAACGATATGAAAATAAAGATGATTCTCAATTCAAAGGGCTTGGGGTTTAGTCTGGGTGGATCCACCTAAATTTGGGTATTACGCATGACATGCTGCGGTGGGCTAGCGTCCCGCCCAGGGTTTGTTTCCTGCCTTGCGCCCTGTGTTGGCTGGGATTGGCTCCAGCAGACCCCCGTGACCCTGTAGTTAGGATATAGCGGGCTGGATAATGGATGGATGGATGTATAACATGGATTTAACCTTCAGTTAAAATCTGCTATCTCCATCTTTAAAATATTTCAGAATTAATAGCTTTCTAAATATATGATTAGCTAGTTCTTCATGGGTATCAAGTAGAACGGATTATTGTAATGTTTATGGTCAGGCTGTTAATTCTAAATTTGGATGCACAGATCATAACTAGAACTAAAAAGCATCACCATATAATTCCAGTACTTTCATCGATACACCTGCCTCCAGTTATGTTTAGAGCTGATTTTAAAATCATTCTTTTGACATATAAGGTAGTAATTGGCTTAGCCTTCCCTTACATTTCAGAATATATTAAAGGACAAGTTCAGCATTTTTTTTAAGGCAAAGTTATTTCTTTACAATATATATATATACATTTGCCAAGCAAAATTGTAAAAGTTAAGTTAAGCATTCTCTATAAATTTAAAAAAATACAGAGCCAGCCCTAGCATTTTATAATGGAACCAATGGGGCATGAGGAACTACTGGGAAAAAAAAACAAAAAGCTGACAAATATGCCATTTCATTGTAAGAAAATGTCTTCCATGTTTCTGGCACATGTTTGTGACCAAAAAAGGGATCTGGAGAATTCATTAATCACATATTCCTGGTAGTTCTTCCCACTGTAAGGGTACATTTTCTATGTTTTCTATTTGTCTTGTTTTTAAGAACAGACTTTTCAAATTATTACTACAGTTATTGTGGTGAATATGCATAGCGGCGTTTAAACACAGATTCAAAGTAGTAATTATTGGTTGGATTACTGCTTTATTTCCTTTTTTCCCCTTGTAGATTCTGGCATTTTAAGAATCCATTTAGGATATCTGCAAAATTCATGCACCATTTAGAGGGGAAAAGGGTAATGCAATTGGGAGCAAAACAAAACTTTTGCAGGAGCAGAAGAAAGCAAAAAAAAAAAAAGAAATAGGATGTAATTTTGATGGGAGCAGCTGGGAAAGAGATGGAGCAGTCACGAGCAGAATCAAAAATCAATGTCGGGAAGACCTCTACTTGGAGTCCCTGTCACTTACTGTATCCTACCTGATCTTTGAATGGAAGCTTGAAGAGGATGTGTTGTCACCTGTGACTGAATCATTGTCAGACCTACATGGCCTTTGGCACCTGCACTGCAATACATCATCCATTGACTGGCTAATTCTCAGACACTTGAAATCTGAGACTACAATTTTTGATGCTTTGAAACACTAATTTCTGTATTTACATTGCATGATGTGTTTGTATCCAGCAAAATGTGAGTATTTTTTATGTCAATTTTTGATGCCTTTTTATGGTTTCGTTTAACTATTTTCGATTTGTAAATATGTATAGCGTCCCTGTGAATTTTATAAGAATATACTGGAATGAATTAGGCAAGTCTTGTGTGGTTCTAGATGCTATATGTGGAAATTGGAGAAAGAGAGTTTAGAAATTTGTGCTTTTATTAGACCTAATTAATTCAGTATAAGGTGACAGGGCAAAGTCCATTATAGGCAGTGTCAGGTATAAGGCTGGAATTATTCTTGTATAGGGTGCCAGTCCACTGCAGAGTCTACTCATGAATTAATGAATATTTAAACACAATTTAAAAAGATTTAAACCATAGCCAAGTCCACATAAATATGTGTATATATTGTGGGCGATAAGAAAAGCTCTTATGCCAATCTGGACTCAAATAATAAAAAAAAAATACTCAGGAGTTCAAAGTAATATTAAAAGTGTTCGGACCATAATAGCAGAAAATCACAAAATAATACAAAAAGGATATGCCTAAAAAAAAGGCAACCCATAGAAAACTCAAAAAGCCAAAATTTGAAGCAAACAGTACAAAAATTCAGAAAACCAGTACTTATTATGATATGCATTCTGTGAATGACAAAGAACAACTAAAGAATCTGCTCCTCAACCTCACATTATATTAGCACAGGGCGGTCCTTCAGCCATGATGATGTCAGAGTGGCCCCGCCTCTTAGGGTTCCACCCATAAAACACAAGGCACAGAAGGGAACAAAAAAGTGCAATAATTACAAATGTAATTAAATAATTAAAGCATAATCAAATAAATACATGATTTCACATAAATTAAAAAGACAAATCAGAACCATTAACATAATCAACAACATAAAAAGGCAAATAATATTTGAAAAATAACAAATCCATTAAATAAAGAATAAACTAGGGCCAGGGCTATAACGCAAGCTAGCCATAACAATTTGTCACGGTACTCTGGCCATTCAACCTCTAGTCAGTTGAGCCTCTTCCCTATCTCACCTCCCAACTCCATTCCCTGAATGAGTGGCCAAAAGGATCTTCTAATCTCCAGCCAGTGAGTATATCTGGAGTTAGGATTACCCCCAGGAACTCCATGAACCATACTCCTTGATCTTCTCATACTGCCCAAAAGGTGTCCCAGCACTCACATCTCAGTTCACACTTAAAAGATTAGGTAACCCCAAGCAGGTCCGTCTTAACATCATCTTATCCACCCTTACCCCCCCACCCCCCACCCAAGCAAAGTAGTCCACCAGCGCCCCTGTTTAGTAGAAAAGCAGAAACATACATAGATATCAGAAATATTGTGGGCCCCTATGCTCCTGGGACCCCTGGCCACTGCCCATTTTACCCATACGTTAAGACACCCCTAACCCCAAGGTAGCCTACCAACGATAATACACAGCAGGAGTAACATACCATTCCAAGCAAAGGTTTGGGCACACATGGCCAAATTACAAATTTTGTTGAAATTTGTATTTCAACAAATTCTTTTTTATCTTTTTTACGAAAATGTTAATGTATAGTTACAATTTATTTAAGGAACTGAAAAAATGGAAAAAGAATAAAAGAGTAAAGGAGGCAGTTGCAAAAGTTTGGGCACCTATTCAGTTGTGGGATCTCAGAACTTGTTAGGTCATTAGTTTGGTCTACACATCTGGAAAGTGATTGGAGGGGAGGAATCACTGGGGTAAGGAGCTGCTAATCAACTGGCTCAGGAATCCAAGGAGACAGCCCTGTCCCTAAATATCCCATGCCAGTTTCAAGCTGCCATCTGTCTTCACAATCTAATATTTCATGCCTAATCAATTTACTTCCTTCTCTATGCCATGTTTGCCAGAGCACCTTACATTGTTCTTTTTAAGTACAAAACCAGATTTGCTTTGACAAACCAAAACTCAAAATGCAGGACACTTCATGTAGACAAAACAGGCACAATACTGACCTAAACTGCAGACAACCAGTTCAAAAAAACTGTAACGGAGCACCAATGCTTCTGACACTCAATGGCTATGATGACTAGCACAGACAAAGCTTAGAACAAATCAGTTATGCAGCAAACAAAAGGAAAAAGTGCTAACTTAAAAAAAAAAAGTAATGAAATTAATTTCCAAACAATGACACATAGAAACAGGGTATCACTACCCTAAGATTTACCATTGTGGTGAATTGCATTTTATCTTCATAGTATGCTCAGTCACTAAAGTGGTGGAGTCTGCACATTCTCCTTATGTCTTGGTGAGTTTTTTTTTTTTTATTTGTACCCCTGTTTCCTTTCATATTCTAAAGATGTGCAGGTTTAGATGTTTGCAAACTCTAAAGTACATAATATAGTATGGATATAATTTATGTATCCCAAGCTGGACTGAAGCCCTCACACACACTCATGTATTTGCAATATGAATGAGTGAGTGTGTCTATGCATGGGTATGCCCTACAATGAACTGAGACCCACTCCCAGACTGGTTTCTGTGTAGCAGCCAAAGCACAATAAGATTTATAAAACTGAACGAATGTTATGGCCGTCCAAGTCACTGTACCTGTAGAGTTGGCATGTTCTCCCTATGTTCTCATTCCTCTGACATTGCAAAGACACGTGCATTAGATATGACCAAGTATGGTGATGTGTTCATGAGTGCACTCTCCAATTACCTCACCTCACATGCAGGATTGCTCTTTGTCTTAGGGCTGATACTGCCAGCATGCGTTTTGGCTCTCCATGGCCCAACCAAGGATGAGAGTTCTAGAAACATTTGGATGGATCACTTAATAATGGCTTTATTCAAAATCTAAACTGCAGGCAAATGAAAATAATAAAGTAAACAGCTCAAGTGGCATTAAAATCAAGACTGAATAATTCCATCAATTGTTTTAGAGTAGTGGCCCAAACAGGAGCTCACTAGCTGGACAGCGGTTTGGTTTTAATGAAACAAATACTCAGAAATAAAGGAATGACTAAATTGCCAAATCTGTATTCTGTCGCTATTCCAATTTCAGTGCTTGTTACAATATTTGACAGAGACAGGAAACATAAATAAGAAACAGTAAAGATAAAAACAGAAATATTTAGCAGTCGTAGTGGCCTTGTCACTATCAACTTCCAGACAGTGTTCAGAAGCCATTAAGAAGGCTAACAGAACGTTAAGTTCTATAGCGCCTTGATGTGTGAAGTACGAGTCCAAGGAGGTTCTGCTCAACCTTTAGAAATCACTGGTGAGGCCTCATCTGGAGTACTGGGTGCAGTTTTAGTCTCCAAGTTCCTTAAAGGACATAGCAGTGTTAGGAAAAGTCCAGAGAAGAGCGACTAGGCTCATTTCAGGACTACAGGGGGTGAGTTATGAGGAAAGATTAAAAGACCCGAGCCTTTACAGTTTAAGAAAAAGGAGATAAAGAGGAGAATTGATTAGAAGTGTTTACAATTATGAAGGGAATTAGTACAGTGGATTGAAACTTTATTTTAAAATGAGTTCATCAAGAACACAGGGACACTGTTGGAAAATTACTGTATTAAGGGTAAATTTCACACAAATATTAGGAAGTTTTTCTTTACACAAAAAAACACAGACCCATGGAATAAGCTAGACAGTAGGACTTTAGGGACTTTTTAAAACTATTTTGGAGAAATTGTGTGAATAGGACTAGTAAGCTTTGTTGTGCTGATTGGTCCTGTTCTTACAGTATCTAGATTGTTCTCATATTCTAAAGTTCTAAAGAATAAGGTAGATCAATGACATGTGAGCTAATAGCAGGCATGTTTAAATTTTGAAATTGTGTACACAAGACAGTAACACACCTGAACAATTTTAACATTGCTTTGCTTTGTGGTAGCTCTGTGGAAAAAGGATCTGGACTGGTAACTTGAAGGTTGCCATTTCGAATCCCAGAAGGGACAGAAGGAATGCTACTCTTTTGGAGCCTTGAGCAAGGCCTTTAGCCTGTAATTGCTCCAGGGAGCTGTACAAATAGTTGACCCTGTGCTCTGACTCCAAAACTCTCTGGAGAGTAAGTTGGAGTATGTGAAAAATGACTAATTTGTAATTCAAGAAATAGTATGCAGCAATTAAAGGATTAAACATCACAAAATGCCTGTCACCTTGTGGACCATGAGACTCGCATCTGTAGTCCATACTTTGTGAATCATTTTCTGAAGTGTAATTGAGCAAAACATACTGTCACGCACGTGCGTTTCAGGCAGTCAACAAACCTGCGGGTGTGTAAAAAATTGCGAGACGAAGGGCTACCGAAGGGTACTAACCTCTTTCTCTCTCTTCCTGCAGAAACAAAGACGTGAAGTAAATGTCCATACCGTGGAGCCAAATGGCCGACTTGTCCTTCTGTCCCTCCCAGAAGACGTCACGTTGAAGTCGAAGCCATGATGTCACTTCCCCTTCTTAATTTCCTGTAGCCATCTTTAGCTCTATATAAATACCCCTGTGTTTGCACTGTTATTTGGTCAAATGTTTTGGTTGATCCCTATTTTGAGGCGACTTTATTTTAACCTGTCCACTGGACATTATATGGGGCAGTTCCCAAAAACTTTGTGTGACTGGCTGTCGTATGTATTTATTTTACAATACTCATTTCCTTAGAGAATTTTTTATGCACTGTGAAATCCCGTTAATATCCTTCATTACATGTACAGTATCTTACCTCAGAGTGTCCTAAAAGACATGGAGTCATACATACAGACAACTCTAGGATTTTTGTCCCCTCACATTGTGTGTTGCATATTCATAAATAACAAATATAGCCATAAAATGTGATATTTAATAACTCCACGATTAATCATTTTAATGATAGATCCTACCAATGGCAATAAATCTGATCATCTATGTGTTTGGATTCTCTAGTTTATTAAAACTGTGTATTTCAGAAGACTGACTACCCCTAGATGACTAGATATCTCCATCAACTAGAAGTCCACCCTTTGGCTCCTGTAACTACCGTGTCACACGCATTGTTTTAGTCCTCAAAAAACGAACAGAACTCAAAATAAGCCTCTGTTCTAGTGGAACAACCCTTGCGGTCACCACAGTCAGTAACTTCTAAAAATGAATTTGGGACAAGCCAAGCAAAACACTGGGGGGTCAATGATTGAGTGGAGGCATACAGTGCTCAGTTATTGATCTGACAAACAGGAGGTAATGAAGCTCACATTATTATTATACACCAAATAATAGACTTAGCTGACATCTCTCCTTCTAAAAATGTGTCACAAACAAAATTCATAACATGCCCTCCATTATATATGCCCTTTGTCATTTTTGGTCCCCCATTATCAAACCTTCTTAATCCATTTTTGGGTTGCAGTGGTCAGAACTTATCTCATCAGCATCAGGTACAAAGTAGGACCGAATTCTGAAAGAGGAATTACCAAACCTGAGGACACAAACACCCATAAACAAACAGGGTCATCTTAAGGGTGTACTCACACTAGGCACATGTGTTTTGTACCGTACCCAAGCGCAATTGCCCCCACTTCCTACTCCCCCACTGGCCTGTGCTCACACTTTCATCAGGACTATGCGACTTTGTGTGAAGCCAAAACAAGATCCCAACACGGAGAGACAGCATGCATGCCAAAATGATTTTACTTATTTTTGTGGTTGTTTTGGAGACGTGTAGGGCAGGATAACACTCTATCCTCTTACGGATTTATTGAGTGTGCAATGCAGTGTTTTGCTGTTAATAGAGCTGCATGTATGAGAAGGTTTATCACAGAGACAAATGAAATTAAGGGAGGAATCTGCAGCTTTTCTTGCTAGCTACAATTCACATTCATGTGTAAGGTGAGAATAAAACCTGTTTTTAACTCAAATAGTATTGAATGAAATGAGAATCGCATCATTGACGTCAGGTCTGTTTTCCATGTTCGGGCACGTTTAGTGATCACACTGTTTCTGAATGCTACTGAACCGTGCTCGGGTCCACCTCTTCCAAGTAGGCCAGGGCACGGTATGATTGGTCTGGCATGGAACGATCAAACATGTCAAACAAACTAGACTTTGTATGATTACATGAAGACAAACATGCCTGGGTATGGAACAAACTATCACTGTGCGTATACTCATATAGTCACCAATTAACCTGAAATTAACCAATTAACATGTTTAGAATTTGGGTAGAAAACTAGAGTGCTCTGAGAAAAAAGCCACACAGATGGTGACTAGACTGGGATTTGAACTCCACTGCTATTAGATTTACAAATGGCAAAAATATCCATCACCAATTTAGCACTGCAGTGAGATGAAATCGAGAGACAAAAACTGGATGGGATGTCAGTCTATCACTGGGCACACTCACTAATATTGTAATGATATGATGACCTCAATCAAACAACTACTGTACATTACTCTTTGGGACATGCGAGCAAACTGAATTACACAGAGGCAGTCTATGGGACATGCAAGGAGTGACCATGCCAGGAATTCTTAGTATTTTTGTATATTTAGATTATGCCATCATCTAAGGTAGCATACAAGACAAGAATCCATTACAATAGTTTACATCCTTTTTTTACAGTCAAAGGAAAGAATTAAACAGAAACCTTGCGGTTTCAAGTGCAGTGATTTAGCCTCTCCTGAATACTGCCTGCCTGCCTACTGAATTGAACACATGTCTCTGAAATTGTGAAGCAGCAACACTAATCACTGTACCACCCTAAAAATATACATTTAAGTATAGAGAAGTTGATAACTATGACCTATCAGCAAACAAAACTCTGCTTATTTTATCTACCTTTTCCTTGTTAAGTTCTTGGACTTCAGGGATATTCAGTTTTCCTGCCTGTACATTTCTTAAGCCAAGGCAGTACAGTAATTAAACCAGTAGTGATTGCATTTCCAGATTCACCATCATGTCTAGCATCTAAAGAACCTGTGAATTTGTTTTGGATGTGGAGAGATGCACTAACACTAACTTTTCTAGTTAGCAGAGGTCGAAGACCATTTGGAGCCCTAGATGGGCCCCTGATTGTCCATACCAGTTGCTGATCTGAAGGGGGCAGGATTGGAAGGGGTGGGGGATCCCCTGTTCCCCCTCAGTGTCCAGAGTGCATACCCCTTCAATAGCACACAGTGCACCTTTGTGTATATACCAAAGAGTTTAAGGAGTGTGCGTCCCTTGGAATACGGAGGTGTGAACTTTTACTTTCATAAATGCCATCTATTCAGTATCATTAGACTTGGTGTTCAGAGCGCATGCACCATTTTTGTACATATTGCATATATCATTATCATACTTCTAAAAACTATTCAAAACTTTCACAAATATTGTCCCTTAAATGACAGCGCCCTAGGTGGCCTACTATGTCACCTAATAGATTGACCAGGTCTGATTACGGTTCTTGCAATAGCGCTTTTTTCAATTAAATTCAATAAACAACACATATTCTCTAGTTAGTCATAGTCAAAGCCACCATCCACAGCAGATATTCTCAACAAAGCACAGGATATTTACATGCAGTTCATCACAGACCTGTACATGAATGGACATTTGCAGAGCACACAACTAAACGATAGCACACACTGAGCTCAGGAGGTCATTTCTTCATACGTGAGAAGGCCTACTGGTGAAAAGACGGAGCTTTCTTAGGATGACTATAATGCAGCATCTCAGTTTTGCCCTGACCTTGAAGATCTTGGAAGAAACTGGAACACAAGGTAACCTTAATTGCTGTTGTCACTTTGTGCTCCTCATTAGAAAAACGTGACAAATTACCATGAACTTCTATCCCTTTAATATAAACATCCATACATTCCTCTACTATCAAAGCTACATATGCAAGTCGTGAGTTTGGAGCATATCCTGGCAGCATTGCACTCACGGCACAAACTAAAACTGGATGGGGTGCCACATTATCAAAGATTTAATTGTATATCCATTGTTGACACTTTTTCTATAGTGTTGTTTCTTGTGACTGAACCAGATTGATCAAACTGTTTATTATTTTTCCACACCATCCATTAAGTGAACCCACCTATCATCTGAATCTATTTATTAGGTTTAGGGTCATGAACCACAAAGACTGCGAGGTGCAAACCAGAAAAGCGCATCAAATGAGATATCAGGCCATTGCAAGGCACTTTCAGGCACACATCTACCTACACTCAGCCATAACTGGCCAATTAACTTCAAAATAACTTCTGAGGGAGGAAAACTGAAAGATTCTTTGAAAAGAGAAAACAAAATAAAAAGGCCAAGACTCAGACCCTAGCACTGAGAGGCACCAGTGCCAACCATCATGCCACCTTCTTTTTTACATATTGTAAACTGCATAGAGATTAATTTATAATTGTCAAGTTAAAATTATTAACACATTTTAGCTGAAACAGTCATTATTTTCAGAAAGCTTGTAGCAGGCTGGTACTTAATCCGGTCAAAAAAAAAAGACTGCATTTGATTCGCTTGATTTTTCTGAAGACACCATTATAATTCTGTGAAAACGTATAGTCACTCAGAAAGTAAACCTGGGTGATAAAGTCTCATTTCAAGTTGATTCAAATCAGCACAATAAGAGTGTCATGCACCCTATCTGAGGTTGAACCCTAAACTGTTGGAGTAGACCCCCAGGGGGTTATATTTCAACCAAGGTTCTTTCCTTGGGTAGGGTTCAAGTTCTTATTTAATGACTTTGTTGCACACCTTTGATCTATTTATAAAGATTTATTAGTCACTCTGCTTTATTTTTCTGTTCTTATGCCTTTGTTATGTGTTTTGTGGGTGGTTCCCCAAGAGGCGGGGCCACCTGCCCATCACTGCAAGGATCTGCCCTCAGCCCTAAAAGGATTGGGAAACCCACAGTTCCTTGCAGTTCAATCTAATGCACTTGGGAGTTGTGAGTTTCTTGTGCTTTGCAATTTATTTATGTTATTTACCGCTTTATTCTGACTAATCTTTGGATTTGGTATTAGAACCTTGTTCACCTTAGATTGCCTAATGCTGGCTACTCCTTTTTGCCGTTTTGTGCTCCATGAAGCTTCACTGTTTAGCAGAGACTTTTTGAAAATAAATCTTTTATTTTATAAAGATCAATTATTTTAAGTGGTCTGGTAGTCACTGATACTCCATACTGACAGTTTTAGATTTCTCCCAATCTGAAGTACCAGGAGTTGTGTTTGCAGTCAGCCAGTACTCAACATGCAGTACCGGCACTTTCTACATCCTCTTGGCACTATAATGCCACTGTTGTTAATGGGGTGTTACCTACTTGGAAATGTAGCAAGAAGGAATCAATACATACAACCCTATCCTATAGGATGGTCCTCACACCTGAACTTTATCCACTGCACAGGGGCAAACAGCACTGGCTGCTGAAATGCAGCAGCTCAATCAAAGTTAGACCTTCATTAGCCAACACTGGCGTAAAAGGAATACTCAACCTAAAAGTGACAGTTACTTACCCCACGTGGGTTGCTGAGAATAATTTTTAATCTCATATTTTCATGGAGAACAGATAAAGTAGACTTTCTGATCGAAAACAGGAATCTAAGAAGACCAATGCTGGACTACAGCAAACAATATAGAAACTCCATGAAAAAATGTCATGGCACTTGAGTCACATAATTCACATGCCAAGTCATCCAGTTGTATGCTAATAACATGTAAAACACACACATGCCCAACACCATCTGAAATTCTGACTGTGTTTGAAAACTCTCTTGCTGGAATTTCCATCTAATATTAACGATTAGGCTGTTGTAACCTCGGAAATGTAACTAGTTTGTATTTTGTTTTGAGCTCTTCACTTATAGTGATCAATTTTGTGACCTTGCCCTGAAACAATTTTTCCTAAACTGACCCCAGGCTGATGTTTACTCGATTGTGTTGACCTCTTTTGTTGGCCGCTTTGGGTAAAAGCATCTGCTAAGCAAATAAATGTAAATGTGTGGGATATTGATGTAACCAGTCAGGAGGTAGAAGAACTGACAAGATTGTGTAGTCCATTTATTTCAGCAATATATAACACAATGTAAATAGCAACTCACTTCATTCAGGTGGTAGTCCAAATTAAAAGCAGAATTTGTCTGGGATGAAAATGAGCAGCCACAGGGGTCCCCCAGGAGTGACCCTGGAAACTGCTGCAGTGGGTCGTAACCCGGGCTTGTGTCCAGTGTTGCCGGGATCATTCCAGTCCCCTGTCATCCTAAATTGGATTAAGTGAATTTGAGAACTTTGTAATATTTCACTATTAAGTTACTTGCTACTTTTGTCAGTCATTACAAATTTCTACAAAACTCGTGGCTTAAGTTGTTGAAATACGGAAACAACTGAAGTACGGCGTTATGATTTGTAAGTCGCTTTGCAAAAGTGTTAGGTAAATCAGTAAATGTATTAATAAGCTGCAAATTAGTACCAAGATACAAAGGGACAGAGTCTGTAATTACACTACTAGATCACACATATTTACTGTATTTCACTGAGCCTTTGGCACAATGTGACTTAGAAATGATGGGCTCACAAATAACAGCTCAAGAGAAAAGTACATGTGCTAAACCGTAGGAGGAAATGCTAGCATTTCAGGTAAAACAGCAGATCAAACAATAACTTGCATATACAATATACAAAAAGTACAAGACATTACTTTGTAAGTTTCACAATGTTGTGATACGCAGGATTCTGAGAAGTACCAAGACTGCAGAGTATAAAAAAATGACCAGGAGATGAGAAAATTATGGTCACTATCCAAGATCAGAATAAAGAATTAAAAAATTATACAAAGTAACAGAATTAAAGGGGGCAAAACAAAGTCATAGGTAAAAAATACTGGAAGAAGAATACCAAAAGTTACCATTAGAGCCTACTGGAAAATAAAGCTAACTAGTGATAAAGAGCACAATCCTGCAATGTCGCGATTGCAACAATCACAGCCATTGGCATCACGTAATCAAAGGAAGTCAAATTAAGACAAATTTCTACACTAACATCAAAATTAGAATCTAAACATACAAAAACCCCAAAACACACACAAATACACGTATAAAAGGATGAAAATTACTACATCCAACAGGATAAATTCAAACAAACAAGTTGCTACTTCTTCTCAAGAAATCAGAGTGTCAATATGGCACCTGGGATCCGCCCTTAGCCCCTCCTTTTGGGTGCCACTTGCTCAAGGCCACGCCCATCAGCAGTCACATGATGAGCGTGGAATGTAAAATAAGACAGAAGATATCTGTTGCAGTGTTTTTCCTCTAGCATTATTTATTCTTGTCCCTGAGTCTTTTGTTTGGTTAGTGTTTCTTGATCTTTGACCTCTCTCTTCGATTCCATCTCTGTCTTTCATTTGTAGTTAACATTAGTTGCCTGTTTTCGTGTTGCCTTTTTGAATCACAACTTTTTTTTTTAATTCCTTCTGCTTTACCTTCTTATCCGGGGCTTGTTTCATGCCACCTGTTTATTTGTGTCTTCAACTGAGACCCTTAAAAATGAGATTCTGTTCTAGCACCAAGATGGTGATAGAGAATTTTTAAATAAAGGACCAGAAGGAGAGACGAGAGTCAAATGAACAAGCAAAGCATCGTAACTGGAAAGTCAATAAAGCATAATCGAAAGTTGTGCTTGCCCCCAAAATCATAGAACAGAACTTATTACCAACAGTACTAACTAAACGATCACACTCTATTCTTTTATTATACTCTTGCAATCTTGGATACAAATGGCCATCGAGACGACCTTTTAACCTTTCACCAATTGATTTTTAAGGTTGTGACCCCTAAGGCCACACCCCTGGCAAATGGGACCTGTGTCATGACAACAACTCACAAAATGACACCACCCAAAGAAAAAATATATAAAAATTTTTTTTAAGTAAAATGATTTTATTTACTTTAGTTATAAATGCACTTAAAAGCAAAAAATAAAATTTTCTTTAACCACAATTTTCATGGTTATCTGTGACTAAATAAAATCGTGGGGCTCACATAAATTAATTGATTCAAATAATTTTTGAAACTTGCTTTAGTATGGTGGGGAATTATAGTGTTGTTGGGTTTTTTTAATGTATTTTATGATGAAAGCTATTCTATTAATTGAATATACTTCTAATTGTCAAGCTCCATCACTTTATCTCCATGGGGTCACAAGGGGCAAATAGTAGACCTTCCTCTGCAACAAGCACATCATCAGTCAGCCTATGGAGTCCGCCTGTAGAGATCTACAGGTACACAAATGAGTGCCAGTGGTGAATTACAAAATACCAAATTGTTGGTGAAAGCTGTTGGATAAGATGTCACACACAAGATATACACCCTGATGATTCATAACCTCACAACCATAAAGCAAAAAGTTAAACCTACTTTTCTGAGAGATATTAAAATAACCCATAGCAAGACTCCTTCTACAGCACACATGATGACAGTCTTGCTGAAGACCTGCCTGTAAATTCAACCATTATTTTCATCTAGAAGAGATTAACACACATTAGTGCCAATTGCTCACAGTAGATGTCTGGTAATCTAAAAGCTCTTCTGAAGAGAAAAAAGAAAAAATAGAACTAAGAATGCCAGGGGTGCCATTAAGTGGCATGTCAAGGTTTCAGATGTCTAGTATAAAGTGATGGCAGTTAATTCTAAGATGTACTGGGCATTAAGTTCAGAGTTTGTAGCACAAGTGCAATGCTGCACCTTAAACAGTAGTAAATGCTGTCATCACCACTCAAAATTTGCTGAACCTCTGGCCGCAGGGAACAAGCAGTTTATAAGCTGTAATGTCATTACCTCATATATACAACTCATTGGGCATTTATCTTCCACCAATGCAGTGTCCTGAGACTTGGAGTTTGCATGGTAACCGACAAAAACCGTCATGGAGCCTCAAGACAATCATTTCTTGAAAAGGTGCTGTGCAAAGACCGTATTGAGCATTGCAGGAATCTGCCCCCTGCTGCCCCTACTCCTACTAGCTAACAAATGACATGTAACTCTTACCAGTATTTACAACCACAACATGCTCAATGCCTTTTGTTTTAACATTAGTTTTCCATCCTGAATGTTTTAATATTTAATGAAAATTACTGCAAAAGTAGTACATTACTAATTGGAAGCTACGCATATCTCCTAATCCGGTGCTGCATCTACATTTCTATATCCAAACCACATCTACTATATATATATATATATATATATAGATACAGTAATCACTCGTTTATTGCGTGAGATAGGTTCCAAGGCCGGCCGCAATAACTGAATTTCCGAGAAGTAGGGACACCATATTTATTTAATTATTTAACGTGTATTTGGACGTTTTTAAACCCTCCCTGTACTGTTTACAACCAACCCTTTACTCTATTAATAACAGGGACAACTGTTAAGCAATATGAAATCGGTAGATAAGTTTACAGTTACTGTATAGTGAAGTACACGTAGCTATATATGACGTGATGATGGTGATGAATATGCTGTGCAGTAAAAATGATGACGATGAAGGTGATGATGACTTTTACTGCGCAGCCGATGACTGTACTTTACGTCTCTTCAGACGGCTCAGCACCAGCCTTGGAAGAAATAGCACGTTTGGGAGCCATTGCAGGGGGTGAAAATTGAAGCGAAGTTCAACACAAAGAAACCACAAAAAAATCACACACAGTACAGTGTAAAGTAAACCGCTCAGCAAGAAAGCTTGAAGCAAAATGGCCGCGACAGAGAGACAAGGGGAGATGCTGTGGGATCTGGGCATCAGTCAAAGCACCAATCACAAGCCCGATTACAAAGCGGGAAGCTGTGATTTGTCGTCTCCCTCCCATGTACCAATCACAGCCCGTGTTACAACGCACTTAGTTACCGAACTTGTTTTGTTGTTCTTAGACTAGGAAATACTACTACTATATTTAAAAACCCGCGGAGTCGTGAATCCACGAAAAGTGAACCGTGAAGTAGCGAGGGATTACTGTATATAAATATATATATATAAATTGTTGCGGATGCCAGGGGCGACGACCCGGCCGGGACACCTTGGAGGACCAGGAGTGGACGTGTGCCCATCTGGGATCATGTGGGGGCCGCCTTCCTGGTTGCTTTGGGGGCCACGGGTTCAGGGCATGGAAGACCCACCCGGTAGGGGCCCGTGGTCACCGCCAGGAGGCGCCCCAATGCCTTGGGACTTGTGACCTCAGCACTTCCGCCACACCAGGAAGTGCTGGGGGGAAGATTTAGACGGACACCCGGAGAGCTGCCGGGAGAATAGCCGGCACTTCCGCCATGCTGGGGCGTGGCCAAGAGGGGAATGCCGGGAACCACCTGGAGCTCGTCCGGGAGTATATAAAAGGGGCCATCTCCCTTCATTCGAGGCTGGAGTCGGGTGGAAGAAGGACGAGGCAAGAGAGGTGTGTGGAGGCGGCCCGAAGAAAGGCATTGTGAGGCCAGGACTGTGTGTTAGGGTTTGTTTGTGCCTGAGTGACACTGGACTTTTGTAAATATTGTAAATAATAAAGGTGTGGTGGTGATTAAGAACATGTCTGCCTGTCTGGGTCGGTTCCACAATATATACAGTGAACCCTCGTTTATCACGGTTAATCCGTTCCAGACTCTACCGTGATAAATGAATTTTCGCGAAGTAGGATTCTTTATTTATAAATCGAATATTTTCGCAGTTAGAGTATAGAAAACCTGTTTACGACCTTCTAAATACATTTTTTTAGCATTAGTAGAGCCCTCTAGACATGAAATAACACCCTTTAGTCACCATTACACTCGTATTACCCAATATATTAGACAAAATAAGAGAAAATAAGACATATAAGACGTTACAAATATCATATTATTACTAGGCGCACTCGCCTTTTAAGGCGACCGACTTTTATCCTCAATTTTTGTGCGCTCCATGTGTACATCAGGCTTGTAAGTGTAGGGAATGAGAACATCAAAGTGCCCATTCATAAAATCTCCCGAAAACCTACGTTTTTTTTTATCCCCTAAAGTGCCTGTCCAAAGTCATACAATGTCAGCCCGAATCTGTACCGCTAAAGACGGAGTTTCATGCACTAAATAAGCCATAGATTAGAATAAGCAAGCACCGTCTCCCCTGATATTTAATACGTGGTGAGGCATTTATACTCCATCAACATTAATTATTTCCACAGACATAATTTTATCTATTTTTCCAGCACATCGCGCACAAAAGCAAGGGAACGGTGACAGCACCAGAACTCTGCTCACATCGCGTCGCTTCGTACCTAGAGCCGCAAGTCATAAGTCTGTAATAAGCGGAATACCGCTACGCTTTGCACTCACGGGACGGAAGGACAATCCCGAATGCTTTTATCTAGTAGATTATTGTACTGTACATTTAATTGCACACAACCACTAACCTATGAAGGCACGACCTCAGTAGGAGAGTCTTCAGAGGTGGTGCAGTATCTTCAGCAGGTGCGTTGTTGTCTTCAGTGAAGAAGTACTAGGAGTAGGCAGTGGGTGTCTGGGTGCGCGGCTGAAGAACATCTTGATAGGCAGTTGCTGGCGCATGAGGAGGCTTTTGTAGGGTATTGCCATCTTTAATCATATCCAAGAGTTTCACCTTCTCCTGGATAGTAAGCATCTTCCTCCGGCGCTTAGTTTTATTGTCAGAAGGCTTAGAAAAAGCAGCACGTTTAGGAGCCATCGTTGGCTTAGATAAAAGTTCTCAGAAAGCATGCATAGTGACGTAAGCGTGTATGAGAAAAAAATGCGATAGAGTGAAGCCGAAAGTCGAGCGTGATATAGCGAGGATCACTATATATATATATATATATATATATATATATATATATATATATATATATATATATATATATACTGTATATAAAATCCTAAGCCTAAAAGTGCAACAATTTTATGGGACATTTTTATGTCATGTTTTTTGTCTCGCTTTAAATTAGGCTTATTTTAAAACCTACCTATACAGTATATGTTTTGTATCATTCTTTTCAGAATTTATCGAACTTTAATGTGATGTTAGATTTTCAGATTCTTATTCCGTTTTTAAATTATAAACTAAAAAATATCAAGAACTCACATCCCGCGAGACGAGACTTTGCGCCAAAAGATTTAACCACGCCCGGGACAGGAAATAAAAGACAAAGAGTAGGACAGCTGCTGTACAGACTTTTAAATGTCTGAAGCACCATGCAAGATGCAGATCATGTGGCACAGTAGCAGCAGGAAGCCAGCAGCTGATTGAGCAAAGAGGAGTTTAAAAAAAAACTATTTGTTTCCCATTGTACCACCGTTTAAGAGGGGTTTTGGAGGAGCAAACGCGTCTCCTTGGGGTTTGTTCAGCCCCCCTCTTCACAACGCCAGCGGCAGAGACGCGAAGTGGCTGGTGCGTAGTGCAGGCTGGGGGGGCGGGGTTGGTGAGCGAGTGGGGGGGACTCCCTAGTTTTAATATATTTGAAAAAATATACATTTTAATGAACTTGATAACACTTGCAACCTTGTGGTGGTACAGTAATGCAGTGGTTAGCATTGCTGCTTCACATTTATAGTGGTCAGCGCTGAAGTGTTGGAGTGAGGCAACAACGTGATCACCTCGGGCAGCCTCAGCGCAGCAATTTTTTACAGTACAAGTATATATTTTTTTTCAAATCACTAAATAAAAGTACAAAAAATAAGAGTTATGCATGAACTATATTGTTCATTCCTAAAGAGTTTTCCATAACTTATCCATAACTTCCATAACTTCAGTGCACTGCGAGGTTCCAGGCATCAGAACGGCAAATGCACATTTCAAAGCCACACCTCAGTACCTTGTTGTTTATTTTCCAGATTTTTCAAATATGGTATTGTGTACATAGATATCGTCATTTTACAAAATTGTGTTAATTTCTGCAATGTTATTAAGGAGTCATTCACAGGTGAACATCTGCTAAAAGCCTCTTAAGTTTTCACTATGCATGTTTAGGCAGAAATGGATGAGGTATTTAGAGTCGTGTGTAAAATGAATAACATAGGTGATTTTCACTTTGCTTTCAATTTTGCAATTGCAAAACTCAATCAAAATATATAATTTGGGTCAAAGAGTAGCAAGAGAAGAATTTATGCATTTATATTAATTCTAATGCCAATTCTGTGTGTTTTATTGATTTTTAAGCTAACCCCTTTGATTTGTTTTCACATTTTTTCCATTTTTGTGTCCGTTGTTCTACAGTATGTGATGCACTGTATTGTGGGAGTATTTTTTATGGACGCTGTATCACAATACAAATTGTATGTGGGTTAAGTGTATTACCTCATGCCTAGTCTACGATGAGATTTCCTGGAGATGCAATCTGCGCTCAAAAAAAAAGCACAATGCCTGAATAAACTTATCTAGACAGCCTGCGCCATCACAGGACACAATGGAAGTGGGAAAGAGGATGGTGGTAAAATTGGATGCCATCATGAAAAATCCCCTCCCTATCCCCTCCAGGAGGTGCTCTCTTGGAGCACTTTTAGCAAGAGGCTCATTCCACCATACTGTGATAAGAAGTGCCTCTTGGGGGGTCTTTTGTGCCCACTGCTATCAGGGATATCAATGCTTCCTCCCGGGGCACTCATTAAGTTTATTTTGAAATACCATTTTGAAATATCTGAACAATATTTATTTATTATTATATATTGATTGATTGATTTGATTGGTTTTTATGTTTCTCTTGCTGCATGCATGTGAATTTCCCCTTGGGATTAATAAAATTTATCTAATCTAATGTATTAAGGATTTCTATAGGGAGAGGGTGCTGTAAAAATGTGCCTCACCTCAGACACCATTGTTTAACGCACCAGCCCTGCTTGTGGCCCATGTTCGTGCCCCACGCTTGAATGTTGTCTGTGTGGAGTTTGCACATTGTTAAGGTGAGGTTTACTCCGTTTATAGTCCATTTTTCTTCCCAGCATTCCCTAAGGCATCAGTCAAGTGGTCTATAAACAAGGAGAAGAAGTATGCTGATTTATGTTTCATATTTCCGAAAATGGAGGGTTCTATTATCTGTTTTATGTTTCTTTTGTTGATTTTTGATTCTTTTATTTATGGTGACTATGTGCATTATTATTTATTTTTGGTTTTTTCTATGTACACAAGCTGCCTTTGTTATGTTTCATGTGATTTATGGGCGGTCCCACAAGAGGCCAAACACCACCAGGTACTGCCCTCTGCCCTATAAATCTGAAGGGGATTCCTGGTGGTTTATTATGAATTCTAGTGTCTGCGGTGGGCTGGTTCCCTGCCCAGGATTTGTTCCTGCCTTGCGCTCCGTGTTGGCTGGGATTGGCTCCAGCAGACCCCCGTGACCCTGTGTTAGGATATAGCGGGTCGGATAATGGATGGATGGATGAATTATTGTGTTTTGTTTGTGATTAATGATTAACTGGATTTTTTGACCTATTGCTCTGTTTTTCGAGCTCTCTTGGGATTTTGTAGTGGGACTCTGCTTGATTTTTGGATGTGCCTTTAACAGCATAAAACAACACTTCATGTGTCTATATTATCAATCCCCATTTTTCTGAATTTTTGTGAAAAAAAGTAACTTTAAACCCTGTTATCCCATTAGCGGGTGAACTCTCTTGGTTGGTTGATGTGTCATGCACAACTTCAAATCCTCCTGATCATTTTTGCTGAGGACGCCTATTGGTTTGCTCTTTATTCTAAGAGTGTACTTTCCTGCACAAAATATGGCCGTGGTTCAGAAGGTGCCAGACAAAAAAAAAAACTGAAGTGATTTCAAAGCGTTCATCAGTAATTCTTATAAACACAATACAGCATTTTGCATTTTGGCTGCACACAGTTCTTGTGATTCCTTTCATTTGCTGGTAACCACCATGCAGTTAAGGTGTATTTAAATATTACATTACGATAAGCTTGGACTGATAAATGAGTACAAAATAATGGCATCAAATTAAAACTGGCTTCACACCAGAGTGTCACTTGTACATATGAGGTCCATACAAATTATGCAAACTGTTGTTAACTGGACAAAAAGTACTGGGAGAGCAGTCCCACAATTCAGATCTTCCATGATGCATCAACAATGTTATTTACATCTGCACAGTCGTCAGCTTTCAAATCTAGCCTATAGTTATTGCCTACATGTAAAGTCACCGCCAATCCATGGATCTTTGTATGTTACACAAATGTTAGAACTAAATAATGTAATTCACCACATTTGATTTATAGTACCCTCTGTTGGACTAAAATGAAAGCTTCTTATTTGTGGAAATGGTGCTCTCAGCCGACTTTCAAATTATTGTAAAGTATGATTCTGTTTTTTTCTGAAGTTTATGCTCACTACATGCTTTTCAAGACAAAATTGCAATGAGACTAATTCCACCAATCTGCAAAATGTACAGGAGGAAATGACATTTCACATCCTGGCATCAACAAGTCACTTCATAAAATAATGAACTCATCATTACCCACAAGACTAGATGCAGAGCAATCCAAGATCATCATCTCATCAGATGCCCCAACTTAGGTACCCCCCTGTGCTAAGTATAAGGACAGGAGGCTTATATCCTAAATATAAGACCAGTTTCTATTCCTTGCCTACCATAAATATTCTTCTTGGGCTGCAGGAACTCCTAAAATGTCTACCAACTAGAGGTTAACAGTTCTTAAGTCCGAACATAGGGAGCTTTCTGCCGTTGCCTGACAGAGAGAACTTTAATGATGCTCTTATATCTTATTTGGAGCCTGAAATGCCACCTTAGGTGGTTAAGTGGGAAAGAGAAAGTTGGCAAAAGAAAAAATTTGGACGTGAGCGTCAGTAGGCTTTGCGCCCTAGGAACCAAGTAACCCAAACTATTCTATAAGATTTCAGTAATTATTTACCTCTCTGATGTAAATCTGATCTTTCTGATCATAAAATACGTAGGTCATTACAATAGCTATTGACGAGAAGAATTCATAATTAATTCGAATTACGGTATTTGAGGGTTCCTCTAGAGTGCCTCTTTCTCTTGCACAATTTGGCTCAAAAACTAATCAGCACATCGTCTTCTCATAACAGGCTTAAGTTCCAAGTCTGGTATTTTTCCGTCCAGCCATTTTAGCTCTTGACCGTCCTCAAGAAGCTATGACACACAGACACACACACCCCCATCATTGAAATATCAATGTTTTCAGTATCAGGGGACCCTAAAACGTTGAGATCCGTCGAAAACCGAAGATCAGAATTTTTGACCAATCTAAAGCTTTCGTTCCTCTCCCGTAGACAATAGGCTATGGTAGGGGGGAAGCACAAAGCAAAAAAGGTGGTGTTTTGAAAGTACCAATGCTGCAACTCCCTGTGATCATTCCTTGTAAGTTTGAATTTGAATTTCTCCATAGGATTAATAAAGTTTATCTAATCTAATCTAATGGGTGGAGTGGTGGCTCTCTGGCTCAAGGATCTGGGCTGGCAAGTCGAACATTACTGGTTCGAATCCCAGCAGGAACAGAAGGAAAGCTACTCCATTGGACCCTTGAGCAAGGCCCTTATCCTGCAATTGCTCCATGGGCGCTATACAGGATAGCTGACCTTGCACTCCAACCCCACAAACTGTCTCTGGAGAGTAAACTGGGGTAGGTGAAAAATGACAAATTCCTAATACAAGAAACTGTATATGGCAAATAAAGGATTTTAAAAAAATAAACATAATGCTTTTTACATTATGTGGAAATTGGAAGTAAGACTCATGATATTTAAATTTGTATGGAGTGTTAATAGAGGTAAGATGCAGATTTAAGTGCATAAAATATGTAAACAATAACGTTAAGTTCTTAATAGAAAGGTGAACATTGCAACTGATGCTAAATTTGACAGTAGTTTGACATAACTGAGCTGGGCAAGTATTTTTGGGCAGGATGATAGCAGCGTGAATATTCGAGGCAGTTCGAGGGCTGATGAGAGTTAGGCAGTTGCAAACGTAAATGCTTATTCAGTACCATCACTACTTATTGCACAAGCTTTATGCTCAGATTAAAGAAAAAAAACACTGTGTGCTTATAAGGAGATATAAAACAAGTGCTTGGGACTTTTTCTGGTTAGAATGACTATACTCTTCATTGTTATGTAGTGGTAATGAGCAGAGTGGTGTCACTAACAAGACCATTGACAAGTTATTAGTTGTCCTATTTTAGCACGACATCACTCTTACTTTAAGGACGTGCGCTATGTGACCCATTTTTAATAGTACTCTTCCAACATAATTCCGTCATCAAGGCACTATATAAAAGACAGGATTTGAGAGCACTTTTTTTTTTTTACTTTGTTGTTGAGCTTGCCACTTATAACAACATCCCAAAAATCACAAGCAACTCAGCGAGTTTAAGAAGAAAAGACTGCAAACTTTGTAACTGTGAACCACCTGACGTGAAGCTTGCTGTGTGGACATTGATTTCAATCGTTCAGGTTCTATGATTTCATTTATTTAACTCCTGCTGTCTGATATGTCTGGTTTCTCTGCAAAATAAACATATAATTGTTAGGTAAAACAGAGTTTTGTTTTTACCACGCTGAAATAATTTTGTGTTCATTGACAATAACAGTCACCAAGAGGTTCGTGGTCATTTTCCTATCTAATCTCGGTCCTGTAGAGATGCAAGTGGAGGCCTTTGTGCTTCCCTCACAGTAGCAGAACACTGGGTGAAGCCAAAGGAAAGGTGAATGAGGGTGAGCCGTAGCCCCAGAAGTGTGCAGCGTATCACTGCTGACAACTGCGGGGTGAGCATGTAACACAAGGTTCATAGGCTAAGGTACTGCTGTTTACTGGCATTTCTTGCTCACCAATTGCAAAAAGAACCTAAAAAAGTTATACAATGCCTATCATGCAAAAAAAAAATTAAAATTAAAATTAAATCACAATTTACACTATGTCACTGATGGCCAGGATCCTTACCCGGTCGGGACACCTCTTCACTGGTAGAATCTGGGGAGCAAACCTGGTCAGGGCGTTATCTCCCCCAGGATGTTAGATGGCAACCCCCATGGGTTTTGGCGGTGCCTCTGACTCTCGCAGGGCTTCATAGAAGTTGGAATTTGGTGCAGCCCTGTTGAGATTCGTAGGTGCCACCAGGGGGTGCTGCAGCAGGAGCTGTTGAGCCTTTATGGGCAGTTTTTCCACCACACCCAGAAGTGGTGCCGGAAATGAGTCATCAAGCACCTGGAGCACTTCCGGGTGCCTGATAAAAGGAGCCAGTGGCCACTACTCGGACAGGCAGAGTTGGAAGGAGGAGCGATGAAGCTTGCTGAGAGGAGTGGAAGAGACAAAAGAGAAGAAGAGTATTGTGTGTTGTGATAGTGCTTGTTGAGACTGTGTTGTGCCTGTGGGAAACGGGGAAGACGTTGCCCACAGGCGAAGGAAAGAAAAAATAAAACTTTTCTGTCTTAATAGTGTGCCTCCTGCGTCTGTCTGTGTCGGGTTAAGCGCTGGTATAGCGCCATCTACTGTTACAACTATTAACACATCTCTCCTTGATAAAACTCTGAGGCCCCCTTTTGCTCATTTTCTGAGATCTATAGATATATGGCCCCAGACTTTTATTCCAAGCAATTTCTTAACTTAATGCCAAATTATTTGTTATATGAAAGCATGGCTTAATAAGACAGCTCTCTCCCTCTAGTTCTTAAAGAGAAGAGTCCACCCCTGGTTTACAAATCAGGCTGGAGAATAAAGCCAGAAGCAGAATTTGAAGGGCTGAATAACACTTGTAATATGGGTGCTTGAAACTCAAAAACATTTGTTTTCGATGACGTCAAAAGCAGGTGGTTTGCTAACACAATGCTCAGCACTGCTGCCTCATAACACAATTCCTGGCCGGCTCGCTGTCTCAGTGGAGTTTGCATGGTTTCCCATGTCTGTATTCTGGACCTTGAAACATCACCTTTTCTGATTTATATCACACTGATTCTGGTAGAGAATCTTGTCAAATTTGCAAATGACACTGAGGATCCGGCAAAAAGAATTCAAAAAGACCTGGACAACCTTCAGAACTCAGCGAACACTTAGAAAATGTAGAAAAGTGCAAAGTGCTACACGTGGAGAAAAAGGAACGCCGATTATAAATAAAGTATGGGAGACACGATCTTACAGGAAGTAAACTCTGAAAAGGATTTAGGGATTTATGTTGATGCAACATTTTCATTGACTAAGCAATGAACAGAAGCAATTAAAAAGGCAAATAAAATGTTAGGTTATATCATAAAACTGTGGAATTTAAGTCAAGCATGGCTTTCCTTTTTGTTTTTACATTCTATTTCCTCAGTTGGTTGTTGTAGCAGCACAGTGGTCAGCAATGACATCTCACAGTGCTTGGATCCCTGATCAGTTCCAGACTGGGGAGTCTTCTGTGCAGACGTTTTATGTTCTGCTCATGTTCACACACACACACACACACACTGTTCATTTAGCTCCACAGTATGAATTGTCCCCGTTTGGATCAGTAAGAAAGCATTCCTTGTGAGGATCTGATGTTCTTTCATGGTTAGTCCTCTCTTTGCTCCAGTTGCTGCTGAATCAAAACAAGAGACAAGTGGATGGATCTATTTCAATTGGGAGTACTGATGATTGCAAACATTCAGTCAACTGAAACAAGCTTTGTTGGGCTGAAAGGCCTGTTCTCATCGAGATGTTCTAATGTTCTAACAGGTTATTGTGAATTGTATCTTAGCAGTCAGAAAGCACATCGACTACAAATCTTTGTCAAGATTTCATGCACAGATTAAACTCTAAATAAAATGAATGGATAAAATCACTACTGTACTGCTTCATTCAACACAAGTGCCATCAGTGCTCAAGAGGCTACACAGGAGGCAACATGCCCAAGTGTATAAAATAAGACCTAAAGATATAGATAGCAAAACAGAAATATGACCAGAAAGCAACATTTAATGTGACTTTCATTCTTACATTATATCTAGGGTTCAATCTAATGTCTAAGGTCTTGCCAGGAGAAGGAGACAAATGGCACACAATAGAGGACTGGTCTGATATGGTACTTTTAAACTTTAAAACACATGTAGCACCCCCTTTATCATCAAATTTCACAAATAGGACTGCCAAGTGGAAGTTCAGTATACAATAAAGTGGTACCTCGGTATACGTCCTTAATCCATTCCTAACCCTTTAACTAATACCAAACAGAACGTATACCAAATTAATTTTTTCCATAAGAAATAAAGGAAAAATGATTAATCCGTTCCCATGAAAAAAAATCCTGTTGTTATTGGCATATTATACATTGATGGGGTTGATGGGGTTGTATAAAATAATTTAAACACTAATACTAAAATACATAAATACAAAAGCAATTAGATGAAATAAATGAAAATTTAACCTCTTTTTAATAACGTCTTTGTTTTTCATAATCGTAGATACCGTCGTTCTCGCCATACGGTATGCAGTAGCCATGTCCCGGATACGCATGCTACCTTTATACTTTTCAACAATCAATTCAAATTTACGCAAAAAAACACAAAATCATGTGAAAATTCACAGTGAGTTATAGCGTGGGTTGTTCACTGAATGCTAGCAACTGGCGTACTGACGCTCGTGGGCAGTCGTGGCCTTGTCTTGAGAGAGGTAAACAAGGGTAGTGTAGTGTTCTCTAGACTGAAGTAGCGACACACTCAGAATAACGTTTCGAATGCTGTTTATTTTGAGCCATGTTTAACCAACTCTCCATATAGCGTGCCTTCTAAACCACAGCCCTCCCTCCGGCAGTCATACGTCTCAAAAGACGCAGACCATAGCAATCAACACCCAAACATAAAGCAATGGACAAAAGCATCATTGAACAATCATATACAACAGATAGCACGCGGGTTGTTCACTGAATGCTAGCAACTGCCATACTGACGCTTGTGGGAAGTCATGGCTTTGTCTCGAGAGAGAGGTAAACAAAGGTAGCACGCGAGTCATATTCCAAACAAAGATCGTATACCAAGCAAAATTTTTCATGTCCAAACAGGACGTATACCAAGTTGGACTTATTCCAAAGCGGACATATACCAAGATATCACTGTATTTGTAAAAGGGGATCCCCTAGAAGTAAGTAATCAAACTGTGGGCTCTGAAGCTTGGAGGAGGACACAAGACAATGGACACAGGGTTGGTATAATGGCAGTAGGCTGCTGCTGAGCTACATAATGCAGAAGACATGTGTTTTAATGGCATGTATTACTGTCATGTGTACACAGTGGACCTTATAATGAAATTCTTACTTTCAGGTCTCCTTACAAAAATTGACAATAACAAAATATCAACAAAGACAAACACACAAAAAGAGTATGCATATCATGCAACATATACACTCGCCAGCCACTTTATTAGGTATACCTGTTCAACTGCTTGTTAATGCAAATATCTTATCAACCAATCACATGGCAGCAACTCAGTGCATTTAGGCATGTAGACATTGTCAACATGACCCACTGAAGTTCAAACTGAGCATCAGAATGGGAAAGAAAGGTGATTTAAGGGACTTGTTGTTGGTGCCCCCATGGGCTGGACTGAGTATTTGAGAAACTGGAATTTTCACATACAACCATCTCTGGGGTTTACAGAGAATGACCCAAAAAAGGGAAAATATCCAGTAAGCAGCAGTAAGTATTTGGTAAAAACGTTGCCTGGTCTGATGAGTCTTGATTTCTGTTGCAAAATTTGGATGGTAGGGTCAGAATATGGTGTTATCAACATGAAAGCATGGATCCATCCTGCCTTATATCAACGGTTCAGACTGGTGGTAGTGGTGTAATGGTGTGGGGGATATTTTCTTAGCACACTTTGTGCCCCTTAGTACAAACTGAGCACCGTTTAAATGCCAGAGACTACCCAAGTATTGTTGCTGACCATGTCCATTCCTTTTACGACTGCAGTGTACCCATTTTCTGATGGCTACTTCAAGCAGGATAACATGCCATGTCACAAAGCTCAGAAAATCTCAAATTGGTTTCTTGAACTTGACAATGAGTTCACTGCACTCAAATGGCCTCCACAGTCACCAGATCTCAATTCAGTAGAGCACTTTTGGGATGCGGTGGAACGGCAGATTCGCATCATGGCTCCGCAGCCAACAAATCTGCAGCAACAGTGCGATGCTATCAATTCAATATGGACCAAAGCTCCTGTTGAATCTATGAAACAAAGAATTACAGCAGTTCTGAAGGAAAAGGGGGGTCTAACCCAGTACTAGCAAGACGTACCTAATAAAGTGGCCAGTGAATGTATACTGTATATACAATATTTATATGCAAGCATTTGTATATACAGTTTGTTATGTTACAGTAATTATTGGTATGATTGACTGTTCAATAATTTTACAATCCTTGGATAGAAACTGTCCCTGAATCTATTGGTGTGAGTGTCAATGGTCCCGTACTGTTTGCCAGAATTAAGAGATGAGAAAAGTGAAGTGTGCGGAATGGCTAAGGTCTTTAATTATACTGTTAATTGAAGTGTTTAAAATTATGAAAGGAATTAGTACAGTAGATCCCAGCTGTTACTTTAAAATAAATTCTACAATAAGAGCACAGGGACATGACAGAAGACTTATTAAGGGCAGATTTTGCATAAAATGTAAAAAGTTTTTCTTCAAGAAGTGAACCTCAGACACATAATAAATTCCCAAGTAGCATGGTGGAGAAAAGACTTTAGGGACCTTCAAATCTCGACATGATGTAACCTTAGACAAACTGGGTGAAGAGGATAGACAAGTTTGTTAAGCTGAATGGCCTATTTCCATCCCAGTTGTTCTAATGTTTGCCTTCCAAATGCAGCAAGTGTTGTATGTATCCTGAATAGAAGGAATCTGGGTGTCAGTAATATTCTATTCTGCCTTCATCACCCCTGCAGTCCTGAGCAGAGCAGGTACCATACCTGGACGTAATGCAGCCAGTGAGGATGGACTCCAACACTCCACCAAATGGAGAAATTCAAGCTGTCTTCAAACATCTGAGGAAGTAGAGGCATATGTGAGCCTTCTTGACAAGAGACACAATGTGTTATGTCCACTTTAGTGACCCAAAAAATTGAAAGCTGCTCCCCTTTTCAACGAGATCTTCTCTGATGTAAATATTGAGTGTGGCTTGCCTTCTCCTCTCTGAAGTCTATGACCAGCTCATTGGTTTTGCTGACATTAGGCGTAAGATTTCTCCTGGCACCACTGAGTCAGCAGGTAGGCCTCTTCGTCGTAAGCCATCTGATCAGGGTTGGTGTTCAGGCCTATGATGGTAGCGTCTTTGCCAAATTTAATGAGAAGAATTGGAGATAGTTAGGATGTGCAAAATCCAGCTGCACAGGAACTACTAAGGATGCTTGGACCTATAATCTTTAAATGGAAGAGCAGTGATGCAGAAATAACTGAAATCACCATAGGAAGCTCTGATGGGATTTTCATTGGGCAATTCTAACCCTGAAAGTAACTAAGAAGTGGATTATTAAGTGATTATTATTACAAAGTGGCTCATTAGCTGGGCTTTGCAAACCCCACGTCAAAAATCTTGGGGTTATCCTTGAATTCCGATCTTAATTTTAATAAATAGATTTCGTCCATTGTCAAGAGCTGCTTTTTTCAGCTTAGACTGCTTGCTAGAGTCAAACCGCTTCTGGGGCACTCTGATCTGAAGAAGGTATGCCATGCTTTTATTATATCGCACCTCAATTGTTGTAATTCACTTTATTCTGGAATCAGTAAATTTCATCTTTCTCGGCTACAGATGGTTCAGAATGCTGTTTCTCGTTTTCTTACCGGGTCTCAGAAAGTTGTGTCCATTACTCAAATTCTGGCCTCACTTCATTGGCTACCAGTTGAATTTAGGATTCATTTTAAAATTTTACTTTTGGTTTATAAGTTACTAAATGGTGCCGCCCTATCCTATCTGGCTGAGTTGCTGGTTCGTTATATATTAGTCCGCTCTTTATGTTCCTCTCAACAGCAATTGTCTAAGTCTAAGATGAAGATAAGGGGTGATTGTGCCTTTGTAGCTGTAGCACCAAAGTTATGGAATGCTCTGCCAATTGAAGTTAGGTTAGCACCATCAACTCAAATGTTTAAATCAAGACTTAAAGCACACTTGTTTTCGATTGATTTTAACTGTATTTGAGTAACTTTGGTATCAATTTTATTAGTAATTTATTAATTTTTTCATATCCATTGTTTGTCTGTAATTTGTTTATCTTCTAATCAGTTCCTTTAACTTGTTTGTTTTAGTATTTATGTAATTTTTGTCTTTCGTTTCTTTACTGATTTATTATTGATATTTTTTGATATTATTGCACAACATCTGCGGTGGGCTGGTTCCCTGCCCGGGGTTTGTTTCCTGCCTTGCGCCCTGTGTTGGCTGGAATTGGCTCCGGTAGACTCCTGTGGCCCTGTAGTTAGGATATAGCGGGTTGGATAATGGATGGATGGATTTTTAAATTTTTTTATTTATAAAGACAGCTCTCTGACAGTGGTCCTGTGACCTAAGACTATCAAGGCAAGTTATGGCAAAGACTTACCTGGAAGCAAGGTAGTCCATTCAAAGACAAAAAATGAAAGACAAGAGCAAGAGATGAATTGGGAACACTACAGGCACTGAGCGTGGCAAATGAGCAAAACACCCCACCTGACCCTGGACAAATATTTATTTCCTTTCCTATGTGATTTGATACTTTGCATTCTTCATCTTTTCTTTGTGTGTTATCTTTACTAAATCAACTTCTTCTTGCTCCAGGTCAGTGTGACACAGTGAGGTGCCTCCCAGGAATATTTTCTCTTCTTTTTAAGCAGTTATGGAAACTAATGGAAGCCAGCCAATGGGCTTTACTTCCCTCATTACCAGATCCCAATGGATTTGCTTTATTCGTTCCAAGACCAATAACAAGTGAGGGATCGACAACTGTTGCAAACACCTAATACAGTATCTGGAGCACAAAGCAGCACATTAGTAAGCCATTGCCCCGCTTATTGCTCAAGTTTAACAGGTACGCCAATATCGATGCACATTATGAAAGCATACTTCAAAATACAGAAGAAGCAGGCAGTGCATTGGCTGTAATGACTGTGTTAACAGCTAATCCTCTTTGGTTTCTCCCTTCCCTTGTGGAGCTGCTGGTTTGGAACAGTAGACTGCAGGCAGGTATAATAGACTGTCGCCATAGCAACCCGGAATGAATTCTCAGCCCCTTCTCCAGAGCGAGCGCTGGTCCCATCCAGAACGAGAGCACAAGCCTGAAGCATGGCCTGGTCTGTCACTTACACTTCCCACTGCTGTATTGCTACACTCAATCTGGATGGCATTTGCTTCACAGAGTGGGGGTTGTTTGCGTTTTACTAATCATGTGCTCAAAACTGAGGCTCCTAAGCAACTGCCTCACAATCACTCCTTTGCAATTTTAACTTTAAAGAAATAGCTGTTATACAATTTTGTGCTGTTTTCTTTATGCTTGCCTGTCTAATAAAGTAGCATTTTATGTGATGTTTTTTGCATTTTCCCACAAAATTAATCCTGTCATTGGAAATGGAAAATCTGCATCCACAGGTGGTTGCAGAAGGAAAACAGCAAAGAGGTATTGTGCAGGAACCGCATAAAGACAGCGCACAGATTTTTCAGAGCAAGCTGAACAGCCAGCCAGTGGGGACAGATGGAGTTGAAAATGCTTACAAAAATATGGAAAGCAAGTCAACACTCTGCCGTCCTTCAGGGAAAAAATGACCACCAAGCTTGTGACATCATTCTTGCCGGGAGGCATTGCAGGGTGAGGTCAGTGGAGCTCAGGAGAGAAGATGAACACTGCAGCAAAACCCAAAACTAAAGGCAGAAAACCCAGCTTTGAAGTGGAAAGCAGTGGGCGCTTCATAAGGAATAGGGAGCGATGGCTTGAATTTTTACACCATCTGTGCCATCCACTTTCTAGATGGATTATCCGAACCACAATGCCTGAAAAGTGAAGTTTACGACAACAGCAAGGAATATAAAATAGAAAAGAGCCTTGTACGGGACCCAGCAGGGCACATAATCTCAGCCACATGCTCAAACTCTTTTCTCTGGGTAGTCTGAATTTATCAGACAGGCCAGTGATAAAGCATGTTACATTAACCAGTGGCTAAACTGGCCTTGTGTCAGTCAGCGTGCCCTGCAAAGGCACACCATCCCATCGAGAGTTGATTCTCGAGAGCAGAAACAAAAATGCCACTACATCAACCTTCAAAGACTACAACTGCCCACTGTATGTTAAGGGCTGGGATCCCAATTTGTCCTCCTCATAAGTGTCACATACTTTCACTCACTCCTGCCTTCTTGATCTTTCTCCCTCACTCTCAGGTGCAGGTTTTTCTCCTCCCACAAATTTTCGTAATTTAAATTAATATGTAATGCACAAGACGTCTTCAATGGTTTCTTACACGGACCAAACAGAAGGTTACACAAAACCCTTGCCGTCTCTCTCTACCACCTCCCTCTTATGTACTCAACCAACAAGAAGACGCATGACAATAGTACATGTCCCACCTCCAATCCTGCCGTGTCCACAGCCCTGTGTGTACTGGGGCTTTCCTTAGACCAATGACAGTTTTACTCTTTCCTGCAGCCCCAAATGACCCAACCGTTATACTTTGGCACCTTGGTGCCCTCTGTATCCTTGGCAACACTTTGACATTAAGGTAAGCCCTAGATAGATAGATAGATAGATAGATAGATAGATAGATAGATAGATAGATAGATAGATAGATAGATAGATAGTGTGGTCCCCAGCCGGGGCTGGAGCCCGGCCGGGACGCCCAGGAGGACGAGAGGAGGGCTTGTGCCTCCTCCAGACCGCGAGGGGGCGTCCGTCCTGGTTATGTTGGGGGCCTCGGGTAAAGGGCTTGGAAGCCCAGCCCTGTAGAGACCCGTGGCCACCGCCAGGCGGCGCCCCGATGCCGGTATATCCCGTGTGGTCCCCGGCCAGGACACCCAGGAGGACCAGAGGAGGGCTTGTGCCTCCTCCAGACCGAAAGGGGGCGTCCGTCCTGGTTATACTGGAGGCCTCGGGTAGAGGGCTTGGAAGCCCAGCCCTGTAGGGGCCCGTGGCCACCGCCAGGCAGCACCCCAGTGCCTTATTATCCCGGGAGCCCAGCACTTCCGCCACACCAGGAAGTGCCGGGGGGAAGACGACAGGGGACACCCGGACGGCTTCCGGGTGCGCAGCCGGCACTTCCGCCACACGGGGGTGTGTCCGCGGGAGATTGCTGGGAAGCAGCTGGAGCCCATCCGGGTTCCTATAAAAGGGCCGCCTCCCTCCAGTCATTGGCAGAAGTCGGGTGGAAGAGGACGGAGCTGGAGTGAGGATTGAAGGCGGCCAGGAGAGGAAGGCACAGATACTGTGTGGCCTGGACTTTGAGGGATCGGTGCTGGAGGCACTGGGGTTGTGAGTGCACGGTAGACTTTGTAAATAATAGTGTAAATAAACGGTGTGTGGTGAAATTATGATGTCCGTCTGCCTGTGTCCGGGCCAGCGTTCACAATAGATAGATAGATAGATAGATAGATAGATAGATAGATAGATAGATAGATAGATAGATAGATAGATAGATAGATAGATAGATAGATAGATAGTAAAAGGCATTACATTATAAGATAATGAATAATTACATTTAAATAGTGCTTTTCTAACCTACTCAAAGTGCTTGACGTAGCCAGTGGTACGATTCAACGGCAGCCATTCCTGCACCAGTATGCTAACCACACACTAGCTCATAGGTAGGAAATGGGTGAGAGAGACAGTGAGCCAATAATGGACAGGGAGGGAGACCAGAATGCACAAGCATTTGATGGGTAATTTAGCCAGGATGTCTAGAAATGCTTTACTCTTTTCAAAAGATGCCTAGAGATCTTTTATGACCACAGAGAGTCAGGACCTCAGTTTTACATCTGATCTGTAGGATGGCACCAGTTTTTTTTCAGTATTGTGCCCTTATCACTGCATATGGGCATTGGGATACACAAACAGATCACAGGATGAGGGTCCCCTGATGGCTTCACCATAGATAGATAGATAGATAGATAGATAGATAGATAGATAGATAGATAGATAGATAGATAGATAGATAGATAGATAGATAGATAGATAGATAGATAGATAGATCTCAAAAGCGAATTGACTCATTATGAAATTTTGTGAACAACTTGCACTCATTACTCGTGGGACTTAATCAAGTAACTGGAATGATGCCCCACTTTACAACCTGAGTACAGCCGGCACTTCCACCACACTGGGGCGTGTCGGCGGGAGATTGCCGGGAAGCACCTGGAGCACATCCGGGTGTGAATAAAAGGGGCTGCCTCCCTTCATTTGAGGCTGGAGTCGGGTGGAAGAAGGACAAAGCAAGAGGAGCGAGAGTGGAGGCGGCCCGAAGAAAGGCAAGAGTGAGAGAGGCCTGGACTTTGGGGACTTTGGGGTTTGTGTGCACTGACTTTTGACTTTGTATATAGTGTAAATAAACATGTGGTGGTGGAAAACAACATGTCTGCCTGTCTGTGCCCGGGTTCCATTCACAACATACAGGATTGGGATCAAGCATCTGCATGGGCATAAACTTGCTCTGGGGACAGTGGCAAGTGGCAAATGGACAGTACACCTGTCACACCATAATGCAGGAGTCCTAAGGTGCCAGAAATCTCCTGTGGTGCAAAATGGCAAAAAGGCTCACTTGAATTTGATTTTCAGTGATGTCTACAGTCTGTGAAATCAGGCCTTGATGATCCTTTTGACACTCTGGGTGCAAATTAGGAAATGACAGAAAACAGATAACTGGCTTGTTCAGATAAATAAGGTCTTCCATTGTGGTGAATCACAAATCACCAAGTGCTGGACTCTTCACCCTGTAATAAGGATTATGAGCTTACATTAGACCACTGTTTTAATTTCGTCTGACGATGTGACCCACTTAACCAAGCCTGCTTCTATCCAGTATAAACATCGACTCCATCCCATATTGGGCCTGGGAGATTTTTGGCACAGACCACACCTCTAGAAATATTATGTGATTTTAAAAGTGATACATAATTAAGAGCTCACCCATGACACTACACACGCATGCTCTTGAAATATCAAATAATTCCACTTCTATAGGTTTGCTATTCTTTGCGGAATTCAGCAGCAGGTGTAATGCAATACAACAAAAAGCACCAACATCTCTTTGGGGAGAAAAAAGAAAGTCTGAATTACATCGACTGTCCAACTGTTGAATATTTAAGAGGCAATCCAACAAAGGAAGCGCTGGAAGTGTCAAACTAAGAGGATTTCGAAACAAATTGGTTACTTTTTATTCATGTTTGCATATAAAAAGACAGTATACAGCTCTAGAGGCATGGAAATACACAGTATAGGTTCAGATTTAAATTATTAAATGTGCTAAGCTCCTCTGTGGAGTACCCAGAAACACAGAGGATACCTCGGGGAAGTTGTGTAAGAGCTACTGATGCCACAAAGAATGATGCTCCTCTTTACAACCAGCTTCCAATGCAGAATCATCTTGTGGGCTTGAATTCTTCATAAACTTTGAAAAATCCAAAATAAACGCCAAAAGCCTTTAAGTCTTACATTCCTTTAGCAGTTCATTCTGCCTTATTATTGCATTTGTGTCTGTAATTTATATATACTGTACTTGATGCTCAACAAGCCAAATGGCAGGACACCAGGGGTTACCAGTTTATTTGAGTCACGTTGAATGTATTCACAGTATTTTAGTTGGTTTCTAAGTCACTAATGGACCTAAGCTCAACATCAGTCTCTATTCTCTTTTTGGTTTACCCATTCAGCTGCTGTCTTTTGAGTTAACAATGAACTGCCTGATCCATTTGTGTCTACCATTACATGACCCAATCAAGGGGAATAACCAAATTGGCTTTTCTTATGGTCTTGTTCTTATGGTTTGTTGAGCACCATCTAATGGTCATTTATATATATATATATATATATATATATATATAGTGGAACCTCTAGATACGATCACCTCTGTATACGAGAAATTCAAGATAAGAGCAAAGTATGAGCAAAAAATTCGGAGTCAGATCTAAATACGAGCATTGGCTCGTAACGAGCCACGAGCCAGGCTGTGGTTATGCGTGGCGTGTTTCCCGATCCGCCTCGACTCGGGGATTCACCCAAGCTGACACTGCCAGCCCGTCAGCTCACTCAGTGTTCCTTTTCTCCCGTGGCGTGAGGATCTAGCGTTTGCGCTTGTGATTTCATTGTTTCGCTGTAGCAGTTCGCTGTATAAGCGTATACAAAAATATCGCGGACATGCAGACGGAGAATAGGAGACAACTGCCCTCAAGAGGAGAGAGAGAGAGAGAGAGGCGCGTGAGCGAGCAAGATAAGGAGAGAGAGAGGCGCGCGCAAGCGAGCGAGAGAGATAAGGAGAGAGAGAGGCGCGCGCGAGCGAGAGAGATAAGGAGAGAGAGAGAGAGAGATACGCGTGCGTGAGCGAGAGAGATAAGGAGAGAGAGAGGTGCACGCGAGAGAGAGAGATAAGGAGAGAGAGATGCGCACGAGAGAGAAGAACCATCAGCTCAGTTATGCTCACATGACGCTCAGCAGACAAAGCGTATCCATACTACTTGTATTGCAAGACATCGCTCGTTTTATCAAGTCAAAATTAATTTTAAAATTTAGCTTGTTTTGCAAAACACTCGTAAACCAAGTTACTTGCAAATCGAGGTTCCACTTGAAGATTGGTTTGGTAAGCTCAGTGACCCCTGACCTACATACACAGGTGAATCCTATAATGAGAAAGAGTATTTAAGGGGGTCAATTGTAAGTTTCCCTCCTCCTTTCATTTTCTCTGAAGAGTAGCAACATGGGGGTCACAAAACAACTCTCAAATGACCTGAAGACAAAGATTGTTCACCATCATGGTTTAGAGGAAGGATACAGAAAGGTGTCCCAGAGATTTAAGCTGTCTGTTTTCACAGTTAGGAACATATTGAGGAAATGGAAGACCACAGGCTCAGTTCAAGTTAAGGCTCGAAGTGGCAGACCAAGAAAGATTTCGGATAGACAGAAGCGACGAATGGTGAGAACAGTCAGAGTCAACCCACAGACCAGCACCAAAGACCTACAACATCATCCTGCAGCAGATGGAGTCACTGTGCATCGTTCAACCATTCGGTGCACTTTATACAAGGAGATGCTGTATGCGAGAGTGATGCAGAGGAAGCCTTTTCTCCGCCCACAGCACAAACAGAGCCACTTGAGGTCTGCTCAAGCACATTTGGACAAGCCAGCTTCATTTTGGAATAAGGTGCTGTGGACTGATGAAACTAAAATTGAGTTATTTGGGCATAACAAGGGGCGTTATGCATGGAGGAAAAAGAACACAGCATTCCAAGAAAAACACCTGCTACCTACAGTAAAATATGGTGGTGGTTCCATCATGCTGTGGGGCTGTGTGGCCAGTGCAGGGACTGGGAATCTTGTCAAAGTTGAGGGACGCATGGATTCCACTCAGTATGAGCAGATTCTGGAGACTAATGTCCAGGAATCAGTGACAAAGCTGAAGCTGCACCGGGGCTGGATCTTTCAATAAGACAACGACCCGAAACACTGCTCAAAATCCACTAAGGCATTCATGCA
The DNA here is from genome assembly GCF_016835505.1 of Polypterus senegalus. Classification (NCBI taxonomy): domain Eukaryota; kingdom Metazoa; phylum Chordata; class Cladistia; order Polypteriformes; family Polypteridae; genus Polypterus; species Polypterus senegalus. Next base: position 33,761,788 of record NC_053158.1, read on the forward strand.
GAGGAACAAGTACAACGTTCTGGAATAGCCATCTCAGTCCCCAGACCTGAATATAATTGAAAATCTGTGGTGTAAGTTAAAGAGAGCTGTCCATGCTCGGAAGCCATCAAACCTGAATGAACTAGAGATGTTTTGTAAAGAGGAATGGTCCAAAATACCTTCAACCACAATCCAGACTCTCATTGGAACCTACAGGAAGCGTTTAGAGGCTGTAATTTCTGCAAATTTCTGTAATTTCTACTAAATATTGATTTCATTTCTTTTTTGTGGTGCCCAAATTTATGCACCTGCCTGATTTTGTTTGAACAATTATTGCACACTTTCTGTAAATCCAATAAACTTCATTTCACTTCTCAAATATCACTGTGTGTGTCTCCTATATGATATATTTAACTGACATTTTTTATCGTAACAACCAACGATTTATACAGGAAAATAATGACTATTAAGAAGGTTGCCCAAACTTTTGCATCCCACTGTATATATATATATATATATATATATATATATATATATATATATATATATATATATATATATATATATATATATATATATATATATATATATATATATATATATATATATATATATGGGATTAATAAAGTATCTATCTATCTATCTATATATATACACTGTGTGCACAATTATTAGGCAAGTTGTATTTTTGAGGATTAATTTTAATATGGAACAAACACAGTGCTATCAGTCAATCCAAAATGTTAATAAACCTGAAACCTGAATGTTTCACAACGGAAATGTGAGTGTGAACATCATCAGGGGAATACATATGTGCACAATTATTAGGCAACTATTAGTGTGCAGATTTATTATGCAACTAAAGGAAAAATGAAAATTTTCCCATCTCACTTGTTTATTTTCATCTGTTATAGTGAGAATAATAAACAAACACCTCAAAATTTACAAATAAACATCTCTGACATTTAAAAAAATAAATCAATCAATCAATGACCAATATAGCCACCCTTCTTTCCAATAACAGTCATAAGCCTTTCCATTCATGGAGTCTGTCAGTTTCTTGATCTGTTGACGATCAGCTTTTGTGGAGCAGTGACTACAGCCTCCCAGACACTCTTCAGAGAGGTGTATTGTTTTTCTCCCCGTAAATCTAGCGTTTAAGAAGTGCCCACAAGTTCTCGATAGGGTTTAGGTCAGATGAGGAAGGGGCCATGTCATTATTCCTTCATCTTTAAGGCCTTTACTGGCTGGCCACGCAGTGGAGAACTTCGATGCAAGTGATGGAGCATTGGCCTGCATAAAAATCATGGTCTTTTTCCTGTATCACTGTTTGAAGAAAGTGTCTTCGAAAAACTGGCAGTAGGTTTGGGAGTTGATTTTGAGTTCATCTTCAATGCAAAAGGTCCAACTAGCTCATCTTTAAAAATACCAGCTCATACCAGTACCCCACCTCCACGTTGGAGTGGAGCTCTGTGCCCATTACTGATCCACAGGTCCATCCATCTGGTCCATCAAGAGTCACTCTCATCTCATCGGTCCATAAAACCTTTGAAAAAAATCTGTCTTCAGATATTTCTTGGCCCAGTTTTGACGTTTCAACTTATGTTTCTTGTTCAGTGGTGGTTGGGTTTCAGCCCTCCTTACCTTGGCCATGTCTTTGAGCACTGAACACCTTGTACTTCTGGGCACTCCAGGTAGGTTGCAGCTCTGGAATATGAAAGTACTGGAGGATAATGGGTTCCTGGTAGCTTCACGTTTGATTCTTCTCAAATCTTTGGCAGCTAATTTGCGTCTTTTGTTCTCAACACGTTTCTTGCGACCCTGTTGACTATTTGCTACAAAATGTTTGATGGTTCTGTGATCACACACCAATATCTTAGCAATTCCAAAAGTGCTGCATCCCTCTGAAAGACTTTTTACAATTTTTGACTTTTCAGAGTCAGTTAAATCTCTTTTTTGGCCCATTTTGCCTGAGGAAAACTAGCTGCCTAATAATTCTGCACACCTTAATATAGGGTGTTGATCTCCTTAGGCCACACCCTCCCTCATTACACAAATACACATCACCTGACGTGCTTAAATCCAATAAGCATTCAAGTTAATACAGCTTGGAGTTGGAATATACGCATTAAAAATGATGATATGGTCAAAATACTCACTTGCCTAATAATTGTGCACATAGTGTATATATGCCAGCAACACTCATGACAATGACAAAACAATTACATTATCAATCATGTTACGTTATTATTAAAATGTTTCATTTTCTTTTTCATTACTTCTTTAACACACTACTTCTCCGCTGCGAGGCGTGGGTATTTTGCTATATATGTATATATGTGTATATATATATATGTATATGTATATATATATGTGTGTGTGTTTGTGTGTGTGTGTGTGTGTGTCTGTGTGTGTGTCTATATATATGATAGCAACACTCATAACAGTGACAAAACAATTACATTAACAATCATCTTACGTTATTTTTAAAACGTTTCCTTTTCTTTTTCATAACTTCTTTAACACACTACTTCTCTCATCTGGCTGGTATTTGGCTAGTATATATATATATATAGTGAACTATGGCCGGCTGTTCATCCCGGCCAATACCCCCACGCCGCTAGATGGAGCCCTTCCGGAAGCATGGAGGTGCCCCGAATTCCAGCACGGCATCATGGATATTGGAATTTTCCTTCACAGCCCTGCTGGATACCTTGGGGGCAAAAAAAACTCAGGCTGTGGATGAAATTCTGGTGCTTGGCCTAGAAATATAAAGCTGCCATAAATCAAAGTGAAAATGGGTATGGAAGTGGGTCAGAGGTTTGGTAGTTAGAGGAAGAGAGGCCAGCATTAAGAATGGCACTGAACATGAATGGTAGAGCACTCTGTTGCAGTGCTTGATAGTAAGGAAAATGAGCAAACCCCAGCGGGCCAAAGCACCAATTGGAAAGGAAGCAGGACTTTGTTTTTATTATGTACCATCATCTGAGTTCCGCCTTGTTTTGTAGGTTCTGTGTGTGTGTTTTATTTTGTTATATACGTCTCCGTGGTGTGAAGAAATGCCGGGACAGCACTTTTCATTTAACAAATTATATATACAGTATACATAAGAACACAGAGGATGCCTCGGAGAAGCACAAGAATGAAGTCATATTAGCCAGCACCCAAACTGACCCTCCTCCCTCAGGTTTGCTTGTCCACTAGGCTAGTCCAGACAAAGTCATTTGACTCCAAGGCACACTTCACAAGGTCCCTGCTGGGTGATACCTGTAAGTGAAAGCCCCAAGTACATCTTCACTTTTCCTAATTAACTAAAACTGGAGGAACTGTGACAGAACATTTGAATAAGAGATATATTAAGTACTAGCCATCCACCCATGGATCAGCCCATGTAGTAGTGAAACAAGAGAATGAGAAGGGCCCTGCCCGGCTCCCATTCCTGATGTCACGTTTCCTCTTCCCCTCAGCCCGCAGTCTCTGTCTCAGATAAGCGCGAATATATCGCTCCTGCAAGCGAACTATGATACTTAGTGCGATGACAGAAGTCACAAAATCAACTGGAATGTTCAAGCAAATTATAAAAAAAAACCCGATTTAAATCCGTTAAGTAGTTCTCTCTTCGCTAGTTAAGCGGAGGTAAGGTACACGCCCCGAGGCTGGCGCGTGACTGAGGAGGGTCCCTTCCCACTCCCCTCGGCCCGCTGCATGTCTCTCGTATTCGTGCAAATAAATCAGTACCACAAGCGAACTATTATACTTAGCGTGATGAGAGAGGTCGCCAAATCAACCAGAATGTTCAAGCAAAATTATAGAAAAAGCATGATCTAAATCCATTCAGTAGTTCTCTCGTGAAAAAACGGACAGACATACAGGCAGACAGACATTGAATTTTATATACAGTATATAGATATGTTTTGTGTTCAATGCTGTGTATAATAAGGCTATCCAGAAAGCCATCTTAATTGGCCCAAAAGATTTTAAAATTTGCTATTGAAATACCAACTAGCTGTCACATCACAATCATGTGAAAAAGTAAAGGCACCCCTAGAAATGTTATTTTTTATTTTAAGATGTGGACATATCAAGGTTTCAGCTTCATTTAAATAGTGTCTATTGATAAATGTGATATAATATAACAAACATCACGCCACATTTACATTTTGTAGTCCATTGCATAATTTAAATAAATATGAGTGCAAGTTTGTTATGTGGAAACAGTAAGTGATCCCCTACATGTTTCACTACCTCAAATAACAAAATCTAGATTGAATCAGTTGCACAAGGTCTTAACCCTATTTAATCCTAAGGTGCGTCAGCAGCCCATACCTATCTCAGCCTTTACACGGCCAAGTGAGGGTCAGTGGCCAAGTCCTATCCAGGCTTTTTTCTATACTCACTCTATGTAATTCAGAACAAAAGGCTGGTGACCATTATTCTAAATTAAAGTTAAATGTTAAAATATTGTAACAATTCTAACATGCTGAATAGAAATACATAAAGGTGCACAATCACTTTTTTAGTCTTTTCAGGTAGACACCACAATAGAAAGTAAATTGACAGTACAGGTTTTAAACAAAATAAAGTGTATAAATAAGAGGGTGTCATTCTGTTGATCTTCCACAATGGATGAGCTGATAGTAAACATCTGTCAGAGTATTAATGGAGACGTTAAGGTAATGTTCCAAAAATACCGTTACAATTAATGCAGTAGTCTACAGTTGCAGTTCACAAAGAATTTATTCAGTGTAAATGAACTTTCAAAGAACTTCTAATAGGAATGAATTTAAAATGTACTGCTGTCTTCTGTATTGAACACTACACAAAGGCTTATATAATACATAGACAATAACTGGTCAGTTCTTCAGTTCAAATGCAGTGTGCTCCAGTGACTAAATCACAGGCTCCTAGCAAATATACTATAGAACCAAATCCACAATTAACTCAAAATAAAAAATAAATCAAACTGCACCTGTTTGGATGAAGCAGTGATAAAAGGACTTTAAAATAAATTCAAATATTGGAAACATCAAACATACATTGAAAGAATAATCTCAAATGCCTGGGACTTGCATGTAAAATAGGCTTAAAAAAATAAGATCCTTTCAAAACACCACCAAGAAATCTTAAGATTCATCAAGGCTTTAAGACACCACTGTCACCCTTAAACAAAAAGTTGATGGTTAACGTAACAAGAAGACTACATGCTTAGCAATCAGCAGGGACTGAGAGTATTAAACAGTATAAGAAAGCCCTCTCTCTACAAATCCCGTTCTAATTTCTAATCCAAATTAATAAATGCAAATATTAAAAAACTGCTAGCTTTACTTAGAACAAGAGTTAAGTTGAGAAATAACAAATTTTAACTGATACAATTAAATTTAATATAAGCAGCAATGGGTTTATTAACAAATCACATTAGGTTTGAAGGCTGACAGCTCAAGCTTGCAGATGTAGAAATACTGCATTACAACACATTACCCTTTGTGCTTATCACATTAATAAATGATGATTAATAACAGAACAGAAATTTTTCAGTTTCTTGCATTGTCACATGTAGCCACTGTGACTTTGATGTGGGTATCCCACCTTTTTTTGGAATTAAAATTTAGGCTATATCCACAACCACATTACTCCATTTTCATTTCAAAACACTGACATTAGTGTCCGTTTTCATCTTTCATTCACACTAGCCTGATGTTTTTAATCCCTCAAAAAAGAGACTTTTGAAAATGCTCTCCAGAACTGTATTTTTCTGAAAATGCTGACTCAACATTGCAATATGAACAAGTGAAAAACGTAAATGCAAACACTAACCGCACTCCGATTTGTTTAGGCACATTATGCAGCTATTCCCTGATTAGATCCTGCTTATGACAATGTCTCATTTCCTGACAGGTCACAGTTCAGGGTAGAAAGTTATATTCCAACACAGCTGACAAAGAGAAGTGTCTTTCCATGGCACTTGTTTTGTTGTTTACCTGTATGCATTTAAATTACATTTTGTACTGCTTGACAAGTAATTTTGCTATGGTTTTGTGATAAATTCAGTGGCCTAACCATTCCTTTAAAAAGGACATTTCCTCTACCTGTTTGTGCTGACGTGTGCCTGCCCAGTATAGGTACATTATATTGATTTAGTGTGGGCAGAGATGCTTTCATACACAATGTGAAAACACGACTGTGGTCGTAGATTGCTATCATTTAAAAGTACCATTTTCAAATAAAAACAGAGTAGAGAGGGCATAGCTTAAGAGTGGATGTGTCATTACTACTGAATAACCCAACATTCGTACCTTCATTAAATTCTGAGTCATGAGCGTTTGTTTGTGGATTTGCACATACAAGGGATAACCTGCAGGCTAAATACTGATGATTTCTATAAAAACTGGATTTGTTTTGCTTTGTTTTTTCATATTTACCATTGTTTATTACACTCTGTATCATGAATGGAATGGGACTCCTATAAATCATTTGCCCCTGGCCTCTGGCTGATATTACAGCAGGCAATGCTAGAGCAAATTAAATTAATTTATTTAATCTTTGTGGATTTTTCAATGGATTCACACTATGACTGAGTTGTCTACGGTGTTTGTTTTACCCTTCATGGTGCTCCTCTTCTTATTCCAGCATTCTTCATGTCATTTATCTACCAACAAGACCCTTGCATTGCGTGAAAACATTGGTCACAAATTGTGATTCACTTATCCGCTGAAGAAAGCTGCAGTCCTTAAATTTGTCATGCTCTCCTTCTAAAACTCGTGGTGAGTTGTTTTGAGACATAAATCTGACACTGCTTTTAGGCAATAACACACTCTGCCCTCAACCCCAAATGTCAATGCTCGCTCATAATTCTCATCTCCTTTCAACAAGTTAATTAATAATGCAAAGTAAATATCATTGTTCTGACAACTCACTTACTACAACACGTAAGAAAATGTAATTTAATTAAAAATAATGCCATTTTAGTGGGCTTGCCTTTTGTAAATGTGACTCAATTCACAATTTTTATGCATACCTACTTTGTGAGCATGTTTTTTGTATTTCAATAAAAAAAACTGCATGTTTTCATTTTTCATTTTAAAATTATACAGTAGTAGTTTATATGATGTATTTTATATTCAGTCGTTATAGAATTAAATTATTTATTGCTACTATTATTTAACTGTGTATTATAAAAACTAGGGGTCTCTTCCCCCTCCTCGCTTTGCTCGCCAACCCCCTGGCGGGTACTATGTGCTAGGCACTTCACGGCTCTGCCGCTTGCGTATGGAGAGGTGGATGTACAATTTAAACAGATTATTATTTTCATGGGAATTGTTATATATGCATAATAGACCTAACTATTTTACATTAAAGCAAGTAATTAACCATAGTAAAAAATAGTAAAACGTAATACATTGAAAGAAGATTATGTTTCATGTTGCGTTAGAGGTATTCGTTGCGTTATACATTTTCGTTCTGTTTGGCTATGAAATTAACACGCAAATACTTCTTAAACTTACACTTTTACTGTAAAACTTCAGTAAAAACAATATTTGAATTAACTTATCATTAATATCGCATTGAACATCGTAACAGCACAACGTATAACAGCACGTGAGTGAATATTGTTTCTTTCTCTCAAATAAATAAATGGACTTTTTCAAATGATTGTCCCTGTGATTTGTTAATTGTCAAAGGAAAAGCTGTTCTAGAGGGAAACTGTTAACGTTTTAATACGAATGGCATATGAAGATCTCCTTTGGTGTCTAATGTTATCTGCGGAAGATGTACTACTGTACATTACCTTTCTTAGCACCTGTTCAAATTTTACATGTCAGAATTGTTTGACCAATTTTCAATACAACTAATCTTGTTCTATTGCATAGCGCATCACTCAGACATAAATAACATTACGATACATCTTTCTTTCAACAGTACTTCGGCTGGTGGAAGACCAGACAGTGTTAACGGTTGTAAATATTCTATGGGATATTGTAAGTTGATGTTTTTGTCTTCCACAACATCATCACCAACTGCTTCAGCATAGTCTATTGATATGCATTTAACTAATTTGCTCTGTAATCAATTGACAATTTTCACGTTAAATCGTTTGACTTCAGTGTTTCTTGGTGTTAGGATTGCCCGTGTACTCATTTCTTCTGTTGATAACCCTTCGGGATGAAATTCTCCAATAAGACTTGGACATAATACATCTTCTTTAATTGAGAACTTAAAGTGAGGAAAACGTAAAAATGTATAAGAGCCGAGAGCCCAGGAACTGTGTCAGACAAAGGCATTCACACGAATGAGAGGTAAGAGGACCACGGGCATATTTGAAAATGGTTGAGAGGAGAGCAGGACTTGAAAAAAATCTCTTGCCAATAGTCTTGTCTCAAGATTTTCCTTTATAATAAAGAGATTTGTCTAGGGAATACTGAAATAGAAATGTGTTCTTCACAGTTAAACTGAAAAACTAAATTGGTTAATGATACTTCTTCATTAATCCTTGCCTGTGTGGAGTTTCTGTGTTCTCTTCATGTCAATTTAATTCAATAGCGTGCTCTTCACTGAGTGCAGGTTCAGAGCATTGTGACAAGTTCACAGGTAAAATACAATTACAGACCTTACAAATTACTGATTACATAATGAATACACATAAAGACACAGTTAGTTGGTTGTAGTTCAGAGATGAAAATGTATATTCATGCATCTTTCTGCATGTTTTTTGTGCATTTTATTTCATGTATCTTGTGTTTTATTTGACCTACAACATATATTTATATAAAGGTACAACTATCTAGTGTTCTCCCCGTGTCTGCGTGGGTTTCCTCTGTGTGCTCCAGTTTCCTCCCACCGTCCAAAGACATGCAGGTTAGCTGCATTGGCGATCCTAAATTGTCCCTAGTGTGTGCTTGGTGTGTGGGTGTGGGTGTGTGTGTGTGTGCCCTGTGGTGGGCTGGCACCCTGCTCAGGGATTTGTTCCTGCCTTGCGCCCTGTGTAGGCTGGGATTGCCTCCAGCAGACCCTCGCGACCCTGTAGTTAGGATATAGCGGGTTGGATAATGGATGGATGGACAATTATCTAGGGTTTGTAAATGAACGTGTGTTACATATACAGTAATAAGCCCAGATGAATTAAACTGAGAACAGGCAACATGGCAGTGCAGTGGTTAGCACTGCCGACTCACAACTCCAGAACCCCAGGCGGAGTTTGTATGTCCTGCAAGTGTGATTTTGACCCTAATGGACTGGTTCCTCATCAAGGGTTGTTCCCTGATTGCCACCCAATATATTCAATACAGACACAGTGTTGTTGTGAACATCCAAATAGGTGTTGATGTTCATGGTGGTTTTTCAAATGAGATGGAAAAGTACCATAAAGGAGAGCGATAAGATCATTGCCCAATAAACGGGAATGCCTGAGGCCGAATCAACCATCAAAATTGATCATCAAACCCAGGGTTGCCTGACAAAAATAGAAGTCAAAAAAAAATGTTTCAGGAAAGGCATTTGGCCATAAAAATCTAAAACCTATAACATATCGACTCCACATAGAAGGGAGAAAAGATGAAGAGGAGGAACTAGAATATTACAGTTACACTGCCTGAGGATTATTGTAAGCAAAGAGACCAGGAGATGAACGAAAGATGGAATCAAAAGGTGCAGCGAGCAATCAGAACCAAATGAACAAAACCAAGGGACCGGAGAGTGCAAATCCGGAACAATTCTGAAACACAATCATAACAATAGGGTCTACCTGGAATGAAGCAAACTACCGATAAGAAATTCAAACATCTTTGCATCCATAAGCCTTTGGATAAGGCAGTGGGGATAAGGCACACGGATAAGGCAGTGTGCAGTTACCATTATATTCAACCTGTCACTTCCTGTGATGCCATGAGCAGAACACTAGAGCTCATATGACCAATTCAAAGAAGTCACATAAATAAAAATACTACAGTAGTCTAAAACAATTGTGTGGATTCACATTAAAATAAAAAATAAACCTTAGAAATCAAATCTTCATGTGTAAAAACCCAAAATTTAGGGAAAGTGATGCATATAAAAATGTCTCAGTGCCCCGGGTATGGTAATTGATTCAAAAAACTTCTGCTAAACCAACCGATATGTAAATATAAACAGTTGTACCCTATTTAGCACTCCACGTTAGTACAACTTGGACAATCAAATGCATTTTGTATTTTCAAGAGTTACCCAAACTGTCAAACTATGGACCCACAACCAATCAGATGGAAGATGACTTCTCGACAGTATATAGAATACACTAAATCCATATACAGTGGAACCTTGGTTTGCGAGAACTTGGTTTATGAGTGTTTTGCAAGACGAGCTAAATTGTTTAATACATTTTGACTTGATAAACGAGCAATGTCTTGCAATACGAGTATGTCTGCTGAGCATCACGTGATCACAACTGAGCTGATGGTTTTCGCTCGCGCGTGTCTGTCTGTCTGTCTGTCTGTCTGTCTGTCTGTCTGTCTGTCTGTCTCTGTCTCTGTCTCTCTCTCTCTCTCCTTATCTTGCGTGTGCATGTGTGTGTGTGTGTGTGTGTGTCTCTGTCTCTGTCTCTCTCTCTCTCGAGAGGGCAATCGTCTCCTATTCTCCGTCTGAGTCTGCGTGCCTCACTCATATAGTCAACATCCTTACGAGTGTATACTGGTTACTACAGCATTGTGACTGTGTGTGTGTGTGCTGTGAAGCGCGAGTCCCCGTCTTGTGCCCCAAAATACAAAGCTTAGTCTCAGTACTTTAACAACACCAGCTTTATTCAGCTTGAAACAGCAACAGCACGGTTATCTATTGTAGCAGGATCTTTATAATGTTCCTTGTATCACCCATCGACGGCAGGCGCTTATAGCATGTCTGCAATCTTTTTGGATACGCTTATACGGCGAACTGCTACAGTGCTGGGAGACTGCGATTGCTTTGGGACACTCTTCCGCGTGTCGTCCCATTGGGTGGAATGAAACTCACTCACACCAGCCATGATTCTTTTTAAAGGTAAAGTGCAGGTTAATTTGTTTTATGTATTTATATGAATAGTTTTGGGTTGTAGAACGAATCATCTGAGTTTCCATTATTTCTTATGTGGAAATTCACTTTGATATACAAGTGCTTTGGACTGCGAGCACGTTTCCGGTATGAATTATGCTCGTAAACCGAGGTTCCACTGCATATAAAATCGAATGTCCATCTATCTGTCTGTTTGAACCCTGTACAATCCTACACCCGTTGACAAATTTGGACCAAATTTTGCATAGTTGCTCTCTTGGACCATATGAACAAGAGTTTGCCTTATGTAATATTTACAAAGTTGATTATGATAATGTCTTACCGCAATATCATATTGTTTATAGTAAAGCGTTGCCAGTTTTTATGGAGTGTATTGTCATAGAGATCTTTCCCAGAATCACCCAGGAGTGCATGTCATGTGATTCAGAGCGTCGGCATAAGACAGGTGCATTCTTTTCTAGAGTATCTGATATTGGGATTCCCATGTTGGTGTGGGTTTGTTATTTTAATTTCTCTATTCCTGGTTATGAATTAATACTTTTCTGGTTTAAAGACTTTGATTTTTGGTTAACATTTTCAACTTCACAACTGGTAGGCGGTCTTTTCTAGTTTCGACTCTTGACGGTTCTGAGCCTTTTTTCATCGAAATCTTTTCACGTTCGCCTTGAGTCAATATAAAGATGTGGTAAAGCATGCAAAAATTTAATAAATACACTCAGTCTTTACAATTTAAAAGTTGACACCCAAAAAAAAGTCTGCATTAGTGTAAGCTGCTCTAATCCGGTATGTTCATAAATAAATATAATTACTTGCTTCATGAGTGCATAATAAACAAGAAATGTTGTGTCAAGTATTTGAAATATTAAAGTGTATGCTTTAATTTAAATATTCAAAATCGTTTGTTACAGAAATTTGACACTTTTCACCCTCTGACAGAGGTCCGTAGAGAGGGTCTCAGTTTGCACACCAGTTCTAGCAGCTGACTCAGAGCAAGTGAAACATCTGAACAGACTGAAAAAAGATAAAATGACCAGAGCATAACCTCACTGACCCGCATGGCCGCATGCTGCTTCAAAAGTATCTACAATAATGTAAAAATCTTGTACTTTTGCACAGGGGTGTTGGGTGAGGCTTGATCAAGAGTGGAAGTGCAGCACAACACAAGGGAGCATCAAAGGGTTGTTGTTTAACTCCTGCTTTGTTGGCTTTTGTTCACAGGTTAAGCACTAGGAACTGTCCACCTTGAACTAAGATGATGAATCAAACATGGCAATGTTTATGGTTACAAGCCAGCAATGAGTTACTGCAATTCTGGAATCAAATCGAAGACATTGATGGAAAGGTAGTGTAGATGACAGACATAACACAAGGGTCACCATTAAAAAACACCTAAACCATTGCTTTCTTTCCTTAACCCATTCTACAAATATACCCGGGTCACAGTGGGTACTTCAGCTAGTCAATACAATAACACATTTAATAATAATGATTCCTTAACAATTAAGTGTTAAATAAAGGATATTGGGTGGCACGGTGGCGCAGTGGGTAGCACTGCTACCTCGTAGTTAGGAGACCCGGGTTCACTTCCCGGGTCCACCCTGCATGGAGTTTGCATGTTCTCCCCGTATCTGTGTGGGTTTCCTCCGGGCACTCCGGTTTCCTCCCACAGTCCAAAGACGTGCAGGTTAGGTGCATTGGCGATTCTAAATTGTCCATAGTGTGTGCTCGGTGTGTGTGTGCGCAGTCTGCGGTGGGCTGGCACCCTGCCTGGGGTTTGTTTCCTGCCTTGCGCCCTGTTTTGATTAGGATTGGCTCCAGCAGACCCCCCATGACCCTGTAGTTAGGATATAGTGAGATGGATGGATGGATAAAGGATATTAGGAATAACAACAACATCATCCATATACAGTAGTAGTCACAGCATATTCATATCAACTAATATATGCAAGATTTATTATATTACCAGTGCCAGCATAGAATTAAATGATGCTTAGTGAAGAAGATGTAGCCTTACGCAATGTAATAATTATAGTACATAAAACAGAGTTGTGACAAACAACACAGGAGTAGGACCTTAGGGACCTTCAAATTTTGTCTTGATATTATTTTGGACCATCTAGATGAGCAGGATGGATGAGCTTGCTGGGCTGGATGGCCAGTTTTCAACACCGTTTTTATAATGTTCTCATGGGCATGCAGAGGTACTTAGAAAATGAACCTGAATAATAAAAATAATGCCCCACCAATTACTTCATTCAAACACTAATAAACTAAATAAACAACCTGAAAATGCTTTGTGAACACACAGAAATATAACTAACACCTGCTACAGAGGAAAAATGAAGATTAGTCACAACCGTGACAGTGAATTGGATCAAGGAGGTACAGGAAATTGATGGATGGATGGATGGATGGACTGAACTGAATGCAGGCAGCTTAGCGGTGCACAGCTCAGGGAGTCCAAGTAGGGTCTGCAGGTTCTCCCTGGGTCTGCATGGTTTTTTTTTTTCCCTCTGTGTACTCCAATTGTTCTTCCAAATACTAAAAACAAGTATTTTAGGTTAACTGCCATCTTCAAAGCTTGGCATGAATAAGCACACGAGTGTATCCAGAAATCTATGACTCCTTGCACCTAATGAACATCTCCAGTCTCCCGTGACTCTAAACTGGAGAAAGGAGATGAATGACTTGAATGTGTTGTACTACATGCACAAAATGGTTTGGCATTGTACGTATCAGGAAAGAGGCTATATTTGATTAAGCAGATTGGCCCAGTGAATAATGAGTTGAGGTGGACTTCACGCTTAATGCTTACCACTAACTGACACCAAAGCTGTGATTTTAACTTAGTCACCGTTTGGAATTCCTGGATTGTGGAAATAAAAGAAGACACTGGTAACTGAAAAAAGAAGACCATCTAAAACCAGGAACTGGAAGGAATGAATACTTTATCCAATGTGGCCATCCAGAGGAGGAACTAATCATCCCTGTAAAAGGCACAAAAATCCATGATCATACCATTATTTCTTAAACTTCCAGTACAGAGTAGTAGGTGCCAAAGCATATCCTGGAAAGAACAGATGGAACGCAAAAACCAGAGCTGGATGGGAGGCCAGTTACAACCACACTTTCTCACTCCAGGTCAGTATAGCTGGCAGTCATCCAAATAGTATTTCTTTAGTGTGTGGGAGGTAACTACACTCGCACAAACATGGCAACAGCATGCAAACTCTCTACACAGAAGGTCCCCGGGTACAAACATCTCCATCAGAAACGTTGTTTGAACGTGACAGATGGCATTCTCCTGGCTATGAGACAGAAGCTTATTGTCTGTGGTCGACCCCTAGAAACCGGCAATCAGTTCACCGCTTAATTTAAAAGGTACAAGAGACCCACCCCAGCACCTGGTGCTGCCGTATGAGCTTGAAAAGCCTTCCAACCGGCACTCGCTGCCCACGGAGGAAGTGAGACTGCAGAACCAGGCAGATGCTGTCTGACGCATGTGAGTCACAGGCTCAACTGCACCGAAGAAAGGGCTGCCTCCTCTAAGCACGTGACATTCTGACAACTTCATTGGTTTTTATAGTCCATATTAATAATTAAGTTCACTTGATAAAAAAATCAACAAGTTATGCCCTCATATTCTTCTGATAATTACATATTTATTCATGGCATTTGCAGTATATATACAAGTGCAAATCTAAGATCTGGACTGAGCTTTTAAAAATTGCTCCAGCAAAACACTGCAAGTCGTTCTTCTCCCATGTAAGTAAACATGGTTTCTCACTAGGATTTGTGAATTCTGAACATGGAACCAGTTGCCTAGCAGTGTGGTACAAAGCAGCACCCCGGGGACCTTTACACTACATCTCAACTCGATAGTGTCTAAGCTACATGAAGTAAATAGAAACAGATGGAATGCACTGGGCTAATCAGCCTCGTCTGATCGAAACGTGCCCTTATTCAAATGAATAAAAAAACGGAGCACTGATTCTAACCGCAAAGCAGCCTGTGAAAGTCTCTACTCACATTAGGCAAGATCCCAATAATCTGAACGTGTGGGAATAAGGGGATCCGGAAACATGGGACATTTGCAGCCTACTCTCGACTTCAACAGTCGTCATAGCGTTTCACGCTTTCTTCAAATCCAACATCATTGCATCTTGCTGTCAAATTTATTTTCCAATACAATTCAGCACAAGCAGGACAAAGAAAGTAATCAGTGTTTCTAGCTGAAATAGAGAGCATCGCTGAAAAGCATCTGCATGTCTGACTCACCACTTTCTACAAAATTAAACTATTCACATGCTACTCCACCAAAGCTATGTGCTATAACGATTCAGTTTTATTTAAAACTTTTTATTTGCACATAAAATAAGAAGCAATTATACGAAATAATGAAGTAGTTATGCTCCTTCATTACGGTCCATCCTAGTAATTCTGTATAATAAAATGGGTGGATTAATTAATATTGTACACATAAATGCACACAATGTAATTAGAAGGAATTGCAGCAGAATGGCTATGGAAGCTGTCTCCCTGCTCCATTGATCTGGGTTCGAACCCCAGCCACTTTGCTGTCTGCGTGGTGTTTGCATGTTCTTCTTATGTTTCCATTGATTTTCTCCACATGTTCTGATTGATCTCCCACATTTTAAGCCTATTTAGTTTGAAGCAGAATGTGATGTCCCTCGGTTATGCATGAGTTAACTTGGGCAGCTTTGAGAATGAGACACGGACACTTAATTGTAAAAGTGAAAAAGCTGCTTCATTAGTTACAGTGATAAGTAACAAAAATAAGTATTCAAAAAAAGAAACAAGCAACAAAATATTCACAATGATTCTTAAAATGAAAAGCAAACTAGGAAAAACAAAACAAATATTTACACAAAAATAAAAACCTTTCTGTCTTTCAGTGTGTTCAAGAAAAACTGGATTCTCCAACGCTACATTCAATGGGAAACAGCACACTGCTTACCTGATCAGCCCCTCTCTTACAATCAATGGCCAAGTCCTAAAATTGCTCCTCCATTTAGGGTTACTTATACTGGTCGAACATGGAAGAAAAGCAAACATTGGCTCCCAACCTCCTGGCTTTATACAGCTGCCAGTGTGCCACGGCCAATCTCACTTGGTGCCACAAAAGTCCCCTCCAATGGGGCACCATGTTATGATATTGGCCGCATGCCACACTCCCACATCTTGAACACCCTCACTCACACATCCGCAGATGGACGAGTTCCCCTTCACCTTCCACTTCTATTCCTCGCTTTTTCTTTCCTCCTCTGGTAAGTATTTTCGTTATCTTTCTAACCCAGGCCTTTCTCTTTGGTCTGAACCGGCACTCCACTCATCATGTTCTTTCACCTGCAACATTTCACACAAAAGGGTGCATCTCATTCCATCTGCCCATGGCACATGAGGTCATGTAGTGCTCCATGCCCTGAGAACCTGGGGCAGCAAACCGACGACGCTGTGCCTCACCTGAGCTCTTCCTCTGTACTACCTTCTCTGCCCAATAGTAACAGTCATTTCAGTCACTGTCTACACAATAAGAAAGGTGGCTATGAATAGTTATCTCTTTGCACAAAATTCAACTTTTTTTGCATCTGCCCGAGTGTGTTCCCTGCCCTCTGTTAATGTCCTTTTTTGTGTGTGTTTGTAATTATATATGTTAATAGGCCTCTGTTTATCTATTAGTTTATTGCTATGTGTAAAATCATATTCTCTTACAGTATTTTGAGGGTGGCACCCCAGGAGGCGGGGCCACCCCAATGTTTCTACTCCTGAGCCCTCTTTCTGGCTATTTAATTTAGCTAAGAAGGTTCAGGAGCCAGAGATCATGCATTTATTGTGGAGTTCTGTGAGTATTGCTATTGTGTTCATAAGACTTACTCAGAAATACTTTGAAATTACTTGTTATTTTTGTTTGGCTCCTGACTCACCAATATGAGAACACCCTCACATATGATATACCATTCGACTCATCTTGATATCTAGTTATGCAAGACATAAAGCTTTTGGGGTACCCCCTATGGCCTTACGGACCACATTTTGTGATGGAAATTATACCCATATGATAAAGAGCAATCCAACAGGTATCTTCAGCAAAAATAAATGGAAGGACTTGAAGCTGTGCATGCTACACCAATCAACTCATAGGTTCACCCTCTAATTGTATATGAGGGGTCAAAGTTACACCTTTTCACAAAACTTCAAAAAAATGTGAACTGGTAATATAGACAAGTGGAGTGTCTTTTTATGCTTGTTCTAGGTTGTTCATCATGAGCATGATACTATTTTGCTATATGATTCTTTAACAGTGGTCCTTCTTAACTTTTTGTTTTCAAAATAACAGTTGACTTTGAGGGAAAGGCATTCACTCCCCACAACTCTGAGCTACCTGAAGAGCTAAGACATTAGACGAGAGTACACCTTATGAGAAGGATTTAGGAGTCATAGTGGACTCTAAGCTATCGACTTCCCAACAGTGTTCAGAAGCCATTAAGAAGGCAAACAGAATGTTAGGTTATACAGCATGATGTGTGGAGTACAAGTCACAGGAGGTTAAGCTCAACTTTTATAATGTACTGGTGAGGCCTTATCTTGACTACTGTGTGCAGTTTTGGTCTCCAGGCTACAAAAAGGACATAGCAGCACTAGAAAAGGTCCAGAGAAGAGCGACTAAGCTGATTCCAGGACTACAAGGGATGAGTTATGAGGAAAGATTAAAAGAGCTGAGCCTTTACAGTTTGAGCAAAAGAAGATTAAGAGGTGACATGATTGAAGTGTTTAAAATTATGAAGGGAATTAGTACAGTGGATCGAGACTGTTATTTTAAAATGAGTTCATCAAGAACACGTGGACACAGTTAGAAACTTGTGAAGGGTAAATTTCACACAAACATTAGGAAGTTTCTCTTTACACAAAGAACTATAGACACTTGGAAAAACCTACCAAGTAGTGTGGTAGGCAGTAAGACTTTAGGGTCTTTCAAAACTCGACTTGATGTTTTTTTGGAAGAAATAAGTGTATAGGACTGGCGAGCTTTGTTGGGCTGAATGGCCTGTTTTTGTCTAGATTGTTCTAATTTTAGATATATGAGTGGTGAACCTGAAGTGTGGATGTGTACATGAGTGTCTTATGGTAATCCATCTTCCTGTTCAGAATGGGGTTCTGCTTTCTATCTAAAAATGATAAGACAAGATCTGACTTCCTGCAACATGCTACTTCAAAATTCAGGTTCAAAAATGTATAGATGGATAAATCCATTTATCACTCCATTATCAGGGTCATGGCGGGTCACAGTCTCTCTCAAGTTTATCCGACACAAAGCAGGAACCAACTCAAGACAAGGTCACTTTTATGGATAGCCAGACTAATTCAATACTTCCCACATGCCAAAGGTCTGCATGTTATTTGAATAGGTGGTCCACTATGACTGATGATGACTGTAATCTCATTCTGTGGGGGTCCCTCCCTTCCAAACATCCATCCATCCACCCATCTTCTTGACCCACTTATCCAAGGTAGGGTCGTGGGGGAGCTGGTACACACCTCAGCAAGAAACAGTCACAAGGCCTGGCCTGGTCCCTGCCTTATATTTAAAAATGCTGATATAGGCTCTGGGGCTTCACAACAATGTTCTGGAATTTGTTGGTACAGAAAATGAATGATATAAATTACTCTCACAAACACAAAGAAAAAGACAAGCAAAAAACATTTCATTGGCAGTAATTTATGACAACAAGAAATGAAATAAATTAGCAGCTACGGCTGTGTTAGTCAAAGTGGTTATGTAATTGTACTGACTGAAGTCATGTCTCAGGGTGTAGACAGCTATTGGCATACCACATTGCATATAAGCTCGAGGAAACAGGTGGTCTTGAAAGTCCTGTTTCTATGCCTATCCTGAAGTATAAAATTTTCATGTTTTGAAACTGCAAACTGATTATAATAAGTTTTACATTTTCTCAAAAGAACTAGGATGAACTGTAAAAGAACTCATTTACAAAGAAAATTTACAGGACCCTTAAGGCATTTTAACAACAGGGGCAATTTACATAGAAATCACCCTCTCTTATACATTCTTGCTGTATTGTGCATCTGTTTTAGCAGAGTATTCAATCACCAGGACAAATAGCCAGTCAGATATGTGCAATGTCACATGTCCCAGAGCTCTGTGTGGGATTTCCACATAAATAATGTCCCATCTGAAAGACCGCAAGGAGAGACGACATAGGCAGTGACGTCAGAGACCAGAACACATCAGAAAGAAAGTGAACATTTCAATTGGGCAACAGAGAACACACACTTAGCATTATGCTGGTTTCTAAATAAAAAAAGTCGACCAGGACAACATCTGCCCTTACACTGCTAATTTTAATTTAAATTTTTAATTTTAAATTTAATCTCTTATTGGTATTATTATACTTTAATAAATACACCTTGCTTTTACATTTCTATACTTTGCCTTTATATATTGATAGACTAAAGTAATAAAGTATGAGCACCTGGTGCAAAAGAAATCAATAGGAGGAACACTTGCGGTAAAAGTAACATCCCATGATAACCAAAGGGTGGTGAGCCTTCGTTTGTCCCGAGGACACCCGTACATTTGTTAGTGCTAATATTATTAATAATAATAATACCTTTAATTTATTTAGCACCTTTCCCATGCTCAAGGCACTTCACAGAGTCTCAGAAAGAACTGCAGGGTATATATAACATTGGATACAAATAATATCTGCTGTGATGGGCGGCCACAGCCACTACCTGGCCAGGACGCCAGCAGAGTGGAAGGACCAGGGGAGAGGGCATTGGTGAAGCAATACCTCTCCTGGGACACTAAAGGGCAGCCCTCCTGGGCGGCTGTGGCACCATGGATCCCCGCAGGGCATGTCAGGAGCTGGAGTTTGGTGAAGCCCTGTTGGGTTCTGTGGGGGTCACCAGGGGTGCTGCAGAGCCCTAAAGAGGACCTCCAGCACACCTGGGAGTGATTCCAGGTAATACAGATGAGCCACCTGGAACACTCCCAGGACCTGATTAAGAGGAGCCGCCTCACTCCATTGAATGGCCAGAGTCGGGAGGAAGAAGACAAAGCCTGAGGAGGAGTGGAGGCAGATGGACTGGCGGTAAGAAGGGACTGTCTATAGATGTGTTGCAGTGTCGGTAATGTGTGCACATGTTGCTGTACATACATATGGGTGTTGAGTTGAACCTGTGTCCTGCCTCTGTGTGTCTGGGTTATGGTGGCTGTACACCCCCATGGTGGCTTGTTACACCGCACAGAACACTAACAACAGATAAATACAGGATATACAAAGCATCAAATAGAATAAAAGAAGGAATAAACCTGAGTATAATCCTAAATTCAATTCTAAAAGAAATGCCTGAACAAATCACATAATTTGTGATATAACACACACACAAACTGACCTGAGCATCTGGCCAGAGAGGTTACCCAAAAGAAGGGGCAGAATGTTAGGTTAAATTCAAAGCCTTCCTGAACAGATGAGTTTTAAGTTGTTTTTTAAAGGAATGACTGGAGTCAGCTGATCTAATTAATTTTAGGAGGTCATTCCAAAGTCTGGGTGCTATACAGCTGAAGGCCCGATCACCCACAGAGTGCAGGGTAGTGTGGATCACAACAAGATTGCGAGAATCAGAAGAACTTAGTGGGTGAACAGGAGCAGTGATGGAGAAGATCAGTGATGTAGTCCGGTGCAAGGCCATTTAAAGCTTTGTAGGTTAATAATAGAATTTTATATTCAATCCTGTAAGACACAGGGAGCCAGTGAAGGTGAAGCAGGATGGGTGTTATGTGCTTGCTGTTGCTTATCCATGTAAGGACTCTTTAAGCAGAGTTTTAAATCAACTGGAGATGTTATATAAGATTTGAAGGGCCACCTAACAGTAGGGAGTTACAATAATCGATGTGGGATGTGATAAAAGCATGGACAAGTTTCTCAGCATTAGAATAGGAGAGGGAAGAGCAAACATGGGATATGTTATGGAGGTGAAAGTACGAAAGTTTCTTAATGTGGTTTATGTGGTTAGAATAAGAAAGAGAGGAATCAAAAATGACACCAAGATTCCTTGTATTAGAAGAAGGTCTAATGAGATTGCCATCAAGAGAAATGAAAAGGAGCTCATTGTCTTAAGTTGTGCTTTAGTGGTAATTTGCAGGAGTTCAGTTTTGTTGCAATTTAATTTTAAAGAGTTCAGCTGTGTGCTGAGAAAGCCCTGATGAAGTTTCACTTTCGACACTGAAATAGAGTGGAGCATCATCTGCTGGAGATAGAGAGTCCCAGTGCGGAGTTCTGAAGGGCAACAGGCATGAGACATCACTGTTATATACCCGTCTAAAATTGAGTCCTATGTGGAATACTACAGCATGAATGGCAGTAGGGCATCGCTCAGACGTAGTTGTGTGAATAGGGCCCGTATATATGTGTGTGTTTAAGTGTATATGTTAATCTTAAGGTGGGAGAGTTGACCAATTTAGGAAACAAACTTTGTAAGTCTCACAAATCCCTCCATATTACCTCACTCTTCACCAATTATATTTTGAATGGGTATACTAGTCACATTATTAGGTACACCTACTCATTAAAGCCCATAGCCTGCAAACAGCTGATTATGTGGCCAAATATAGAAAATCAAACAAAAAATTCATTCAATACAGCATGCAGACATGGTCAAGAAACGTGGTTGTTTTTCGGACAAACATCAGAATGGGCAAAGTGTGAGCTTTAAGTGACTTTGACTGTGTTGTTATTGTTGGTGCCAGATGTGGCAATTCACCATTTCAGAAACAACTGTTATGCTGTGATTCTCACACACTGCCATCTTTAGAGCTTACAGAGAAGGGTGCCATACACAAAAAAGATCCACAGTTCTATGGGTGAGAATGCTATGTGAAAGAATAAGGTCAGAGGAGAATGGGCAGACATATTTAAACTAACAAAAAATGCCAGCAATGCTCAGATAACAAGAATTCACAACAGGGGTGTGCAGATGGGCAACTCTGTAGGTAAAGTGCGACGGACCTTGAAACATATGGGTAAAAGACAGTATTGGGCACCGCTTGGTTCACCAAAGAAGAGGAGCATGAAGCTACTTGGGCAAGTGATTAGCTTTTGTAAGGATGAGTGAAACGTCTTCTGGTCTGAAGGGTCTCAATTTCTGCTGTGATGTGTAGATGGTGGGCCATGAATGTGGAGTGAGTACCCTGAAACTATTGGTCCACATTCTGGTGATGTTAGTGTGAGGATGTGGGGAATGTTTTCTCCACACATCCTGGGCCTCTTCATATCACCTGAGCAACATTTGAATTTCACAGTGTATCTAAGCACTGTTGATGACCATGTGCCTCCTTTTATGAACACAGTGTACCCTCTAAAACATAAATATATTTCTTTAGAGCATCCCTGGGCTGTAGTTTTGAGCAGGAAACAAAATCAGCAGGAATGAATGATGGTTTCAAGTCAGGGTGGATGAAAATCTCTAATAAATACATCTGGCACCTTGTTGAATCCATGTCTGCACAGGTCATTCTGAAGAAAATGGGAGGCCTTACCTGGTAGGAACTACATGGACATACCTAATAAAAGCACTCCGGTATAGACTGTCTGGTTAACACTACTGTCTTAGAACTCCAAGGTTCCAGGTTTACATATTGTAACTAAGTGTGTGGTGTTAGCATATGGTCACTGTGTCTCTGGACTTTAACTGGGTTCTCCCACAAGCATTAGACATGCCCATTGAGTTGCTTGGCCAGTGTGTGTGTGCAACTAGAGATGCTTTACTGGAACACATGGGTTCTAAAAACTAACACATTAAAGTCAAAATGATTTTGCAAACAAAATTAAAATTTGGAGGTCACAATAAATTAACAGTGGAGTCCAAACCATATATACGACTACATTTCATAACTAGATTTGACTTGCAAAGACTCACCACAGACCATTAATTTATCCAGGACCATTTTAAATACTAGTGATGTTATGCCATCACACACAATGCAGCTTGACATCAAATGACCAGCAACCACAGACACTGCCATAAAATGACGTACAAAATGGCATTGGGGAAAAACATAAAAGATAATAAAAATATATAAACATTATTCACAAGATTTTCAACTCTTAACACAGGTGTAGAAGTTCTCTCCTGCTTCTGGTTTAGTCTAAAGCACCACTGCTACCTGTTGTGAGATAGTGACACAAAACTGTGAAAAGGGTGTTAAGCCTTCGAAAACAAACGAGCGAGAGCAGGACCTCACTGAATTACCTGCCCAAAATAAGCCTCACCCCAGGCAGCCAGACCCCAAAGCTCTATGCCCAATATGTTAAACAAATACTTGGTATATTTAAACACTCAACGACATCCTTCAAGGGAACAGTAAAAATGTTTGGTGTGAAAGACAAATCCATTAAATAATATTTATAATTGGAGAAGGTTTATATATAAACAAATGGAGCACAAAAAATGGCAAATACTGGAATATTTACAAGATAACCTAAAAGAGAATGCCTGAAAAGATCAACTTAAGGTAAGCAAGACCTGTCCACAACCCAAAGAATCAGAGTCCAAAAACAAAGCAAAGAAATCCACAAACTAGTAAATCAGAAGAGTACTTACTCAATGCTCTCTCCACAATTGTCAATGACACACTGCTGGGACCATCTCATCCAGCAGAATATAAAGGCAAAGGAAGGTCCAGCAGTAGTGATGACACGGAACACAAGGAGTATTTAAACATTTTAAATACACAATAAATAATAAATAAACAACAAATAATACTTAAAAAACTGTAGAAAACATAAGCTAGGTAACAATCCCAGGCCGTAACATAGATAGATAGATAGATGATAGATAGATAGATAGATAGATAGATAGATAGATAGATAGATAGATAGATAGATAGATAGATAGAGTGCTGTCATCCTAAACAATATGCTGCTATGACATCATACATCGTGATTCCAATGATTAAGTGACTAGCATACTAGCAGCAGTGGAGTTACAGCAGTAATCAAAGTCACAAAATGGTAAGACCCACGAGAAAGCTAAACATAAAATGGCATTTTGATGACTTCAATATAATAATTTTAAAACTTATTAACAAAACTAAAAATGATACTAAAAATGTAACAACTGATATAGAAATAATCTTCATGTTCCACAAATATGATTATGATCACACAAACTTCGCAAACTCCACAGAGGAGTTGGCCAGGCCAATAAACCCAGTCTACCAGAACTATGAAGTGTCTATCTATCAGTCTATCTACTTTCAGTATCCATGCTTTGGATTCACATCATTTATCACAACAGTTTGCATTAAAGTAGATTGGAAAATGTTTCAAATTAATGTCCTTCTGCCTTTGTATATTTTGTCTTTTAACGTTGGGTTATGTTTTGGGTTTGATGCTTATTCCATCCTTGGGTTTTTTTTTAGTTTATTTTTTGTTTTTTTGTGTTCTGACCTCTGCCTTTTATAGATTTCACCTTTGGAAAGACCTTAATTTTCCAGCGTAGTGTTTTAATTTAATGAGCCTCTGTCTTACTATTCTGCATTCAGGCATTACATGTGCGAATTCATCTCTACTTACTCCCATTTTCCCATCGTGACAAGAACACACATCCGAAGTTAACTGGTGATTTTAAATTGGCCCTGTGTTTTTGAATGTGCTCTTGTGGACTGGCACCTTGCCTAGCCTGGTTACATTTTTGCACACAATGATGTTGGATCAGCTCTGGCTCTCTCTAACCAGTAGGTCTGATAATAAATGAAATAATGGTAGCTCTACAGATCTGTGCTTACATAGCATTAAGTGAATTAAAGTTCAACAAAAAAAAGCTGGTCATTTTCTTATGCTCCTATTGATCGTGTGTTTGCTTACAGTGAGAGTCACTCACTTTAGTGGCTCTAATTGTGCCTTGAAAACCAATCCAATCCTCTCCTGTTCCAACTATTTCGTTAGCTTATATTTGATCTCTGATATGAATTATACAGTTGAGAAGGATACAGACCCCTTAAGTCTTCTGAATAAATATTCACTAGTAAATAGCTTTTTAAATTGATTTTTGTTTGAGCCATTTCTACGAAGTGTGATTTCCATTAAGGACTATCACAGATCACATGAATATCATCATAGTGGCCTTTCCACGTGTGCTACTATGGGGTAAGTGCAGGCACATGAAGAGAAAACACATAGTAACTGACTTTTAGTATAAAATACAAAGAATAAAAAACTTTTTCAAATTGTTTAACTTTGTTTATTTAGATAGTTTTTTTCAGAAAACATCAGAAAAACAGGATGGAATAGTCCACTTTACAAACAGGATGAATTATATTTAAGAAAACTATGTACATTAGGTTATTATTAATAATAAATAAAAATGGATCTAACTCACATTTTTATATATTTAATTAAATATTCCAAACTGGCATTTCTATATCAAAACTAAGCAAATAAAGTATATATGAAATCACAAAAATAACATTAATATTACTCTTTCTACAAATAGATGCTACCATTACAGTAGACCCTCAATTTAATGGACCCTGACTTTGGATTTGCTTGACAAAAATATTTCTGTCCTGAAAGAAAAATTCTGCATTTAAGTGATATAAAGTTTGTTTTCAAGCTCGTTTTTTCACACTAGCTGTGTTGCCTATCTAAGACGAATTGAAATCTATGTAATCAATGGAGACTTCAACTTTAATGCTAGAAGTACAACAGTTATTGGAAAGAATTTTGTAATGAAAAACACATCAAATTTGTCATTTCAACAGAATCACAAACATCTGTTGCCATGCATATGTCTCTGTCATATACCATTTGATAAGGGATTCAGAAAAGAAGCACGGATTTAGATGTTTGTAATGCACCATCTGTTGGAATGGTTGAGACACAGCAACTGGACAGACACACAGACATGGAGACACCTAGGCCCTATATATATATATATATATATATATATATATATATATATATATATATAATATATATATCTACACACATACATCCATATATACAGTATATATATATCTACATATATACACACATACATATATACACATATATATGTGTGTGTGTATATATATATGTGTATGTGTGTGTATATATATATATATATATATATATATATATATAGAGAGAGAGGGAGAGAGAGAGAATAGTTTTACTGTCAAATAATGCAAAGAGTATGGGCTCATCAGGCGTACACACTCACTGCATCCTCTCTCGAGAATCGAACCTCGGACGTCAGCGCTAGAGGCAAAGCCTCTTGCGTTGCGCCACGGCGTGTGGTTTGTTTGTTTGACAGTATGTAGATCAGGGTATAATATATATATATATACCTGTATACAGTATATATATATATATATATATATATATATATATATATATATATATATATATATATATATATATATATATATATATATATAGTACAGGCCAAAAGTTTGGACACACCTCCTCATTCAATGTGTTTTCTTTATTTTCATGACCATTTACATTGGTAGATTCTCACTGAAGGCATCAAAACTATGAATGAACACATGTGGAGTTATGTACTTAACTAAAAAAGGTGAAATAACTGAAAACATGTTTTATATTCTAGTTTCTTCAAAATAGCCACCCTTTGCTCTGATTACTGCTTTGCACACTCTTGGCATTCTCTCGATGAGCTTCAACAGGTAGTCACCTGAAATTTCTCTCGCAGTTTCGCTGAGTTTGTGCCAAACACCACCCTGACCATCTCATCTTCGTCTGCATAAGCACAGTCCTTCACCCGCGAATATTTAGCGGCAGAGTGTTTCTATTGGATTGCTGCTGATGGACGGCCTTATATGGGCAGGCACTCAATTACGTGGGAGGCATGACGATGAGGGACGCAATTCCGCCTCACGCGGCGACCGAGCTGCAGGCTATGGCCGGTATATATGTACAAAAGTAGGTTCCAGTTATGACAGTTATGACAGTTATGCGTAGAATTTCGAAATGAAACCTGCCTAACTTTTGTAAGTAAGCTGTAAGGAATGAGCCTGCCAAATTTCAGCCTTCTACCTGCACGAGAAGTTGGAGAATTAGTGATGAGTGAGTCAGTCAGTCAGTGAGGGTTTTGCTTTTTATTAGTATAGTGAACGCATGGCCATTGTAGAACTCCTCCTCCTTGGTAAAGGTATGCAATAACCTGCCAAGAGGGGGGTCAACTGCTAACTTTGTCCTTTTTTCCTTCTTTCCTCAAAGCTCCAAGAAACCACCAATAAGGGCACCCCTTCTGGTCCATTTGCCATAAAGGACGGGCAGCCTAAAGCAGGGTGGTCTTTTGAAGGCCAAAGCAAGCCTTTTTCATTTCCTTGTTTTCGTTCAGTTTACTTCATCTGCCGACGAATAAAAGGGATGGCCCAGTTGCCGTCCCAAACATCTTTCTAATTCCACTTTGTCCTTCCACCACCCAGCCACAATATATATATATTATAAGCCTCCCGGTTTCCAAGGGTCTCTCTACCTTCCGGGGTGAGGCTTGTTATTAGGATAGCCAGTTGGGTTTCTGGCCTGTGCTTTAGGCTTAATTTTGGAGGTCTTATAGCTTTGCCATTTTTAAGAGTGCCTGTGTGCCAGTCAGTGGGCTCCAAGAAAATGAGTACTCTCTCCGTCAGACTTTCCTCGTATCATTTTTTTCTATGCAAAATTTCCTTTATTAGGTTATATTGATGGTTGTATAAGCCATCTGTTGGAATGAAAAACATAATGTATTTTATTAGCTCACATGACATAGCACCCTGGAATGGGTATGTTGAGAATGAGTTGAGAATGAGTGTGTGTATGACAAGTGACATTGTAGGTCTGTTCAATTCAATTATTTAGATAAGACGTCTACACTTTGATTTAAGTGCTAGAGCAATAGGACTGGGCCAGCTAATAATTAAGTAATAACCAGCAAAGTAACACATGAAATCAACCATCTAAAGACTGTTTCTTTTTTGTCAATTGTCAAACTATAAAATAAGTTATGTCAAATTTTGACATTAAATTCTTACTACAAATGCAAAGCAGTGGCATACATTTTTATAGACAAACAGGAATAAGCAGAATGTTTTTATATTTGCAACTCTTCAGTCACACTTCATTAAAATGTTCATAAGAAAAGTAAGGAGCCTCCCAGTTGAAACCCAGTATCTTTTATAACCGCCTTTAAGCTTTATTGAAAAACAAAACATTGTTGCACTCAAATTTCCTGACTCACAGATCCAATAATTTGAATATTGCTATCTACAAACTGAGTACTGTTTTGTGTTTTATGTCATTTTTTGTTAAATTACTCAATAGGTGTAAATATAGCACTCAGACTTGGCAAATGGAGCAGTGTTATAAACCCTGAAGGTGGCATAGTGGAAGAGTGACTAGCTTGGCTACCTCCTAGATCTACAGGTCTGGGTTCATTACCCAGCCCGGTCACTTTCTCTGTGGTGTTTTATGCATTCTCTTTAAATCTGTGTGCTTTGTTCTGTCATTTTTTCCTTCATCCCAGAGATGCAGAGGGTAGGAAGAATGAAAACATTCAATGAGCCTGATGTCAGAATGTCGTTAAGTGGGCCATGCAATAGAATGCCACCTTATCCAGTAACAGAGGCCCAGATACCTACATGCTTACAGCAGAACTTGTGGCAGTTAGGACACATGCATGACCAAAGAAAGCCAGTATCCAATGGAGGACATATTACACAACACAGGCTAAATCAAACATTGTAATATGCCTACATTACCCACCCAATATTGTTATATTTTTCCAATTTCCAACTATTGAGCATGCTCAATAAATCACAGAAACTATGGGTTTACAGTGCTTAAAGAAAGTATTCAGAGCCTTACAGATTTTGCACACTTTATTGTGTTA
This sequence comes from Polypterus senegalus, assembly GCF_016835505.1. NCBI lineage: Eukaryota > Metazoa > Chordata > Cladistia > Polypteriformes > Polypteridae > Polypterus > Polypterus senegalus. Next base: position 33,790,699 of record NC_053158.1, read on the forward strand.
TTGATTTAATCTTAAATGGATAATAACCTATAATGACAAAATGAAAACATTTGCAGAAAGGTCTGCGCATTTATTAAATATGAAAAACCTGAAATCTGTCATTCCTATAAGAATTCAGACCATTAATGCAGCATTTTAAAAAAGCACTTTTGGCAGCAATGACAGCTTCAAGTCTTCTTAGGTAAGAGTCTACAAGCTTTGCACACCTGGATTTGAGCAATTTATCCCATTCTTCCTAGCAGATCCTCTCAAGCTCTATTACAGGCGTCGACAACCAGTGGCACACATGCCAAGCATGGCATGCAGAGCGATTTTCAATGGCACTCTGACTGAATTACATATTTTAACTACAGCGCATGCATTCGTGCCGTCACCTACGTTTTGCAAACGCGACTCACATGTAAATGGAGACCATGTGTTCAGTGCAAGCCGTTAAAACAAACCTCCACGTCCCCACCTAAGTTTTGCATATACAACTTAAACGTAAAGGGAAAGCATGTGTTCAGTGCAGGCTGTGGTATGTTAAAACAAACTTCTTGTTATTATTAAGTAATATACTGCTGTACAATTACTCATAAAAGACAAAAACTTGATGTTCGCTCTTTTAAAGGCTCTCAGACGAATGAATATGGATTTGTACAACAAAAGGATTGTGCGGTGTGTGGGTTATGCTGTGAAAGTGTCATGTGTCATATGTCAAGTATACAAAGACATTATTAAACTAAACATCAGTCCACATTTAAAAACTCTAATGAGAAAAGTGAGGCTATAAAAAGGGCAGTTTCTGTCTTTAAGAAGCAAACTATTTTTGGTTTCAATTATTTGACTAAAATAAGTAAAGCCAGGCGGCACAGTGGCGCAGTGGTAGCGCTGCTGCCTCGCAGTTAGGGGACCTGGGTTCGCTTCCCGGGTCTTCCCTGCGTGGAGTTTGCATGTTCTCCCCGTGTCTGCATGGGTTTCCTCCCACAGTCCAAAGACATGCTGGTTAGGTGGATTGGCAATTCTAAATTGGCCCTAGTGTGTGCTTGGTGTGTGGGTGTGTTTGTGTGTGTCCTGCGGTGGGTTGGCACCCTGCCCAGGATTGGTTCCTGCCTTGTGCCCTGGGATTGGCTCCAGCGGACCCCTGTGTTCGGATTCAGCGGGTTAGACAATGGATGGATAAGTAAAGCTACCGAATGTAATTATACAATTATTTCGCATTAATGGATTAATATCTCTGATTAATAAAGAATGATTAATCATGTTAGAATTCTTGATTTGTTCTTATTCAAACTATGTATTTTGCATTGAAAAAAATTGTAATTTATAATTTGTAATACAATTTTTAATAAATGTGTTGAAAATTAAAATTTGACAAAACATTCCTTTCACATATGATCAATACTGAATGATCAATAATAAAAGATCAGGGGCCTTATGTATAAATGGTGCGTATGCACAGAAATGTTGCGTAAGAACTTTTCCACGTTCAAATCGCGATGTATAAAACCTACACTTGGCGTAAAGCCACGCACTATTCCACGGTACCTCATACCTTGTCATACGCAAGTTCTCTGCTCGGTTTTGTAGACTGGCGGCACCCAGCATCAAAGCAATGGTACTGTTCCTGTGTGGTTACTCTTTATTTTCCGGCTTTATAAATACACTGAAACTGACCGCATATTGTTTATTAGTGTAACGCATCTGATTGTAATTAACTTGTAACAATAGCCATAGTATTCCAAATACCATAACTGCTTTAGCGTTGTTACTCTCACTGCACCTTCTTCTTCTTATTTTTCTTCTTCTTCTTTCAGCTCCTCCCATTAGGAGTTGCCACAGCGGATCATCTTTTTCCATATTACTCTCACTGCACCACTCGGAGTATTAATATCACTATATCTGAGTGTGAATCACAGCAGCAGCTGATCGGAAAGAGAATTATCGGTATACAGCTTCAAGCACACGCTACCTCATCCACGGCAAAACGTTTCAAAGCCTTTCCTGTACGGACCTCGCAGTTCAGAAACAGTTTCATCCCAAGAACTATAAACGCACTCAATCAATTGCTCCTTGTAGAACAGTTTGTACTTATAAGTACAATCACCTCACTGTAAACTTGCACTACAGTTATAATATCGCACAACCTGAGCCACTCATCATTTTTAAGATGAAAGGCAGCAAAATATGTTTATTATATTATACAGATAAAACTTTAACTTCATTTAAATAATCTGTATTGTTAATAATTAAACATGTACTACAAAGATATTTCAAAGTTCCTTAAACGTTTTGAAGAATCGGCGCTCTAAGCTTACAGATGGCTTAACGTCTATTACAGAGCTGATTGTGTGGTGATCGGTTACTTGGGTAAAGAAAAGCACTGACTGCAGTGATGGCTACGCCAATATATATTGAATATAACACAGAAAGAGAAAATAACACAGCTAAAAACGCAGCGACAAATTTCGGCAAAAGTTAAACGCTTGTGTCATGAGCACGAGGCGGCTATGCAGTGTCTGCAATGGACGTGGCCATCCACCGTGCATAAGATACCATATTGACATTGGCGGGCAAAGGGGCCACCGATCTGCCCAGGGCCGCCACAAGCCTAGAGCTGCCCATGAGTACTGCTGCAATAAATAATTTTATCGATGGTCGCGCACAATCACTGCGCCGTGAAACCCATGTTTAATAACGTGCTTTAACTCCTATTATCATGAAAATGATATCACATATACATCTCAGTATTTTAGTTATTCAGAGCTGTAATATCACAAATGTAATGGATTCTGTGTCCTGTCAGAGGAAAAGAGCCGGTTTAAGAAGCAAGTAATGATTCACACACAAACAGCACTTGGAAGATCACATACAAAACAAAGCATTTAACGTGCTATACTTTAATTACGATGTGATTTGAGAAACTGGTTAATTAAACGATTTTAAGATGAAGTTTATGATGTTCTACTTTAATGACAAAATAAACTACGTGATTAAAGTGGAAATGTTGAGATTGAAGTTGACATTTCGTGCTTTTTCCCCACCGTGTGCCTTTTTTTTTCTCTGTACCCTAATAAGCGTTCATATGACACTCAGTGGGCTACGACTCGCCTTTTCACTGCGACTTTGATATGTGACTTTTTTTTTATTTCGACTTGTGCGACTTTGTGAACGTGAGCTTTCAAGTTTCTCCAACACGCTATGTCACTCGATCAACTTCCTTTTGTTGATTATACCACGGTTTAAATAAACAAATAGTATGTTTTTTCTTTGCCTCCACTTGGTATTCGCTGAAATTCTTATATTTTCCCTCGTGCTTTTCCCATTGTCTTTTCACAGAAGGCTGAGCTTAAGGGAGATTTATATTGATTTGCATATTCAAAGTGGCGTAATTCTGGGAGGAGTTGGGGCGTTACATGAAGCGCGTGCACGAGCGTTACTTTTCACGCTGACCGGGATTTATGTAGTGGAAGAACGTGGAAGTTGGAGTACGCACAGATTCCTGCATCTGGATTTTTCTGTGCGTAAGCACATTTCGGCTTTTGAATTTTTTGAATTCTACGCACGGCGTTATACATGAGGCCCCTGGTTACAATGAGCTACAAAAGTATGCCCATTACAAACGGATCAATTTTTGATACTATATATATCAAAATTGGTAGAATTATGTCGGCACGCAGAATAACATTGTAACATAGGTTCGGCATGACACTGCTGAAAGGTTTCCAACCCCTGCTCCATTAGATTGGATGAGAAGTGCCTGTCAGCTGCCATCTTCCAATCCCTCCATAGATGTTCTATAGGGTTTACCTGTGGTCTTTAGCAGCACTGCTACAGGACAATCAGAGAGTTGTCGTGAAGCCAATCCAGCGTTGTCTTGATTGCATACTTTGGCACACTGTCATACTGAAAGCTGAACAGTCACCCCAGTCTGAGGTCACATACAAGGCATCTTTATCTGTATGCTCTGAAAGTATTTTAAAGTGTCATATGTGTTTAACACACGAGTAGCTCCCATCTAGCCACTCTACCTTAAAGGCCTTATTGATGGAGTGCAGTGGAGAGGGTTCTCAGCAAAGGACTTCTGAAGCTCTCTTAGAGTGACCTATGAATTCTTGATTACCTCCCTGACCAAGGCCCTTCTTGCCCAGTTACTCAGTTTGGCAAGATCGCCAACTCTGTGATGAGTCCTGGTGGTTCTAAACTTCTTCCATTTTACAGTTATTGAGGCCACTATGCTCCTGGGCTTTAGAAGCTTTAGAAATGGTTTTATAGCCATGCCTTACTCTATGCCTCACCAAAGTTTTATTGCATAGGTCTACAGAGAGTTTCTTGGACATGCATATTATATATATATATATATATATATATATATATATATATATATATAGTGGGTAAACAGCCCGGACACAGACAGGTAGACATGATCTTATAGCACCACACACATTTATTTACACTAATATTTACAACACATAACCCAGTGCTGCAGTACCAATCACCCCAAAGTCCAGGCCCTTACACAATGCCTCTTCTCTCTTCTGGTCCGCCTCCACTCCTTTCCTCCAAGCTCTGTCCTCTTCCACCCGACTCCAGCCATCAAATGGAGGGAAGTGGCACCTTTTATAATCACCCGGATGTGCTCCAGGTGCCTCCCGGCAGTCTTCCACCGGCACTCCCCAGTGTGGCGGAAGTAACGGCTCTGCATCCGGAAGCACGGATATCCCTGATCCTCTTCCTCCCAGCACTTCCGGGTGTGGCGGAAGTGCTGAGGTCCAGGGATCCATAGGCATCGGGGCGCCCCCTGGCAGTGACCATGGGCCCCTACAGGACTAAGCTTCAAAGCTCTGTACCCATAGTCCCCAAAGCCACCAAGGCAGTCGCCCCCTCGTGGTCTGGAGGAGGCGCAAGCCCTCCTCCGGTCCTCCTGGGCGTCCCGGCTGGGTACCACCCCCAGCCGCATGCCACAATATATAGGTACATTTGTGTACTTCTAAACGATGTCTAGACAATTACATTTGCCACACGTGGATTCCAATCAGGTGCCAGACACATGTCAAGGAGAATTAAAGCAAACAGGATGCACCTGACCACAATTTGGAAGGCCACAACAAAGGGTCTGAATACTTACATGAATGAGAAATGTCAGTTTTTGAGTTTTAATAAATATATAAACTTTTTGAAAACATGTTTTCACTTTGTCATTTTGGGTTACTGAGGGTACTGTAGATTGATGGTCAAACATGCCACACTTATCCACTTGGAATTAAATCTAAAACACAGTTAATTGCAGAAAGTGAAGGGGTCTGAATACTTTCTGACATCACTGTGTATCTACCACATCCATTGACCAGACTTTAGATTCCTCATTAATCATTGCAGTGGCAAGATGGCTGAATTCAAAAGGCATGTTTGGTAAGAAGGATCATAATCTGTAATATGAGAACATATATTTTCAAAGGTTTGTCTGGTAAGCTTGCTTATTCTTTATGCATCTGGACGCCATTCAAGGAACTTGGCAGTGGATGTGTTCCCCTTCACTGGTAGGCTTTTGTGTAATTTTTGACCCAAAACATCCCATTTTCTCTGAGCCTGAGGCCTCAATATGATCTTGAAATTAAAGCAGCCCTTGCCCAGGAATGTGTCTTCACTGTTTAGAAGTGTATCTTCTCAAATTTACTTTTTTGTGATGTAGTAAATAAATGCTCTATGTGAAATATTGTAAATTGATAATCAATTGAACCTGTGTTTAAACTATGTGTCGCAATGTGATGGCTAAACTTGGGTTGCGCTGGGTCATGAATCACAATAGTAATGGTTGGCTAAGGGTCACGTACAGTGTGTGCAATGCCTTGCAATGGGTCGCTTGAGCAAACATTATTGCTCCGGTATGACCCAAGGACATCAATCATGGCGATTACGGGTCAAGAAGACACAAGAAAGGCAAAATTGAGTTGAAAGGAAAAAAAACAAGTTTAAGAACCACTGGATTAAAGGGTTAGATGTAGCATTCTGAACAAAACTTTAAAAGTTTGCCTTGAGCGATGTCTTCTGAAAAGACATGTTGGAAGTCACCACCAGGTAGTCACCAGGTTCTGCTTGCAGGCACTTGCTTTTCAGCCACCTCGAACCCTGTCATCCAGCCCAGACATATTAAAGGAAGAAATCTCTACCAGTTTGTGATGGACATTTAAATTTTTTCAAACTACCTGATTAAGGAAATCAATTCATTTGACTGGTTCGATTCATCAATAATGAAAAGCAAGACTTTTCTTCTCTTTGAATGGATCTAAAATTAATTATTATTTAAAAATAGTACAAATTTAAATGTATTACATTATACAGTATATATATATATATATATATCAAACATACTGGTAATTCATATTATATCATATCATATGACCTACTCCAGATCTATTATTTGGTTAACTAAGTTTGTTTTCTTTAATTTGGTGCAGATGACTGAATTGAGTCCTGTCCTAATTACCCACCTATTGAGTTGCCAACTGTTATTAATTCACCTGGGTTTGTGGGTGGGGTGTAAGTTATAAAAAGAAGCTTGTTTGGGTTTGAGTATGAGAGGAGAAGGATTTGGGTTTAACAGAGCAAGGTATGGAGAGTTAGGGTTGGATGCTCTGGCTTTTTTTTCTTTCCCCCGTTGCTTGTTCAAAGAAATGTACCGTATATATTCGTGGATACGTTCTCCCGCAAATAAGTCGGGACTTGATTTTACCATATAATTTCTGGTTCGAATGCGGAAAACTCACACTATTGGTCCAAGAGATTATGATATGCTAAAGCCCGCCTGAGAGGGTAACCACGGAGCACACTGCCTTTTATTTCTATGTATTGTGCCTACGTGACCACACGGTAATACCCAAACTATTCCGAAGTGATGTTTGCACTGTTTTGTGTCTCACACTCTAATACACCTTTATCGTAAGAGCATCCCTTATCTATCCTTTATTTTAGCTGGTTTAGTTTTTATTTTTGTGTGTGTGTGTGTTTTGTCTCCCTCTCCCACTTGCGTGTGGCCTATTTATATACCCCTAGGCCTTTAGTAGGCCATAACACATAATATTAACAACTTTGAAAGTATGACACATGACAATGTATTGAAAATTCATAGTTAAAATAAGACACCAGGTTCAAGGATAATATGTGAATAAGAATTGTGAGATTCATTCTCAGATAATGATGCAGCAAATGAATGAGAATTGTGGGGCTCATTCTCGGGTAATGAAGCAGTGATTTAATTCTCAGATCAGATGAATGAGAATTGCGTAACTCATTCTCAGGCAATGATTCAGTTACTCACGTTACAAATCAATGAACAAGAATTGTGGAACTCGTTCTCAGGTAATGAGGTTCATGCAATTTATTCTTGGGTAATGACTCAGTTCAGACTCACAGACTCAAAAGAATAAGTAAATGATATATGCTTAGTGTATGCTAAAGTTGAAAGTAAAATAATATTTTTATAAGATTTAGTTTTATGGGACTAATTTGCTTAATCTACAAAGGGTCATAATTGTGTTAATATATAAACATAATTTTAAGCTATGTTTGAAACAATTCCAATAATGAAATACTAGGGGGCTCCGCCCACCCCCGGGTTTGGTTACCAGATATACAATTTAAAGAGATTGTTATTTTCATGGGAATTGTTACATATGCATTATTTTCACTTTTACTTTAAAACTTTTGTAAAAACAATACTTGTCCTTTATTTCTGGCCCCGGGCGTGGTTAAATCTTTCTCACAGGACATATAACACTGCTCGCGTTGTGAAGGTGGGGCGGCTGAATGCACGCTAAGGAGAAGCAGTCGGATCATTTGCCGGCTTGTTGTTGCTGCTGCTGGCGCGCCGAGTGTTCTGCTTGTCGTGCTGCACGTCGATCATTTCAAAGCCTGTACAGCACCTGTCCTTTTGCCATCTTCGCATCCCTGTCACTAGCGTTGTAAAGGGGGGTGGGGGGCCTGATCGCACAATAAGGAGAAGTGGTCGGATCATCTGCTGGCTTAATGCTGCTGCTCCTGGCGAGCTGTGTTCTGCTTGTTGCTTTTCGTTTTTTTAAGAGCTGGGAGCACATGAAGTGTGTCTGCCAAAAGCAATCTAACAACTGCTAGGTTAGATGTCTGTGAACGTCTTTTAAATGTTGTCTCACTGCCTTGTGTCACATGACGTTAAAGTGTCTCTCGTGGGACGTCAAATTGTCTTCCAAGAAGATCTCGTCTCCTCTCCCTAGTCTCCCTCCCAACATTTTTTCTATAATAGAGAGATACAAAACATTCTAATATAAATGTGTTATTACTGTATTGTGCTTGTATGATAAGCTAGAGAATGATCAATGACAGAGTTCTTGTTTGCCAATAATCTTCTGTCTAGAAAGAATCGCAAGTAAAATGATTAAGAATTATGAATCTGATGGGTGATAATTGCACATGATCTTTAATCATCTAAATGGCATCACACATACACTTTAGCACTCCTGTTGAGCTCTACTAAATTGATCTGTTCATGCTCATGAATCGATTCCCGTGATCCACTGAGAACAGTCGTTCATAAAATACCAAACTGTTTGCAAATCACCCATCACTACTTCCAATGCTGATTCATCCAATCAAACTGAACTTTGTGTAGTGTATGTTGTAACATGTTGCATTTCTGTTCACCAATTGGCAGTCCGTGTTCACTGAAAGGTTTTCACAGCCTGCGATGCTCCTTTTCCCAAAAAAACTCAGAATGGAGAAGGGTGATTTGTTTGACCCAACACTACCTATACAGATCATTCTCCCTAATTGTACATTGCACTTCAACTAAAAAGCAAACAGTAAGCATGCATTAAAAGTGTCTAAAACTCTCACACACATTTCATGCTAAAAAATGTTTTTTGGGGGTAACGTTTGGCCTACCATTAATTTTACAATAAGGAAAAACATGATTTATCAATCCTTTAGATGTGCACAGCAATGATTAGTCTGTTTCTAAAAATGTATAGGAATCCTAAATACAATAACCCTGCAGGAAATTACACTTTCCAAGATCATGTACTTTTGTATAAGCCAAAACATCAAGTGTTTCCCAAGCTAGTGGTTTCTTTATGACTCTATTTAAATAAAGCGGGTAAATCTACATCCTTTTTCAAAATAGTGCCAATTCATTAGAGTGCCTGAACTGCATGAGATGGCATTTTTAAGGAGTTAAAGTTGGAAGAGAGAACGAGGTCAGAATGAACAAGCCAAGGTTGAAACCAGGAGTGAAAGCATCGAATAATCAAGGCCTAGGACGTGAAACAATAATCGCGGTCCAGAATCAGTAATCAAAGGTTTACCTAACCAGAGACAGAACAAAAAAAGATTTATGTAATCAGAGACCTTCTAACAAACAATAATATCACTAGTGTTTTAGGTTATGTTCACAAACCAATGGAATGACATCTACGTATTCCACTAGACCACTGATGTTACGTTGCCAGTGACCTTGATGTCACTGCTAATAATCATGTAGGAGGCATCAACACCAAAGTGCCAAAATAGTGGTGACTACAGAAAAAACAAGATAGGACCACACAATAATGCGAAAAAATAGACATGTTGAAACACAAAAATAAATATCATGAAACCCCAAAAAATGATATATAAGTTACTTTTAGAGACCCAAGAACTGTTTAACAAAGTTATAAAGGAGAGTCAAATCACAAAAATTATCTCCAAATACAAAAATTCGTCAAACACTCACACAGTTCGTCTCTAACAGAATGGTGCAAATGGCATATGGGAACAAGAATCTGTGTGTGCTACACCATGAAAACCTCCTTCCCATCATTAATATCAAACAACAAAAACTCAAGAGAAGATAATAAATGACAAAATACATATATGTGACATGCGTAATCTTGTACTTACGTAAATTGTTACATTTTTTACCAAGTGTTGTGATTGACATTCTCAAGTTATTTTTCTTGGGTTCTCCTTAACATTTGAAATGAACTTATATGCATCTTTTCTAGTGTTTTCTGACCCAAACAGTCCACTTCTGAAGTCTGCTTTCTAACTGAAAATTATTTTGAACTTTATATTTTTTTCATCTTATCTTTGACGGAATTTTATTTTAGCAATGGTAATTGCCATATCAAGTGTTTTGTGTTGCTCGATGCCTTGGTGATTTATCCCACAATGCACCAGGTCGGTATGACAATGATGCCATTAGATTATATAAAGTTCACATCTCACAGTTCTAATATATCCAAGATTGCATAAAAACCCTTAACGATTGTGTACAACTGTCTTTCTACACATTTGGCACCAGATTCTCTGCTTATTTTTTTTTTTTAACTCTGATTTTTTAGTTAGCATAATTGGCTTAAAAGAAGTGGTGAGGCGGCCTTCGGCTGTTATGCACCTAAAATCTGAAATAGCTTACCAATAGAAATTTGCCTGGCAAATGCCAGAGACTGGCATCATCCTATCTGACTGGAAAACGGGACTTATCGTCCCTATCTGGAAAGGGAAGGTTGATCACCTGGATTGCAGCAACTACAGGGGGATAACACTGCTCTCGGTGCCGGGGAAGGTCCTTGCTAGGATCGTCCTCAATAGGATCTGTGATCACTTGCTCACCTACCAGCGACCGGAACAGTCTGGTCTTACGCCTAAGAAGTCTACCATCGACCACATCCTGGCACGGACAGTTCTCATGGAGCGCAAACGCAAATATCGGCAGAGTTTCTTTGTAGCATTTGTCGATTTTCGCAAAGCGTTCAACTCAGTTGATCGAGCTTCCCTGTGGGACATCCTGAGGATTCGCGGGATCCCCTCACGGTTGCTGGTTATCATGGCCGGCCTGTATACTGGTACAGTGAGGGCTGTGCAGAGTGAAGGCAGAACCTCTGTGTTTTTCCCCAGTTGATTCTGGGGTTCGTTAGGGGTGTGTTCTTGCTCTTACTCTGTTCAGTGCTTGCATGGATTGGGTGATGAGCAAGGATGTGAGGTCCAGTGGCTGTGGGGCATCTGTTGGTGAAGAAAGATTCACGGATCTTCACTTCACTGACGATGCTGTGATCTTCACGGAGTCAATGGAGGCTCTAAATTGGGGCGTTCGAGAGACTGAGTGAGGAGTCTGAGTGTCTGGGCTTGCGAGTGTCCTGGATAAAAACCAAGAGCCAGGCCTTTAATGACCTCTTGGGCACAGCCATCAGCAATGTGTCTGTCTATGGAGAGAGTGTCAACCTTTTTGAGAGGTTTACTTACCTTGGCAGTGACATTTATGTCTCTGGTGATTCTTCCAATGAGTCAGTAGACGGATTGGGAGAGCATGGGGGGTCATGAGGTCGCTGGAAAGGGGTATGTGACACTCCCGATATCTATGCAAAAGGATGAAGGTCCAAGTCTTTAGAGTCCTGGTGCTTCCTGCCTTGCTATATGGTTGCGAGACATTGACCCTATCCAGTGACCTGAGACGAAGACTGGACTCCTTTAGTACTGTGTCTCTCCGGGAAATCCTTGGGTATTGTTGGTTTGACTTTGTGTTGAATGAGCAGTTGCTCATGGAGTCCCAAATGAGACACATTACCTGCATTGTAAGGGAGTGTCAGTTATGGCACTATGGCCATGTGGCGCGTTTCCCCGAGGATGATCCGGCTCATAAGACCTTCATTGTTGGGGACCCAAGTGGCTGGACTAGGCCAAGGGTTCACCCACGTAGCAGATAGAGGGTGGAACTGGACCACGTGTCTGCCTGGGGGGGTTGCATACCGGGATCCCGAGTTGTTTCATTGTGTAGTGGGTGCGGGAAAGCACTGTACCAGTGCATGCTCCCCAACTTGGCTTGACTTGACTTTAAAATTCTACTAAAACACATTATTTTAACGTGGCTTCCTCATAGCTTTATCTTAGTTTAATCCTAATACTCTGTATATGCATTTAATTAGCATTACCATTCATGGTGGTTCTGAAATCCATACTAACCCCTACTTTCTCTGCTGTTCTTTTTCCCGTTTTCTGTGGTGGTGATCTGCGCCACCACCACCTGATCAGGGCACCATGCATTCCTTACATTGATGGGTTAAAGGTCAGGGGTCCACATGCCCATCATCGGCTAATTCTTCCATGTGAAGCCTGAAAACCATGAGGACTGATTTATATCATTGATATTAGGTAGAATACCTTGTGTGGGCTGGGAGGTCTCGTGGCCTTGGAACCCCTGCAGATTTTGTTTTGTTTTTTTGTTTTTTTTCCAGCCCTCTGAAGCTTTTATTTCTGTCCTCATTGGCTATCGGGCCTTACTTTTATACTGTATTATGTTAATTAGTATTGCCTAATATTATTTTTATAAATTTTCTTTTTGTCTTTCTTCATCCTGTAAAACACCTTGAGCTACATCATTTGTATGAAAATCTCCTATAGAAATAAAGGTTGTTGTTGCTGTTGTTTGACAATCGTACTTTTGACTTCTGTATTTGAGCTACGCTTTGTCTTTTTTCCTGATCTTTTCCTTTAAAATTTTTGGTAATGATGCTGTTCCTATTAGTACAACATATCCGTAAGCTCCTTCCACAAGATACGGAGCAGCGCACTACATCTCTCTCCCGCGGCCTTAAAACTTGTTTTGTCCTTGCAACTGATCAGATGCTATACAAAATGTTCACATTCTGTGCTGCCTCTTCCAAAATCTTCTACTTCATCTAGCAACTAAGTCCTTTGCTACCCAACACTAAAAAGCAGAGTAAAGTAAGCTACAGTGATGCTGGGAATAATGCAGGTGCAACTGGAATAAATTGAATACTTTTAATTATTTTTTTTCCCATTTGCATTAAAATGTACACTGAGATATGGATGTACTATACAGGACTGCACATTCGTATGAATGGCCTTGAGGGTATGATTAATGGCTGGGGGTTATGTCAATTTTGACTTACATAAATTTCACTTTATGCTTGGGCTACCAGAACCATTATTACATAACTCAAGGTGTGTCTGTACTCTGAGAAAGCTGAGGAATATAAATAGGACAGTAAAGGTCAGCAGCAGCTTGGTGACAAAGAAATGAAGGATCTTGAGAGCTGAAGAGCATTTTGGTAATGTGGAATAATTACTTATTAATGCATCTTTCAGCTCTTTATCCAAAAACATTTACAAACTATATATGTTCAGTCCATTGTTTTACTTCTATAATCAGAGGAATGGCCAGATACATGAACTTCCCAGGCTCATCCAAAAAGTCAGGGGTGAGAGTTGAACCAACAACTTTACATTTTTCACTGCAACACCTTAGCTGCTACTCTGTCTTAACTACTTGCAGAATCTGCAGAACTGAGTGGAATTCTCAGGACATTCATCTTTAAGAGACAATGAACCCTGAAGAGCATTTTGGTTATAAGGAACCTGCAAGAGCCTGGGATCTAAGGCATATTTAAAAGGAGAGGATCCTATAGGTATTGGCTCCAGCAGACCACCGTGACCCTGTAGTTAGGATATAGCGGGTTGGCTAATAAATGTCTGGTTGGATGCATCCTATAGGTAACCGGTGAAGTAAAATATGCAATGACAGGAAAGATAAGGATGCACAACATACTATAATAAGAACATCATGGAGGCATTTGGATCACCTAGAGTGTTCAAAGTCAGCAGAGTTTAAAAGTATTTTAACGGGTTGTAACCAGGAGGAACAGCGAAACTGAAAACTGCGCTTGTGACCACAACCGCACAGACAGAATTGTTAAGCACTGCGTGGTGATTCAAAGGACTTGGAAACAGAACATGAAGAGGACAAGGTTAGTGAGGGAGAATCTGCAGAAATGGAGGAGTTGAAAAGTGTGATGGCAGAGTGACAAACCTAGGAAGACAGAATACAATAATTTCATTTCTGCTTCTGAAACTACTTCTCCAGGTGAGGGGTGCAATCAAAGCTAATGGTGTTTTGTTGTGGACTTAAATAAATAATTCTAGGACAAGATATTTAAATGCACACCTCCTTAGTTTACCAATAAATTTTTACTTCCATGTTATTCGGTAATCTATACTCTCTTGATTGAGTTACCAAGCTTAGCACATATGCATAACATTGCTGGTGTTCTGATTGATTGTCTACAGCACCTTGCCATCAGTCTCCCTTTCTCTTTTTCCTTTGTCCCCTTTCAGAATTAGGTAGATAATTAGCATCAGGCTAAGCCCCCCCCCTTCCCTTTCTCTGAGCAGTGATGATAGTTAATTACCAGTAGTAACGGATTACAGCCCCTTCAGCAGCAGCAATGGAGTATGGCTGGGATGAGTAGCACAAGATGAGTGATTCAAGCCGGCCCCTAGTGCCTTTCCCTATGATGCCCACTTTTCTTTTTCTACAATGTTTTAAATTGGGAAAAATAGCAACAATTTGTTCTGTGTTGTAGTATGTATAATACAGCCTAAGGTTTACTTTCATTGGAAAATGTATAAACCCTTATGACCAAGTCCATTATTTCTTAACATATTGCGCTTCTCTTGTCCATCTCCCTGAGGGCGCCTTAAAAACAAGTCGAACCATCGACCTTAAAACTAACCATTAGATTAGGAGCTCTTCACAAGCTCAAAATGATCAAGATGTCATTGCACCTCATAAATATTCTACTTAGAAATATAAACATATATGTATATCTGCAATACAAGAAGGAAAGCTTTAGTTAAATGTAAGATAGAAATATAAGAATCTGATTAAGAAGTTGGTGCACTCTCACACAAATTACGCAGATTACTAAGGTCACAACTAAATCAAAATGAAAAAAAACAATACATTGGTCTGAACGTCAGGCAATTCTATCATAAGAAAACTAAATATCACAGCTTTGTGTTTTCAGAGAACCACATGCAATGACATTTTGACAAAAGAGGTTCAACAACAACAACCTGCTGACGACAAACTGTACATCCTGCACATTGTTACATTGCTGTGTGCGGAGTGAACATGTGTGCAGTACAGAGTCTGTTATGTGTATTTGGTTCTGTATGGCACAAGGCGACATATGATACATCATTAGGAAACCTGCTGGATCCAGTTTAGGATTGTGGGGGTCAGCAATGCATGCAAGGTGGGAACCAGAGTTAGGCAGGGTAAGGGCCCGACACAAAGAACATTCGCACAGGCACTTACAGCATATGGGGCCAAGATGGAGTCAACAGATCAATTTATGGAACATTTTCACTTTTAGTTATGTATTTAACAAGTTTCATAGATAGATAGATAGATAGATAGATAGATAGATAGATAGATAGATAGATAGATAGATAGATAGATAGATAGATAGATAGATAGATAGATGTTTATACAGTATACAGTATATATGGATAAATGTCAATTCATTGTAACATCCATCCATCCATCCATTTTCCAAGCCGCTGAATCCGAACACAGGGCCACGGGGGTCTGCTGGAGCCAATCCCAGCCAACACAGGGCGCAAGGGAGGAACCAATCCTGGGCAGGGCACCAGCAAACCGCAGTGCATTGTAACATAGATAATTTACATTTTGCTAACAAGATAGGTGTTTGTATTCTTCTTCATCTTTCTGCTGTTCATGTTAGGGGTCACCACAGCAGATCATTCCTTTCCATATCTTCCTGTCCTCTGCATCTTACCCTGTCACACCCACCAGCTGCATGTCCTCTCTCGCCACATCCTAAAAGCCTCCTTTTTGGTCTTTTTCTTTTCCTCTTGCCTTGCAGCTCAAGCCCTAGTATTCTTCTCCCAATAGAAGGTGTTTGTATTATTTATGTATTATCTATAGATCTATCTATCCATCCGTCTTTTTTCTGGGCCAACGTAAACTACTGAATTGCAAGAACTCATCTTGGAAGCTGTTGGACCATGGCAGCGACTAACTGTGAATGGGATCCCAGTCAGTCCACACACTGACATTCACTCTTACCTAGAGTTTGCCGGATACCAGAGTCGCCAAATGTAGGAAAGAAGAACAAAGGAGGATGCCTGGAAAGTTTCACTCATGAGAGAGCTAACAGAACACAAAGTGACAGTACAAAACATTTTATTGTCAGCCGTTGAGTCCCTTTAACAGACTGGTACAAAAGCCGAACAGAGCACGTGAGGCTAAAAAGCAGGACATGGTCACTTAACTTCCATATCTTTGAAATGATGAAGGAATCCAGAGTACACCAGAAAACGCCACACAAACTGGCCATAGAAGGAACTGAGGGTCGTTGAGTTGTTACCACTGCACATAACTTTATCAGTCACTTGTGACAGCAAGCACACAAATAAATCAGCAGCATTGGCAGGATAAGGATATACGTTATATAATCATTCTGACTGTAGTCATATCTCAGGTCTTATGTAGTTGCTGGCCTGCTATTCAGTGAAATATGGCTGACTCAGGTTGTCTTTGAATGATTTTTATAATTAATTTACTACACCATTAACTAGCTGCTGTGTATTTATGCATATCTATGTGTATATTTATTTATTTATTTATTTATTTATTTATTTATTTATTTATGTGTGTGTGTGTGTATAAATACTGTATGCGCATGTGTGTAATATATATATATATATATACGTATATATGTGGGGTGGGCAAAAGTAGGTTTACAATTGTAAGTAACACAGAGTTTACTTTTCTATTTTTATTTATTAATTACTATATTATTTGTTCATATTATTTGCCTTCTTATTATTGTTATTATTAAAGTTAATTTGAGTGCAGCAATCATAACCTGCAGGTCCTTTTATATATATATATATATATATATATAATCTTCCTAAATACTATATACTTTATACCTGGCCTTCAAATTTCTGTGTGTGTATGTGTATTGAGTATTACATGGATAAATTATACCTTACAAAAAAAAATATGATGTATATATATGATTCAGTAACTTAAAATATGCTGATTTTAGTACATGATCTCTATAACTAATTATAGAGTTTTGCAATGATTTCTGTGTCTATCCAAAATAATCACTTTTATTAGTTTTTATTTATATTAGATATTATAGTGCAGCATGCTGAATTATGTTAAAGAAAATGAAGAGATACACATGCCTTATTATTTACATTATAGACCAACGTAGCCTAACTTGATTAAAATCAAGGTGGAGGTGGACCCCTTATTAAAGATAAAACTGTCACTGCTTTTACATATGTGTTTTCTAACTAAAATAGTGGCCCAGGGTTCCAATCCCACTACTGCCACTGTGTGACCCTGAACAAATCACTTCACCTGCGTGTACTCCAGTCAGAAAAACAAAAGAAATGTAAGCAATTACATCTCAAGTTTCGGAAGTCACCTTGGATAGAAGTGTCAGCCAAATAATGATTAGTAACAATAATGAACTCTCTCAGTCAAACGTGTAGTAGCCCCTTTACAGCCCACCCCGCTATGCTCCAGCCACACATAAACTCTTCCTAATCTTTCTCAATGCTCCTACCACTTTTTTCCATTTGGCTGCCACCTATGCTTAGTAACTACATAATGATGAGGCTGGGCGGGTGAAGGTCTTGCAACTGGATGGGGGTGCTAAAAACCTGCAAGCCTTCTTGCACTATGATGCTGCCACCGGATTACAACGAGTCGGCTCTGGGCTTTTCTAATGGTGTCTGGTTTATAACACCATGTCAGTTCAAGAGTTGCCCGATAAATGCATCAACAAAGGGACAAACTGAATGGAGCATCATACTGGCCGGTGCTGAAATAAGGCCGACCCTTATCCCGATTGAGCCTTGGATGGCACAGCAGCGCTCTCAAGAACACACTGATGTATGTGTGTGGGCGGAAGGGGGATAACGGGGGGCTGTCAAATACTGTAAGCTTCATCAGCGGGCAATATTGTGTTGCCGACTTTCTAAAGCAGTTGGATCTCTCATTTTAGTGACGAGACAAACAACACAGGGGCTCTCTGTGCCCAGCGCAAGTCGGGCGGCTGCTTGTCTGGCATTTTGCTGAAGCTCGGTAACGGCGGATATGATGCTCAGAGATTATACTGCCTCCTTGTTCAGATCGTGGAGCCCCAGCCTAAAAAAAAAGCAGCGTAGCTTGGCCTCCCTGCCTGCCCGAGCCCGCATTGTTGCGCCTTGTCAGCTGGCACTGCGCTTCGGTAAAGTGCCCGGGACAGCTGCCGGAGACTAAAAGAGGTTACACATCGGTTAAATCAAGCAAAATTGCGAATGTACTTTGTCTTAATTCATTGAGCCCTTCGCCTATCACCTAAACGGGATCGAGCAAACTTAAGATTGGATATGGATGTCTGCCTGTCCTGGACACAAAATATGAGCCGCTACCGTCGCCACTTTTTACATTAAAAATACCAAATCGCAACTAATAGACGCGAAGCTGCTTCCAGGTCCCTGAACCACTGCGCACATGTTGCTACGATGCAAGCGAGGAGGAAGATG
This sequence comes from Polypterus senegalus, assembly GCF_016835505.1. Classification (NCBI taxonomy): domain Eukaryota; kingdom Metazoa; phylum Chordata; class Cladistia; order Polypteriformes; family Polypteridae; genus Polypterus; species Polypterus senegalus. Next base: position 33,809,062 of record NC_053158.1, read on the forward strand.
CCGTTTCACCCAACATGGGCACTGCAGCTTTAGAGACACGGGTGCGCCGAGAACATGCCAGGCTGCGCACTGGCTGCCCACCCGTTAATGAACTGGTCCTGGGGAAATGCTACGTGTATAATCTAGAACCCTATACAAAGAAGCGTCGATCCAATCTCTTATTAAAATAATAAACATGTGTTACTAACCGTGGTTTTAACGGGCACGTACAGCACTTGCTTCTCCCCTCCGCTGATATCCTCTGGAAGCCCAAGCTGGAAACCTTTAGACTTGACCCAGAATTTAAACTTGGCGTTGTCCGTGGAGCTGGATTCCGACCCGTTGAGCAGTTGCACGATCCGGTCGTATTTTTTACGGGTCACTGTCTTCGTCTTCCCCGAATCGCCGTATGTCCTGAGACACCAGTCTTGAAACTGCCGATACATGTCCCGATCGCCCTCCATGATCCCAAACGGGGGCCCGAAACGTTCTTCCTCGTGCTTCCTTTTCGTGCTTGTGCTACACTTTGCACCTGTTCGCCTATTATTGGTCATACAATAAAATTTACACCAGAGGTATCACCTATTAGCCACTGGAGCAGGATAAAAAAAGAAGGGGATATAGGGGGTGTGATCGGATCAGCGGGTACCGCTTTAATAAATCTCTCCGCACTTAATGCCGTACCCCCTTATTAACATTCAGTTCATCCGGAATCCCACCAAGTGAGAGAATCGGGTGCAGCTTGCTCTTTTTTATATCAGCCCCTCATCCGACGTGCGTGACCAGTCTGAGGATTTTACACTGAGGACTGTCCCAATGTATTCCACTTGAAAGGCACTCGAATCAAAACGTGCTTCTTTATGCCTTTTCTTTGATCCGTCCCGGATTTCGTTCCCTGGACCCCCTCTCTCTCTCTCTCTCTCTCTCTCCCTCTGTCTCTCTCTCTCTGCTCTCGGCTGAATTCAACAGACGAAAGGGGGGTGGGGGTTGGGGGGGTAGTTCTCCGCTGCCTTGTTACGAGCACCGTTTTGTCCTAGACCGTGCCTCTCTCCGTGTAGGATGAAATATGAACCAGGACGCGAGAGATGGGTACACTTGTATTTTTCTGTTGATTGGATGCGTAATGTTTTTCTTATTAAAATATATTTTTCAAATTTGCAGGCCTTCCCCTAATGTATTACACCCCCTGGCCAGCTGCACATTTCCAATTGCATTCGGTAATGCTCGGCTGCTTAATGACTAACCCGCTAATATTTCCACTTCCTCAATTTGAGATAGCAGGGCAGCGCCTGACTATTTAGTTTGTGCAACGGGGTAATCTCGAGGGGTGGGGTGTCGAGGGGTGGGGGTCTAGAGAAACAAAGACCCTGCGTATATTTTATATCCTTTATTTTTGCGGCGTGTCTGTATTCCTAGGCAGTGGCGTCGGATGAGCGCGTGGCATCCCAGTTGGCTGCGCTTCTCTACGCAAAGTGCATCTATCCCGTCTTCTGATGGAGACAATGCTTTGGCCCTCGTCCCTCTCCGCTTCGCCAGCGATCAATCTCATCCGAATTAAAACGCGCCTCGCAGTCCGTGCCCGCCGTGTCCATAAATAAATTCGATCGCGGCTGCTGCACCCCTCCTTTGTCACTGGGAGAAATGATACGAGCCGCCTTCCCAAAGCGGCCGCTGAAAACTGTTCCCCTTTTGTTTTGTGTTTTAGAATGTCGCTGCTGTCTTTTAAGGAAATGAAAATTCGGCTGTCAGCCTTTTTTTTTCCTCTTCAGTCGGTGCGTGTCCCGACTTTTAGTTTCCTACGCTTATATATCCCATCGCTTCACCGCCCTTGTAAAACCAGACGAAATGCTAGCCATCCGCTGCCGCGAGAGAATCCCGGCTCAGAATTTGACTTAAGTAATAATGAAGATCCGTCCTTAACGTGTGACAGCGAGTGTCATCCTCCGGTAGAGCCGATGTAGCAGGAGGACCGCCTCTGCTCCTATTCGGTCTGGCAGCGGCTGGAACCGGGACTGACAGCACGGGCTGAGTGGGAGCTCCGCGCAGAAACCTCTCTCTCCCGAGTTCACCGCCATCTGATTGGCTGCCGGGACAAAAGTTTCTGTGGAGACGGCCGAGCCGTGACGTCACAGAAAGAATTGTCCCATTTAGGGATCCGACGAACGGCGCATGCTCCTCCTGTGGCAGGTTGTTCGCTGGTGCGGTAGTGTGCAGGCAGAGCTGCAAGGTGGCGGAGCGGAGCAAGGTTCAGGTGATCCGTTCTACTCCGTTTCCATGGAGATTGCTTTGCATGAGTTGAAAAATAATCCGGTAGAAGGTGGTGCTGACGCTACACCGAGCGTGAATTAAATTGACAATTGATTTAAATGTAAAGGCTACTCGTAGGGGGGCATTTGAGGTGATTATCTAGCCTGTAATTTGTGCAATTGAAGATGGGCTGCCTTCATCTGCGAATCTGCCTCGCCAATCCCAGGCCATCGAGAAAAGAGTATTTACCAGTTCGGTGCAAAAAGGCCGGGGCAGAGCAGTAGTCTCACGTCTTGGATGTGTTTCACGTTTTGAATGGCATCAGAGCAGGGGTACAGAATTGGGCAATGAATAAAGGACCACAATAGCTGGAAACAAACGCATCAGCAGGCTAAAGTCAGTTAAATTTACTTTGTATTTATAGCGTACCCAGGTGACAAGCAGGTTAACATGGAACGGGTTAGATTTGCCTGACACGCCTGCCGTTAGTTCACTGAAGTCAATTCAGTTCACTCTTGGAGTGACAAAGAACCAAAGGGTCATTCAGCGGGACTAAGCCCAAACCCCCAATTACCATATCAAGCCCATAACCCAGACCCCCATTCCCATCAATACTGTCACTTTGATTTTTGGGAGTTTATCACTCACAGGCTCTCTTTAGTATTTCTGTGACCCCCCCTTCCCATTTTGGTCTGGAGAGGAGTTGCAGGAGCAAGGAGGTTGTGTGCTGCCACTGCATTATTGCATTGAAGCCACCTCCATTTAATCTCAAAGTGCTGAGTATCAAAGGCAGACAAAACAGAACTCACCAAATTTTCTGTCCTTCACTACATTAGAATGCTGAAGTCTTTTTTTCTTATGTAATAATACCTGAGTGGAGACTGTATATATTCTACTGTAAGATTTCTTCACAGAACAAAGCCGCTGCTGTGGTTTCACACCAAGAGCAACTAACCTAAAGGTGTTGACAAGAGAATAGTAATAATAATATATAATAATTAATTCAATTTATACAGTGCTTTTCTAACCTACTCAAAGCACTTCACAAAGACAGTGGGGATCCACCAATCACCACCACCTCCAATGACTAGCATCCACTTGGATGATGGGATGGCAGCCATTCTTTCGCCGGTAAGCTCACCATACATTAGCTATTAGGTAGTGAAGGGGTGAGAGAGATAGTCAATAAGGGACAGGGAATGATCTGGGGGCCAGAATGACCAGGCCGTGGTGGGCAATTTAGCCAGGATACTGGGAAGCATCCTACTTTTTTTGAAAGATGTCCAGGAATCTTCCATGACCTCAGAGAGTCACATCTTTGGTTTTACATCTGATCCAAAGACAGGCACAATATTTCCACCACATCTAACTGCAGAGCCGCAGATCAGTAGAGGCATACGTCACCGCTGTTTTTGACCGCAGTTTATTGGGAGAAGTCAGCACCGGTCGAGGGCAGAAAATAAAGAGCAGTAGTTTTAGGAGGGTAGTTAAGGTTAGGGGTTAATGTGGTTAGTGTTTAGTATGCACAATGGAGTTTAGGGGTAAATTAAGGTTAGGGACTAGTGCTGTTGTTAAGGTTGTTATACATGCTTAAGATTAGTGGTTAGTATTGTTGAGGTTAGGGGTTTGTGTGGTTAATATGGAGCACAGGCATGAGCTAACATGACTTCTACTGTGAAACTGCTGCTGTAGACCTGTGGAGACATCTCGTTCTTCAGCTCTGCAGTTGAATGCTTCTCAAATTTTTCAGCACGGTGTCTCCATCGATGCCCTTAGGTTTTGGGATCCACACACAGACCACAGGTTAAGCACCCCCTGCTGGCTTCACCATCATTTCTTACAGCAGCTAGCCAAGCTTTTCTTTGATGGTCTCCCATCCTTGTACAGGCCGGGCCTAAACTTGCTCAGTTTCAGGTGGATTACCTGTCCTGAAGTGCAGATGGTATGGCTGCTGACTCAATATTTCTGCTGCATATGCATCATCCATCCATAGGTCTTTTCTGTTCATTATGGAAGGAGACCATGTCTGCAGAATTTCACATAAACTGGCAGACATAACAGGCTGTATCGTGCCTTTTCTTAAATTCTTGCTTCAAATGGCATCTTGCTTTTGTCTTTTGTACTCTGTACCTGGAATTATGCAGCTAGAACTTTAGAAAATGCATATACATATTGTTGTTGTGATTTTTAGTTTGCAAATGTGTATTTACTCTTTAAGACATGCCCTGAAATCTTGAGTAATTCAGGAACTTCCTCAATGAGTTCCCCTTACACTACTTTCATGCATGAGGCCTTTACACAGTCTGACGGTGTCATCCCTTCGCTGAAGCATTAAGAAGAATACATTTTTATTGCTTTCTTATTGTTCTGCTGCTATTTTACTGTTCCACAGACTGTGATAATAATCTCTCTATTTACTAGATACTTTATTAAGTTTGTCGGTTTCTCTGAGGTGAAAACAAAAAGGGCTGTTAGCAAGTGCAGTTATACTGCACAAAATACTTGAATACTTGAGTGGTCTTAGGTATAAATCTGAATATTGAGGCTTAAGATATTTTACTAATCATGTTATAACTCACTATTTGTCATCACTGCATTAGCACCTGGACATCAATTCATCCATCCATCCCGCTATATCCTAACTACAGGGTCACGGGGGTCTGCTGGAGCCAATCCCAGCCAACACAGGGCGCAAGGCAGGAAACAAACCCCGGGCAGGGCGCCAGTCTACTGCAGGGCACACACACACCAAGCTCAATTTAGGATGGCCAATGCACCTAACCTGCATGTCTTTGGACTGTGGGAGGAAACCCACACAGACACAGGGAGAACATGCAAACTCCACACAGGGAGGACCCGGGAAGTGAACCCAGGTCTCTTTACTGTGAGGCAGCAGCGCTAACACTGCACCATCCATGACATCAATTCAGTTAAATGTATTTTTAATGTACAATGCCTATAAAAAGTACAAACCCCCATAGAAGTGTTCATATTTTATTATTATACAGCATTGAATCACAGTGGTTTTTTTTTAACATAAATCAATAGAAAAAGGCACTCTAATGTCAAAGTCAAAACAGATCTCTAAAAAGTGATCTAAATTAATTACAAATGTTAAACAAAAAATAACTGAGTAAATATTCACTTCCTTTAATATGGCACCACTAAAAGATCGCTGGTTCAGCCAGTTGGTTTTAGAAGACACATAATTAGTTCAATAGAGACCACCTGCCTGTTGTCAAGGGGTTTCGATTGACTGTCGTCTAAATGCGCCTTATCTGGAAGGTCCAACTTGTGCTGAATCAGTGTGAACAATGAAGACAAAAGGCTTGAAAAGCACAAGTCAGGGGATGGAGACAAGAAAATCTCCAAGTCACTGAATATCCCCTGGAGTCCTGTCAAATCAACGATCATGAAATGGAAAGAGTATGGCACAGCTGTAAATACACCTAGAAATGGTTGTCCATAAAAACTCACTGATTGTGCAAAAAGAAGATGAATGAGAGAGGCCACCAAGAGACCCATGAGAACTCTGGAGGACTTACAGTGGCCAAGATTGAGGAAACTGTGCAGACAACAACTGTTGCCCAGGTCTTTCAACAGTCACCGTTTTAGAGAAGAGTGGCAAAGAGAAAGCCACTGTGGAAAACACACAAACACCCACACACTCACACACGTGCATCCTTAAAGGGCTTAAACAGCTCAGTAAATAAGAATGGAGAAAAATGACAGTATCCAGACTGCAAAGCTGACAGAGACCTATGCATACAGACTCATGGCTGCCATGGCTGAAGAAGGAACATCTTGATCATGGTGGATTGATGGAGGTGAATACTTATATAATCGTTTAGTTTAGATGACTTTGCAGAGATTTACTTTCACTTAGAAATATAAAGGATTGGCTCCAGCAGACCCCCATGACCCTGTAGTTAGGATATAGCAGGTTGGATAATGGATTGATGGAATATAAAGGGTTTTTTTATAGTCACTGTAAAAGGTGTTTGAGTAAAAGAATGGATGCATCCGAGCAGACTGCTTGTCACAGTTATATTATTCATTCAAAGTCAATTTTGATTAGTCAGTCAGTCATTGTCCAACCTACTATATCCTACCTACAGGGTCACGGGAGTCTGCTGGAGCTAATCCCAGCCAACACAGGGTTCAAGGCAGCAACAAACCCCAGGGAGGGCGCCAGCCCACCGCAGGACACACACACACACACACACTAGGTACAATTCAGGATCACCAATCCATTTAACCTGCATGTCTTTGGACTGTGGAAGGAAACCAGAGCACCCAGAGGAAACCCCCAGAGACACGGGGAGAACATGCAAACTCCACACAGGGAGGACCTGGGAAGCAAACGCAGGTCTCCTTACTGCAAGGCAGCAACACCACCATGGCGCCCCTCATTTTGATTATATATTTTATTTTATATAATTTAGCTATTTTAAAAAGGTTGTTCATTTATTGTAGCACCCAAGTGAGAGAGGGGCTCACTCTAACCAGGCAGAATTCAAACTCAAGATGCTGGATCCATGACACAGCTGCTTTAGTTACAGTACACAATGACACCCAAGCCATTAAAGATGGTCCACCACCATTTAGAAAGTGCACCAAATTTCATTCAATTCACTTTCTCCTCATCTGCCTCTCCTGACTCATCTGGAATACCAAGTGGATTTCATTTAATTTCACTTCACTCTTTGTATTGTTATTATTTCCATTGTTACTCCGGAAAAATTAATTAAAACTTTACCTTCCACTGCTATGTGTGGACACATAAGAATAAATTAAGCAATTTAGCCTAACCATGTAATGCTGTCCATTGATTTTAAAGGGACATACTTCAGCCAGAGCCCTGCAGAATGCATACGAGGAGTGGGGATGATAAACTCCTTCACTTGGCCCTGCAGTGTCTTTGTGCTCTGTGAGCTGTCCCTGGTATTTTCTTAACGTTTTAGTCTCAGCACTGGCCTCACTTCCTCCCGCAGATCAAGAGCTTCTCAGCTGCTTTCCTTCTGTCTCCATTCTTCCACTAAGGCTATATGTGTGTTTCCTTCCAGTATCATGGAGGCTTTGTGAATACCTGTAGATGTGCAGCTAAAGCCCTCTCTGGCATTCCCAGGTGCTGCTGCTGCAATTCTGAGTCTCGCTGGTCTGCTAAAGGGTCAGAAAAATGCCCAGAGGCCCAACCAGTCCAGTGGGCTACAGGGAGTATGTGCAGCATACAGTGTCCACCTATTGGACTGGAAAACTATACCAGCCTTTAAATAATTGTGTATAGCGTCCATTATCTTTCTTCCTTTCCTGCAGCCCCTGGTCTTGTAATTTGCATTCATTCAATTTTTTTACTGAAGTTTTCTCCTGATGTTAACTCATTTATAATGTGACTAGCTATGCTACCTGTATAAGACGTGTTGAAATCTAAGTAATCAACGTAGACCTCAGTGTTAATGTTCCCAGTGCTCCATGCAGTGCATATGTCTCTTGTTTTGTGCCATTTGTGATTAAATTTGTGAAAGTACTGTTAATGTTTCTAATGCACCATCTGTTGGAATGACAAATGCAATGCATTTTATGATTCATATTTGTTTGTGGTTTGCTGTACTCTGGAATAACACATATAGCAACTGGATGGACACACAGATGCTTACGCTTTTCTTATGGTGGATTTGTAAAAATGCTCATTATGATAGTGTGACCACTAAGGGGGCATGTCACATCCCCAGACCATTGGCTCAGCTACAAATACACAGCCCCAGATTCAAATACAGTAATCTATTTTTATTTTACAAAATTCCTTTCCACTGGCTTTTCAAATAAACAGTTCTCCTTCTTCTTTATTATTTTCTTTCCTTCTTTTCTTTCTCCTCCAGACTTTCCAGGTGATCTTTGCACAACTTCACTCACTGACACACTTGCAGGAGTCATAGCAGCTCCTTTTTAATTTGGACCCAGGAGTACATCTGGTGCAACGACATTACCGTCAAGAAGCAGTTTAGGGAGAACTTCCCGAGAATGGGGTGAGGGGAGTCCTTTTGACTGCTCCCGTAATGACATCCAAGTACCCCAACAAGGCTTTCCATTCAGACTACAACTCCCATGTTGCTCTGCAGGGGGCACAAATGGGAGCTCCACCAGAAGGATGCTGCCACCCAGCATACTTTGGGGGACACCTGACTTTAGGAGGCCATCTTCCACTGTCCTTCCATTACAAAGGTTTTCAGAATATGAGCCTAACCTTGCCTTCTATGGTAATAGGAGGTATATGAAAATAAATTGCAACATTTGTTCTATTCAGAATAGCATTGATTTCAACATAAATTATTTTTAAAATCTTTCAATCCAATTCAGAATCACAGGGGCCAGGATTAGGGCTTGAGTTGCAAGGCAAGTACCAACCTTGGATTGGGCACCAAAGCACTGCAGGCCCCACTCATACACAATAACTCTCCCACTCACAAGGGGACAATTTGGACTTCACAGTTAAAAGGTTCTATGAGAAATAATAATTCAAATATGTGTCTTCCGTGGGTTTCCAGGGGTTTCCTCTCACTCTATAATGACGACCTGCTTTGACTCAACTGCACCTGAGTAGATGTATGCAGTCAGTCATTAAGTGTGTTTTTGCCGAGTCCTACAAGCTTCACGCAGCCGAGGATATTTTTCATTACTGAAAGTAGGATTCCCCTGACGGACACATACACACATTGCTGCTCATATTTACTGTTTTTCAGTAATTCAAAGTACTTATTCCTTGGAGGATGAAACGGATCACGTTGATTTGGATAAGAACTAAATGTTAACATACAGTTTACCTCTAAAAAAGTCCATCCCTTGACATCCTCAAGCAGTGATATGTCAATATGATGCAAAAGTGTGAATTATATAAATAGAGATCATACATATGAGGTATATACAGGGCTAATGAAAGAGCAGATTTCAAAAATGTATTTCAAACAAACTGTATAAGACAAAAAGACATTCTGCACATCACTGGATAGAGGAAAGTTCAAAGTTTGGTCCTATGGTCCTTGAGGTTGCATGCACTCAATATGAGCACCATGTGTAGCGCGACAAACATCAAAACGGTAGACCATTTCTTGCCACACACGAGTCAATTGGTCCCTAGTTACTGAATTCACAGCTTCCTCAGTTCAATAATCTTCATGATTTGAGGGCATAGGTGGAACAAACACTCTTTCTTTAATGTACTCCCATAGATAAAAATTGGAGAGGGTAAGGTCTGCAGACCTGGGAGGCAATAGACGGTGAGCAAGATCTTGTTGTCCACCTCTTCCAATCCATCGTCCTGAAATTGAGTCGTTCAGGTAACACCGGGCCTCCAAGTGGAAATGAGGCGGGACATCATCTTACATTAAAATGAAGTCAGCGCTCGGTGGCATTCACTGGTACTGTTAGGCGGGCTTTTAAATTTGAACTTTCCTCTATCCAGTGATGTGTAGAATGTGTTTCTGTCTTATACAGTTTGTTTGAAATACATTTTTGAAATCTTTCATTTTGTATAGCCCTGTATATACAGTGTACAGTATATATATATATATATATATGTATATATATATATATATATATATATATATATATATATACTGCTCAAAAGAATTAAAGGAACACTTTTAATCAGAGTATAGCATAAAGTCAATGAAACTTATGGGATATTAATCTGGTCAGTTAAGTAGCAGAGGGGTTGTTAATCAGTTTCAGCTGCTGTGGTGTTAATGAAATTAACAACAGATGCACTAGAGGGGCAACAATGAGATGACCCCCAAAACAGGAATGGTTTAACAGGTGGAGGCCACTGACATTTTTCCCTCCTCATCTTTTCTGACTGTTTCTTCACTAGTTTTGCATTTGGCTACAGTCAGTGTCACTACTGGTAGCATGAGGCGATACCTGGACCCTACAGAGGTTGCACAGGTAGTCCAACTTCTCCAGGATGGCACATCAATACGTGTCATTGCCAGAAGGTTTGCTGTGTCTCCCTGCACAGTCTCAAGGGCATGGAGGAGATTCTAGGAGACAAGCAGTTACTCTAGGAGAGCTGGAGAGGGCCATAGAAGGTCCATAACCCATCAGCAGGACCAGTATCTACTCCTTTGGGCAAGGAGGAACAGGATGAGCACTGCCAGAGCCCTACAAAATGACCTCCAGCAGGCCACTGGTGTGAATGTCTCTGACCAAACAACCAGAAAGACTTCATGAGGGTGACCCAAGGGCCCCATGTCCTCTAATGGGCCCTGAGCTCACTGCCCAGCAGCATGCAGCTCGATTGGCATTCGCCATAGAATACCAGAATTGGCAGATGCACCACTGGTGCCCTGTGCTTTTACAGATGAGAGCAGGTTCACCCTGAGCACGTGACAGAAGTGAAAGGGTCTGGAGAAGCCATGGAGAACATTATGCTGCCTGTAACATCATTCAGCATGAGCAGTTTGGTGGTGGGTTAATGATTGTCTGGGGAGGCATATCCATGGAGGGTCACACAGACCGCTACAGGCTTGACAAAGGCACCTTGGCTGCCATTAGGTATCAGGATGAAATCCTTGGACCCATTGTCAGACCCTATGCTGGTACAGTGGCTCCTGGTGCACAACAATTCCTGGCCTCATGTGGTGAGAGTATGCAGGCAGTTCCTGGAGGATGAAGGAATTGATACCATTGACTGGCCACCACACTTTCCTGACCTAAATCCAATAGAACACCTCTGGGACATTATGTTTTGGTCCATCCAATGCCACCAGGTTGCACCTCAGACTGTCCAGGAGCTCAGTGATGCCCTGGTCCAGATCTGGGAGGAGATCCCCACAACACCATCTGTCATCTCATTAGAAGCATGCACCGATGTTGTCAGGCATGTATACAAGAACACAGGGGCCATACAAAGTGCTGCATACAATTTTGAGTTGCTGCAATTAAATTTTGGCAAAATGGACTAGCCTGCCACATAATTTTTTCACTCTGATTTTTGGGCGTCTTTGAATTCAGGGCTCTGTAGGTTGATCATTTTCATTTCCATCAAACGATGTGGCATCCTTTCCTTCCTAACACATTACCCAGTCTATATCAGTATAGATATCCAGGAGGATTTCTTTTTCCCATTGAGATCTGATGTGTTTTCAAAGTGTTCCTTTAATTTTTGAGCAGTTTATATATATATATATATATATATACAGTATATATATATATATATATATATACTAGGCTGACCCGCCTTTTAAGGCAACCGACTTTTAAGTTGACCACTTCTTAAGGCAATTCAATATGTAGATCAATTTGATATTTTATACAAACTCTTTAATTTGGTTATATTGCATTTGAGTGGTATTACTTTAATACTCGTAGTTTCTGTTATTTTTGTGATGAAATGTAAACTTTTTTTCTATATTGAGGTCGCCCTTTGGAACCCCCCTGATATTTACTACGCGGTGAGGCATTTGTACTCCATCAACATTAATTATTTCCAGAGACATAATTTTGCCTATTTTCCAGCGCATCGCGCACAAAAGCAAGGAAACGATGGGAGCACCAGAACTCTGCTCACATCATGTCGCTTCGTACTGCAAGCTGCAAGTAGTAAGTCTGTGATAAGCGGAGTACCGCTACGCTTTCCACTCACGGGACGGAAGGACAATCCTGACCGCTTTTATATAGAAGGATACTGTATATTTTTTTTTTTCCACTTTGCTTATTCACTGTTTACAAACTTTTCCCAATCTCTGCAGAAACCTGAAGAGAATTTTTTTTTTTTGCATTTGAAACCACTGACTTTTTAAATTTAATAGTAAATTTCCATTTCTACTTTTATGGAAGCTATGGCTGGCTGCTACAGTCCAGGTATTATTGACACAATTGCATTAAATATTTAAAGGAAATGGATGCATGGATGGACTAATCTTTTTTGTCACATGGTTATATATCTGTGCCAGAGACCCTTATGTTGGAATCCTACATTTTTGCTACCATAATATCTTGCTCTATCCATCTAAGTCTGATATTTTGCCATAATTGTATCACAGCTTGATTGGACTTCAGTAATTCCCTTGTTAATAGTCTTCCTAATAAAAATATTCACAGTTTACAACAGATTATGAATGTTATTGCCAGATTCTTGTGCTCATGACAATTAACTCAGATCATTACCACTTGGTTGGCTTAACTACATTGGCTTCCTATTAAACATTGAATACTTTTAAAATCTATTTTACTTATAGATTTTATAAGATTTTCTGATGTCTCCGTTTTGACCTTTACGTCTCATCTGTCTCATAACACAGCTCAATAGTTACTGCCAGGGCTTATTCTCTTGCTTATATTTATTTTCCACTCCTTGGGTATTTTTGTTGGCCGGGTGCGGCGATGCCCTCTCAGTGCATGCTTGATTGATTATTTTTCATATGTTTTGCTATTATGTAAATTTTGTTATTGCTATATTCATTTATTATTTATTGTTTGTATGTTTGTTAATGACGGCACAATGGCGCAGTGGTTAGGAGACCCGGGTTCGCTTCCCGGGTCCTCCCTGCGTGGAGTTTGCATGTTCTCCCCATGTCTGCGTGGGTTTTCTCCCACAGTCCAAAGACATCCCGGTTAGGTGGATTGGCGATTCTAAGTTGGCTGTAGTGTGTGTGTTCTGAGGCGGGTTGGCACCCTACCTGGGATTGGCTCCAGCAGACTCCTGTGACCCTGTGTTCAGATTCAGCAGGTTGGAAGATGGATGGATGTTTATTATATTCCTTGTGGTTTTTGTGTGGAACACCGAAAGGCAGGGCTACCCTAGCATCACTGCTGCTGGGACTCATTGCTGCCCTCCTCCTTCATTGTTTGCTTTGTCTCACAAGCCAGAGGTTTTATAGTTTACCTTCTCCCTTGAGTTGAAGTTGAAAAACCTGTGCCCCATTCAGGCTGCTTGGGGTGAGGCCTATCTCTAAGCAGCCCATTGAAGATCCTGCTCTGGTTTCTGGGTCTTGTTGGATACTTTGTGTCCTTTTCACTATATTTGTGTCAACAATTTACTATAATAATATGGCTGGCATAGTATTCGTCTACATTGCTTATGCTGTTTATACCAATCATAGAGTGGATATCTCCTAAAAAAGCATTTCTTACTGTTTTAGAATTCCACTATGCAACTCTCAGCAGCCATTCATTCAACTATGTGGCTCTCTGAAACCACCTTTCTGTTCCTTGTGCTTTTTTAGTTGGTTTGTCTTCATCCAAAAATTAGAATATTGCTGCCTACTCAAATTGACTATGTTGCTACCATTTTACTTTATGATGTTCACGTAGCCTGATCGTTTTACGTAGAATTCTTTCTGCTCTGCTACTTTTTGGCCCATTTTATGCTTTCATTCTGTACTTTGATTGTTGTGTACATCTTCTTTCACTACTCACTGTTTACTTTGTCAACCACTACTGCTATATACCCTGCTTTGTAGATTTAGAGTGTAGCTGTTCCAGATTTGTAGAGCTCTTTTTCACACTTGCTGTTTAAAAATTCTTAACACAACATATGGCTTTCAGGCAGTTGCTTGAGTTTTTTTTGTGACGAGGTACAAATAAGGACAAATAAAGTTCTGCTCTAAGTTGTTGAAATAATAAAAGTTACAGAAACAGTGAATTAAAGTAAGTCTTCTACATAGAAATGAGCAACTTTCAAAGCAAGTCATCATCATTCATTCTAAGAAAAGATCAAATGTATACATGGACCCTGAAAATGTGTAGCTAAGCTGCTTTCTAATGCAGCAAAGTGCAAAGGCAGTTAGCTCTGACATATTATACAGAAGTTTTTTTGTTTGTTTGTTTTTTTAAATAATTTCTGACCTCAGTGGCAGGGCTAAATTGGACCAATCAGGTCTTGATTCCCCACCAGACGATTTCACAAATGATACTGCTGCAGTAGAACAAGCTAGAGACTGACAATTACCGCATATAACAAAGATGATTACACCCCAGTCAGTATCACTAAAATGTTAAGTAATTACAAATCCTGTCCATTTAATGCATTTTTATGTGTTTGTAGCCAAAGCCCAAGAAGAATGAAGCCAATTAATTTGAAAAACAGAAATGTTTGACTAATTAAACAGTAATGAAAGGTCCATATTTAAGAGCCAACTACAACAAAAGTCAGTACCCCCTTCATTAGCGAGATTCCATTTTTTTCTTTTTTTATATTGTGTATGCCTGCGTTTATTTTTGATAATAGGTTCAATCCTCCTGGGCATGGTTGATAGCAGTTGTCAAAAACTCGACAAAGAGCCATAGCAAGATTTAGGGCAGCCACCCAGATATTATTTCCAGGCTGCAAAACTGAATAAAGTGGTAGCACTGATGTGCACAAATTGCAGTCCAAAACTGAACTGAGGGCATAGGGGAAAGATGGTGGCTTTTAGAGGCCAGTCTAGGAAGTGACCTTAAAAGGGCCGGAACTGAAAGGGTCATCATACATATCAATCAATCAATCAACATTTATTTATATAGCACATATTCATACAAAAAATGTAGCTCAAAGTGCTTTACAAAATGAATACAAAAATAGAAGACACAATAAAAAATAAACATAAGTCAACATTAATTAACATAGAATAAGTAAGGTCCGATGACCAGGGTGGACAGAAAAAAAAAAAAACCTCCAAAAGCTGGAGAAAAAAAATAAAATCTGTAGGGGTTCAAGACCAAGAGACCGCCCAGTCCCCTCTGGGCAATCTACCTAACATAAGTCAAACAGTCCCCTTTGGATTTAAGGTTTTCATGGAAGGACCTGATGATGACGGTAACGTAGACTTCTGGCTTTCAGCCCATCAATGTTGGTGCATCATGATGCTTTGAGTAGGTGGTGGTGGCGCAGGCCGCCACCACAAAGAAACCGGAAAAAGAAACAGAAGAGAGAGTTGGGGTTGAGGCTCAGGTCCGGAAATGACAACAGAGGGGCTGGAACCGGAAGGGTCTTCATCCATAGGCTCGGACCCAGAAGTGACGTCAAAGGGGTCGGAACCAGAATTGAAGTCATCAGGGCCAGGTGGAATCTCCTATGAATGATCTGCAGAAAAGCGAGAAAAAGAGTCAGTGCACTCTGCCACATCCCTGTCTGGCTCAGAATTACTCTCATTCAAGCCCTTTAGCTGCCTTCCATGTGCATGTATTGGACACGTTCTTGTACAAATCTATGGAGATATTCCCTGCCATTCTTCACAGAAGATTCTTTTCAGCTGCTCCTTACTGGAGGGGTTTTATTGCCCTTCTACATTAAAATACACCAAAGGTGTTCTATTGGATTCATGTCAGGAGACTTATTTGGCCAGGTCATAGTTTTCATTTTATCTTCTTTAAAACTACTTATGTGATTTTTGTAGTGTGTTTGAGATCATTGTCTTGTTGGAAAATTCTCTGGGCAAGCTTCTTGAGATTGGAAGTCAGTTTGTTTTCAGTAGCTTGGGTATACACACTGGTGTTCATAGTGCCATGTATAAATGTCACATCCCACACACCTTTCACACATTTCACTACTGGTACTATGCAGTCACTGTGGTGGTCCTGGCCAGGTCCATAATAAACATGCTGGACCTTTATCTGATCAAAACAAGTTTATTTTGGTTTCATCATACCAATGGAAGTGCTGCCAATATTCTTCAGGTTTGCTTTCCTGTTCTTTGGCAGTTTTATGTTGTTTTGTGAGCAATGGCAATTCATTAGAGGTTAACTTCATGTAACTGTCTGAGCAGTCACTCAGACACCAATTTCCACAGATAATCCTTGTGCCAAGTTAGAAGCACTTGCTTGTCCATTTTCTAGGAGGGAATGCTGTTCAAGTAGGGAATCATGCGTGGTGTAGTTTTTTGAGGACGGCCACTGCACCTTCTGTTATTAGTAGTATGGCTCTACCACCACTACAACTGTGTTTCAGCTTACGTTAAGTAGCCTACTGATGTTCCTGTACCCTCTCTAATCTGGTTTCTTAGTTGTTCAGGCAATTTCTTACCACGTAGAGCCATTCTGACACAACCTAGGCTAAGAGTGAGAAAGCCCTGGTGTTCACAGATTATTTTGTAGCTGAACCCTTGCACCCCTTTATAGATACATAAGGCCATGAGTCCTTTAATATGGTGTCTCCACCTCCAGTGTTCACAGTGACAGTAACTTTATCATTTACTTTCTTATCCTCCCATACTTTATGGCATTTGACCTTTTGCTACCCAACATAATAACAATGTACTCAAAGTTTAAAAACAAAAAAACTTTTATCTTTACATAAATGCTCAAAATAATGGAAGAATTGGAGCCAAATGTTGCAAGAGTGCAGTTATGTACAGAATTTAGTAAAACCCGTGAGCAACAAAATGTTTCAATGGTATACAATGTCCCACTCAAATACCACCAGTGAGCTCAATCACAGTTATTATACACTTTCTTTTGGGGGCCTCAGTCATGGCTTATGAGCATGATGACTAAGAAAAGGAAACAGAACTGACTCCTTCATTTCACAAGCCAAATAACACAAGAGAAGTCAAAGAAATGTAAACAGACCTTTTTTCGTTTAATTGATTTCTTACTTTCATGCCTTCCCCCAGCTCAGTTTGCTCATCTCTCATTTCATCACTAGTGTTATTAGCAGCAAATCCCCATAATGTTTTGCAAGGCCAGCATGACATCCCCCAAAGTGGTAAATGCCAACATTAGATGAGACCAGCCCCTGGGTATATAATGCTGATCATTTCCATTGCATGCTCTGGGACTTGGTTAGTGGTAGAACAGAAGTAAATAATCCAGGTTCTCAACATTTTATTTTTATGAAACATATGCATAAATAATGAGTTATCTCTGCTAGTCACCAAATGTGCAGGTCAATCTTCGAGTTCCACGTCAGTATAAGAGAAGGAGGCCTGTGCTCTATGCATGCATAATTAGCCACGTGGAGAGTAAAAACAAATCTTGAAGGAGCCTGACACTCCCCCCAGACAAGCACTGGAGACTCTGTGAAATAATAATAATATTGAAAGATTTATTATTATTTTTAACTTTTTGTTAGAAGAAAAAGTGCAAAGCATCAGTACAGACAGTCTGGAGAGCCTTCAGCATGACTTCGAAAAACAGAACGAGCCAGAAGCTTCAAGCAGGATATGCCCCTTTGAATTTTCTGCCTTTAAAAGATCTACGTGTTTTTTCTGACTTTTGACCGTGATTTTGGCATTTCCACTTTGTTTTGACAAAATTTGTGATTGTACGTCTCTGACTGCATTCTTTCTTCTTTAATCTCAGGGAGGGACGATGGTGCAGCACAGCTCAGGTCACCTTTTGGGCCATAATAATTGGTCTAGTATAGTTATCAGTCATTTTCCTAGCTCTCAGAGATACTTTAAAGATGATTGTACCATTATAATCCAGTCAAATGTAGTTCAGTTAGTCCTTCCCTATTGACTTCAATGCATTTTGCTGAGTTCAGTGATATTTGCGAACACTTCTGTGATTTCTCCAAACTCGAGCCGAAGCGAACACTGTGGAGTTTGCTCATCACTATTCATCACATGTAGCTCCTCCAAACTCCACATCTCATACCGTCAGAACACAACACACTCCCCAATGGTTGCCGAAGCTAACCTGCTGTCTTCAAGCCTTCCGTGTCATAACCCACCGATACACTTATACACATCTTATCCTCTCTAGGGCTCACCTAGACAGTCAAGTTGCTGGTTGTTTTACCCTTGGTGCATGTGCATTCAACACTCACCGTACATGTGTACTCAGACTGACCAAGGAGCCTTAATTGCTTGCTTAATAGCTTTACAAATAACCATATAAACAGCCATCGATTTTTAATGTACAACTAACTTTCAAGGTGAAAAATTTGCTACGTGGCACTTACCGAACAATAATAAAGTGGCAAGAATCCCCAAGATATTGCAAAAATGCAGCTAAATTAATAAGTAAACTGTTTAACGTAAAATTGATAGCATTAACTTGAAATCTTCGGTTAACAATAAACACAACGAAGTTATAGTTACGTCACAGCGCAAAGAATAATAATAACTGAATAATAAGTAACACTGTGTCTAGGCATTCTAAGAATTATTTTGAGGTTAATATAGCTAAAGAAAACTGTTCAGCTTCCGGAAAATTCTCATCTGTTTTCATCTGGGCCTATTTCAGGAATGGGCCTAATGCTGCAGCATCAATAGCACCCACCTTAATCCGGCCCTGACGGGCGAACATTTAAAGATTATCTGTAATTCATTTAAAGATATCTGGAAATCATTTAAATATTTATTTATATACAAAAGCACTCATTTAAAGATGTCTTGAAGTGCATTAAAGATACATTAATTAGAGATGTATTTCAAGATACCTTGAAATCATTTACAGATATCTGCAAACGATTAAGAGACATCTCTAAATGATTTAAAGATATATGGAAATGTTTAAAGATATCTTGAAATATTCAGATATCAGATATAATGCTGGAATGACGGGGGATGCCATCCTATCCAGAGTGTTACCTCCCTTGGAGTGCTAGATGGCAGTGGTGCCTTGCACTCTCGCAGGGCTTCATGAGAGTTGGAGTTGGACACAGCCCTTTTGGGATTACAGGGGTGGTACAATGGCTGCTGAGCCCTGGAAGACAGCTCTTCCGCCACACTCGGAAGTGCCGCCGGAAGTAGGGCAATGAGCACCTGGAGCACTTATGGGTGCCTTATAAAAGGAGCCAGCAGACACTACTCCGGGAGACAGAGTTGGGAGGAGGGAGACAAAGCTTGTCTGGAGGAGTGGAGGAGAAAAAAAGAGAAAGAAGAAAATAATTGTGCTGTGCTGTGTTCTGGGGACTGTGTTTGGCTTGTGGGAAACGGGGGGAGGCGTTTCCCACAAGAGAAAAAATAAATTAAATATTGTGTGTGCTTTGAAGTTGTCGGGGTTAACTTTTACACTATGTATCAAGTTGCCATAACTGCATTATGAGTTCCACACAAGGTACACAATCTTTATGATTTTGAAAATGACTTCAGTAAATCTTTCAAACACTAAGTGAATATTAAATAAATGTATATATGACTATATATGACAGTGACTAAGAAGCATTGAAGATATGAAAAATAAAAATGGCTAATGTGAAGCAAAAAGTCATCTGAAACAAATTTGTATTTAAATGTATATGTAGTCTTGAACCATGCGAAAATGAAAAAAGGCGAGATATTTCAGTTTTACTAACACAAAACAGACTAGCTCTTTGATCTAATGGTGTAAGAGCTGCATTTGACCGTCACGGTTTTAGATTCATATTTGCATTCTATCCATTATGCTTTGTGTCAATTTCTCCTGCATGAGTATATCTTTCTGCATTTACATTTATTCCTTTAGCGAATTGTTTAACCAAAGCAGCTTAAAAATTACAAGTGCTTGAAAACAAATACCAGGACATCCATCCATCAGTTTTTTGAACCAATTTATCCAGGAAAGGGATCTGACAAATATGGCAAAAATACAGGATGGTCTTTGGTTAAGATGGGCATTTGCTCCTTTTCAAAAATGAAAACAAATTCAGGTTATTCTTGACAAGATGGAGAAGTTATTTTACCAACATGATGCAAGGGGTTGAACTACACCCTATAATGGCATGCAGACAACCAGTTAAGGTCAACCATAGGTGGCGTGAAGTGGGCCCTGAATCACACATACAGAGTACTGGCACTTCTACATTTTTTGGTGTTCCGTACCAGCTGCATTCTCCAGTGTACCAGGTCATCTCACACATATCTTAGCCACCCCAACAACAAGTTCTACGATAGACACCATCCCTTTCTTAGATTGATAGTGAGTGTGTCAATCCATGCCGTCTTAAACATAGGGAATCAGCACTTGTGTATCCACATCAAACATTGACCTTAGGTACATAGGTGCATGATTGTAATAACGTTAAAAATTTATTGAAGTAATACATTTTTTTCTAAACTTTCCAGTTACAGGTTTCATGTCTTTGATCATCACAGAATATTTTTGTATAATAATTTCATAATCATTAGTGACTATAAATTTATTCCTTTATTTCTTTTATTACTATGTGCTTAGGTTCCATTTTGTTTTGTTTATGGGCACCACCATTTTGAGTGTGTTATTAAGATGCAACATTTGGTTGCTGGGGGACATGACTCTGGACGTCACAGGTGATGACACACTGTATAATCCGACACCACAGATGGAGAATGATCCATGACTGTGGATAACGTAAAGAGCCTTGTGTGTGTGCTATTAAAGTAAACTCTGATAATGAAAAACTTTAGAGATTCCTTTTGAGGTTGGTTAGAGATTTTTTGGTAATTGTTATCTGTCTTCCTGGTTTACGGCTTGTTTCTGGCTAAATGTTTTAAGCATCTCCTAGTCGATTCCAAAATAAAACACATATCTAGAATATATGGTGTGAAAATGCTCTTGAGTTATGCAGAGCTTAATCCCTTAGTAAGGCAACACAAGGGAATTAAATCTGATGTACATGGCAGTTGGTAACCAAGTTGGTCATTAGATCTTAATAGGACCCTTGTAGACCTAGTCAGATGACACTATCTGGGATTCCTGCCTTGAAAGAAGCTGTGTAGATGATATCGTCAGCCAAAGTCTTGTCCTCTAGATTTTTAGTAGAAAAATTTGTAGAAAGCAGCCACTGAGGCTAGACTAGGCATTTTCCCTGAAAATAAAAAACATATTTTTAACAGGCTAGATACTCTTCAATGTTTTATATTCAAGGTAATTGAGTGGTTACACTTCAGTGAAGATTTCACTTGGACATGGAGCAGTCTAGTCTTAGAGAGTCTGATCTGCTGGTGTTGTGCGGTCATCCATGCAGAGATGTCAGCCAGACAGGCACACATCCTCAAGAAGATCTGCTTATAATAGGGAAAGGCCACAAATATCATTGCCATGACCGTCATAGTGATAGGAATACTCATGTAAAAACACAGTATGGCCTAGGGAATTGATCTATAAGGAGAACGGGAGAGTCCTGAGCGGCTCCCATAAATATGTAGTTGAAACAACCACTCTTGATGATATATTTCTGCCAAAAACTTAAGAATTGAGCAAAAGTTAATCTCAATTGTGTCACACAAAGATTCCTCAGTGTAGTCAGGATGATCTGGTGGTTCACTCTGCCAAAGAGCCCTGGCAGGTTTAGGTTTTAGGTTTTATTTATTTGTATAGCACATTAACAACAACCAGAAGTTGACCAAATTGCTTTACATAGGATAAAAGGTAACGGTATGAAATCAAAGCCAGATAAGGAATTATTAACAAGAAAAACAAAAGGAAACATTATACATACATGAACACATGTGTACCAATGCACAAACATAAATGGCAACATAAAATTGTGCAAAATAAATATACACACATAAGATGAACTCTGTAGTAAATAAATAAGAAAGATTTAACCACTGAAATTCACAAGCTAAAAAGCAAGTGAATAAAAGTGCTTAAAACTTCAAACTATAAAGTGTGGGAGCCAACCTTATTATGAGGGGTAGACTGTTCCACAATTTAGGATCAGCCACCGCAAAAGCTCGATCGCACCTCAGGTTCAACCGTGCGTGTGGGACAGTGAGCAATAGCGTATATGAAGACCTCAGTTACCTGGTTGATGAATATGGGACAATAAGATCAGCCAAATACAGTGGAGCCAACCCATGAAGGGCTTTAAAAACAAATAATAAAATCTTAAAATTCACGAGCCAACTAAGACAGGCCAACACCGGAGATATGTGCCATTTTTTTTCTGCTGGTTAAAACTCTAGCAGCTGCATTCTGCACCATTTGCAGGTGAGACAGTGTCGTATGGGATAAGCCAACATACAGGACATTACAGTAATCCAAACGAGGCATAACGAAACCATGAATGAGCTCTTGTAGGCCGTTGAGCAACAAAAACAGCTTGGCTTTATTGATCGCCCTGAGGTAGAAAAAATTGCTCCTTACCAAAGTTTGTCAAATTTCAAATCTGAATCCAAGATCACCCCGAGATTTTGGCTTTAAGTGCCGGACAAGTGGACCCAATGTGCTAACAATGTTTCGGGTAACAGTAGGTTGACCAAATAGAAAGACTTCAATCTTTGACTTATTGAACTTCAGCAAGTTAAGTGCCATCCAGTGTTTTATATCACCTAAGCAGTTAAAAAGCTTTGTCACATGCTCCTTTCACCCGATTACAACGAGAAGTAAATTTGGGTATCATCAGTGTAACAATGATACGGGATGTTATACTTCATTAGTACAGAGCACAACTGTAACAAATATAAAGAGAAGAGGACTGGACCTAAAAAAGAACAGACCCCTGCGGTACTCCACAGGTTACCGAAGCAGTAGGAGACGCTGAACTACCGACCTGTACGGAAACTGTCCTGCCTTTGAGGTAATCCTCACACCACTTAAGAGAAGTACCCCGAATACCAACCCACCGCTCAAGCCTGTTAATCAGAATGTCATGATCAACTGTGTCAAACGCAGCGCTCAAATCCAATAAAATTAGCAATGAGGAGCACTTCCCCGAATCAGCTGCCAGCAGCAGATCATTCGTTACTCGTAGCAGCGCCGATTCAGTGCTGTGAAATGTTCTGAATCTTGACTGAAACTTATCAAGAATATTGTTGTGCTCCAAAAAAAAAAAATAGGTAGGCAGGTAGAGGAACGTGAGAATGATGTAGCTTGGGCCAACAGTGGGCTTATGTTGACAAAAGCAATGGCGTACAGTCCTTTCCATTTAGGAGACTGACAGACCCAGGCCCAACTTTTAAGACACACTTTGTATTCTCATGGATAAATCATACATCCTTAATCCTGAATGAAATATAATGTAAAATGAAAGGTCCATAAGAAATGAATAGAACTAAAATGCATCCAGTACAATGACAGTTTATTTGAAGATTTGTTGATTCCAATTTAAAGTCACTGAGCATGCTCCTTGTTGTAAACATATTGCAATAATAAATATAACATCAGGCAATAAAAATATTACGCCATCTCGAGCCTCTCCTTCTGTTTCCACTGGAAAAACAAACAATAGAATTGTTAATATTACATGGTCAAAGGTATCGAAAAATACATATTGAAAGACAACAAAGAGAATGTGCCCACTGTCAATCTGTCTGTATATATTTTTTGAATGGCTAATATTTATTTTAGAAAAAAGAAAAATTTAAATATCATTTTTACATTAAGTAAAAACTTTTTTTCTCAGTGTTGGAACCTACGGTACAAAATACAATTATTCTTTATTTCATTCTGTAACTGATACTCTTTCATGTTATCTCCTTTTTTAACTTCTCAGTTTCTTTTCCTAGCTCATTACTTTTGAAGTCTGTTGTATTTATCTGCATTTTTTTAAGTTTTAGTATTATTTTGTATTTTATTGTTGCAGTTTATTCTCTGATCATCCATATTGGTTGCTCTTCCATTCATGGACTGTGCTTTCCCATTCAAATTGATTTAGAACTTTGGACTGCAAGGGGAAGAGCTGACATTTACTCCAGCAACACGCTTGCCCTCACCTCAAGTGCAGACACCTACATTTGTCTCAAAAAACATGGTGTGACTTTGGAACATTAAGGTGTATATGTGCAGCATTATCTAGAAACGGAAGGCAGCATTTGGTACTTTGTACCTTGCTACTCATTGTTTAATCTCAAATTTGAATTTGCTAGGTGTATTGTGCAGCACAAATAGCCTTCTTGCTTTACTACACAGTACCAATAGAGGGCAGACTAGGCCACACCAACAGAACACACAAATGGGTGACTCTGTCATTGCTGCCCCCTGAATGAGCCTTTTAAAATGTTCCTTTAGTTGAAGATGTCGTTTGAAGTTAGGGGAGGATTAAGGAGTCGTGGAAGTGTGCTTTATCGTGTTATCAGATCACCTATGATGTGCACCTCACTCAAAAGGTGCCAACTAATCTTTAAGGTTCTTTACTTTATGAGGGATAGGAAGAAATATCAAACCAATTGTGTAAGTTGTATCTGTAACCTCTTACTTGTCTCTCTGTCCTTAGTGTAGCTTGTGTATTCACCCCTAGGGACCTCCAATGGTGGGCTGCTTACTGACTATCTTTTTCTTTCTCTGCTTTACTTCACCCCATTTTACCATTATTAGAAGGCTCCTCAAAGGGGTCCGCTTAAGCAATTAATGGACCACAGTTATCGAACGAATGAACAATCTTAAGAGACATTCATGTAAGCTTTCATTTAAAAATATTTATCTTCATCAAAACTAATTGCAACAAATATAACAATAGAAAGAATTGAACAACCTGGGTGGGTCCATGTAGTTCCAGATAACGATTCCCAGATGTTTTTTTCTTTTACTTTAGGTGCAAATTTTATATCCATAATCATTATTTTTATCATTATGACAGTGATGGCATCGACACACTAACTGGTGTTACTGTTTCTAGCATGGGGCGGCACGGTCCTCCCTGCGTGAAGTTTGCATGTTCTCCCCGTGTCTGCATGGGTTTCCTCCCACAGTCCAAAGAGATGCAGGTTAGGTGGATTGGCGATTCTAAATTGGCCTAGTGTGTGCTTGGTGTGTGGGTGGGTTTGTGTGTGTCCTGCGATGGGTTGGCACCCTACCCGGGACTGATTCCAGTGTTGGCTGAGATTGGCTCCAGCAGACCCCCGTGACCCTGTGTTTGGCTTCAGCAGGTTGGAAAATGGATGGATGGATGTTTCAGGCATGGACACCCCAATATTGTTTAAGGAACTGGGTTGTGTTGCTACTCACATGATGTTTGATATCATGATGGGATGTTTTAAAAGATGGTGGCACCTGTTCACCAGTGTTCAAGCTTTGGCCTGTTTTCTTGACAATGATCTTTCTGCATTTACTAATTACAGTCATGGGCAAAAGTTTGGTGAATAACACAAGTATTGGTTTTCACAAAGTTTGCTGCTTCAGTGTTTTTAGAACTTTTACCAGATGTTTCTGTGGTGTACTGAAGTATAATTACAAGCATTTCATAATTTCAAAGGCTTCTATTGACAATTACATTAAGTTTATACAAAGAATCAATATTTGCAGTGTCGGCCCTTCATTTTCAAGACCTCTACAATTCACCCTGGCTTGCTGTCCATCAACTTCTGGGCCAAATCCGGAGTGATGGCAGCCCATTCTTGCATAATCAATGCTTGATGTTTGTCAGAATTTCTAGGTTTTTGTTTGTCCACCCGCCTCTTGAGTATTGACCTCAAGTTCTCAATGGGATTAAGGTCTGGGGAGTTTCCTGGCCATGGACCCAAAATTTCGATGTTTTATTCCCCGAGCCACTTATCACTTTTGCCTTATGGCCCGGTGCTCCATCATGTTGGAGAAGGCATTGTTGGTCACCAAACTGTTCTTGGATGGTTGGGAGAAGTTGCTCTCAGAGGATGTTTGCTTGTAATTAGACTCCAGTATACCATAGAAACATCTGACAAAAAGACACTGAAGCCGCAAACTTTGTGAAAACCAATACTTGCATCATTCTCAAAACCTTTGGCCACGACTGTGCATCTTTCTGTCGCTGGATTTGTTTGCCACATTTTTTTCCAGAATCTTTGTGGGTCAGACAAACATAATGTGTTCTGTATGTGTGTGCTGGTAACGTGTCATCTGAGGTCAGTCTTCTTAACCCCATCTGCTCATCTAATATAACGTGATAAAGGAGAGCACTTTATGTGCTTTGTTGCAAACTGTACAATACAACTTGCCTCACTCCAAGGTTTAGTCCAGGTGAAAATGTCGTTTTGCCTCCATGAATAATGTTGAGTGGCCAGTTCTACTATATATGATTTCTAGTTACTTAGTAAAGTCTGTATTCCCCAAGGATTATAATATAACAAATGAAACACTCAGAGATTGATGCTTTCTTAAATATGCCATAAAGGCTAAGCACGTGATTATTACCACCATTTTTTGAGATGTGTCTAACACATACCCACTGAATATATTTTGGCTAACCCTTTTTATTTTTTATGTACTAAAAACTATTGCAAACCTGTAATTTGTTCTTCATTTCAGACTAGATTGATCATTTGTAGGCAGGTTGCCAGCACTAGTAAGGCATTACACTGCCGTGCTATCCTGAGCTGTCACCACTGCTGGAGCAGAGGTGAAAAATGTCAAACTCATTTATTATGTGTCAAATGCTGGGGGGACAGATTTTTTATTAAAGGCCTTTAAATGTCCATGCATTTGTCTAATTCATCCCAACATATTTTGCAAGAATAGGATACTGTATTTGATTTTTTTTAGGACAGCAGGAAGAAAAATGGTCCTTTTCACCTTTCTGTTTGATATCTTACCATGTGGAAAAGCATGCTAGTGGTTGTTCCTGGTAAACACACTCAAAACCAACCTGCAGACTCTGAAAATCTCCTTCTAAATCAGTTCAGGTGGCCAAACACTGAACTCCATGCTGGAAGTCTGCCATTTTATTGCGTTTTTAAAACTATTCTTAATGTATAATGATCGGTTTTCACACCCATGTTTTTGTGGCCTTGATGGCAGAGAGCTTGGTGCCTATAACGTTTAAGGGTGGTAAGATGGTTGTTCATGTACATGACTATTTCATTTATTTTAGATTTTGTTTTATTTGTAAGTTCTGTATTTTTAAAAATACTTTATTGTTATTTCCTTGTATAGCATAGTGGTAACTGCTGGTGCCTCACAGATACCAGCCTGATTGGTGTCCTTGTGCAGTTTGCACATTCTCCCCATAACTGTGGGAGCTTTCCTCCAGGCACTCTGGAGATCTTCCACATTCCAAAGATCATTTTGTTACTTTAACTGTTGTTTCCAAGGCCCTGGTGGGTCTGTGCATGAGTGGTCCCCGAGTTC
Source organism: Polypterus senegalus (assembly GCF_016835505.1). NCBI lineage: Eukaryota > Metazoa > Chordata > Cladistia > Polypteriformes > Polypteridae > Polypterus > Polypterus senegalus. Next base: position 33,836,152 of record NC_053158.1, read on the forward strand.
CACTGCTGTCCCGCCCAAGGATAACAGCCTTTTGTGTCAGATAAATAGAACTTTATTTGTCCCCTGGGGGAAATTTTGCTTTTTACAGAAGCTTTTTAAATAAAGTAATACATAAATGGGTAGATAAGTAAATAAATAAATTATACACACACTTTGTTTTGAACACACACCAGAATGACTATAAAGCAAGAAAATTAAAGAAAAGAAAGAAAAAGTTCTGACTTCGCAGTCCCAGTCCCAGTGAGGCATTATGCAGACATATTACTGTGGTATCAAGAAGCCCCAGCCGCATTTCTTGACACACTTCTGCTGAATCATTCATTGACTGAAAGTCCTCAGTGTTAGTGTGACAGAGAGAGGACATGCAGCATTGTTCATAATGGCACTCAGTTTTGTTTAAATTCTCTCCTTCGCTACGACCTCAAGGGGGTTCAAATTTGTGTCCTATAACTGAGCTTGCCCTTTTAATTACCTCCCACATTAAATGAACAGTCTCCTAAGGAAAAAGAGCCTGCTCTGCCCTGCCTTATATAGTTCCTCTGTGTTCCGAGACTAGTCCAACCTGCCATTAATGTGGACCTCCAAGTACTTGAAGGAGTGGACCACCTCTGCATCCACTCCTTGAATTGTGACCAGACATAGAAGCTCTTTGGTTCAGTGAAAGTCAATAAGCAGTTCCTTGGTTTAGTTGATGTTTAGCTGTAGACAATTCTCTTTGCATCAAGAAACAAAGTTCTCCTCCTGACTCCACTCCTATGTCTCATCCCCCTAATCAATACACCCCATTAGTGCAGAATCATCTGAGAATTTCTGATGTCGGGAGCACCACACAACCCTTTCCAACAACCTCATGACCCCTCATGTTCTCCTAATCCATCTACTGACTTCATAGGAAGAGTCACCAGAGACATGAATGTCACTGCTGAGGTAAGTAAACCTCTCAACAAGGTCAACACTCTCTCCGCAGACAGACATGCTTCTGATGGCTGTGCCCAAGAGGGTCATTAAAGGCCTGGATCTTGGTTTTTATTTAGGACACTCACAAGCCCAGACACTCAGACTCCACCGATATTGGAGTACCAAGTCCAATGATGCAGCTCAGGGTGCTGGAACCAGGATCCAACGATTCACAGCCTCCGACCTTTTCCAAAATCAAGGAACACGGAGCCACTTTCACCACTGTCACCAGACCCATGGGGACTGAGACAATCCTCATATTCAGACGTTTCAGTGCCAGTGGCTGCATTGAAGTCACAGATGACCAGAGGAGTGTCACCTCATGAGCACCCATCAAGCATCGAACAAAGTTGCAAGTAAAAAACAGAATCCTCACAGTGTTCGCGTGAGAATAAGCCTTGTGAAGGAGACAGATGATTGCATCCTCCACTGAAATCTTTGTTTGATAGGTAAACTATGGTGGGTCCAGCTGGTCTACAGCAAGAGGATTCCTTTAGTCCATGACCAGTCCCTCAAAGGGTCTATAGTTATTAGTTGAAAAGGCACCTGCTTTCTTTGCAACAGGAACAATGCAGGATGTTTTCCACAGCAGTGGGACTTTCTGAAGCCTTAGGGACAAACTGGAGAGGTGACAGAGGATTCCACAAAGTTGGTCAGTCCAGGTCTTAAGAACTATAGGAATGATTCCATCTGGTTCCACAGCTTTTCCTGTGTGTAGCATTATCACGTATCTCCTTACTTGGTCTTCAGTTATGACATTCCACACTGATGTTCAGTGGTGGACTTGTCACTGGCCAGTTGGTGTGGCAGGAGTTGTTGATGTAGTAGGGATGGTGCAGAGAGACTGGTCATTGCAAGAAGGTGACAGTGGGAGGGAAAATCTATTAAAAATTGGTTCAGCGCATTAGCTTTGTCCACATCCACTTCTTGCATCTGAGCCCTGGATTGCTTGAGGCCTGTAATTATACCCAGTTTGTTGCAGACATCCTTCGTGTTATTCTGAATGAGTTTGTTTTCTATTTTAGCTTTGTAGGCTGCCCTTCTTTCACTCCCACATGCTGTACATGATGTCTAATAACAAGCTTGTAGCTGGGAATAAGATGAATCAGGTTGTGGTCAAATTTGCCTAAAGGAGCCCGTAGATTACATTTATAAGGTCTCTTTAACATTTGAATGCAGTAGATTCAGCTGTTATTGCCTTGAATGGAACTGGCCACAAATTGTTAGAAATATGTCATAGTTCCTTCCAAGGATACATGGATGAAATCACAACATATTATAACAGCAGGGTTGGAGTGAGTCATCATTAAAGTGCTGGTGACAGAATAAATAATTTCCTTTGCTAGGTCTCCATTTGCAGAGGGAGGAATATAAATTAATATTGATAATAAACATTGCACAATGTTTATTGCAATACAATAATAAACATTAATAAGGAAAATGTAATTCATCTTCCTGGGCAAAAAATGTGAATGAATTCCAACAGTCAGAATTTTAATGTCTGAATTTTATTATTTCAGTTACAAAAACACAAAGGGGTCCAACAGCTCTGCATCTTGGATGCCCACCACTTGACTTTCCCCTAAACTGACTGTTCCAGGTAATCTTCAGGCAACAAGTGTTTAAGAGTAACTATTGTGGTGTTTAAAGTTTCAGTTATCAAACCATTACTTAAAAAGTAAAACCTTGACCCATATACACTTAATAATTATATACCATTTCAAATTTACCTTTCTCTCTAAAAAAAACTTAAAACAGTGCTCACCAATCAGCTTCAGTCTCACCTGACATACCACAATTTATTTGAGAAATTGTAGTCTGGCTTCCGCACCGGTCACAGTATAAAAACACGTGTTGTAAACGATATTCTGAAATCTTCTGATGAAGGAAATTCAACAGTAATTATATTGTTAGATTTAAACACAGGGTTTGATACTATTGACCATTCCATTTTGCTACACAGGATGGAAACTGACTTGGGGCTCACATGCACTGCCTTTGCCTAGTTTAGTTCTTATTTATCAAATCAATTCCAGTATATACAGAAATGTGCTATCATTATACACAGAAGTGAAATATGGTGTCCCGCAAGGCTCAGTACTGGGACCTTTACTGTTTTCACTTTACATGCTTCCACTGGGATCATACACAGATGACACCCAGTTATACCTTTCTTTTAGTCCAAATGAAGCCTCTCTGATGTTGTCCTTAATGGATGAATGAGAACAGCCAAAACAGAATTGTTAATTATTTTAGGGAATGACGCTAATAGCAGTGATATTTTGTCGTTATTTAACCTCAGTTGGAATCACCATCAGCCTTAAATCTAGATGTTATCTTTGACAGTATTATGTCATTTAGAGTGCACATTACGAAAATATTTAAAGCATTTTCTAAATTTACAGGATACTGAGAAATAATTTATTCATTTATTTCTAGCTGGATTAAATTCTGCAATGTGGTATTCAGCGGCTGTTCAAACCATTCTTTATACAGCTTTCAGTTAATTCAAAATGTTACTGTAAGAATTATTACAAGAGCAAGAAAATACGAACACATAACTCCAGTTCTTAAATCCTTACACTGGCTTCCAGTTAAGTTTAGGGCAGATTTCAAAATCCTCCTTTTAACATACAAAGCCTTAAATGGCCAAGGTCTGGCTTACTTATCTGAACTTAACATGACTTACAAATCAGAACACACATTAAGATCTCAAGATGCCGGTCTGCTTATGATTCCAAGGATTAATAAAATAACAGCGTGAGGTTGAACTTTTAGTTACAGGGCCCCTAAACTGTGGAATGGTCTTCCTGCTTCTATAAGAGATGCCCCTTCAGTCTCAGCTTTTAAATCCCGGCTGAAGACTCACTGCTTCAGTTTAGCATATCCTGACTAGAGCTGCTGATTAACTGTACAGACTGCATTTCTGTGGCTAGTCATTAGTACTAAAACATAAGTAATAGGATATTTATAAACTATTAATCACCTTCGCCTATTCTTTTTCTCTTCCCTGTATCCTCTACTGCCATGTTATTTGCCTGCCTATGGAAATTCATCTCAGATAAAGGAGCACCCATTGCACACTCAACCTACCTGGAAGAAGATCTCTCTCTGAATTGCCTTTCCCAAGATTTCTTCCATTTTTTTCCCCTATAAGAGTCTTTTTTGGGGAGTCAAGGTGTTGGTGCTGTCTATAAACAGGGGATATTAAAGCCCATTGTGTCATTCTTTTTGTGATATTGGGCTATACAAAAAAATACATTGTTGTTGTTGTTTAAGGCAGCTAACTAAGACATGAATGTTTCTTACAAGAATAAAATAAAAAACAAATGGAAGTATTTCCCATCAACTTAAAATGAAAATAAAAAGCCTTTCTAAGGAGTTGTTTTTCAAGCCAAAGTGTATTAAAGACTGGAAGAGTACTCAGAAAAAGACACAACACTTATTTTTAAAGTCCAAAAAAGAGAACTGAAAATGACACCCATAGGCACAAGTACAGAAAAAAGGAGCCAACACTGGCTCACTTACCTATTTGGCTTCTCTAAGGTGATTGCTCTATTGAGCTGATCAGGTTTGAGGACGTCTGATATGCGGGGACACTACTCCTATTCTGATGGCATTCTTTCTGGGGACATCAATATTTATAGTGTGGGATGGGAAGGAGCAGAGCTTCATGGTGGGATACAGTTCCCCACAGTGTACAGTTTCTCGCCACTGCAAAGTAAGAAAGAGAAAATACCAATAGTGTGGTTGCCCCCTCTCACCCAGGAGTGGTATTTCCAGCATCAGCAGAGTCCAATGGTGTTTAACAATACTTGTAATCGGCCAAGAGTTGCAAAGAGGTGTTCACCACAATTCTATTATTTTACCAGAGCCAAAATACAAAGACGACACGAGTCAACACAAAAGAGCTGCAAGTTGACACAAGGATATCAGATTCAAATGTATCTAACCACACTTGTTCACTGACCAAATCCATATCTTGGGCAAAATGGTTCTTGTGCGGCACTGTAATTTATTGGAAAGTAATTGTGACGCGGCCCCTAGCAACAAGGCAACATCCCTTAGCAACCCATTTTGTGTCTGCAGCGGCTTATAAAGTGACAATGTAACACACTTCAGATTTAAGCAAAAAAATATATTTATGTTACTAAAACAAAGGAATAAATTCTAACTCTAAGCTAAAAATGTAGCATTCAAATTATAAAATTTGCATGAACCAAAAAATTATCTGACTTTTTTCTAACCTGCCAAAATGGGTTTTCCCACTTTTTAGAATCTGTGCCTGATGCTTTCAGGACCATCTCTTACCTCCTAAACCTTAAATCAGATTGAACAAGCCTAGGCATTTTATTTTATTTTTAATGTGGATTATGATGGGGCTTACAGTGGAGAGAACTCTAAAAATTAGGTTTGATGGATTGAATACTTGATTTATTGATTGAATGAACACTTTTTTAGGCCATTTATTTAACATTTCACACTGAGTGAGTACATTTGGTGGTCTTCCTGTCCTTCCAAAGCAAGTGAATACAGAGTTGTGCTTAAAGAAGGACGACATATATCAAATAAGTGAGTGTAAGTAAAAGTCGGTGAAAAATAGGCAAGACTAAATAGTTGAGTGATTCTGAGAGTAGAATAAAAGCAAGGGTAAAGCATACGTAATGATGAGCTCTGTGGAGTTTGTTCCGCCATGAGTTTGGTGAAACCAAGGAAATTTTTGGGAGCTTCGCCAAAATACGAGAAATTAGATTTAGAATTAGAATAAGAATAAGAAAGCTTCTATTGTTACTGTACCAGTGCAATTAAATTGCTAAAGCTTCATCTGTAAATGATGCAAATACAACAACGACAAACAAATAATATTCTAAGCATAACCAAATAAAGGATGGAAATTATTATCAACTGAAGCATATGTATTAAAGTCAACAGGGAAGAAGGAACTGGACTAGTGTTGAGTGACTTATAATCGTGCAGTTCCTGGGGGCTAGCAAAGTATCTGCCAGCTATCCTGGACTGATTATTGTGGACAAAACTGTGACCTGAGCTGTGAAGCAGCACTGTTAACCACCATCTCTCGCATAACAAAAGACGTAGACAGAATGCTAACTACTAACAAAATATAGCAAATGAGCACAAATGAGAAATAAGTTTAAAAAGAAACCATTACTCTCACAGAATTACAGTCTCGAGGGGCACACATTACCAATATGACGCATGAGATTGGCTCATTCCATTGGACCTCTTTTTAGTTTCCAATTTTTGTGCAGGTTATTTGCATATTTTTCTTCCATGAAGAAAGCAGTAATTAATCTTTTGTTATTATTATTTCACAGGGTCACTTGGGGAGTGGAAGGGCTCTTTTAGGGCTTGTTTTTGATCATAGCTCCAGCATATGGCTAATTGTATATGCAAATTAGTCATGCAGTGCTGCACTGCAAGGGCACAGGGATCAGTGTTATATATCTGGTGGTAGTACTCATAATATTATCATTATAATCAGCTAATCTGTCCCTCACATGCAGGGTGAGAGCCTGGAGCGCTGATCCAGTGGTGACATCACACAATATGGAGCAGCTCGGTAACGATTTTGCACGTGCACATGCGTGAAAGTTCTGCACATGGCAGCTACAGCTCTATGATGTCATGCTGGAATCACAAAGTATCATGGGGCATAAAGAAAAACATTTTCATCAAGGTGAAGATATACTGTATATAAATATTCGTCGAACAAGGTCACCAGCTAATACAGCATATTAATTGTGAAAAACAATCCTGTAAATTTTGCCGATCCACACTACATGCCATCTCGAAATTATCAGAAATAGCAGCCTGCTCTGTCACAGGTGTATATGTATATACTGTATATATAGGTGAATATGGGCTTCTATTAAAAAAACTTCCAGTAAATATTGAAATAGTCTGCTGATGAAAAGGGCCAATGCAGCCAGTGTGATGAGAGGTTCGTCAGAAACTTCTATTTTAAATAATCATATCCTGGGAGGTGTAGGGTGCATTCGGGTGCAGATGTGCACAAGCTCACTTCACCATGGGGATTTTTGGGGTGCTTGGCTGTTTGCGTTTTCACATGAAAAATTGAGCAGATCAGTCAAGTGCCTCATTCATACTTCGGAGGTAATGGCGTATTACACCTGCACCCAATCAGCCCATATACAAGGGGCCTGCACAGGAGACAGGGGGACAGAAACAGAAACAGAACAAAAGAGAGAGAGCAATGAGAGACTGAGATTAAAGGAAATGAAGGTCGAACGAAGGCAGGGTCAGGAGACACTTGGGTGCGGAGTAGAGGAGGCAGGTACCCTGAAAAAATCCATTTATATTAGAGTAGCTGGAGTGATCCAGTGCTCATAGTGGGCTCCCACATAAGTCACAGGAGTGGCAGCTGGAGGTGCTGTGCTGGGGGATCTCAGACAGCAGCAGGGACCCAAGCCTGGTTTTAATGATTGGCTAGGTCTGTCGGTTGGCCATCTGCTCTGCAGCAAGATTCCATGCAGGGAAAGCAGAGGAGACATCGGTTTTAGAAGATTGCTCCCATGCTTGTCAGTGTTTTAAAAAACAGATTCCTACCTGCGATTTTAACCTTATTTTAATGGATTATTTATTGACTTGTTTTCAACCTCCACATTTTTTCATTGGTATTTATGAATTATTTGTTTATGGGTTTGCTGCACTGCACTTTTTGAATACTGTATTTGGATTGATTTTAATAAAAGCACTTGACACCTTTGCACCAACCCCTTGCTGAAAGAGTGTGTCCCCATTTGCCTGGCTCATCTCAGTTTATGACTATCAACGGTTCCAGGCTGAAGAGGCTCCTGGCAATGACAAGGACGTGTGGAACTGACCTGGACCATCACAGCTGGGTACACCATAATTTAGAAGGAGACATTTAAGAACACACAATTTCCCAAATCTTGTCTTGTATAAAGTGTGGTAGCAAATGGCCAAATGTCATTGAACACCTGGTGTGATGAATCATGATCCCTACTCATTCAAACTGAGAACAGGATATAGTGAAACTTGAATGACTCCATGGATCAATCCTGCCTGATGTTATTGGTGAAGATTAGTGGTGGTATTACAGTGGTATGCTTTTTGCTACATCCCTTAACATGAACACAGCAATATATTAATACAATGTCAGTTTTGAACATGATTACCAATATAGTGCAATCTTTAATGGTAGTGTACAAATCTGCAAAAGGGCTTTTAGTAAGAAGTTCCGTGTCATAATGCTTAAAAAGTCCTGCAAGGTTTAAGAAATGTGACAATGAATTCATGTTAATGCAGTGGCTTTCTCAAAGATCATGCTGAAAACTATTTAGAGTAGAAAATGCATAAATGGCTAATTTACTAAAATCTGGCTAACACTATAGTAAGTATAAGCCAGAACCCCTGGGTAGTATTTACAGCATGTTGCTGAGAAGATTAGAACCTCGTGACGAGAACTGGCCTTTCAGCCCATCAACCTTGTCCATCCTATTCACTTGGATTCTCCAAAATAATATCAAGTCGCAGTCTAAAGGTCCATAAAGTCCTACTCTCCACTACCCCGTTGTAATTTATCCCATCTGTCTGTGGTTCATTACATGTAGAAAAACATTCTAATACTTGTATGTAATCTGCCCTAAATACATTTCCAAACTTGTTGAAGAATTTATTTTAACGTAACAGCTGGGAATCACTGTAATAATACCTTTCATACATTTAAAAGGATCAGTCACATCACCTCTTAACCTTCAATTGTTGAAACTGTGAATACTCAACTTATTTGATCTCTTCTCATAGCTCAGACCTCTCAGTCCTGAAATCAGACCAGTGGCTCTCTTCTGGATTCTCTCCAGTGCGGTTATTTGATTTTTGTATTTTGGAGACCAGAATGTAAGACTGTACTCTAGATGAGGCCTCACTAGTGTGTTATACAACTCACACATAACCTCCACTGACTTGTACTTCGCATACTGTATCATGCTACTGTATATAACTGAACTTCCTATTAGCCTTTCTGATCATTTCTTTACACTATCTTGATGTAGATAATGATGAGCCCATTACAACTCCCAGTGCCTTCTCATAAACTGTACTTTCAAGTTTCAGACCACCCACTGTGAAATCAAATTTAACATTTTACTTCTTACATGTAATACTTTACATTAATTTAGGACAAATGTCATCTGTCACAAATTTGCCCAAGCCGGTATGCTGTCCAGGTCCTTCTGTGTCAGTTTAGCTGATTGGACATTATCTGCTCTTCCACCTTTGTGACATCCAGGCCACTCTCAAAGAAACTCCTGCTCATTGTAGTACTTATTATATTGACAGTTTTCAAAAGTTTTATTCATTTTACAGATTATGAAGTTATTCATACCAAAAGTGAAGGAAATCTCCTTTTGATTTTTGGTTTGTTTGTGGCAGGCTGAGATGTAGTCGTCACAAAGTGCTTTACCGTCTACCACAGGGTATGCTTAATCACTTTATCTATAAAACGCAGTCTCAGTTTGTTTGTTCTTTATGCACAGCATTGTTTTTCAAGCCACAGACTTGTAATTTGGCACACTGGCCGGCATGAAACACTACAGCATTTTATCAACAGAGAAACAGCACAAGATGCAAGGGCAGTGTAATGGATGGCACAAACATTTCTGGGTAGAGAATTTGGGGCTGATCCTGGCTGACTGCATTCATTTTTTTCTTTATTTCCATCACTATTTTTTCTTGACTTCAAGCTGCCCTTATCGTGTCTGGAGGTATCAATTGAAATTTGAGGCCATAAACATGATCACGTACCCCTACAACCTGCCTGGCACTGTTTCTCTGTTGTATTTGAATCTGTACTCTGCAAATAGTAGTACAAATATTTCATAAAAATTGAAGGATAACTCAGGGATAATCCAACTTAAAATACTGAGTGTATGGTATGTTGAATCTGATATCATTGGGCTTAGGATGTGGAGCATTAAGTCCCTCCTTATGATGTCGCAGGCTGCCTTAAAAGCTGATTGGTTAAAGGAGAATGAGAGTCAAACCAGTTAGTGGCAGAACAAGTGGCGATGATCTCAATGAGAAGTGATAAAGGAGACTCATGGGTTCTTCTCATTCCCTCAGATCATCCCTTCCATTTCAAACAACTGAATCTTTGCAGCCAGACATCTCCAATCAAACTTATTCTTTCATGGACAACTGTGTGTAGCTTAGCAAGTTTAAGGTAAATTTTACAGCAATGTGTTGAAATTAAACCAGGACAATGGCAGTTATTTTTTTTTTTTTTATAAAACGTTGTCACTCAGTTCAATTCAATTCAATTGTATCGTCCCAAGAGGGACATTCGGTTTGTCATCAGGTTTTACAAAGAGACCACAGCATAACATTAAAAACACATCAGTGAATAACACAGCCATCAAAACATAAACTTAGTACAAATAAATATAATACTAGATAGCCGACGCCGTAGCATACGGCGGTGTAAGAATAGGAAAATGGTGCATTGCCTTCGTCAACCATTTGTGTCAAGAAATAAACCACTGATAGGATCCGGCAGTTGCCGGATCCCAGAACAGAGATGACGTTGCACAAAAACCCGTCGACAGAGAAGATACCGTTGTTCATTTTATAACAAAGGCTTAGGAAACAACCATCGCAGTATAACGAAAATAGCAAGGTGTATGGGAGGTCGCAGGCAGTGTGGGGAAGGGTTTGGAAGAGGACGAATAGGAATCAAGAAATGCTGTGTCGGCTGCGTGGACCGGTTTTGAAGTGGAAGCAGCACGAACCAGAAGAGAAATATATATAAGAGATAGCAGTGAGCATAATATGTATGGTGAAAGATGGACAAAATACAGGAAAGTGAGGTCTTAGGGAACAGAAAAATAAATTCTGTCTGAGATAAGCAGGAGGGGTGCAGAGAGCCCTCACTGCCATGATGACGGACACAGTAACTGCAAGAAGAGGAGCACATTAGTCTGTTGGTGATTTAATTAAACGTTCAAATATTCCATGAATCTAATTGGATTAAGAAGGTTTAGACTATGGATGGACGGGTAAATGTTCAAATAGCAACACAACTCAGAAACAAATGAAAACTTCAGATGCAATATACAGTAAAGAAGACCTAAGGTCCATCCTGATAATCGGGACCCAGGAGCCAACATGTCTAATCAGTACTCCAAAGTCTGTGTGTTTGTAAGTTGTCATGTGTTTAAAGAAGTAAGTCAAAATAAAAAATAAAAAAGCATAAAATATTGAAAAGGAATGGAGTCATGTTCCCGTGCTGAATGTTTATTTGAAAAAGTAACTATTATAACTTAAATTCCTGCTGAAGAGAAGCGGTGTGTTTCTATTGAATCCTTGCCGTTCAGTATTCCACACACGTGTTACAGTATTGGGAGTTGTTTATTATTTATGGGGGTCACTCAGTATGCTCTTCTCCACATTTTTGAAGCTAAATTGTATTGTAAAAAAGCAGAATTTTTGCCCGAGCAGTGGTATACTGTCTTTGCAGATATTACCTTTCCTTCTAGTCTTTGACTTTCTCACTCGCTCTCTATGGCTTCCCTTCAGCTTGAAATAAAAGTCATCTTGCAAATAAAAGAGTTCTGGAGACACCTTCTTCCCTCCTCATCATTACAGCTAACTTTTTGCACGTACAGATGATGCTGGTTGTTATTTTAGAGTTTTACAAACATTCACATACTGCTGTGTGGCGGTGGAGTGTTGTACAAGACGAGGACATGTCTTAAATTTTACATTTTTCTTCCCTGTGGTCAAACTCATTTGTATACTGAAATCTTTTTTATTATTATTACCACGCTTTATACAATACAATAAGATACAGTTTATTTTTATATAGCCCAAAATCACACAAGAAGTGCCACAATGGGCTTTAATAGACCCTGCCTCTTGACAGCCCCCAGCCTTGACTCTCTAAGAAGACAAGGAACAACTCCCAAAAAAAAAACCTTGTAGGAAAAAAAATGGAAGAAACCTTGGGAAAGGCAGTTCAAGGAGAGACCCTTTTCCAGGTAGGTTGGGCATGCAATGGGTGTCAAAAAGAAGGGGGTCAATACAATACAATACAATACACAGAACAGAACAAATCCTCAATACAGTATAAGAATAAAAATTTTACAATTACGGAGCAGAATTTAACAGTAGATGGTATCACATAATATGATTTGGATTTGTTTAGAGTCCTAAAGATCCATCAAGCTGCCTCCCCCAACTGGCCACTCCACAGCTGAAACAGCGCTGGGCCAGCCAATCCAATGAAAGGACCCCTCTACCCCACAATTTCTGCGATCCTCCATCAGGGATGACTTTACTTTAGGCAGGCAAAATAACTTGGCAGGTGGGCCGTGGCACCGAGTGCCACATTTGAGTATCGAGAAGAAAAACAAAATAAGTGAGGGTTAGTAACAAATTACAATCATATTACCTATGTTTTAGTGCTAATGACTAACAACAGAGATGCAGTCTGTACAGTTAATCAGCAGCTCTAGTCAGGATATGCTAAACTGAAGTAGCATATCTCAAATTTTGCAAGTCAGCCATATAATGGCAACATTTTACATATCATTTCAAAACATATTACTTCATTAACTGCTATAAATAAGTGAAAAAAGCACACAACACAACACAAAAAATACCAAAAGTATAATTTCCTGAACTTCACCTGTTCGTTGTCTGCTACAAATCTTGCAACCGATATTTGACCCACTTCCTATTGTACAAATATCTTGAAATTTAAGACACTTACTCACTTCCAATGACAATACATGAATCAATAATCAGTTTCACTAATTGATCAATTAGTCCATGTTAATTAAGAAATGAAATATTCATATGAAGAATAGTTTAAGATTTCACCAATAGATGGCGCTAGTAAAGGATAAAACTAAAACAAACCCAAGACTAAACAATTGAAAATAATATATATATAAAAAATACATTTTTAAAAACCTTGCTTATATTAAGTTAAAAAGTGTACTAAAAAAGAAAACATAAGTCTTTCATACATCACTCGTAAAAAAAATGCGTGGGCGCTTTTCATCAATCAACATTTAAAAAACACTTCTTAAAATCTTAGCAAAAGCGCCCACGTTTTATTTTATGAGGGATGTATGAGAGACTTATTTTTTACTTTTTAGTTCACATTTTAACTTAATATAAGTGTGGTTTTTAAAAAGTATTTCTATATATATATACTTGTGTATATATATATATATATATATATATATATATATATATATATATATATACTTGTATATATATATATATATATATATATATATACATATACTTGTATATATATATATATATACTGCAGTGGGTTGGCACCCTGCCCAGGATTGGTTCCTGCCTTGTGCCCTGTGTTGGCTGGGATTGGCTCCGGCAGACCCCGTGACCCTGTGTTCGGATTCAGCGGGTTAGAACATGGATGGATGGATGGATATATATATATATATATATATATATATATATATATACTTGTGTATATATATATATATATATATATATATATATATATATATATATATTAGACTAAGTTCAGATGCACTTATGAAATATTCCAACCAACTCTGGAGCAAAATGTATTAAGTGACTTTTATCAGGCAATGTAGTGTAGTGGTTTAGACTGTGGACTTCAACCTCTGAGGCTGTGGGTTCACATCCCACCACTATGGTGCGACCATGAGCAAGTCACTTCAGCTAGCTGTGCTCCAATTGGAAAAAAACAGAAGAAATATAACCAACTGGATCTCAGATTTTGTAAGTTAGCCATATAGTATCTATCTATCTATCTATCTAAAAGACAACATTTTCCATATCATTTCAAAACATATTTTTTAATTAACGTACAAATATGATGAAAATCGCACACAACTAAAGCCTAAAAATACCAAAAGTATAATTTCTTGAATTAATTAATAGGGAAGGGATGATTACAGGAAGAACACAAATCATAAATGAGCAAAACTTGTCAAAACAGAAGACGTGCTGCCCTGAGGGTTCGTCCATATTAGGGATGAGCTCAGTATTAGTTTTTTGTAACCGATTTGCTGATACTCTTCAGAGACTCTACACTGTATTCAGAGTTGAAACCGTCTTACTTAAAGGTGTGTCATGGTGAATCTTGATGGAAGTGTCATGGCGGGTGAGGAGAGTCGACACAGAGCTTTTCAGACCTCATTACCTGCATGGTGGAAACTGGAGGAACAATGCACTGCAAAAGGAACCAAATACAGACTTACTTTTGAGTTAGTCACTGCAGTTTCAAACTGATAAAAATTATTTCATTTATTGACACTTTAATTGTATCCTTAAAGGAATACATCATCAAAAAAATTTGATTTTTTTAATATGTCACTTTCACTTCATACCGAGAGAGCCGAGAGAGGACGGGCAATATCGTTATTTTTTTAAATTGTCTCCCCGAGATAACAGACTAATTTTATCGTGATCTTGAGAAAACAAAACTTAACCTTTGCTCCTGGTATCACTTACATTGGGACGTCTATACAGCTGAAGCCTTGCTAACCATCTTTTTAAATGACAGACACTAACGTTATTAGTTTCTAAACTAAGGCATAAGCATATTTCAGCCTGCGTCAGCCCTTGATTGAAGAAAAATGCGACGACGCGCTGATCAATACAGTTCTGCTCTTCTGCCATTTCAAACAGGACGTGGCTTCAATAAGCTAAACATTAAACGTTAGATACAACTATTTCATAATTTCGAGAAAACAAGATCTTTTGTTTTATCGGGATCTCGATAAAATTATTCCATTAGCTCGAGAAAACAAAGTTCATTTTCTCGAGATCTCGATAAAATTAGTCCGTTATATTGAGGAAACAATTTAAAAAAATAACGATATTGTACATCCTCTCTCGGCTTCCGTAGTAGTCTGTAGTGACAGCCAAGAAAATTTTTTCAGTTCAAGTTTTCATGGAGATGGCTATGGTGACCAACATTGGACAACAGCAAACAATATAAAAATGGCAACCAATCTCACGTTACTCATGTCACAAAATCCACATCTAAAGTCAGCCAGTTGTAAGCTCACAACATCCCAAACACATGTAGTTTTATTAAAATATTGTTAGATAAACCACTTCCAGAAAACTGTCTCATGAAAAAAAGCTGAAACAGATATGCTTGAGCAACAGAGCTGAAGACCCGCCTCTCCCCCTCATTCATTGGTCCGGAGTCCGGCCCAGCAACAGCTGATCCTTTGGCCGACATCAAGCTCCATGTGATATCAACATTGTGAAGTGCACTGAGAGATGAGAGAGAGGCAGTGGTAGCCCTGCTACCTTGCAGTAAGGAGACCAGGGTTGGTGTCCAGGGTCCTCCTAACGTGAAGTTTGCTTGTTATCTCTTGTAAACACTAGGGGTCGCTGTTATCTCGTTAACCCCAACAGACAGATGCTCTGGGCATGGAGTAAAAGTCTCAAGAAGTATTTATGCTTTTTCTTCTCAGCGACAGTACCTTAAGCACCACAGCCACAGTAAACAGGCAAATAAATAAGTTCAATTCTAAATATTAATAATAATAATAATTATCTCCTCCACACCTCCCAGTAAGCTCTGTCCTACACCTCTCGCCTCTGGCTTGCTTGCTGGGCTCACAGCAGTCCTTTATATAGGCCTTGACCTGGAAGTGCTTCCGTTCTTCCTCCCATGTAACTTGCCAGCAAATCCGGATCAGATGGAGGATTTGAGTTTTCTTCAGTACTTCGGAGCTTCTGTCCTCGTGGCTTGGGGGTGCTTCGGGGCTATGGATGAAATACAACTCCTCCGGTCCTTTTGCAGCATCCCCTGGCAGCACCCATGATACCCAGCAGGGTTGTGGTATTGTAGCGGTGCCACATAGTGTTTAAATGTCAGTGCTGTGTGTGTGTCTCGTTTCATTGTCCCATTGACTGCGTGTATGTGTATCAGTTAATGTTGTCCCCGTAAAGGAGGATGGATGATGGGAGGAGTTCACAACCACTAATCTGGAAAGCACCTGTGTATATCAATTAATCAATTACTACTGTCACGGACTATTTAAGGAGAAGAGGAGGAGACGAAGGAGGACTAGCACGAGAGAGAGAGAGAGAGAGAGAGAAAAAGAGGAGAACAATATCGCATTCACGATCACAACTTGCCTGCCGAATCATTCCATTGCGCTTTCATCCAGTTTGTTTTTCATTCATCCGGACTGCCTTTCAACCTGCTTGCCGCTAAAGACCCCGGGGTCGAATCATCATTCACCACACGCCGAGGAATCACGGTGAGGTTGTTCCAAACGCCGGGAAATACAAACATTACAATCGCCACTAATCAGTACCCGTATTCAGGACATTTATTCACGTATCGGACTCAAGTTCACACTCATTCTGTTTGCTAGCCATTTGTCGTTTGTGTGGTGTGTGTTATATGTTACGTGGACAAGGGAGGGGATTTGTATATATATATTGTCAGTGTTGCTTTGGGATTGTTGGGGTGGAGGAATATTTGGGTGTACATTTGTCTTGTGGCGTGTCTTGTGTCATTTAATACATTTATTCTTGTTTAATTTTACATTCTGCTTATTGTCTTTGCATTTCAAACCGTCGATTGGGGGGGAAAGTTTATCTGTGTAAGAGTACGGCTTGGCAGGAAAGGTTCTCAGTTAATTATCCAGGCCACAGGTCTTGGAGGTGTAGCTGCCGGCTGGGAATAAGGGGTCGGCCGTTACAGTATTACACTACATGTCCCATAGTTCCCTGTGGGAATCTTGAACACCGCTGCTGTCCAGAGGAGCTGCCATCTAGTGTCTTGGAGGAGGCAGTGTCCTACAAAAGCTGCCTTGCCTTGTCCTTCCAACTTAGGGGTGCCCCGGCCGTTTCCCACACTCTATATCTGCATGGGTTTTTCCCCAGTGCCCTAAAACATGCAGATTAGGTTAACTGGTGACTCTAAATTGGCCAGATTGTGGCTGGTTTGTGGATGCGTGTGTATATGTGGGTGATGGACTGGTGCTCTGTCCTGGCTTTGTTCTTGCCTTGTACTCCATCTTACTGGGAGAGAGGCTCCAGCCTCCCCATGATGCTTGACTGCATTAAACAGTTTTGAAATGACATGACTGAGAGATCAGTACAATTAATGTTTAAGAGTTTATAAAGATGAGAGAAAATATTATCAGGAAGGAGCTGGTGCATATCCGAGATGCTTCAATAAGCTGAAGGTCAGTTCACCCACATAGATTCACAGTTCATCATGGCCTAAGCTACACAATGAAGACAAAAGAACACGTCAAGCAACACAGCAAAAAGAAGATTGAAAAAGCACAAGTCTAGAGATGGAGAGACAAAAATATCCATGTCACTGAATATCCCTGTCATTAAGAAATGGAAAGAGTATGACGCAGTGGTCATAATCAAAAACAACAAAACATTTATTTCTATAGCATGTTCTCATACAAATGATGTAGCTTAAATTGCTTTACAAGATGAAGTAAGAAAAAAAATATAAACATTGGGCAATAGTAATTAATAAACAATAAAGTAAGGTCCGATGGCCAGTTAGGACAGAAAAAACGAAACAAAAAAACTCCAGAGGGTTGGAGAAAAAAAAATCTGCAGGGGTTCCAAGGCCATGAGACCACCCAGCTCCTACTGGGCATTCAGCCTAACATGACTGATCTCAATCAGTCCTCATGGCTTTCAGGCTTCATGTGGAAGAATTAAACGATAATGGTCATGTGGACGTCTGGCCTTCAATCCATCAATGCAGGGACAGCACGGTGCTTTGATCAGGTGGTGGTGGCGCAGAACGTCAGCTGGAAATAGAGCAGCAGAGAAAGTAGGGGTTAGTACGGCTACTAGTTCTTAAATGCATATAAAGTCATTAAAAAACACACATGAGATCCTGGCTGGTTGGCCAGAAGGCACATTTGAGACAAACAAAACTGAGTGTTCTAGGGATCAGACTAAACAAAATGTTTGAACACACATTCCCAGCATGAAGAATGGTGGCGGCAGCATCAGGCTGTGGGGATGTTTCTCTGCAGCAGGCCCTGGAAGGATTGTGAAGGTAAGGTGAATGCAGCAAAATATCAGGGAAATCCTAGAGGAAAACCAGCTCAAGTCTATAAAAAAGCAGAACCTTGGGAGAAGATTTGTTTACTAACAAAAAAAAGTCAAAGCTACACAGGAATAGCTTTAAACAACAATGTCAATGTCCCAGAGTGGCCAAGTCAGAGTCCAGACCTCAATCCAAATGAGAATTTGTGCCTGGACTTGAAGAAGGCTGTTCACTTATGATCCCCATGACACCTGACAGAACTTGAGTAGTTTTGCTGTGTTTTGATGTGCAAAGCTGATAGAGATCTCCGCATTCAGATTCAAGGCTCTCAAGGCTGCCAAACGTTCACTAAATACTGATTTGAAGAGGATACATACTTCTATGATTGATTACCTTATGTTTTATATTAGTAACTGATTTATACTTCATTTCAGAGATCTTTCACTTTAATATTAATGGGTCATTTTTCTGTTGATCCGTGTCAAAAAAGCCAAATAAAACTCATTGCGCTTCAATGTATCGGAAAACTTCCAAGGTTATGAATACATTTTTAGGTACAATTGAATATAATTTGTCAGCCAAACCATCGTCAACTCCGCTTATATGTTAGACTCCATGTTAAAAGCAGTTAAAGCGGGTGCGGCTTTATTCATTCATTGCGCTCAATGGCGCAGCGATGATCAGGTGCGCTTCGTGCTTTTTTCATTATTACGGCTGTACCTGGGCGGGGTGTTAGGGTGCATTTTTACAAAGAAGGAGAGGGGGCGGAGCAGTGGATTTCACTCCCAAATCATTGACTTATGAGTCTGTGTCTCACGATGCTAACCTACAATTTAAAAACCTGGCCACGATTCCCGACCACCGTCTGTCCAGAGTCTGAAGTTCCCCTCGAGGTCGCATGTTAGCTGGGTTGAATGGCGACTCTAACTGGTCTAGCAGGTGTACCCGCGTCCAGTCAACAGCTGCTTTCTGACTTTCTGTCGCTTTAAGCTCCGCCATCCCTTGACACCCACTAAACGGATTTTGAACATGACCAGGCGTAAGGAATATAGTATGGAAAGTTGTTATCACAGCACGAATACTGTCAGCAGTAGGCTACGTAAAGGGTTTCTTTTTTAATTAGATTGAAAGTCGCATATATTGTTAGTACAAATTAACTCTTGATTGTCCAAATTGTGAAACTCCGAATCAGAATGTCTTTTAATCGCTGTGGTAGAATTCCAGATAATAAACGGTTACACGGCGTCGCTGTCGGATTCCAGTGCAAACCGGAGATCACCCTGCTATACTGAAGACTTTGAAAAAGTTAATGTGGAATGAAATTCAAAGTGCCAATAAAATTGAATTCACGACTTAAGTAATTAGTTAAGGTTCAAAAGATGTGTGTAGGCGTTGATGTATAGAGAGGCGCAGGTTGTCTTCGCACACGGGGTTATATTTCAGTGAAGTGCATGCCTAAAACAGACATACGTCTGATTAGTAATCACACTGGGGAAAACAAAGAAGGAAAATCTTAAGTATTTGGCTGCTTCAATTCACATTACAACTTGTGCTTCATGCTGCAGTCCACTGAACGGCTGCGCTAAAAATGATGGGTGCATGGTGGCGCAGTGCGTAGTGCTACTTCCTCCTGCTGGTTGAATTTCGGGTTTTTATCTAGTCGTTGCGTTTGTGGAGTTTCTATCCCAAAGATGTGCACGTTAGAATATTTGGCGATTCTAGTTTTGACCCTGTGTGAATGAGCAAACTCTGTTCTTGCGTCTCACTGCCTAGAATTGAATTGAGCTGCTTTGAGAATGTCATTGTAAATATTTGTTTTCTATAGAAATGCACAGGCGCGTAACACCTCTCATTGGTTAAACGTCTCACAGAAACCCTTCACATCTTATAAAATGTACCTGAATGAGGTATTGTGGCAACTTTGTCATTTGCTATCTAAATGAGTTTCATGGACTGAATGGAAAAGATTACAAAATTGATCATCACAAATGAAGAACTCAGAACAAAATACCTAGCAGGTAATATCAATTAGACAGAAATTCACCAAACAAGCGAGTCTTCATACACATCTTAACCAGAATTTCAGATGGTGGGGGAGAAGATCATTCCATCAGCCAGGAGCTGCAAATGAAAGGAGCCCAGACTGAGATTTGATGGCACAGAGATGTGACATCATCAGACTTAATATGCCAGACTCGATATATATATATATATTGTAGCAGTAGGGGGCGCTATTGCTCCCTTGAACCCTCAGGTACCACGCCAAACATCAGGTAAAAGTACAATACTTATTATTTTTATTATAATAATGTGCACTAAGCACCCTCCACTCCACAATACTCATACAATGCACAACAACTAATATAATACTCTCCTCCTCTCCCAGACATTTAGCCACCCTCAGTGTCTGGGATTTCCCATGGTCCTTTTATATCTCCTGACCCGGAAGTGAATCCACCATACAGTCCATGAGATTCCTTATCACTTCCGGGTCAGATACAAAGTCCTTTTCTTCACCCCGGAAACACGTTGTTCCTACTGTTCTTGTGACCAGGACATACTTATATAGGTTATAGGGCACGTAGCACTCCCCAAGCCTCCCTACAGCAGCTGCTGGTGGTCTCCATGGTATCCAGCAGGGTTGTTTATAAAAACTACAAGGTCCATGAGGCCCTGCTGGAATTCAGAGAACCTCCATGCTGCTGGGAGGGCTCCATCTGGCGGCATGGAGGTGTGGGCCGGAATATATGGCCGGCCATCCTTCACAATATATATACTGCAGGTGCTGACCCATTGGCTACCCAGCATCATGGATCTATACTTAACATGTAAGAAGCCAGTGCAATGATCTAAAAAGAGGAATGACATGTGCCCACCTTGGCTGGTTGAACATGAATGATCTGCAGTGACTTGGTGACTCCTGCCAGCAGAGTAACAAGATCAAAGCCTGGATCCAAGGTTGTGCTTTCAGATATGGTCTCATCTTGTGGATGTTGTATAAACTGAATCTAAAAGAGCAAGAAATCATTTCACAATGTCCTGTGAAGGACAATTGGTCATCTGTTACCACCCCAAGGTTGTGAAATGAGCTATGGAAATAAATGTTGTTGAATAGATGTGGTGAGTGTTAGCGATAATGAGCCGAGCTGAACAGAGATGGGCCGTTGAATAGATGAATGAGCTGGGATAACAAGAAGGTGTGTCTTTGCCAGGCTGAGTTGGAGAAGGTGTTTCTTCATCCAGGTCGCAATATCAGTGAGACATGCAGAGATTCTAGCTGATAGAGACCTTTGGAGGGAATGGCAGATACAGCTGCATATCAATAGCATACCATTGACATTAGAAACCATTGCACTCGATGATGGGCCTAGTGAAGGAGGAGAGGACCCTGCACCAATTCTTGGGGCTCCCTCGTGCTTATTTAGGGCACCCTTGACCCCTCTCCTCGCCAGGACACTTCTGCCCAAGTAGTAGGACCCAAACCACCTGAGGGCAGTCCCAGTGCTGCCATGGTCAGAGAGGGTGGCAAGGAGGATCACTATTCCTACATAAGAGACCATTTAATCTGAGTCCTAAATAACTGATGCAATAATTATCAGACTAGTCTTAATTGTGTATAATGACTTCATCAATCAATCAATCAATCAATCAATCAACATTTATTTATATAGCACATATTCATACAAAAAATGTAGCAAAAGGGGCTTTACAAAATGAATAGAAAAATAGAAGACTCAATAAAAAATAAACATAAGTCAACATTAATTAACATAGAATAAGTAAGGTCTGATGGCCAGGGTGGACAGGAAAAAAAAAAAAAAACTCCAAATGCTGGAGAAGAAAAATAAAATCTGTAGGGGTTCCAGACCACGAGACCGCCCAGTCCCCTCTGGGCAATCTACCTAACATAAGTCAAGCAGTCCTCTTTGTATTTAGGGTTTTCATGGAAGGACTTGATGATGATGGTCACGTAGACTTCTGGCTTTCAGCCCATCAATGTTGGTGCATCATGATGCTTTGAGTAGGTGGTGGTGGCGCAGGCTGCCACCACAAAGAAACCAAAAAAAGAAACAGAAGAGAGAGTCGGGGTCAGTATGGATTTTAGAGCCACTGTGAATAGTTATTATGAAGAATTGAACATACAGAGTATCAGGATTAAGTTAAAGTGAAGTTATGAGAAGGCCATGTTAAAGTAATGTGTTTTCAGCAGTTTTTTAAAGTGCTCTACTGTATCAGCCCGGCGAATTCCTATTGGCAGGCTATTCCAGATTTTAGGTGCATAACAGCAGAAGGCCGCCTCACCACTTCTTTTAAGTTTAGCTTTTGGAATTCTAAGGAGACACTCATTTGAAGATCTAAGGTTACGGCAGGCATTTGGCAAGCCTGGGAAACACCTAACATCAGGGATGGAGAGTACCTGCTATGGTGGTGTGTTTGACAGATGCCTTCACCCAAAGAGACCAACAAGACGAGGAGATGTTGCAATTATTAACACCCACTGGTTGTAAAAGAGTATTTTTATTAAAAGTTTGTTTAACGGTGATATGAAACTGTGGCTCCTTTGCTGGCTACACAGCGTGGTGAGCAGGTATGTTTAATTGTATATGCTTTTCAAATGTTCTACATTTAAAGTTGCTATATTTTAAGGAATCTATAAGAAAAATAACGACAAACTGCAATCAGTACTGTTCATAAGATTATGATATCTTTGTGTAACTGTTTACAGTATAATGATCTGTATTTTATACTGATTGTTCCTCATATGTATATTTATAAGTAGTGATGAGCGAAAATTGCGGATTTCTATTTGCCATCAGTTCAGTAAAATTACGAAAAATACTGAGGAAATTCATTAAAGTCGATGAGTAAGGACGAACTGAACTAATTTTAAGTAGATCATAATGGTGTAGTGGTCTTTTAAGTGTCCGTCGGGAAAGGGGAAAAAACTGCCAACTATGCTGGATTGATTATTGAGGCCAAAGATGTAATAAGAGCTGTGTGGCAGCATTGATCAAAAAATGAAAGGAAGGCGTAATCATCACAGTCTCACTCCAGGTCAGTTAGCCTTCAGGGATACCACTCTGTCCACTTAGGAAGCATAAGCGATTGTGAATCAACTTCACCTGCTTTGGTGCAAAAGAAAGTGACAACAGGTGCACTGGAGAGGCAACCGCAAGACGCCCCCCCAAAAGGGAATGGTTTTGCAGGTGGGGGTCACTGACAGCTACTCTCTCCTTATCCTTCCTGACTGGTTCTTCTTTAGTTTTGCTATTGTCCTTGTCGAGGCGGTACCTGCAGCCGATTCATGTTGTACAGGTAGTTACTCAAAGACTGCATATCCATAAGTGCCATCGCAAGAAGGTTTGCTGTGCCTCAAAAGCATGAAGATGATACCAGGAGACATGCCATTACACGAGGAGAGCTGGACAGGGATGTAGAAGGGCACCGGTTCAGCAGCAGGACCAGAGAATTGGCAGCTCTGCCATTGGCACCCCTTTCTTTTCACAGATGAAAGCAGGCTCACATTGAGCACATTTGACAGATGACACGATCATAACTGGTCTGGCATGGGTCAGTGATGGTCTGGGCAGGGATACCTGGGCGGAGTGGTGGCTCTGAGGCTGGGGCTCTGTACTGGCAATCGGAAAGTTGCTGGTTCAAATCCCGTAAATGCCGAAGGGGACTCTGCTCTGTTGGGCCCTTCAGCAAGGTCCTTAACTTGCAATTGCTGAGTGCTTTGAGTAGTGAGAAAAGCGCTATATAAATGCAAAGAATTATTATTACCTTTCAAGAGCATGCTTGGAAATGGTACCCTAACTGCTGATGAAATCCTCTGGGCCATTGTCAGACCTTACGCTGGTGCAGTGGGCCCTGAGTTCCTCCTGCTGCAGGACAATGATCGGCCTCATGTGGCCAGAGTGTCTAGACAGTTCCTGGATGATGAAGGCATTGATGTCATTGACTGGCCCGCATTTTCACCAGACATGAATCGAGTCGAGAATGTCTGGGAGTTTATGTATCAGTGCATCCGACACCGGCAAGTAGTGCTTGAGACTGACCAGGTGCTCACTGATGCCCTGATCCAGGTGTGGGAGGAGATCCTCCAGGACACCATCTGTCGTCTCATCAGGAGCATACCCAGACATATTCAGGAGTGGCACGTGGGGGCGATACAGACTACTGAGACACATGGAGTTGCTGTTAAGAAATTCACCCAAGTTGGATCAGCCTGTGATTTTAATTCTTGACTTTGATTTTCATTGTGAGGTTGAATCAGCCCTCAATGAATTGCTGATTTTGGTTTCCATTGACCATTATTACATCATTTTGTTCTCAATAAATGACACAGTATTACTCAGTAAAGATTTTCCACTTGAATATTTTGTTCATTAGGATCCAATGTGTGATTTAAGTCTTTCCTTAATTTTTTTGAGCAGCATACAACAAACAGCCACAAACTAGCAATGAATATTGTAAATAAAATACAGATCATTGCGTTCACAAAGTTCCATTCTTTGGGCACACATTGGCCATGCCCTGAAGCTGCTGTGTGGGACTGTCTCCTTCTACTGTTTAGCAGTGGGAAAGTCTTTTTTATTACCATCTGTGCAAATGGTTGGCACCATCAACAGGAAAGTAATGCCTTGTAAATAGTAACAAAAAAGTTTTTATTATTTCTCAGTGTGTCTTGTGTTTTCTGACTAGTGGAGGGGAGAGCAGGGAGTGCAGCTGTGCAAATGGCTAATTTGCATACATGGCGGGATGAAAATTCAGCAGTGTTTCTCAGCCTTTGTAGCTTCTGGACCGATTTTGATCCTTTTAAGTTTATTGATGACCTAAATACAGCAATCGAAATCTAAAAGCAAGTTTGGGGGTTTGAAACGACAGCGAATGGAAGAGCAAGGCTTCTCTTTGGTGAAACGATTGCAGTTAGAGATAAGAAAAATATCAAGCAGTACTATCAAAAACTTTGGTAGAGTGGGGAGGGGGTGGTGGTTTCTGCGCATCTCAGAAGCTAAAACGACATTTTTTCTGCTTGTGACAGTGACGGCCACATCGGCAACTAGCGATTTTCTAATGTGGCGGTAAAATTTCATTGTACATCGATCACAGTACATTGGGTATTGCCATTGTCATGCTCATTTTTACATTTTTTATTTAAAAGATCTAAATATCATTTAGCAATACACATAGAATTAAAGGGACAATGACAAAGTCATCTTAGGGAACCTTTACTGGAAGAACCCAAAATAAATACATGCAACATTAAATTACATTCATTACAAATCTCCAGTTCGCTCTGTACAATAGGCTGTATTGTCCACACCTCAACCATCCCTACTTTCAGGTGCGTCTTTTTCTTTTCTTTGTTCATCAGAATACACTACAGCAAGTGACATATATATATATATATATATATATATATATATATATATATATATATATATATATATATATATATATATATATATATATATATATATTTATATATATATATAAATATATATATATAAATCCTAATCTATACTAAGAAAAGGCAAAGCCCTCACTGACTGACTCACTCACTCACTGTGGGTCATATCGTTTTGCTTGTGCACAGTGCAAATAAAAAAAAGTCAAAGTTAAACAAAGGGCGCAAGTTCCAAGTTGTAGCAGAAGTCGTAAAGTATATCGGCTTTTAATTTTAATGAATGGGAATACATCTCCGGGTGTGGAGCGACGCACTTAGGGTTAGGGTTAGGGTTAAGGACCAAGCACCACATTTACCATCCACCCACCGGAGCCTTCTGATTTCTCTAAACCCCAAGAATGGCCCAAATGGATTTCAGATGTTTCCATTTATCCAGTAACCTGTATTCGTCCACGGAGGATAACCAGGTTAGCACGCTGATTTATTGCATGGGAGAGATGAGGCAGAAGACATTTTCAGAGGAGTGAATCGGAGTGATGCACAGAGGCACACTTATCAAACTGTAAGAGATTGTTTTAATTCTGTCTTTACTGTCAAGTGAAATATGAATTATGAACGGGACAGATTTAACAAGAGAAAATGGGAGGAAAATGAGTCAGTGGATTTAGTTGTTATTGAGCGATATGCAATAGCAGAACACTATAATTACGGACTGCTTCATGATGAGCTTCTACGGGAGAGGCTAGTCGTTGGACTATCTGATGTAGGGTTGTCAGGCCCAAATGCACCTGCTTATGGAACCTGCACCATGGATAGAGTTATTAAGAGCAAGTGTCCTCAAAGGAAGGAAAACCAGTACAACAACGACATAATAAAGTGAAGCAGGAAAACTTCAAGTGTCACAAATGTAAGAAAATCCTCTCCCATCCCAAACATTTGTGCCCTGCAGATGATGTTAACTGTCACCCATGAAGTAAAAAGGGACATTTCAGAGTGTGTGCTTGCAGGCTAAAATGGTGGGTGAGGCTTATAGAGGACAGCAGTATATTTCTTGGAACTGTGTCAGCCACTGATGACCCTTGGATGGTGGACACTGACATTGTAGGCTCAAGTGTAAAGTTTAAAATTGAGATCTGACTGCTATAACAGAAGAGATGTCCGTTGATATTTTTAGACCTGCTTCTAAGCCACCCCTGAAAATTGTGACCAAACCTCATAAAACCCTGTTTAAAAAGATACGCCTTTAAATTAATTTTAAAAGCAGCAAGGGTAGAACATTAATTAACTTAAATCTCAATTACTCGGTGACTTGCATTTAGTGACTTGTATCTCCATTGAATGGCAACAAATTGCAGCAGGGTGTGTAATATTGTAATACACCAGAAATAAAGATAGAACTATTGTCATGAAGAGCAAAATATGTTAGCAAAAGGAACTTAACAGATTAGCATAATTATGGTGGTCTGCTAGTTATAAGATGCATGTTAATCAAGCAAATACTGATAAGGAGAATAGCTGCGTTTAGCATGCTGTAAAAACAGGTACAGTGAAATATCAACTCAGTTATCGCCATGTCAAACTGCCCATGTGCCATGAGATCTGCCCAACTATACTTCCCTAGAAGGCTGGTGTCCTTCAACATCTGCAATAAGATGCTGCAGATGTTCTATCAGACGGTTGTGGCGAGCGCCCTCTTCTATGCGGTGGTGTGCTGGGGAGGCAGCATAAAGAAGAGGGACGCCTCATGCCTGGACAAACTGGTGAGGAAGGCAGGCTGTATTGTAGGCACAGAGCTGGACAGTTTGACATCCGTGGCAGAGCAACGGGCGCTGAGCAGGCTTCTGTCAATCATGAGAATCCACTGCATCTGCTGAACAGGATCATCTCCAGACAGAGGAGCAGCTTCAGTGACAAGAGTGCTGTCACCATCCTGCTCCACTGACAGACTAAGGAGACCCCACACTATGCGACTCTTCAATTCCACCCGGGGGGGTAAACGTTAATATTATACAAAATTATTGTTTGTTATACCTGCATTGTTATCACTCTTTAATTTAATATTGTTTTTTATCAGTATGCTGCTGCTGGAGTATGTGAATTTCCCCTTGGGGATTAGTAAAGTATCTATCTATTGTGGACTTGAACCCGGACACAGACAGACAGACAGACATCGTTATTCCACCACACATTGTTTATTATACAATACTATTTACAATTAGTCACGTGCACTCCCCAGTGCCTCCTGCACCGTTCCCCCAATGTCCAGGCCTCACAGTCTTTGTGCCTCTCTCTTGGCCGCCTCCAGTCCTCTCTCCAGCTCCATACTCTTCCACCCGACTTCCGCTCTCGACTGAAGGGAGGCGGCCCCTTAAATAGGAACCCGGATGGGCTCCAGCTGCTTCCCCGCACTCCTCCGCAGACACGCCCCAGTGTGGCGGAAGTGCCGGCTGCGCACCCGGAAGCCGTCCGGGTGTCCCCTGCTGTCTTCCCCCAAGCACTTCCTGGTGTGGCGGAAGTGCTGGGCTCCAGGGATATTCAGGCACCGGGGTGCCGCCAGGCGGTGGCCACGGGTCCCTACAGGGTTGGGCTTCCAAGCCCCTTACCCGTGGCCCACAACATAACCAGGGTGGACGCCCCCTCGTGGTCCGGAGGAGGTACAAGCCCACTATTTATCTATCTATCTATCTATCTATCTATCTATCTATCTATCTATCTATCTATCTATCTATCTATCTATCTATCTATCTATCTATCAATGGTCTCACCATGCAGTCTCACGTGAAATTGTTCTAAAATGCTATCAGTACATTAAGAGCTTATTTTATGTAATTATTTTTTTATTTTTAATATTTATTTTATAATATACATTTCCACCATTTTACCCATCTGGAGAAAAGAGACACTTTTAGAATGCTGTTGTTTACCTTCAGTTCAGTATTCAACACCATCATCCCTCAGAAGCTCATATGAAAGTCGAGTCTGCTAGGCTACAACACATCCCTAATTAACTGAATCTTGGACCTCCTGACAGAGAGACCCCAGACAGTTGGTGCTGGAAACATCATCTCCAGCTACATCATGCTGAGCACTGGCACCCCCAGGGCTGTATACTCGGCCAACCTCTGTTCACTCTGCTGACTCACAACTGCATGGCTGCCTACATCTCTAACATCATTAAATTTGCCGATGACAGAACGGTGGTGGGTCTAATCAGCAATGGCGATGAAGTTAGCTTACAGAATGGAGACACAATGACTGGAGGACTGACGCAAGTGAAACAATCTGCCTCTTAACGTGGACTAAACAAAAGAGATGATTGTTGACTTTAGAAAGGCTCATGCTATCCACACCACGCTGCACATCGAGTGCTCTATGATGGAGCTGATCAACAGCTGACCTTATCTGGTCAATTAACATCACCTCCATGGCCAAGAACATGCAGCAGCCTCTCCACTTCCTTCGGAGACTGAGGAAGGCAAGTCTACCTCCCACTATTCTCACCACATTCTACAGGGGCAGCACAGAGAGTCTTCTGCTTTAGGAACTGCAGCATCTATAGTACGCACAGCAGAAAAGATCGATGGGACCTCTCTGCTCTCCAATAAAGACTTCTGCAAAGCTTACAACACTCCAGCCATTCCCATAGTCTCTTTGTCCCACTTCTGTCTGGCAGAAGGTGCCATAGCTTCCAGACAATTCTGCCACTTTCTGCTGCAGCTTCTATTCCATGACTGTCTAGAGCCTGAATTCTGTGCAACCTGATTTCCTCAGATCTGTTCCTATTTCTTTGTTAATATGCAGTGCATTTGTTACACTTGTTACTACTTTTGTTTTTATCATTAGTTGTTATTTTTATGTTTCTGTTTCAATGTAATTACGTTATGTATTTATTTACCTATCATCCATTTATAGTATAGCACAGTATAGTATTGTTCCTCACCTGTTTTGCACTTGACCCGTGTTTATGTAAATGTTGCACAGCGGGCCTGGGAAATCTTATTTTGTGCCACTGTATGTTGCAATTCTGCATAGTATGAATATAATGCCATTTGACTTGACCTGACTTGATATTCTTCAATTCATGGGCAATGTCATTTTGTGTGATGTTCCTAAGGGCACAGTCATTTTGTTTTTGTTACTAGGTCTTTTGCCATTCATGTGATCAACAACGTGACATCTTCATGCCATTTCCATCTAATATTATTGCACACAGTGGTTTTCACGGTATCTTTGAATTATTCACAATTAAACAAATATCGTGGTGTTAGTTTAGGGAAAGGATTTGTAGCCTAGGGATTATCTTTTGGCTCTTCATCCTGACTACAGCTTTTGATTCATGTTTTGCACTTTGACAATTCATTTTCTCATGTAACTCTTTGTTTTTGGCTCCAGCCTGGCTTCTGACTGCTCTCCTGTTTGCCTCTCATAGAAAGGCTTTTTCCCAAGTCAGAAATGATAAAAAAGCCTTTTGGCAGACTGTGGCAGCTACAACAATATGGAGCCTTGGCAGGTTAAGTGACTTGCTCAGTGTCACACATTGAGTCAATGGTAAGGCTTGAATCCACATCATTCAAATTACTCAACAACTTAGCCCCACTACTTACTTAGATATTTTCCTTTGCTTTATTAACCTAATGTATTCATCTAAAGTGACTTATACGTAACATGCTTGTATTACAGTTACTGTAATTCATATTTCTGCAGATGAAGGATTTGCAGGCCAAGTGTCTATGGTAGGACAGTGAGCCACCAATGAAGACTGACTTTAAACTCTAACAGGTTCCAATTCCACATATTAGTCAGTAGGCAGCAATGCCTAGGCATGTAACCAGCAAAAGGAAGAGACCAACTACTGTACTCTTACTCCATTGCAGCTTTCAGGGGTACCACTTGTGACGACTCATGTTCTCAGTTAGTTGAGTTCACTTACATTTCTGGTTGGCATTTTGGAAAAATTAAAGTCTCTTTTCCTCACAAAAACACTGAGAAACTTGTTCTAATTTTTTATCTATAGATAAAGGTGAGTTTTTCTACTGCATTGTATAATTTAAAACAAACATAAATGCAAATTTCATGTGTGAAAAAACTAAATACACCCTTGATTTATCACTACCTCAAATAGCTAAAATTATAATAAGGGACACCAGGTCAGGTGCAAATGATCAGAACATCATTAGAGACGATCTTGTCTTGTTTAAACATCAGACATTTTGTTTGATTTGCGCTTTGCTGTTGAAATGTGCCCTTATCACCATGCTGTGATCAAAAACGCTTTTGGAGTTCTTCAGAAAGAGAGTTATAGATGCCTATGAGTCTGGGGAGGTAATTCAAAAAGATGTCCAAACCATCGAAATCAACCTTTCTACCATCCAGAATATTACTATTAAATGGAGAAGATGTCAAACAACTGCTACCTTGTATAGGTCAGGCCACCCAAGCAAGTTCAGCTGAAGAGCCAAATGCAAGATGCTGAAAGAAGTGTCTCAGAATCCCAAGAAATACAGGTAGCTCTTGACCTTCTTGATGTCAAAGTGAGCATGTCTGTCATTAGAAGTGGCTACACAAATGAGATCTACATGGGAGATGTGCTAGGAGGAAGTGTTTGCAGTCCAGAAAGAACATCAGTGCAAGAATAATGTTTGCCCAAGAGCACCTAACCAAAGACCGGGAAATCAGGGACAAAGCGATCTGGACAGACAGGGCGAAGAGTTAGAAGACAATAGTATCAGAAGACAGCATTTGACCAGAAGAACCTGATACCAGCTGTAAAGCATGGTTGTGGAAATGTTATGATGGGTTTGCTTTGCTGTATCAGGACCTGGGCAGGTCACAATCGTAGAATTCACTATAAATTCTTAATTATTTCATGGGGTGCTTAAGGGTAATATGAGACCATCTTGTAGAAAATTGAAACTCGGCCAAAAGTGGATCTTATAACATGACAATGAATTTATACATTCCAGAAAATCCACCAAGAAATTGCTGAAAAAAAAAGAAATGAAGAGTTCTGGAATGGCCCAGTTAAAGCTCAGATCTGAATCCCACCAAGATGCTGTAAGGGGTTATCCGCACCTCAAACATCACACGGCTCAGCTAAAAGAATTCTGCACTTTCTCAGTCGGAGTCAGAAACACCTTCATGATGGGGCAGTACCACCAATTAGAGCCAAGGGAGGACTTACTTTTTCCACAGAGGAGTGGCATTCTGTTCATTTTTTATTGCATAAATTATTTAAAAGCCACATTTTAATTTGTTTGTTTTCCCAATTACATCACCTTTGTCTAAAAATATTGTTAAATAAAGAACAAATCTTAATATGTCCACATATGTTAAAAAAGGACAAACACTTCTTGGGGTGCACATATTTTTCACATGTATAGTCTGAATTCTGTCTGCCCGGCAGGTAAAATTAAATAATTGCATTTGCTGTTTGTGATGCAGGGTTGCCAGCCTGGTGCTAGGAGAGCGTGAAGCATAGCATCTTTAACACAAAGGTATAAAGGTCATATGCTTCCCAATTGTCCAAGTTTGTGGACAAATTCTAACAAGCAGAAATAAAACACATTATTATGTTTAAGACCTTTCCATATACAGTATAGATTCTTTTCCTTTCTTTGAGTTTGATTTACATCTTGTGTTTTGGCTTAGGCTACATGGAATAAACTGGTTTTTGACTCTCTCTCTATGTTTCTTGTCTACGATTTTGTCTAACTCCTGGCCTTTGTTTATTCAATTCCTGCCCTCCAGGGAATGACGTTGGCCTCTTCCATTCCATTCACGATCCATCTTCCGATTCCATCTTACTTTAAACTGCTGTGCTATCAGTACATCACTTTGGAGGACTGATGCATGAGATGGTGCACTAACGTAGCCCAACTGCTAATTCAACGTTTTGCGAAAAACACCAACTACAATTAAATAGCGTTGTACCTGGTGGTACTATAGAATTTTAATTAAATATTTTTTTATATATATATATATATATATATATATATATATATATATATATACACACACAGACACACACATATATAAACATATATATACACATCATATATATATATATACATTGTCAGGGATGCCAGGGGCCATGACCCGGCCGGGACGCCAGGAGGGACCGGAAGAGGGTCAGAGCCCTGCCTGGATCACGGGGTTTGCCTTCCGGGTTGCTTTGGGGCCACGGGTCAAGGGCATGGAAGCCCTTCCCTGTAGGGGCCCGTGGTCACCGCCAGGAGGCGCCCCAATGCCTTGGGACTTGTTTCCCCAGCACTCCCGCCACACCAGGAAGTGCTGGGGAAGACTTGGAGGATACCCGAGAGCTGCCGGAGAACAGCCGGCACTTCCGCCACGCTGGGCGTGGCTAGAGGAGGAATGCCGGGAACACCTGGGGCTCATCCGGTCCTGTATAAAGGGCCGTCTCCCTTCATTCGAGGCTGGAGTCGGGTGGAAGTAGGACGGCAAGAGGAGTGTGGAGGCGGCCCAAGAAAGGCATTGTGGCCAGGAGTTTGAGGACTATTTGGGGTTTGTGCACGTGACTGGGTCTTTGTGACCACTATTATTGTAAATATTCTGTAAATAAACGTGTGGTGGTTTTACAACAACATGTCCGCCTGTCTGTGCCCGGGTGCCGTTCACATCTGGCGCAGTCGGCAGGATGCTCCGCCTGTTTCAAGGCGGAGACCTGATCAAAAACATATTGTTGTGGACGGCCCGGTGCAGCAGGGGACCCCACCCACGTACCGCGGGTGCTGCGTGCACACAGCCCCGCGGGTAAGGAACCCCACGGACCGCCAGGGGTCCGCAGGAAGGCCATGTTTCCCTGATGCGGGCAGGTGGCGTGCCTACAACGAAAGTGCAGCGGTCTCCTACAAGCAGGCCGCTGCTGAAGGCGCCGGGACCGCATGGCGCCAAGAAAGGCCACGCCGAGGAAGTGTCCTCGGTTTGACGAGTCCGGAAGGTGAGTTCCCTGCCTAGCGCAGCCGCCCATGGGGTCCGGGCGTGTTTTCTTTTGCAGGCAGGGACCTCCCGGATCCACGCCGGTGGCAGGCGATGCTGGTCTGCGGGCTCCGCAGCGTGGCGGCAGCCGCGAGGGCTGTGGAGGAGGAGACGCTGCAGCTCGAAAGGCGCTGGCAACAGCAGGGCTGCCGGCAGGCACGCCGCCACCGCAGAAGGGGAGGCAAGATGGCCGCGACCAGAAGTCCTCCCCTGACAGGCACGCCATTGGGCGGTGTGTCTTGCGGGCCCGCCGATGACTGCAGAGAGGCGGGACCAAGGAATGTCCATCACGGGCATGGGGGAGACCCGATTGGGCCGGAGGAGAAGGCCCACAGGAAGTGGCCGGCGCTGGAGGCTGACAGAAAGGTAGGCTCCGCGTCGCTTCACTTCCCGTCTTTGCCGGCTGCTTTGGCGGAGCTGGGGGTGTCCCTTCAGCCCGCCGGGCAGCGTGTTGCAGGTGCTATGTGCCTCCGGCTGAGGTGCTGGAACTGGAGAGGAAGGCGCCGCGCGCTGAGAACGCTTCAATCAACAACGGACGGCGCGACGCTGGAATCTCCAGCCGGAGAGGTACAGCGGAGACGGTGAGTACAGCCGACTCCGTAAAGCATACGGGAGGGTCTGCTGAAAAGGCTGTGATGACAACGATCAGTTCCGAGTAAGCAGCCCTCCGACAGGAGGCGGCGCCGCTGGCTGTATGCGCGGGCGAGGGGAGTCCGTGAGGACACTGAATGGACACGGGCTGCTAAGTGCCCGGGTCCTAGCGCCCGCCGCCGAAGTCGGCTGCGGTCTTGCGCCGCACTATAGGGACGCAGACGGACAGAGGCGCTTTTATTCCATAAGGAGTCTCAAACCGTCATGGCGTCCCAGAGTGAACGGAGGAATAAATGGCTGGGTGCCGATTCCTCCGATATGAAGGGGACGCAGACGGGACAGGGGCTCGCGTTGGTTATACGGAGTCGCACACCGCCAAGGCGCCCGAGAGTGAAGGGAGGATTAAGCGGCTGGGTGCCGCTTCTCCAATATGGTGAGACGCTGCTGGGTGCATGCGTGCGGCTGGCTGCCCTCTGGGAGAGCAGAGGGAATCCCTGAGGCAGGCAGAGAGAGAGCAGGCGGTGCCGGCGACTCCATCATCGAGAGGGACACGGAAGCCGCGGAGAGGGTGCCGATCAGGCAAGTGCCGGGTGATTGAGGGGGAACGCCGTGCATGGCACGAGCTGGGTGCTTTGGCAGCGGTTCTGCCCCTGTGTTCTCTTTGTAGGGACGGACCCGGGCGGCTGAAGGAACCCTTCGGGCGGAACAGCCCTCTGATGTCGGGCCATCAGCGAATGTTCTCTGCCGTGCGCAGCTGCGCCACAGCTGGAGGAGCCTACGGGGAACGAGTGGCTCGGACCAAAGGGGCGCTGGAGGTCTCGGAGGGGGTGCCGATCGAGGAGGCCCCGGGTGTCGGTAAAGGGGAGCACAACCTGTGCGAGGCACAGGATGCACCAAGGGCTGGTGCTCGGATTGTGTCTCCGCCCCTGTCCCTGCTAGGAGTGCGGGGCCGGACCCCGGCTATCCTCGAGTGGGGCCCGCTTGGGCTCTGCTGCCCTCGCGGACAGGTCGCTCTTGCCCACGAGTGGTCTTCGCTGGCTGTGGGCACTGTCAGGGATGCCAGGGGCCATGACCCGCCGGACGCCAGGAGGGACCGGAAGAGGGTCAGAGCCCTGCCTGGATCACGGGGTTTGCCTTCCGGTTGCTTTGGGGCCACGGGTCAAGGGCATGGAAGCCCTTCCCTGTAGGGCCCGTGGTCACCGCCAGGAGGCCCCAATGCCTTGGGACTTGTTTCCCCAGCACTCCCGCCACACCAGGAAGTGCTGGGGGGAAGACTTTGGAGGATACCCGGAGAGCTGCCGGGAGAACAGCCGGCACTTCCGCCACGCTGGGGCGTGGCTAGAGGAGGAACGCCGGGAACACCTGGGGCTCATCCGGTCCTGTATAAAGGGGCCGTCTCCCTTCATTCGAGGCTGGAGTCGGGTGGAAGTAGGACGAAGCAAGAGGAGTGTGGAGGCGGCCCGAAGAAAGGCATTGTGGCCAGGAGTTTGAGGACTATTTGGGGTTTGTGCACGTGACTGGGTCTTTGTGACCACTATTATTGTAAATATTCTGTAAATAAACGTGTGGTGGTTTTACAACAACATGTCCGCCTGTCTGTGCCCGGGTGCCGTTCACAACATATACATACATATATACATATACACGTACAAATATAGACATATATACATATATATATACTGTACACAGTTATATATATATACATATATATATATATATATATATACACACATACATATATATATATATATAGCAAAATACCTGCGCTTCGCAGTGAAGTAGTGTGTTAAAGAAGCAATGAAAAAGAAAAGGAAACTTTTTGAAAATAACGTAACATGATTGACAATGTAATTGTTTTGTCATTGTTGTGAGTGATGAGTGTTGCACACACACACATATAAACATATATATATATACATATTCATACATATATACATAGTGTGAACGCTGGCCCCGGCACAGACAGACGGACATCATATTTTGCACCCAACACACTTTATTTACACTATTTACAACACTACAAACAGTCACGTGCACTCACACAAACCCCAGTGCCTCTGCACTGATTTCCCCCAAGTCCAGGGCCCACAGTTCTGTGCCTTGCTTCCTGGCCGCCTCCTGTCCTCGCTCTCCAGCTCAGTCCGCTTCCTCCCGACTTCCTCCAATGACTGGAGGGAGGCGGCCCCTTAAATAAGGCTCCCGGATGAGCCCCAGGTGCTTCCGCCATCTGTTCCTTGCCACGCCCAGCGTGGCGGAAGTGTCGGCTGCCTTCCTGGCAGCTCTCCGGCGCCACACAAAGTCTCCGCACTTCCTGGTGTGGCGGAAGTGCCGGGCTCCCGGGATAATTAGGCACCGGGGCGCCGCCTGGCGGTGGCCACGGGTCCCTACAGGGCTGGGCTTCAAAGCCCTGTACCCGAGGCCCCTTGCCTAACCAGGACGGACGCCCCCACTCTGTCTGGAGGAGGCACTCGCCTCCTCCGTCCCTCCAAGCGCCCCGCCGGGCTCCTGCCCCGACCGGCAACCGCACGGGATAAACCGGCATCGGGGCGCCGCCTGGCGGTGACCACGGGCCCCTACAGGAAGGGCTTCATGCCCTCAACCCGTGGCCCCCAACAGAACCAGGACGGACGCCTCAGGTCTGGAGGAGGCTCAAGCCCTCCTCACGTCCCTCCTAGCGAGGACACGTGGGTCCGAACGGCACAACCCGAAGGGCAGCACGGCCCCAGCGAGGGTCCTACTATGTCCCCAGGGTCCAACACGCACCCTGGGACATCTGTCTTCGCACCCTCGCGCGCAAACGCCCCTGTGGTCTGCGCCGCCGCCCCGCTGTTCCCCAGCGGGTCACTGTAGGCCTCCCGGCGTGGAGCACTCCTGAGCGCCCGCTCCAGGCGGGCAGGTCCCTGTCGACGCCGGCCTCAGCGCCGCCGGGCTTCGGGCCTGTAAAATAAAGGAAAAGAGGGCCAGAAGCACAGCCAGGACACTCATCCCGAGCGCCCCGTCGGTCTCCGTATCGACCGTGCTCCTGCCCCCCTCCGACAGCCCCCAACTTGCCTGCTGAAGTCCTCCGCCGAGGTTCCATGCCCGCCCGCTGCCGGCCTCGCACCGCCTCGCAGGCAGCTCGCCCATCCGCCCAGGGATCTCCTCTGCCCGCACAGAGGACGGCCCTTCTCCGACGCCAGCACCCAGCGCCGCGTCCTCTCCTATCGGAGGAACCGCATTCACCCTTCGGTTCCTCCTTCTTTCTTGGACGCTGACAGTCTGGGTCTGAGCACAGCTTAAAGCTCAAATCCAGCCCCGTCTGCGTCCAGGCAGAGCGACAGGAGACAGTTGCAGGCTTGGAGCGCAGGGCGCTAGGACCCAGGGCACTCAGCAGCCCCGATCCTACCAGCCCCTGCATATTCGAAGCTCCTCGCCGCTAGCCGCCTGCACCGCTGCGTCTGCTGTCGGGAGGTTGCTTACTTGAGCTGATCGCCCGTGAACGGTCACAGCCATGTTCGCAACCTCCCCTTGCTCTACGGGAACGGCAACACTCACCACTCCCGCCGTGTTCTGCCTGCCTCCGGTTCCAGCCCGCCGATCCTCCGCCTCACTCGGTGTCTTTCTCGACGCGACCGCCATCTCCATCAGCTGCTCACACTGAGCGGCGAGAACACGTAGCAGCTCCTCTAAGGACGGCTTGGCGGGCCGAAGGACTCCTCCGACGCTCGCCGAGCCGCTGGTGGAGAGAGAGAGACAGACGTCGGTGGGCTTACCTGTCCATCAGCTCCACGCGACGCCTGCCTCCTCTGGGCCACTCCTCTGGCCCAATCGGTCTCGGTTTGGCACGAGACTGGCATTCCTTGGGCCCGCCTCTATCCAATCATCGGCGGGCACGCAAGACACACCGCCAATCCCGTGCCTGTCAGCGGGCGGGACATCCGCCCGCGCCATCTTGCCTCCCCTGCTCCGGAGTGCGGAGACGTGCCTCTTCGCCGCGTAGACTGCGCGGCGATTCCTTGAGCCGCAGCGGCTCAATCCGCTGCCCTCTTCGCTGCCTCCGCCGCCGCTGCTGCCGACAGCCCGTGGCCCGGCGTGCCTCGCCACGACGCGGATCCGCTCGTCCCTCCCTGTCAAACAAAGGTAAGTCCGACCGGGCGGGCCGATGTTTGCAGGGCAGGGCACTCACCTCCCGAATCCCGCCATGCCTCGGCGTGGCCTTCAGCGGCAACGCCGCCTGGCTGTCCGTCCCTGACAGCGCGACTTTCGAGCCCGCTGCGCCCGGCGATGTCGGGTCCTCCTCCACACCCGGGAAAGCCATTCCGCTGTCCGTGGCGGTTTCTGGGCGAAACGCCCCGCTGGTTGTGCACGGCGCCCCGCTGCCAGTGTGTGGGGTCCGCTGCGCGCCGGGCCGCTCACAGAAATTGATTGTTTGAACTCAGGTCCCCGCCTTGTCCCAGGCGGAGCATCCTGCCGGCTACGCCACTGTGAACGCTGGCCCCGGCACAGACAGACGGACATCATATTTTGCACCCAACACACTTTATTTACACTATTTACAACACTACAAACAGTCACGTGCACTCACACAAACCCCAGTGCCTCTGCACTGATTTCCCCCAAGTCCAGGGCCCACAGTTCTGTGCCTTGCTTCCTGGCCGCCTCCTGTCCTCGCTCTCCAGCTCAGTCCGCTTCCTCCCGACTTCCACCAATGACTGGAGGGAGGCGGCCCCTTAAATAAGGCTCCCGGATGAGCCCCAGGTGCTTCCGCCATCTGTTCCTTGGCCACGCCCCAGCGTGGCGGAAGTGTCGGCTGCCTTCCTGGCAGCTCTCCGGCGCCACACAAAGTCTTCCCCCCGGCACTTCCTGGTGTGGCGGAAGTGCCGGGCTCCCGGGATAATTAGGCACCGGGCGCCGCCTGGCGGTGGCCACGGGTCCCTACAGGGCTGGGCTTCAAAGCCCTGTACCCGAGGCCCCTTGCCTAACCAGGACGGACGCCCCCACTCTGTCTGGAGGAGGCACTCGCCCTCCTCCGGTCCTCCAAGGCGTCCCGGCCGGGCTCCTGCCCCGACCGCAACCGCACGGGATAAACCGGCATCGGGCGCCGCCTGGCGGTGACCACGGGCCCCTACAGGAAGGGCTTCCATGCCCTCAACCCGTGGCCCCCAACAGAACCAGGACGGACGCCTCGGGTCTGGAGGAGGCACAAGCCCTCCTCACGCCCCTCCTAGCGTCGGCCGCTGGCTCCGCCGCCGGGCCACAATAGACACATATACACATACACAGACACAGACATATATACACACACACATATATACATACATATATACACATACATCCACATATATATACATATATATATATACATATATGCATATACACACACACACACACCTATCATATATGTTCTAGTTCTATTTAAATTTTAAATAGAAGGAATTTTTATTTAGTTGACAGAATATTATTCCGGAATAAATCAACTCAAACTTTAAATAACTACAGTGGAACCTCAGTTTGCGAGCATAATTCGTTCCGGAAACGTGCTCGCAATCCAAAACACTCGTATATCAAAGCAAATTTCCCCATAAGAAATAATGGAAACTCAGATGATTCGTTCCACAACCCAAAACTATTCATATAAAAATGATTAATACAAAATATAAAGTAAAAATACATAAAACAAATTAACCTGCACTTTACCTTTAAAAAGAATCATGGCTGGTGTGAGTGAGTTTCTAAACTCATTGGAATTCCACCCAACGGGATGACATGCGGAAGAGTGTCCCAAAGCAATTGCAGTCTCCCAGCGCTGTAGCAGTTCGCCATATAAGCGCATCCAAAAAGATCACAGACATGCTATAAGCGCCTGTCATCAATGGGTCATACAAGGAACATTATAAAGATCCCGCTGCAATAAATAACAGAGCTGTTGCTGTTTCAAGCTGAATAAAACTAGTGTTAAAGTACTGAGACTCAGCTTCGTGTTTTGTGGAGCAAGATGGGGACTCGCACTTCACAGCGCACACACACACAGTCACAATGCTGTAGTAAACAGAGAGACGCGCTGGGCGAGCAAGCGAGATAAGGAGAGAGAGAGGTGCTGGGCAAGCGAGCGAGATAAGGAGAGAGAGAGAAGAACCATCAGCTCAGTTGTGATCACATGACTCTCGGCAGACAAAGTGTATCCATACTGCTCGTATTGCAAGACATTGCTCGTTTATCAAGTCAAAATTTATTAAAAATTTTTGCTCGTCTTGCAAAACACTCGTAAACCGAGGTTCCACTGTATATAACTATAATATTTTGCTCTCCATAAAAATATATCCTGTCTAAATTATACAAGTTAGAAATAAAGTAAACGTTAAAAGAACAAACATTCAAATTTCTTTACTCTTATGTAATTTTATATAAAAAATAAACTTAAATTCTAAATATCCCAAAAGATTTTGCTCTCCATAAAAATATATCCTGTCAAAATTATACAAATTCAAATATGAACATGGTGCATAACAAAACCTGGAAATATAAATAAAATTTGTTCTTTTCAGCAATAACAAATCAAATCATTCAGTTGTCTTTGCTCTTATGTCATTTAATCAGAGCTGGACGCCTGGCATCTTTTTGGCAATAAGTTCGTTTATGTTTGGTGTGAGGTTCTGTGTTGTGGAGATTGTCAGGATGGACTGCAGGTACTCATCAGTGAGGCGACTCCTGTGTGCTGTTTTGTTAGTCTTCATCACAGAGAAGAGCTTCTCACACAGATATGTGCTACCAAACATGCACAAGGTTCGAGCCGCATGTAGACGTAGCTGGAGCATTTGTTTGGGAAAGGAGTGAATAATCTGCGGGCCCTGCAGTATCGTACTTTGCCTTCAGTGTGCCATTACACTGCAGCTCAATCACCTCCATCTGAATCTGCACAGGTGCAGTTTCCACATCGACGGCAAATGGGTTGCGAAACAACTCAAAATTCTTTTTTTGTTCTTCAAAGTCACCAAAGCGCCGTGTGAACTCAGTTTATCAGCAAAGTGCGATTTGGGAACACCGTAGTGCCGACTTGGTTCAACATTACTTGGCAACAGGGAAAGTGGGGCAAGTTGCACTGGTGCATTTGTGTCTCCCATAAAAGTAGCTTCACTTGAAATCACTTTGTGATTTTTCACGGGTAAAAACGTCTGCTGAAGTGTCAGATTCTTCTTTAACTCTTCTGCTTTCTGTATCTTGTGCATTGCATTCAGGTCTTTCAGGTTATCTTGATGTTTTGTCTCATAGTGCCGTCTTAGATTAAATTCTGTAATTACAGCCACATTAGCTCCACAAATGAGACACACGGGTTTACCGCAATGTCAGTAAACATATACTCAGCCTCCCATCGGTTTTAAAGGCTCTATGTTCAGAATCACCTTTTCTCTTGGCATCATGTGGGCTAGCTTCGCAATAACTTGCAGCATCATAAGCTAGACTTGATTAACGCGGTAAGTGTTCGGCAAGGCAGCTGAAGCGCTGCATTATGGGATCTGTAGTTTATTGTGTTACCAGCGCTTCATATCCCGGGCCATTAATAACAATAATATATAAAATGATCTTGCGGGCCGGATATAATTACACGCCGGGCGGATGTGGCCTGCGGGCCTTGAGTTTGACACATATGGACTAAATAGAACTTGAAAAGATATATTTTTCGAATGTGATAGCGCAATTCAGATCGAGTTGACGCACACTACAGTACATCGAGCCCGCGTGCTATTGTGGTTTTGCCTGCGTGCCTCAATAAGTATCCTCCCCTTGCTCTTACTTTTTTACCGTTCATCTAATGAATACACTGAGTATGGCTTTACCAAAACAATCATTGATGGCGAATAAAGTATCCATTATTCATAAAGCTTCAATTGGTGATCTGTCTTTCTGCTTAACCGCATATTTTTCATATGTCTCAAACCAAGGGGATGCAGGCTAAAATGTATCAGGAAGCCGCGTACATACTTAGTGCATCCTCTCTCAGGAATCGAACCTTGGAAGCCGGCGATAAAGGCGAAGCCTCTACTATTGCGCCACGGTGTGTGGTTTGTCTATTTGAGCGTAGCAGTGTAATTCAGTTTTTGTTCAGCACTCTTTGGAACTGTTGCTTTTGTCTGCTGCGTCAGTTCACGTGAGCCGCTGAATATGGTTTTATATGTCACTCGCTCGCTTCTAATTGTTTCGCTGCCTTCTTAATTATATAATGTATGTTTTCTTCAGCGGTTTTTGGAGCTCTTCCTGGTTTTCTACGTACTGCGTGATTACGTGAGAGGCGTGATGATGTCACACGAAACTCCGCCCCACGACTTTCGAGCTCAACTCCATTACAGTAAATGGAGAAAAATAGCTTCTAGTTATGACCATTACGCGTAGAATTTCTAAATGAAACCTGCCCAACTTTTGTAAGTAAGCTGTAAGGAATGAGCCTAACAAATTTCAGCCTTCTACCTATACGGGAAGTTGGAGAATTAGTGATGAGTCAGTGAGTCAGTCAGTCAGTCAGTCAGTGAGTGAATGAGTCAGTGAGGGCTTTGCCTTTTATTAGTATAGATATACTTAAATGACTGCGGTGGGCTGGCGCCCTGCCCAGGGTTTGTTTCCTGCCTTGCGCCATGTGTTGGTTGGGATTGGCTCCAGCAGAACCCCGTGACCCTGTAGGTAGGATATAGCAGGTTGGATAATGGATGGATGGATATACTTAAATGAAGTTCTAACAAGAGATTATTAAAAGCATATGGAAAAGGTCTAAAGGTAACTAAAGGGTTAACTAAACATGGCTTAAAGCTTGGGCACATGAAGCTTTAGAGGAGCCACCAAGATAGTTGCTAAGGTTAAAATGAAGTAGATTTGTAATGAACACCCCCTGAAAAAGGGAGAAGAAACTAGTGAGAAAGCCCAAGTGCCCCTATTATGAAGCGTGGTAAGATCAATGGGAAAATCCATAGGACACCCCTATTAACAAAGCCATGTTTAGAATAATAGAAGAATTGACGTGTATATGAAGTGTGACCACAAGATGGCGCCAGAGAGTCTTAACCACTGTCCCAGCAATACACCACATGTTTAATAGAATAAATAAAAGACAAGTTCTTTTCTCAGGCACCTTCTTGCAATCCTCTTGTCCAATCACAATAGTAATAATAATCCTCCAATTATGGAGACAATGATCTAATGGGTGATCTTATTCCTCCTCCTTTTTCGCCTCCGCTGAGTGTTGCCCGCTGCCTCCCGACTCCGACT
Source organism: Polypterus senegalus (assembly GCF_016835505.1). NCBI lineage: Eukaryota > Metazoa > Chordata > Cladistia > Polypteriformes > Polypteridae > Polypterus > Polypterus senegalus. The sequence goes on from NC_053158.1 coordinate 33,879,408, forward strand.
CACCCATCTGTGGCAGCGGGCTTTCTTTTATATCAGACCCGAATGCGTCCCCTCTAGGCAGTACTATCGGCTCATAGACAAAGTAGAGAGGACCTCCCCTGACAGTGCCCTCTACTGATCCCAAAGGACCTCTACAGGGCTGCACTTCCGGACTCCATTTCCCTAGCACCCCTGCAGATGTCCCATCTGGGCTCTTAAACGAGGACCACTGCCACCTAGCGTATGGGGAATGATTCACTCCCAAGCTCCAGCTTTCTCTGTTCCCTCAATTATTTTATGCTGCCCAGCTGGCCAATGACGTTTCTCTCAGACCTCCGGTCCAGATAATGATCCATGCTGTTCCCTGGCTGTGATGCCCGTTCGTATGCCACAGAAGTTACTGGTGGCTGTAGTCAATTGGCTAAGGTGATAGAATTCTTCATATTAAGAGTCAGATGACGTGATGTATTAGATGAGATAATGGTAATAGGAATGTATAAAAGGGAATGAATTGTTTTCTTGATTGCTCACTCCATGGAGAGAGACATTTGTGCACATCTATGTTCAAATAAAGAACCTTTCTGCATTTCCTCTGGTCTCTGTGAATGACTTTATTGATAACAGAGTAAAGTTTTTTTTCCACAATGGTACTCTAAACCTTTTTATGTGTCTCTGGTTTGTCTACTCAGGGCTACATACTGAAACTGTGGGGGGGCTACACTAGCATCCTAGGGGTTTACAGTCTAATCCCTTAGCCACTCGCAGAGCAACACAAAACATAATGATTTAAAGAATTTAAAGTCATCAGGTTGTGATGTATAGCCACTTGAAAAAGCACTGTAGCAAGAAAATAAAATCAGGTGGCTTGGACAAAAAGGAAATCTCTGAAAACAGAGTAGGAGGCCAGGGCTTGGCACATCAGCTCAGACTCAAATTTAAATTAAAAAAAAAAAAAAACACCAGCAGCTTCACAAATGTTAAATATCGAGCCCTTTACTCCCGTGGCTTTAATGTGAAATTGGTGGAGCTGGAGCCCAGCAAAATTTGGAAGCAAATTACTTCTTTCTCAAGGTAACCATCGTAATTTTATTTGGTTGCTAAGCACTAATCGGTTCAGCATGAGATCATGGTGCCAACTGCTAAATGCACAGATACCAGAAAATGCAGTTCACTTGTCCGGAAGGCCAAAACGTTATCAAGCTGAGAGTGTAATGCTTGTTTACTTCCGCCATGGAGTATCAGGGTGATAAGAGAGGTGAATAAGAGGATGTGGAGTGAGGAAGACGAGAAGCATACTGAATCCAGAGATAGCCTGTGTTTGCCAGAGCGAGAAGAAACTGAAATGGAGGAGACAGCCTCTCAAATTAAACCGAATGGTAAATATTTGTCCATTATAAGGGGCCTGGTGAAAGTTTAAATGTGAAAAGGGACTAAGAGGGCCATTTTTCCCATTGCAAAGGCCTGAAACAGAATGAAAGTGTTGTGTGCTTACAAAATGTTTTCTGGATCTGTTGTTTGAAAAATGATGCCCAAATGTAGCAGTCTCCCTGAACTGTGGTCATCACCAATCAGCCAGAAATATAAGCAATTTAAACTGAATGTGAACTTGACATTAGCGTTTACTAGATGTGGCACCGTATTGTCTGTGTATTTTTTTGATCAAACAGTGTTAATGACTGTTCTTTTCCAATTTGCGTGTAACATCACTGACTCTCACACTACACCTCAGATTGCCATAGTATGTGCCAGTGTATCCAAGCCTGTTAGACTAAAGCTGCTTATAATATAAACCCGTACCTCCATGTTATCAGTCCGTTATCTGTTCCTCTGCTCTCCAGGCCTGCTTTATGCAGTTATGCAGTCGGTGGACCGCCAAAGGTATAAGGGTTATGTGGCAAGATGAATGAGTATTGCTTTTATTTATTATTAATGCTTTATACAAACCTTTAAACTCTCAGGTTTTTAATAATCCACCCCTCCTCTCTTTACCCCTAATCATGATTATGATTATTCAATGGAGTTTCCATAGATGAGTTTAAAAGGTGCAGAGGAAGCCACAAGAATAAAGTACAGAGCCTACAAAAAGTATTCTCTACCTTGGGAGTTTTCACATTTTATTATCATATGACATTGAATCACAATGGATGTAGTAAGCCTTTTTTGACACGAGGAGCAGGAAAAGACTCTTTAATGTTGTGATGGATGGCCGGCATTTCAGTCTGACTGGGACGTCCCTTAACAGAAAGAAGGAGGAAGAGCAGCCTTTTCAGGGCACCACATCCCCCGGGATGCTAGATGGCAGCTCCCCTGGATGGAAATGGTTCCTCGGATTCCCTCAGAGCATCATGGGACATGGAGTCCGGTTCTTCAGCCGTGCTGAGTGCTGTGGGTGCCGCCAGGGGAAGCTCACAAGGAACCTGGGGACTCCTACTGTTATTACGACCCAGAAGTACTTCGGAGGCACGAGGACAGAAGCCCGCAGTACTTCCGGGCTACTTGAGGAAGGAGGATGTGGTGTTTGACCTAGAGAAGGAACACTTCCGGGTCAAGGACAATTTACAGGACTGGTTGAAACCCAGCAAGCTGAGCCGGAGTTGGAAGGGAGTGTGACAGAGCTGCTGGGTGGACAGGAGAATTGATTTATTGTTCTTGTATTTTTATTGATTTATTGTTCATGGTGGTGAAGGTACTTTGGGGCACTTTTTTGAAGAAAATAATTAAAAATCAACTTCTAGGTGATTTTACCCCGTGTACTGCGTACTGTCTGCTGGGAAAAAAGCTGGGCAATAGCGCCACCAAGCATCCACGTATTCACAATGTCAAAGTGAAAACCAATCCACACAAAGTGGTCCATATAATTACAAAAGTAAAAATAAAAAATCATAAATTGCATAAGTATTCATTTAATAGGATACACTTAAATTGTCACTAGTATGTAATTGATTTTAAAGTCAGAAGATTAGTTACCATTGTGATGAAAAGTAAGTACACCCCATGAAATATTTTTCTCTTTTTTCACGTACAGTATATGGGCATAACTTGGTCACTACAGAGCCCTGTTTTTCTTTCTTTTCAGCAATTCCTTGGTGGATTTACAAGTGTGTTTAGGTCACTGTCATGTTAGAACATCAGAAAACATTAAACAAGAACAGGGCATCCAGCCCCAAAAAAGTGTGCAGTACCACACTACCTGGTGCTTATTCCATGTTACAAATACAACCAAGACAACCTTCAGCAATCCTCACTTGAGGGAGCAAAGGAGAGACACTGCATTTCAGAATGTTCCAGCACCAACAAATGTCAGCTAAATAATGACATTAAAAAATAACACAAAATGAAGATCTATCCACATATTATTTTATCATACAGTACTATCACCAAAGGATAGTTCAGTATAAGATATATAAACATCAATATTGAACTTTCAACTGTTGTGGATGGGACCCTCAATCAAGGCAGGAGTAGACCTCGTAGCATCCACTTTCAGATAAATCCCAGTAATGAAACCTGCAGGTCCTTCCATTCCACCATACCACTCTGTCTCTGTCACAGGTAATTAAACAAGATACAGACCGATTCTCCTACAAGAGCCTTTTCTCTTAACCCTCCCTTAATCTTGTTCCATCGATCACCTAGCCTTCCTTCAAATCCTGAATATACAAATCAGAAATTCTAATGAATATTAATAAATTTCTAGTTTTTGTTCAGCGTGAAAAGTGCTAAATCTTATTATAAGTAATAGACATGGTTTATACACCCTATAAATTGCATTACAAAAATCAATCAATGGATCACTTTAAAGGGGGTCTAAGCCTTCAGGCCCCAAGGTGGACCTGAAGCATTCAGGCAGCAGTTGCACACTCAAGCAAAGGTGGACAAAAACACTCCAGTGTTGAATAACCTGCCCAAATAACCTGGAAACTGGGTACCGATGCCAGGCATAAGGAACATTTCATATACTTGAAAAGATATATTTGTCTAGATAAGAAATTGGATTGACCATATAATAGAAAATAGGAAATGTTTGATTATGATGACTAAGTTGAGTTTACTATGAACATTTTAATAATACATTAGATTATTTGGGCAAGTTTACTACTCATTTTTGCACAACACCACCACTTGCCTTAAATTATGCAGAGGCACCACTGCACTAAATAATGTGTACTGCCATCTTTTATAGGCAAAGCAAGATGCAATATAATCTATCTGCAGACCTCCACTGAGGAGCCCATCAAATTGCGCACATCCATACATACATATGCGATACACCTACTCATTTAAGTCTTTATCTACGTAACCTTTTGTGACACTAGAGGGCACTGTCACTCCTCTAACCTGACAAACAGACGCTTAAGACACCAGGTAAAAGTACTACGAAGTATTTTAATTCTTTTTCTTCCTTTATAAATAGTGCCCCTAAGCACCACAGCCGCCATACACAGGCAAGTAAATACACTAATGATACACACACATTCTTTTTCTATCTCCTCCACACCTCCCAGCAAGCACTGCCTACTACTCCCAACTCTGGCTCACTTGCTGGGTTCACAGTAGTCCTTCATATAGTGCTTGACCCGGAAGTGCTTCTGTCCTTCCGACCATGTGACTTGCCAGCACTTCCAGGTCAGATGGAGAACTTGACTTTTCTTCAAGTCCCTGTGACTTGGGAGTACTTAATAATAGTAATATATTTTATTTATATAGCGCCTTTCCCATGCTCCAGGCACTTACAGAATATAAGAAAGAACGGCAGGGTATACAGTATATAGCATTGTACAAACCAAATAAATAAATAAAGAAGATTAAGACAGTAAATTCAGAGAAAGCCTAACAGACAACATAATTGATGGTCTAGCACACACACATACAGGTTACATGAGCATCTTGACAGAGATGTAAACTGAGAGAAGGGTAATTAAGTCAAGTAGAGCTAAAAGCCTTCCTGAACAGATGAGTTTTAAGTTGTTTTTTAAAAGAATTCATGGAGTCAGCTGACCTGATTAATTTCGTAGGTCATTCCAGAGTCTTGGAGCTATACAGCTGAAGGCCCTGTCACCCATGGAGTGTAGATTAGTGTGGGGCACAACAAGATTGCCAGAATCAGAGGACCTTAGTGGGCAGGCAGGCACATAGTGATGGAGAAGGTCACTGATGTAGTTTGGCGCAAGGTTATTTAAGGCTTTGTAGGTTATTAGTAGGATTTTATATTCGATTCTGTAAGACACAGGGAGCCAGTGAAGACGGAGCAGGATGGGTGTGATGTGCTCGCTGCTGCTGGTTCGAGTAAGGACTCTTGCAGCTGAGTTTTGAATAAGCTGGAGCTGTGATATAAGATTAGAAGGGCACCTGCCAGCAGCGAGTTACAATAATCGATGCGGGATGTGATAAAAGCATGGACAAGTTTCTCAGCATTAGAAAAAGAGGAAGGAGCGAACACGGATATGTTACGGAGGTGAAAGTAAGAAAGTTTCTTAATGTGATTTATGTGGGGAATAAGAAAGGGAGGAATCAAAAATGACACCAAGATTCTTTGCAGTAGAGGCAGGTCTGATGAGATCACCACCAAGATGGACTGGGAAGGAGCTCATTTTATTAAGTTGCATTTTAGTCCCAATTTGCAGGAGTTCAGTTTTGTTGCAATTTAATTTTAAAGAGTTCTGCTCCATCCAGGTTTTAATTTCACTAAGGCAGGTTGTGAGCTGAGAAAGCTCTGATGAAGTTCCACTTTTAACATTGAAGTAGAGTTGAGTATCATCTGCATAAAATGATAGCCCAGTCCATAGCTAGAATAATATGGCCAAAGGGAAGCATATAAATACAGAAGAGAAGAGGGCCGAGGACAGAGCCCTGAGGAACTCCTTGTGTGACTGGCGCCAAGCTGGATCTGCTGTTGCCAAGACTAACAAACTCTTGCCTATCAGTCAGATAGGACTTGAACCACTGGAGGGCAGTGCCAGAGATACCCAGCATGTTCTCCATTCTGGACAGTAGAATGTCATGTCTGACAGTGTCAAATGCTGCACTGAGGTCTAATAGAATTAATATGCTGGTTTGTCCAGAGTCTGCTGCCATAAGCAAATCATTGGTTACCCGTAGCAGAGCAGTTTCACAGCTGTGCTGCCCTGAAACCAGACTGAAAGGGTTCCATCAAATTATTAGAGTTAAGTAGTTGGTGAGTTGGGAAGCTACAACACACTCAAGAGCTTTTGACAGGAAAGGTAAGTGGGAAATAGATGGAAATTGTTAAGATTGTCAGCATCAAGACCAGACTTTTTTAACATTGGGGTTACAGAAGCGATTTTAAAAGTGAGCGCACAGAGCCAGTGTCAAGGGATGAGTTTATTATTGTTGTAACAGTCTGGATTATGGCATGAAGGCAGGATTTAAGTAGTGTGCTGGGGATGGGGTCCAGTACACAAGTAGTCGGCCTCATCTTACAAAGCAGGTCATTAACAAAGTCAGATGTGACTGGTGAGAACTTAGAGAAGGAGCTGGATGGAGTGGGAAAACAGGGAGAGATATAAACAGATGATGTATTTATGTTAGTTGAATTATTTAGATCTTTAATTTTGTTACGGAAAAACTGGATCCTCACAGACTTCAGAAGAGAGGTAGTTGGGCCAGATGCAGGTTGAGTAGTTTATTAACTACAGAAACAAAACCCTTGGGTTATCGTGGCCACTTTCTATTATTCTGCCATAGTGGGTGTTCTTAGCAGCAGTTAGTGCTTCTCTGTAAGCTCTTTGGTGGTCAGAGAAAGCCTGGATGTGCACGTGAGGCCAGTCTTACGTGACATTCTCTCAAGGCGTCGCCAGCTGTTTTCATAGATCGCAATTCTGAGTTATACCAAGGAGCTGAACGTTTAAAGGAAACCTCCTTATGTTTTAAAGGAGCTGTTTTATCTAATGCTGAATGAAGGGCTGAGTTATAGTGGTCAACAAGACTATCTAGTGTTGACGGAATAGGTGCAGACAGTAAAAGATCAGAAATGGATCCAGAAAGGATAGAGGGACAGATATTTTTAAGGTTTCTGTAAGAAATTTGTCGTTTACAGGTAAGACAATGGAGAGGTAATGAGACAGTGGAAAGTACTGCTTTATGGTCAGAGAGTCCCAAATCAGTGCTGTAAATGTTGGCAACAGATAGTCCAGATGTGCAGATCAGATCCAGTATATGACCCCCAGAGTGGGTGGGAAAATCAACATGTTGTGTCAAGTCAAAACAGTCCAGTAAGGATAGGAATTCATTTCTCAGTTTAGATGTAGTAGTGTCAATATGGATGTTGAAATCACCAAGAAGGATAATTCTCTGAGAATAAGAGCTTAGGTGGGTTAAAAGTTCAATCAGATCAGATAAGAAGGATGCATTGTATTTTGGGGGACGATAAAGAACAATGAGTGAGAAAGGACCTGATTCCGTTATTAGTTTAAGAGCCAGGCACTCAAAAGACAGTGGACAGTCAATTGGGATTCGTTTGATGTTTAAGTCTGCTCTGATAATTACTGCTAGCCCACCTCCTTGTCTAGAGCTGCGAGGTTCTGTATGGAAAGTGAAACCAGGTGGAGTCGCCTCCATGAGAGACGTAAATTCGTTTGAATTTTGCCGGGCTATGCAGAAAGTAGAAATTCAAAGGTCCTCCTGCAGCTTCTCCTGGCGGCACACACAGCACCCAGCAGGGCTGTGCAACCAAACTCCAGATCCCATGGTGCCCTGCCGGAATCCAGGGTGCAGGTATGCTGCAGGGAAATCACCATCTAGCGTCTTGGGTTAGGCAGCTGCCTTCCCCCATCCTTCCATTCGTTGGGCGTCCCAGCCAGGTTGAGCATACATTGTGTTTCTTTCTCATATAATAACATCCTTACACGATGGTTAGGATTAGGGCTCAGTAAGGGTTATCAGAGTCATGAATAAGGACGCCTCTTAAATAGGCGTGTCTTGCACCGGGTGTGTGATGTAGTAAGACTGTCTCTCAGGTAGAAGAATGTCAGGTGGTGTTGCGGGCTGCTCAGATTGTTTAAACCATGTGACATAAACATACAGTCTAATTGGCTGTCCAACAGAGCTCCTGAATCGCAGTGCTGTGTAGCCCAGTCTCACAAAATGACGCACACTGTCATGTGACCTCCACATCGCAAAACGAGAATACAGACCTTAAACAAAATAAGCACAGATATACAAAATAGTTACAAAACTACAGCAACTGTTTAGAAAATGGTATTATTTACTGTCTAAATAATAAACAATAACAACAATAAACCAATTGAAAAAATTGAAAAATCTGAAAGGACATGTCAAAATATTGGTATCCCTGACAGGTGTTTAAAACGGGTTAGTGAACAGTGCGATTAGTTTACAACTATTTTTGTCTTCATTTTTGGGGGCTTCCTTTTTAGAGTTACAGCATTAGAATGGTAACATTTGGCTCTAGGCTTCATAACAATTTAGTTTTGTTGTTAATTGGATCTCATTTCGGGTTTTGGTATTCTAGTTAACCTAGTGTAGTTTATTGTTTAGTTAATTGGTATTTTTCTCTAGAAGTAGTTTGGTTTTGTGTATTGTATTTACCCCATTTTTTGACATCCATTGCACATCTCTAAATTGCCCTTCCCAAGTTTTCTTCCATCTGTTTTTTCCCTACAAATTTTTTTTCTAGTTTTCTTAGAGAGTCAAGGCTGGAGGGCTGTCAAAAAATGGGGCTTGTTAAAGGCCTTTGAGGCATTCCTTGTGTTATTTTGGGCTGTACAAGAAACACATTGTTGTTGGTGGTGTTGTTGTTGTTTGGTATGGTTTTGCTTTTGTTTGGTATAGATCTGTAGACTTTAATTAATTATTTCTGTTTGACGTTTATCTATTACTTTGTTATTTTATTTAATAAAATTTATCAAATCCAACATCTATCTGTCTGTCTGTACATATGTCCGCTTTTCACAAGAGAACTACTTAACAGATTTAGATCGGATTTTATGTATAATTTGCCTGAACATGCTGGTTGATTTTGTGACTTCTCTCATCGCTCTAAGAATCATAGTTCACTTGCAGGAGCGATATATTTGCGTTAATCCAAGAGAGGCGCTACAGGCTGAGGAGAGGGGGAAGCGTGACGTTTGGAGTGGGGAGCCAGGCGGGACCCTCCTCACTGCCTTTTTTCACCAATAAGCAGGCGGAGCCGCAGGGCATGGCTAGTATCTCAAGTGTTTTGGGGATATTTCACTGGTTTAACTTTTTTTTTGCCTACAGTCTTAATAGATGTCTGTATAATGCTTTTTTTACAATGAACTTTAAATATAATCTGCATGATATGAGTGGCTGTGTAGGACCTTGCCATACTTCTTTGGAGCTCTCACATATGAGCAGTGTTAACGTGAAGAAAAGATAGGAATGTACATTCTAAATCTGGCATTACAGAAGGGGACTTGTAAACATATATATAAAACCTAGGGGGCTTACTCCCTGCTTGCTGGGAATTTAATAAATTTGCAAAAACCTCAAGTAAACTTCTTTCACGTTGTCATTATGGGGTGGTGTGTGTAGAATTCTGAGGAGAAAAATGAATTGAATCCATTGTGGAATAAGGCTGTAACATAACAAAATGTGGAAAAAGTGATGCGCTGTGAATACTTTCCGGATGCACTGTACACATCCATCCATCCATCCTCTTCCGCTTATCCGAGGTCGGGTCGCGGGGGCAGCAGCTTAAGCAGAGAAGCCCAGACTTCCCTCTCCCCGGCCACTTCTTCCAGCTCTTCCGGAGAATCCCAAGCTCCCAGGCCAGTCGGGAGACATAGTCCCTCCAGCGTGTCCTGGGTCTTCCCCGGGGCCTCCTCCCGGTTGGACGTGCCCAGAACACCTCACCAGGGAGGCGTCCAGGAGGCATCCTGATCAGATGCCTGAGCCACCTCGTCTGACTCCTCTCGATGCGGAGGAGCAGCGGCTCTACTCTGAGCCCCTCTCAGATGACTGAGCTTCTCACTCTATCTTTAAGGGAAAGCCCAGAATCCCTGTGAAGGAAACTCATTTCAGCCGCTTGTATTTGTGATCTCGTTCTTTCGGTCACTACCCATAGCTCATGACCATAGGTGAGGGTAGGAGCGTAGATTGACTGGTAAATTGAGAGCTTTGCCTTACGGCTCAGCAGTGACCCAATCCTGAGTCCACCAAACCGGACCCCTTCAACACCCTGGCTGCCCTAGAAATTCTGTCCATAAAAGTTATGGGTGGTGGCACTGTACACACCCCATGTAAAATTAAACTTACAAGGAATAGAACAGCAAAAAAGATAAAAGTGTTAAGCAAATAGGGGTACTCAATGACTATGGGTGACTTGCTTCTAACATTACGATCTGTAAAAGTGCATATAGTGTTACCTACTCACGAACATGGAGAGTGATACAAATGTTTGAGCACTCATATATCCAATACATTTTCATTTGGTAGTATGAATTATGAGTGCAACATAACAATCTGGATGACTAGGGTTTTTAGGATTGTCCATGTCCTGTCAGTCACAAAAGTTAGCAAGATGTACAGTCATTCTCCATTATATTGACTTTCTTATTATTAGGATATTAGGATGTTACAATGGGTGGCACAGTGGCGCTGTGGGTGGCACTGCTGCCTCACATTTAGGAGACCCAGGTTCGCTTCCCGGGTCCTCCCTACGTGGAGTTTGCATGTTCTCCCCGTGTCTGCATGGATTTCCTCAGGGTGCTTCAGTTTCCTCCTGCAGTCCAAAGACATGCAGGTTAGGGGCATTGGCGATCCTAAATTGTGCTTGGTGTGTGGGTGCGTGTGGGTGCCCTGCGGTGTGCTGATGCCCTGCCTGGGGTTTGTTTCCTGCCTTGTGCCCTGTGTTGGCCGGGTTTGGCTCGCCAGCATACCCCCGTGACCCTGTAGCTAGGATATAGCAGGTTGGATAATGGATGGATGGATGGATGTTACGATTATCTACATCCTACCACTTATCAGGGTGACCAAGACATATGATTATTTTCCACTGAATTTTCTTATCAGTGTTGTATCAATCATTTAAGTGAGTAAAGACCATCATTAGCTTTCTTTGCATTCTCTCTCTTTTTTAATAATTGCCTATGCTCTGTTACTACATAAGAAAGCAATAGATTTGACAAATGGGCAGTGCCACCCCTAGCCAAACTGGGGCCCGAAGCAAAATCTTCTCCTTGGGTACACCCACCCCTCAAAACTCCCCAAGCTGCCCTTCTCCAAATGGTATTTTATTGCAATGATATACTAATTTATTTGTTTCCTTTATAAATGAAGGCCTAATTAGTAATAATAATGATGGTCCAGGGTTTCAATGTGCTGTTACTCTTTGTTACTTGATATAGGCACCAGTATCATTTGTGGCACGTGATATAGCAACAACAAAAACAACAATTTTAATACTACTACTACAACTACTACTATTACTACTAATAATAATAATAATCAGACATACTGTACATGAACAAAAAACCTGTGTGTGTGTGTGTGTATGGAGCAGTCTTCTCTGTTCATGCTCAACTACAGCCACTAGATGGCGTATGCATGCACCTTTAAATTATTTCAGCACTTGCATACTCCTCACTACAAAAGACCCGTGTGTAGCAAATGCCACTGCGCGAAGACAATGTCGTGTTAATGACACCGACGAAGGGTCACAATGTCAAAAGGAAGCAAATGCCTCGGCTCAACAACGTCCAAGTGAAACACCTCAGCAACGGAGGGCAAGGCTTGAAGTTTTCACTAAAAACATGGTCTATCTGGAGGTATTTTCTTAAGAAAAAGGTAATAGGACTCATTACCAGCTATACGGCTAAGATATGGTATCACCAGTGTCTTCTTACGAAAGCCAGTGGGGCAGTAAGCATGGGTCATTGTCCACTGGCTTGGGTATATTCTCCAAGTTCACAAATATAGTAAAACTTCTTGGGAGTCTTTGGGTTGTATTTTGTCACGAAGACCACATGCAGCTAGCAATATATGAAACCCCATTACTTAATTCTAATAGCAGTAATCTATATAATAATATGCTAATGTCTGTGTGTGTGTGTGTGTGTATGTGTCTGGTCCTTCCTAGCAATCTGATTGGTTAGTTTAGCTTTGATCTGATTGGTAAGTTTCACTGTGATTGATCAGTCAAACATGATCAAGACAGGACGCACCAGACAAGAGAGGCTGATGCACAGGTGCATACCGAGGAAGGGCATAGGAGGAATGATAAGAGTTTCTCTCAGACACGGATAGTAGGCAGTCAAATCAGGTCTTCAACAAGTAACTTAGCTAGTAATAAATATAATACAACAACTACTCCTACTAATAATAATAATAAGAAGAAGAAGAATATATTAAAATACTACTGATACTATTATTGAACATGTTTGAGAAATGTTCTGAAAAATAAGCACAGAGACAAAGAAAAAAGGTTTGGGGCTTCGTCCTGTATACTTGAAAGAGGTTGGTGCGAATGACAGGTCTTTACAGACATAAGCTCCAAACAGAACTGAAGTTGATTACAAATTGGTTGCTAAGCACTGTATATGTGACAGACAGGAAATGATGTCAGAGATGGGTGTCATCTTAGAAGCAGACGTGATGTCATGAGGAGATGGGATCTGGTGCCACAGAACAGGAAAAGGTAGGTGAAGACTTCTGGGGACCAGAAGAGGGCTTAGGAAGCTGGTTCTTCAGTAGGTCTGCAGGGGAAAAGGAGAAATAGTTAGAGGCAGTGCCAATCCTCAGTCCGGCATGGAAATTCAAGCATGTAGATGTCTCCCTTGTGCACATGTGTGGCAGCACTTAATGCAGTAAATAGAGGGTCAAAATGAAGGTGAATATTTAGATATTCATAAATTGAACATGTGAATATATCGTCTACACTTTAGAATTCATCTACACTTCATTTTGTCCTTCCAGTGACAGCAGATAGAAATAAGGCATTGACCAAATCAATAATGTTAACTACTAATAAAATGAATCAACCACCAAAATTAAACTGAGCTAATCACTCTTTTTCATGTTAAAGTTACTTGTGTGGTGCTTTTCCACATTTCAACCAATAACTAACTACTAAGCAAGAGAGCCTGCATGTTGGTGAAATTTACAAATGTATCCTCAATGTAACAACACTCAGAGCACTTGATACGTCCACAAATCTTTGCAGCCTTTAACAGCGCCAATAGGTCTTGAGTAGGGATGCTCCAGTTTTAAGGCCCAATCACCGATTTCATTCTACTTGATCAGCCGATCCCAATGCCTATTCTGATTCTTTTCACCTTTATCCCTTTAAAAGACTTTTTACACTAAACCTCTGCATAAACAGACGCATAGAAGCCTTATGCTTTATATTAAAGTGTATTTTTATAATTAAACTATAGACCACAGGTGTTAACTGTTCATTTTTTATTAACAAAATGAAATCCTTTATGCATATTTTCAGTGACCAAAAATACTAAAATAAATACAATTTCCTTAAAATGTACACTAACAAAATATGTACAAAAATATTTATCCATAATACATATGATATAAAAGAAAGTAAAATGCTTCTCACAATTATACACACACTCACATAATCACTTAATTGGTTTTGGCATTTAAGCACTGCTTAAATGTAAATATACCTCTACTTATAGGTTTTAACCAATTAATTGCTCTACAGCTTTTTTGCTGTTAAAATATACTTTTACTGTAATTATACAGGTGTTTTTTTCTTCAGTGTATCAGCTAGACATTCATAATTCTTCCGGTGTAAATATAAATATGAATTACAATTTTAATAATGCAGTACTTTTTCTTACCAAAATTGTATGACACACAGCAACAAATAATAAACACGGTACAAATTTAAAAAAAAACCTGCAAATGTATCAAATGTTCATAAGTTCTTCGTCAAGAAGATACAAGACTAACATGCTTAACAAAATTAAAAGTAAAATACACATTTTTCTGTTAAGCTAAAAAGCCTATTGTTTATCTTCCATTCTTCTGATTAAAAATATAAACTGCTGCATTTAAAACAAGCTTGCTGTCCAAACTCAAACTGTGTCCGTTTTAATTTAAAGGACAAAATAAAAGATCTGAGTTCATTAAAGTAGCTTTTCTTGCCTATTGTTAAATTGCACAGGAAGAGTTCATTGATTCCTTTTTTCTCAGACTAATATTCCCATCGTTTCTCGGTCTCTTATAAAACAAGCCTTGACTTGCTGCTCTTTGTGTACACTACTATGGATGAATGTCTGATCAGTGGCAAACATGATACTTTCTTATCTACCAAGTCTCAGATCTCTATTCTTACATCTCGGATGGCAAGTTAGACGCCATTATCTCTAACATTCATAAGAAACCCCCCAAACATGGGATATAAGATGATACACAGCCATCTAAAAACACAAGTACAGGTATATATATGGTAGATAAGAAAGCATCACGTTTTCCTCTGATCAGAGTTGTAAAGTTGTTTGAAAAAGTATAGCTGCGGATATGCACCTGAGTTTAGACTCGTAAAACAAGGGTCAAATATCTTAGTTCAAAATATTAGTTGCTGCTGCTTTGGGCTTTTCATGTCAGATTGTCTAAACTGATACAGTATACGTGCAGCTCACCATATCTCATACTGCCTCATTCGCCTTCTTCTCTCATGCACTTATAGATCAGCAATCTGTCATACTTTCAAACTGAATAAAAGAAAGTGTTCTATTGACTCAGATGGAATGTCAAATGATGGGCGACCAGGGCAGGTTACTTCGTCACACGAACTGGAGTGTAGCCTAGTCTGTTGCACCAGTTTTTTGATGTTTTCAAAAATAGTTTAATCGATATCGTAATCTGAAAGGGCCACCAACATTGTAATTTCTTCTGATAAATCTTCAATTGTCTCTCTGTGAATTGTATAATAACTCTGCCAGAATCCATTCCATTTAATTGGCAATAGTAAACATTTTTCTAATTAATTCTTGTGTTGTTTCATTAACCTCTATCTCCTGCACATACACAATGAATTAGGCATGAGCAATCTGCAGAAGACGATTCACCAATCAAAACACAGTATGTGCTAGAGCCCACCCTCTGTACTCTGACGAGTGAAAGTGACAGTTTCACTTCAAGCTCTATTTCATGATGCATTTGGAGGAATATCACGAGTAAAATGAAATAAATAAATAATCGAGAAAAAACATATTTCATGAAACATTTATTTATTTATGTTTGCATTTCATGACACATTTACTCACATTTCACAGTACATTTATTTATTTTTGCATTTATTTACTTGTTTATTTGTTTTTTTCCATAATATTTCTCCATACACTACAGGAAGGTTGCTGCAAAAAATACATTGAATAAATGAACAATGCAACTGAATTTCCATAAAACCTAGAAAAGCTGGGGCTGAAAAGATCATTTCTCGTGATCGTCCAATTTACCGATCATCGATTAAGTCTTTTTTATTGAAAATCAGCCAATTTGGATTGGCGGCCAATTGATCAGAGCATCTCTAGTCTTGAGGTCTATGTGGCAGCAATAAATAATCCACAATCATGTGTCAGCTGGGTACTGTAACATCAGATAATGTCTGTTAAACACTCAATATAAAAACTATTACACATAATGCTATTGTTACTCCAGAAAGCCGGTACCTTTACTGTAGTGGAGATTGAAGTAACTTAGCTAGCTTACTCAGTATACTCAGCTTACTCAGATTTCTATGCACTCCTGAAAGGGCAACATGAACTGCTTCTTCATTCTTTTGTTTTTTTCTTTTCTGTGCTCCTGACTGGTGTTGAAGCCATCTTTCTGCTCTTTAATTGTAAATGATAAACACATGATCAAATGATTATTCATCCATCCCTCCATTATCCACCCTGCTATATCTTAAGTATAGGTTTACAGGGGTCTGCTGGAGCCAATCCCAGACAACACAGGGCACAAGGCAGGAAACAAACCCCGGGCAGGACACCAGCCCATCATAGATCAAATTATTAATGATGTTAATTTAATGATTCAGCAGCAATAACTCCATTTAATGTCCCCAAATCCAGTCCACCCCATCAGTCTTTCAGTCAAGGGCCCTGTGCGCAGAGCTTGATGTACAGTTCATCCAGAAAGTATTCACAGCGCATCACTTTTTCCACATTTTGTTATGTTACAGCCTTATTCCAAAATGGATTAAATTCATTTTTTTCCTCAGAATTCTACACACAACACCCCATAATGACAATGTGAAAAAAGTTTACCTGAGATTTTTGCAAATTTATTAAAAATAAAAAACTGAGAAATCACATGTACATAAGTATTCACAGCCTTTTCTCAATACTTTGTCGATGCACCTTTGGCAGCAATTACAGCCTCAAGTCTTTTTGAATATGATGCCACAAGCTTGGCACACCAATCCAATGGCCCATTCCTCTTTGCAGCACCTCTCAAGCTCCATCAGGTTGGATGGGAAGCGTCGGTGCACAGCCATTTTAAGATCTCTCCAGAGATGTTCAATCGGATTCAAGTCTTGACTCTGGCTGGGCCACTCAAGGACATTCACAGAGGTGTCCTGAAGACACTCCTTTGATATCTTGGCTGTGTGCTTAGGGTCGTTGTCCTGCTGAAAGATGAACTGTCGCCCCAGTCTGAGGTCAAGAGCGCTCTGGAGCAGGTTTTCATCCAGGATGTCTCTGTACATTGCTGCAGTCATCTTTCCCTTTATCCTGACTAGTCTCCCAGTTCCTGCCGCTGAAAAACATCCCCACAGCATGATGCTGCCACCACCATACTTCACTGTAGGGATGGTATTGACCTGGTGATGAGCGGTGCCTAATTTCCTCCAAACGCGACGCCTGGCATTCACACCAAAGAGTTCAATCTTTGTCTCATCAGACCAGAGAATTTTGTTTCTAATGGTCTGAGAGTCCTTCAGGTGCCTTTTGGCAAACTCCAGGTGGGCTGCCATGTGCCTTTTACTAAGGAGTGGCTTCCGTCTGGCCACTCTACCATACAGGCCTGATTGGTGGATTGCTGCAGAGATGGTTTTCCTTCTGGAAGGTTCTCCTCTCTCCACAGAGGACCTCTGGAGCTCTGACAGAGTGACCATCGGGTTCTTGGTCACCTCCCTGACTATGGCCCTTCTCCCCTGATCGCTCAGTTTAGATGGCCGGCTAGCTTTAGGAAGAGTCCTGCTGGTTTCAAACTTCTTCTACTTACGGATGATGGAGGCCACTGTGCTCATTGGGACCTTCAAAGCAGCAGAAATTTTTCTGTAACCTTCACCAGATTTGTGCCTCGAGACAATTCTGTCTCGGAGGTCTATAGACAATTCTTTTGACTTCATGCTTGGTTTGTGCTCTGACATGAACTGTCAACTGTGGGACCTTCTATAGACAGGTGTGTGCCTTTCCAAATCATGTCCAATCAACTGAATTTACCACAGGTGGACTCCAATTAAGCTGCAGAAACATCTCAAGGATGATCAGGGGACACAGGATGCACCTGAGCTCAATTTGGAGCTTCATGGCAAAGGCTGTGAATACTTATGTACATGTGATTTCTCAATTTTTTTATTTTCAATAAATTTGCAAAAATCTCAAGTAAACTTTTTACACGTTGTCATTATGGGGTGTTGTGTGTAGGATTCTATGAATGGATATGGATATTATGGATTAATGAATTTAATCCATTTTGGAATAAGGCTGAAACATAACAAAATGTGGAAAAAGTGATGCGCTGTGAATACTTTCCGGATGAACTGTATGTAATGGAAGAGACGGCACAGTAAATGAGAGCTTATATGTTGTCCAAGAAGTGTATTTGGTTAACTGTTAGTTAAGTTGTGATAATATCTCAAGCAGATATAATTTAGATGTTATCAAGGTGTTCATTTTGCCCTGTGTGATGCCCTTACCCTTTATACATGTTTATGTTCTCATTATAACCATCTCAAGGCTGATCTATAATATGACTGTTCTTGCAAGAGTTAAACATTTGGTATTGGAATGGCAGCCGTGTGATTTAAAGGTCAATGCTTTATCCACCATTTCTTTCATTTACACAACTTTTATTGTTTTTTGGGTACCCCAAAGTTACTAAATCATCCTGTTAATGCAGACTCAACAATTTTATTGTTTATTTAACTTATTATTTTTTTTTTAGGTGTGGGAGGGGAAATTTTGATGTTTATGTAATTCACAGCCACTCTGTCCCCATAATAGTCCTCTCAACATTATTTCTTCCTATAAAAAAATTGGTCCACCACCCCGCTAGTCCTTATTTATAAATTATGTGAGGACAATACATAACTCACAGATTTGTGTTATACATTTTTATGAGATATTTTATTTAAATTATGTCCTGATAAATACAAAAATATGGTTAAATACAGAGGCAATTAAATTGAAGGTATGTCACATAGGGAGTACATTGCAATATTAAAGACAGCAATTCAATAAAGAGTTATAGTGAACAACCGGCATCATGTTGGTTTTTAATGCATGCAGTAGGCTTGATCTACAGCTCCAGATTTACAACTGTTATTATTGATCTTTGACACTGGTGACCGCTGGCAATTAAAAAAAAAAATGGGAAGTTGAGGGCCACAGAAAGACATTAAATAGTTCAACAGATTGCTACCTCAAGGCTAATTGGGATTTGGCCACAGAAGAGCTTCATAGAAATGCTCTTCTCTGATTTGTAAGGAAAGAGAGACAAATGAGTTCTTCAGCAGTCAGGGAAAAAGAAACTAAGGATAGAAGATTGAAAGAAATGCTTGGAGAGTCTTGTGTTCCCTTGTAAACACACCGTCTTGTGTAAGACTCTTTGAAGAACATGCGAGCAGAATCAGGAAAATGGCTGTCCTCCAAGAAAAGTATGCTGTCATTTTGGAATGCAAAACTTGCACAATACCCTGTTTGTGGTGCAGTTTCAGATATTCTAAACAAATATGCTCCATCCATCTATTTTTTTAAACATCTAATTTTCAATAATGTGTTCTTGGTATCTGGAGTCTATCCCAGCAGCATTTATGGCAAGGCAGCAAATTTGGGATCATCAGGTTTGCTATCTGCACATCTGAGGGAGAACACAATCAGATACAGGAAGAATGGAAATCTCCACATCTCCACTCCACGGGCCAGACTTTGAACGCCGATTCTAAGAGCTTTGGTGAAGCAGTTCACACCACTCAGAAACCCAAAAATGATGCTAAAAGTGTTTAATCTCATTGAGTGATTTAAAGGTGCATTCCATGGAAGGAATACTGTCATGTGATTCCTAGACATTTCCACCTTCATTCTTGAAGGATTTGTTGAGTGGTGAAAACTAAATTTGGTTAATACTGTAGAAGGAACAAGGCATGTAATCAGAGGTTTGTGCTGACTAGTAACTTTCAGAGAAAACTGGACATTGTCTCCAGAGCAGTAAAAAATATTGCACTTAACCGCAGGCAAGAATTCAGCCCCTTGTTTATAAGCCTGGAATTTGAAATATCATGTGCAACAAAGAGACTATCGCAATGCACTCTCGAATTTTCCACTTTTTTGGAAAGGCAGTCCCACAGACCAGTCTGTCAATCCATAGGTGCTTTACTCCCTTCTGTACAATAATAAATAAGAACAAACTTTATACTGTGAAGCTGCAGGGAAACTACCCAACCACCGTCATGACTACAGCCACTAAAGTGGATCTAGCTCCATCCATTTTTGCTCTTTTCAGGAGTTCCTGAAAATTTGCCTTCCATCGTCCAATTATATGTTCAGTTGAAGATAATCTAAATCAGCTCTTGCTCTGAACAGTCTGATCAAATTAAATGTCGTTCTGTGTTGCCTGATGTTAGGGAACACATAGAATGCCCAAGAATTATTGTGAGCAAGAGACAACTTGGAGATAACAAGGAAGGCGAGAAACCGTGATGAGAAGAATATAAAAATTGAAGAGACAAAGGGAGATTTGAGCAGCAAGGTTCAAGGGGCAAATCAAAGTTGCTAATTGATGTTGGAAATTGGTCAAAGGTATAAAAGATCACATTGCACACTTTCTGCTTTGTCCAAGCTCATGGATATGACCCTGAGTTGTAGTGTTAATTTGATTTCTGGTGTCAAACTTTTTTCTGTTCTTTAACTAAGATTTTGGAATTAAGTTTTGTTCCAGTTTATTGCACTATTCCTCGTTTTGGCCTTCTCATTTCAAAATTTGAGTACAATTTTTGTTTCATACTCTGTTTTCTCAATTTCGCGATTCACCGGGTTTTACCTTTGGCTAGTATATTTTACCACAACCTATCTCCTGATTCCATTTCTGT
Organism: Polypterus senegalus; assembly: GCF_016835505.1. NCBI lineage: Eukaryota > Metazoa > Chordata > Cladistia > Polypteriformes > Polypteridae > Polypterus > Polypterus senegalus. Next base: position 33,899,665 of record NC_053158.1, read on the forward strand.
TTCTAAACTGCTGCTTCCCCGTGCAGTCAGTACAGATTTTAGCCATTTTAGTCCTAACTGCACTTCTCTCTCTGTTGTTTCCAAACCACAGAGAGTCCCTACTTAATGGTTCTTGTACTGTAGCTACTGGGAGGTTATTGGCTCCCTTAGATATAAAAATGTCAGAGCTGTATCTATATAAAAACATTTGCTATTTTAGTTTCAGTATATTTAATTTACTGTTTATTTTAATTAATACACTTCACCTCCTCTTTGACCATTCTTTCCAAAATATTCCAAAAAGAATCTTTTCAGGTAGTCTTTTGAACTTTCCACAGTTTTTCCATCCATCCATTTTAAAACACACCATATCCTAACTGCAGGGTCACACTGGAGACCATCCCAGCCAACACAGGAATCAAACTCCAGGCAGGGCATCAGCCCACCGCAGGGCACACACACCAAGCACAATTTAAAATCACCAATGCCCCTAACCTGCATGTCTTTGGACTGTGGGAGGAAACCCACGCAGACTCGGGGAGAACATGCAGAAGTGAACTCGGGTCTCCTAACTGTGAGGCAGCAGCGCTACCCAATGCGCCACTGTGCCGCCCTTCCACAGTATTTCTCTCTTTGTATTTAGCTTCCCTAATGACCTTTTTAACCATTGTCATCATGTCCTCATACACTCTATGGTTAATAATAAACTTCACTGCCTTGTACATATTATACAACTTCTTTTTGCAATTTCCTTCTTAGCTCCTTATTCATTATCTTAAATCTCCTCTTAAATTTTCAAAACTTGTCCTGCATTGTATATATTATACTCTTTAATGCTCTCTGCAACTCCTCTGCCATGTTCATACTAAGAAGAATTTTCCAGTTCTCTTAGATTTTGTGGCATTTGCTCAAAATTTGACTGACTAAAATTAAATTTAGCAGTCTTCATTTTTTGTATACATTCTCTGGCAGACACTGTGAAACGTTACGATCAATAGCATCTAATGGTTTGATTACCTCTGCCTGATTATTACGTATACTGTAGAATGATAACTCTAGACAGGCTTTTCCCCTACTTTAGTATACTGAGTTATAAACAGTCAGTGATTGAAGATGTAAAGTCCTCTTCCTGTTTTCTGTTATTTATATGGCTTTCACCGTTAATACTCTATCTGGGTAATTTAAGTCCACAATTACTATCACATCCAGATGTGAACTTTCTTTATGATACTATGAAAAAGTTGCATATAGATAGTACCAAAGTGCCTTCAGAAAAATTTCAAACCCCTTCACTTTTTACACATTCTGGTATGTTGCAGCATTATCCTAAAATTATTTACATTCATTTTTCCCACAAACAACAACGCTCAATACTCCAGAATGACAAGGTGAAAACAGGATTATTTTGCAAATTTAATAAAAATAAAAAAACTGAAATAGCAAACTGACACAAGTATTCAGATACTTTCCTCAGTACTTCATTGAATCAACCTTGGCAGCAATTATGGCCTGGAGTCTTTCTGGGTAAGGCATGCTTCACGCACTTCAGTTTGATGTTTTCTCCAATTCTTCTCTGCTGATCCTCTCAAGCTGTGTCATGCTGGATGGAGATTTTCAATGGACAGCTATTTTCATGTCTCTCAAATTATTTTGACTGGATGTAAGTCTGGTCTCTGGCTGGCCAACTCAAGAACTTTGTAGGAGTTGTGCCTAAGCCACTCCTGTATTGTGTTTGCTTTGTGCTTAGGGTCATTGTGCTGTTGGAAGGTAAACCCTTGGCCCAGTCTGAGGTCCAGAGTGTTCTGGAGCAGGTTTTCATTAAGAATACTGTATCTTTATACTTTTCCTCCATTCAGCTTTCCCTTGACCTTGACAAGTCTACCAGTCCCTGCTGCTGAAGAACAAAATGACAGAATGATGCTCCCACCACCATGATTTACAGTTGGAATGGTATTGCACAGGTGTTGAACCGTGCCTGGTTTCCTCCAGACATGACTCTTAGAATTGACATTTTAATCTTAGTTTCATCAGATTAGAGAATCTTGTTTCTCATTAGTCTGAGAGTCCCTCAGGTGCTTTTTTGCAAACTCTAAGCAAGCATTCGAATGCCATCTGGACACTCAGTCGTAATACTCAGATCAGTGTTGCAGTGGTGGTTGTCTTTCTAGATGTTTCTCCAATGTCCACACAGGTCCTCTGGAGTTCAGTCAGAGTGACCACCAGGATCTTGGTCGCATCTCTTTCCAAGGCCCTTCTCCCCCTGATATGTTAAGTGAGCTATAACACATTTCCAATGTTCGGCCTCTGTCCTTGCTGCTTTTAGTCTGATCCACATATCCTAACTAAGATTTTGATCATCTCAAGTCTATTATTTTTTAAATCATCTCATACTCTTTAGAGGACAGAAAATGCAATGAAATGACCTGGTACTGGTGGTCCTGTTCATTGTTCCTTCACTTTCTGTTTCTCTTATAAAGGTTACATCATGCCACAAACTTTCAGGCTACACATCTTCTTCTTCTTCCGGCTGCTCCTGTTAGGAGTTGCCACAGCAGATCATCTTCTTCCACATCTTCCTGTCCTCTGCATCTTGCTCTTTTACACCCATCACCTTCATGTCCTCTCTCACCACATCCATAAACCTTCTCTTAGGCCTTCCTCTTTTCTTCATGCCTGGCAGCACTATCCTTAAAATCCTTCTCCCAATATACCTAACATACCCAGCATCTCTCATCTTTACATGTCTAAACCAATGCAATCTCACCTCTCTGACTGTCTCCCAACATCGTTTCTAATCCTATCCATCCTCATCACACCCAATGCAAATCTTAGCATCATTAACTGTGCCACCTTCAGCTCTGTCTCCTGTTTTATGGTCAGTGCCACCGTCTCCAACCCATATAATATAGCTGGTCTCACTACCATCCTATAGATCTTCCCTTTCACTTTTGCTAATATCCATTTGTCACAAATTATTCCTGAAACTCTTTTCCCCCCATTCCATCCTGCCTGCAGTTTTTTTCACCTCTCTTCCACAATCCCCATTACTCTGTACTGTTAATCCCAAATATTTAATTAAACTCGTCCACCTTTGCCAACTCTACTCCTTGTATCCTCACCATTCCACTGACCTCCCTCTCATTTACACACATGTATTCTGTTTTGTTCCTACTGACCTTCATTCCTCTCCTCACTAGAGCATATCTCCACCTCTCCAGGGTCTCCTCAACCTGCTCTCTACTATCGCTAGAGATCAGCAAACATCATAGTCCACAGGGACTCCTGTCTAATCTCGTCTGTCAATCTGTCCATCACCATTGCAAATAAGAAAGGGCTCAGAGCTGATCCCTGATGTAATCCCGCCCCCACATTGAATGCATCCATCACTTCTACCGCAGACCTCACTACTGTCACACTTTCCTCATACGTACATATCCTTTACAACTCTTACGTACTTCTCTGCCACTCCCGACTTCCTCATACAGTACCACAGCTCCTCTCAAGGCACCCTGTCATATGCTCTCTCCAGGTCCACAAAGACACAATGCAACTCCTTCTGGCCTTCTCTAAACTTCTCCATCAACACCCTCAGAGAAAACATTGCATCTGTGGTGCTCTTTCTTGGCATGAAACCATACTGCTGCTTACTAATCATCACCTCCCTTCTTTACCTAGCTTCTACTACTCTTTCCCTTAACTTCATGCTGTGGCTCATCAGTTTTATCCCCCTGTAGTTATTACAGTCCTGCACATCCCCATTTAAGCAGGTGAGGGGACGCTGGCACACGCATGTTGCTGCCGCTCCTCCCTGTTAACAGCACTTTTCACAAAATTCACCTTAATTCTACACTTTCTTACACTTGTTTTATTTCTTTTATTGTATGTATAGTTTGCGGACACAGCCAACTTGAATTGCACAGATTTGGCTTAATATTTACAGATTTTTTGGACTCTACTTAGACTAGGAACAGCTGAGTCTATGGATCTCAGGACGAGACCTACGAACATTTCTTTGTACCGGGTGATCTAGGACCTCAGGATGATCTGTGTCCATGATTATATTCGCTATGCTGATCTGCTCCCGTTTCATCTTACAGTACTCTACGACTGGGAACTGATCTGATGTTCAAATTAACCTGGCTTATGTCTCCGGGGCAATCACGCCTGAAATTACCAAGCGTTACTGTTTGTGTCTGTGTACTGGAACCTTCATATCCTGCTACCTTCTCCTGCTATGCTTTCTGCTGCTTTGCTATTGCTGATCTTCTCATCTATGCTACCACACCAGCCTGTCCTACCAGTTCCGCTGTGCTGTGCTGCTTCTCCACTGCTATCAGATAAGTATTGCTCAGTATCATGCTAAAATACTCTCATGACAAACTCTTTCTTATTAAACAGTTTGTCCAGAGCAAATGGTCTGAATGGAACCTCCTAAAAGATGCCAATATTTTGCAGCACCCGAAATATGTACAGTACATCGTGGATAAGGTTGCCGCCACCGCCGGGCTGCAAGTGAAAAGACAACCGGCAGCATTTGCTCAGGAATAAGCTGTCCTTCTCATGGCCCTGGAAATAGAAATGTCAGTGTGCCAAATTTACATTATGTGGAAATAAACCCTGTCATGGCTATGTGCAAAAAGAAGCCTCATTAACAAATATTGAACTGTTTAACTAGAGATCTCTTAATGGCAAGGCATTGGTGCTGTCAGAACTCATCACTGACACCAAACTTGATATACTGTGTCTAACGGAGACTTGGCAAAAACCAAACAAATTTACATCTCTCATGGAGGCGACTCCACTTGGTTTCACTTTCCATACAGAACCTCGCAGCTCTAGACAAGGCGGTGGGTTAGCAGTAATTATCAGAGCAGACTTAAACATCAAACGAATCCCAATTGACTGTCCACTGTCTTTTGAGTGCCTGGCTCTTAAACTAATAACGGAATCAGGTCCTGTCTCACTCATTGTTCTTTATCGTGCCCCAAAATACAATGCATCCTACTTATCTGATCTGATTGAACTTTTAACCCACCTAGGCTCTTTTTCTCAGAGAATTATCCTTCTCGGTGATTTCAACATCCATATTGACACTACTACATCGAAACTGAGAAATGAATTCCTATCCTTACTGGACTGTTTTGACTTGACACAACATGTTGATTTTCCCACCCACTCTGGTGGTCATGCTGTATATTGGATCTGATCTACACATCTGGACTATCTGTTGCCAACATTTACAGCACTGATTTGGGACTCTTTGACTATAAAGCAGTACTTTTCACTGTCTCACTGCTTTTCAATCCTCTTACCCTGTAAATGACAAATTTCTTACAGAAACCTTAAAAATATCTGTCCCTCTATCCTTTCTGGATCCATTTCTGACCTTTTACTGTCTGCACCTATTCCATCAACACTGGTCTTGTTGACCACTATGACTCTGCCCTTCATTCAGCATTAGATAAAACAGCTCCTTTTAAACATAAGGAGGTTTCCTTTAAGCGTTCAGCTCCTTGGTATAATTCAGAATTGCGATCTATGAAAGCAGCTGGCCAACGCCTTGAGAGAATGTCACGTAAGACTGGCCTCATCATGCACATCCAGGCTTTCTCTGACCACCAACAATTCTTAACAATTTCTGGCCTATTTCCCGCTTACCTTTCCTGTCAAAAGTTCTTGAGCGTGTTGTAGCTTCCCAACTCACCAACTACTTAACTTCTAATAATTTGATGGAACCCTTTTAGTCTGGTTTCAGGGTGCAGCACAGCTGTGAAACTGCTCTGCCTCGGGCAACCAATGATTTGCTTATGGCAGCAGACTCTGGACAAACCAGCATATTTATTCTATTAGACCCCAGTGCAGTATTTGACACTCAGGTCAGACATGACATTCTACTGTCCAGAATGAAGAACATGCTGGGTATCTCTGGCACTGCCCTCCAGTGGTTCAAGTCCTATCTGAGTAATAGGCAAGAGTTTGTTAGTCTTGGCAACAGCAGATCCAGCTCGGCGCCAGTCACACAAGGAGTTCCTCAGGGCTCTGTCCTCGGCCCTCTTCTCTTCTGTATTTATATGCTTCCCCTTAGCCATATTATTTGTAGCTATGGACTGGGCTCTCATTTTTACGCTGATGACACTCAACTCTACTTCAATGTTAAAAGTGGAACTTCATCAGAGCTTTCTCAGCTCACAACCTGCCTTAGTGAAATTAAAACCTGGATGGAGCAGAACTCTTTAAAATTAAATTGCAACAAAACTGAACTCCTGCAAATTGGGACTAAAATGCAACTTAATAAAATGAGCTCTTTCCCAGTCCATCTTGGCGGTGATCTCATCAGACCTGCCTCTACTGCAAAGAATCTTGGTGTCATTTTTGATTCCTTCCACTCTTATTCCGCCCACATAAATCACATTAAGAAACTTTCTTACTTTCACCCAGGGCCGGATTTAGATGAAAAGAGGCCCTAGGCTATTCCACTTATGAGGCCCTTTCACGTCCCATTTTTAAGTTTGTTCAAATTGCTAACAATTTGAATGTAGGCCCCTCTTGATCTTGAGGCCCTAGGCTGAAGCCTAGTTAGCCTATAGGAAAATCCGGCCCTGCTTTCACCTCTGTAACATATCCTGTGTTCGCTCCTTCCTCTCCTTTTCTAATGCTGAGAAACTTCTCCATACTTTAATCATATCCCGCATAGATTATTGTAACTCGCTGTTGGCAGGTGCCTCTTCAAATCTTACAGTATATCACAGCTCCAGCTTATTCAAAACTCGGCTGCAAGAGTCCTTACTCGAACCAGCAGCAGTGAGCACATCACACCCATCCTGCTCCGTCTTCACTGGCTCCCTGTGTCTTACAGAATTGAATATAAAATCCTACTAATAACCTAAAAAGCCTTAAATAACCTCACGCCAAACTACATCAGTGACCTTCTCCATCACTATGTGCCTGCCCGCCCACTAAGGTCCTCTGATTCTGGCAATCTTGTTGTACCCCACACTAATCTTCACTCCATGGGTGACAGGGCCTTCAGCTGTATAGCGCCCAGACTCTGGAATGACCTACCAAAATTAATCAGGTCAGCTGACTCCATGAATTCTTTTAAAAAACAACTTAAAACTCATCTGTTCAGGAAGGCTTTTAGCTCTACTTGACTTTATTACCCTTCTCTCAGTTTACATCTCTGTCAAGATGCTCATATAACCTGTATGTGTGTGTGCTAGACCATCAATTATGTTGTCTGTTAGACTTTTCTCTGAATTTACTGTCTTAATCTTCTTTATTTATTTATTTGATTTGTACAATGCTATATACTGTATACCCTGCTGTTCTTTCTGATATTCTGTAAGTGCCTTGAGCATGGGAAAGGCGCTATATAAATAAAATGTATTATTATTATTATTATTATTATTATTATTATTATTATTATTAAATATCAGTACCGATACACTTCTTCTCCACTCCTCAGACATCCTTTCACTTTCCAAGATTCCATTAAACAATCTGGTTAAAAATCCCACTGCCATCTCTCCTAAACAGCTCCATGCTTCCACTGGTATGTCATCTGGACCAATAGACTTTCCATTCTTCATCCTCTTCATAGCTGTCCTTACTTACTTTCTCCTTGCTAAACCGTTACACTTTCTGATTCACTATCTCCACATCATCCAACCTTCTATCTCTCTCATTCTCTTCATCCATTAGCCTCTCAAAATACTCTTTCCATCTGATCAATGCCCTATCCTCACTTGTGAGTACGTTTCCATCTTTACCCTTTATCACTCTAACCTGCCTCACATCTTTCCCAGCTTGGTCCCTCTGTCTAGCCAATCGGTATTCCAAGCCACACATGATAACAAAAAAATGTCTGCGACCTGTATTTTTATGTAACACATGGGGCGTCAACACCCCACTGAGGCTGGGACTTTACTAAGGAGGCCATAACAGAACAGTTTAGCCTATTTTATGACCCATTTACACTGTAAATGTGTCCCCCTAACATAGCTATTTTGTTCACATTAGAATATTAGAACAATGCTGAGAACAGGCCATTTAGAACAAAAAGCTCACCAATTCCATCCAACTAATTTCACCAAAATAACATCAAGTCAAGTTTTTAAAGCACCTAAAGTGCTGCTGTTCACCACAATACTTGATAACTTATTCCATGTATCTATACAGTAGTTCTTTGTATGAAGAAAAACATTCTGATGTTTCTGTGAAATTTACCCTTAACAAGTTTCCAACTGTGTCCCTGTGTCCTTGATGAACTCATTTTAAAATAACAGTCTTGATCCACTGTCCTAATTCCCTTCATAATTTTAAACACTTCAATCAATCATGTCACCTCTTAATGTTCATTTACTTAAACTGAAAAGGCTTAACTCCTTCAGTCCTTCCTCATAACTCATGCCCCATAGTCCCAGAATCAGCCTACTCTTTCTTCTCTGGAATTTATCTAGTACTGCTATGTCCTTTTTGTAATATGGAGTCCAAAATTTCACACAGTACTCCAGGTAAGGCCTCACGAGTGTGTTACATAACTTACTTTTGATTTTGACCTGTACTCTACATTACTGACTACAGTGTATTTTCAGATACAAAATTTAATGAATAGAAATGGACAGATTACGGTGATAGAAAAATGCAATAATTTTGAACTGCAGCCTAGGTAAAATCCAGGATATAAACCAAGACATTAAATGCACAAAGAACATTTTTAAACAGGAAACATTATAAATTTCACAGTGTCAGTTGCTGCGAGTATTGTGGTCTGTCATTCAGTCAGCAGAGCAAATCGATCCCCTTATCATGCCTGTGATAGTGTGTATCAGCACAAGGTGTTTTACAAAACATTTATACAGATCATTCAAGATTGCACATACTTGACGGAAACATTATGTGAAATTCAAAATTGTTGTGCATTGAAAAATCCATCCGTTTTCTAAATTTGTTCTTTCCATTGCAGGGATGTGGATAAACACAATCACTCAGAACTACTGTGCTGTGCCTTTACTGCATTAATATTTATCTTTACTCCTACAGAATCATTGAAAACAAATGAGGTCAGGAAATCTGACACAGGACAAACAAAGAAAATGAAGGTGCAACAAATTGAACACACCCTGTTAAAAGGAGAGATCAAATGAGAATTGTTATAGTCATTCAAGTAAATATAAAGACCCAAAGTACTTGAGTACCAGCTCATTCAAAGAGTAGTGGGCAAAATGACATCTATGAATATACAACATGTCGGACCCTAAAGCTCATGGGCTGCAGCAACAGAACACCATGCCATATTTCACTCCTCTCAGCTAAGAACAGGGCGGAGAGGCTACGGTTGGAGAGTTTACCACCAAAAAGGGATGAACAAACATTAGGGTGATGTCATGTTTTGGATGTGGTATATGGCCGGCCGTTCATCCCAGATGGAACCCACTTGGCAACATGGTTGTGCCCCGAATTCCAGCAGGGCATCATGGACCTTGGAGTTTTTCTTCACAGCCCTGCTGGATACCGTGGGGGCCTCCAGGAAACGCTGCAGGGAGGCCCAGGGAACGGAAGAGATAATATACTTCTGGGCTGAAGAAAAGAGGAGTTTTGATCTGACCCGGAAGTGCTAAGAATCACATGGACTGGGGGGATCAGAAGCACTTCCGGGTCATGGACGTTAAAAGGACTGTGGGAGATCCTAGCAGCGGGCTGAGTTGGGAGGAAGGGTAACTGAACTGCTGGGAGGAGTGGAGGATTATTGTGTTATTGATTTATTATTGTGTTTATTGAAAGTATAGTGGAGGTGGAGGTGCTTTGTGCACGTTATTGTCCAAATAAAATTATTTCTTGGACTTTTATCTGGTGTCTGGCGTCTGGTCTGAGGGTTCAAGGGGACGACAGCGCCCCCTATCCGTCACATGGACAAATCTCGATTTCTGCTGTGACATGCAGGTAGTAGGGTCAGAATTTGATGTCATCAATAGTAATCCATGAACCATCTTGCCTTGTGTGTTGATGTAAACGTGTGGGGAATGTGTTCATGGCACAGAATAGGCATCTTACAACAACTGAGTGTCATTTGAAAATCACAGCTTGTCTAAGCACTTTGCTGATCACGTGTACCCTGTTATATCTCCCTTCCCAGTGCCGTAATGGGGTCACTGTGCTGTAAAAATGGAGTGTGGCCTTTGGATGACATGTAAAACTGAGGTTGTGACTCTGTGTGGTCAGAAAGATCCCTGGGCATCCTTAGTAAAGAGTAGGGCATTTCCTGATGTCCAGGCTAAATTGCTCACCATGGCCTAGTCATTCTGGCCCCCTAATCATCCCCTCTCACTACCTAACAGCTAATGTGTGGTGAGCTTACTGACACAAAAATGGCCAGTAGGTGGATGCTACACATTAGTGGTGTTTGAAGTGGCTCCATCCATCCATCCATCCATTTTCCAACCCGCTGAATCCAAACACAGGGTCACGGGGGTCTGCTGGAGCCAATCCCAGCCAACACAGGGCACATGGCAGGAATCCAATCCCAGGCAGGGTGCCAACCTACCACAGGACACACACAAACACACTGAAGTGGCTCCCCGCTTACTAAAGCACTTTGAATAGTGAAAAAAAATGCTTTATAAATTCAAATGGACACCTCAGAATAAGAACTACGGTATGTAACGATGCATGTAACATCATTTGAAGCTGCTTTTAAACAGCAGCCAGTGATTCAGGTCCTCTCCAATGGTCTAAGTAGTCCCAAAGTCTGACTCAAATAGACTTTCTGCAGTATAAGGTGGAATGTGGAATTCTCAGATGAATTTGCGGCTGAAAAATCTGCAGAAACTTCATGATGCTAACAAATCTGCATGGTACAAAAATCTCTAAAGAATGTTTAAATCAACTTGTTTAATCTTTGGCTCATTGTGTTTTCAGCCTGTTCTGGAGGTGAGTTAAATAGGTGCACCAAATACGATGGGGACTGTAAAGTGTATATGTAAGTGACAAGTGACGTGTAAAGGGCCATTGCAGCTTTATGTTCCTTTGTGCTGTCTGAACGACTCACTGGGTTTATTCTTTGAGTGAACAGATGCACCGCCAAACCAAAAGAGGTCAAAAATTATATTCTAAAATCCTGCAATATGTTGTAGTATATTTTAACATTTCTAAATACTTTTTTCAGATTATTATACTCAAAACACATCAATACATTTTGATACAGTATCTCAATAGTGTCATTGCTGTCCCATGTAAGAGTACAGTGAAATTCCTCTTTACAGAAGTGCTCCAAATTCAACACATTGCCACTTTCGAGTGCCAGGATTAGCAAGGAGAGCAACATTATTGCAAAAAGTCTGCCATCCCGGCACAAAAAAAATGTTCATAGAAGTACATTTTAGCATAGAGGAGATAGCAAACATTTCCACACATTTATTGAAATTTTAGTACTTGTTGATAAAGTCTGAAATGAAGATAAATCCTGTCAGAACGTTCCTAAGATCTAAGAGTAGCAATATGTGTGTCTAATCGATAAACTGTGCTTGATGAATTGGTTATTCTAAACACACAATGACCTTAAGAGATACCTTTGAGACTGTAAATCATGTAACAAAGTAACATTTTAAAGCTAACATGTAACATGTTGAGGGCTTTCTTGCCAAGGCATTTAATAGTAAACAAGAATGGTAATGTTGAAATGAGACATCAAATATGAAAACATCTAGAAATGCATCTTTATTTTATGTGTTTTAACTTCTGTTTAACAGTTCAAATGACACAAGTACACACAAGAAAGTATCAGATAAAAGGACATTGATTTGCTGATTACACTATCCAAAATTTTTCCTAACCCACTTAAAACAATTCAAAGCCTAACCTGGCAACACTGGGCACAAGGCAGGAAGCTTTGTGATCAGACACCAGTCCCATTACATTTCCCACTCACACACATACTGTACACAGCACACTCACACTGGGTCAGTTTGAACTTGGCAATGCCAGTAGCGCACTTATGGAAATTTTAGCATTTGTTGGTGTACAGTGGATAAATGATGACATTTTTTAAGAGACAAGAAATGAAAACTGAAATACTTAGAGAACCCATGTAGACACAGAGAGTGAAACAGACAACCAGAAGTGGAGTAGGATGCTGGATCTACAAGGCAGTCATGCCAACCACTCCATCATTCCCATTAAAAAAATGGTGTACAGAAACCCCAAACACAACTTCATCCAGGGTTCAGATAAACACTTGTATTAAACAAAAAAGAACTTTTACAGGCTTCTCCTTCGAAAGTAAGCACAAACACAATCCTTTGTCCGTTTCCTTCCTCCTCTCTATCCAGACTCCGTGAGTGAGGTGAAGTGGGTCCCTTTATGCCAGACCTGGGAGAACTTCCAGTGCTACATCACTGCACGGGTCGGGTGGAAGCCTCTAAAAGTAGGGATACCTGCTCTCAGCACTTCCCTCTGGCAGCAGGGCTGTCCAACGAGACTACAATTCACAGGTTCTCCTGCAGATATGAGCATGGTCATTCCAACAAAGGGATGACACTGCTTAGCAATTTGGAGAGTCCATAGCCTCATTAGGTGGTCTTCCCTGTCCTTTATTTATTTGGGTCTATAAGCACATCTTAACTTGGCTGCTATTACTAAACATATATATAGAATATGTTGCAATGACAAGACGAAACCAAGAAAAAGGTTTGGGGTAGACACCCCATATACATGAACAGCAAATGCAGCAAAAACAAGGTAATGAGTAGTATTAAGAGACGGAGTCCACAACAGAACTGAAACAATAGAGAGGGTATGGCAGTTTTACTGGGGAGAGACAGGAAGAGGAATGGCGGTTAGGCTACGTCAGGTCCCCCTGTAGTTGACCCTGCACAAGAACTGGAAGTGGAGTTACGTTGTTTTTCCTACTGAAGATCTGCAGAGGAAGGAGAAAAAGTGTTAGTGTGCACTGCCAACCCTTGAGCCGGTGTAACAACACATTTAGTCAAGCCAATAGACTGCCTCTGATGTGCACACGTGTCACAATGTGTAGTGACCAATCACTCTGCACTGTCATTCTCTGGGGCTGGTTCAGAAGACACACTTTCAAAGAGCAATCAGATACAAAACAAATGTGTTTTTAAACAACTTCAAAGTTTACCAGTGCAGGATCAGCTGCAGAAAACAGTGTAGAACTCATATAACTCCTGACATAGCGTTACAAGGCTTTAAAAATCAGCTTACATACATGGTAATTTGTTCTTTTTGCTGTCCGACCCATCTACGGCTCTGCTTGTACCTCCACTCCTGCCTCTTTTCAATGAAACACTCCCAAGGAAGACGCCTTTGAATTCTTTTAATGTGAAGGAACTGCCACTGGAGCAAGACAATTAAGAAATTGTCAGGTTTGCTATGTGTTTGAATAAAGCTCCAGTACTGCTCCTATATATATTGTGACAGATAGGGGGCGCTGTTGTCCCCTTGAACCCTTGGACTAGATGCCAGACACCAGATAAAAGTCCAAATTTTGGGTTTATTACAATAATAAAGTGCACAAAGCACCCTCCACTCCGCAATACTCATAAATCTATAACAATACAATTCACAATACAATTCCTCCACTCCCAGATGCGTTGTCACCCTGCCACCCGACTCAGCTTGCCTGTCTGGGATCTCCCACAGTCCTTTATAGTCCATGACCCGGACTCATCACCCAGTCAGGTGAAAAACTCCTTTTCTTTAACCCAGAAGTACGTCATCTGTACAATCTGTGCCTGCAGCGTCCCCTGGTGGCCCCGATGTTATCTAGCAGGGCTGTGCATTAAAACGCCATAGTTCATGATGCCCTGCTGGAATTCGGGCCATCTCCACGTCACAGGGAGGGCTCCCTCTGGTGGCTTGGGGGTACTGGCCAGGATAAGCTGCCGGCCATAGTCCACTATATATATATATATATATATATATATATATATATATATATATATATATATATATATATATATATATATATATATATATATATATATAGAAACAGCAGTGTATCACACACTGCATCTAGAGCCCAGCTGCTTCCAGTACACAAGTAAGAGAAGCTGAAAGAAAGCACTAGGCTTCCTAATAGAAAACATTTAGAACCAAATCTCTAAAATACTTGAACATTAAATTAACCAGTTAAGACACATGACACAAGTAGCAAACAAGTGAGACACAAGAAGAATAATGCTGAAACAATTAGTGCTGGAGGGAGACTGAGGATCTGTGAAATGCTGGGAGGCTACAGCAGGCTCTGCCATTGTCTACATATCACTTCATTTGCATTCATTCAGCATAGTGCTTGGCAAAGGCCAAATTCAATTTCACTTTTTCAAACTTTCTGCAAATTTTTTTAAAATACTTTCACTCTGTGGATACAGAGATGCATTTATTAAGTATGCAGTATTTAATTTCATAAAGTAAGTGTATTCTTCAATACAAATGTACCACAGCTGAATCCAGAATGCTTTGATTTGTTTTCTGAATACGTAATGCCCTTACTTGTATTCCAGTAAAGCCCAACCCAATAAATAAATATTATAATATTATTAAATATTATAAATATTACAACCCGGACACAGACAGGCGGACATGTTGTTTCTCAGCCACCACACGTTTATTTACAATTATTTACACGGTCACACAGACCCAAGTTAGTGCACAATACACCCCAATACTCTCAGTCCTGTCCACAATGCCTCTCTTCGGGCCGCCTCCACACCTCCTCTGTGCTTCGTCCAGCCTCCTCCCGACTCCAGCGCTGAATAAATGGAGACGGCCCCTTTTATGCAGTCCCTGGATGAGCCCCAGGTGTTCCCGGCATTCCTCCCTTGGCCATGCCCCAGCGTGGCGGAAGTGCCGGCTGTCCTCCCGGCAGCTCTCCGGGTGCCATCCTAAATCTTTCCCCCAGCACTTCCTGGTGTGGCGGAAGTGCTGGGGTAACAGGTCCCCAAGGCATTGGGGCGCCTCCTGGCGGCGGCCACGGGCCCCTACAGGGTGGAGCTTCCATGCCCTGTACACGTGGCCCCCAGAGCAACCAGGAAGGCGGCCCCCACGTGATCCAGGGTGGGCTTTGACCCTCTTCCGGTCCCTCATGGCGTCCCGGCCGGGTCATTGCCTCTGGCATCCCTGACAATATATATACACTCACATAGTCCCGCATGTGTGTCAGTGGCTTATCCTCCGCACTCTTCTGAGGTATGTACTTTACCCCGCCAGCCTAGAGGGGGCACTGGCACTAAACCAATCCTTCCTTTTTCCCTCCACTGTGCTGCTCTGCCACTTCCAGTCCCACTGCTACATATCCCACAGCTCCTGGAAGGAGGCATAACTGTTTACGAGAGTATACCATAGGATGGAGCTCCTTCATGTAAAGTCTTTGAAAGGCTTTATCAGCTGTGAAAGGTTCCTCAAGCTATGGCCCTGATTTTTCATTTGTTTTTCCTTCCAATGACCACAATACAGGGTGGTCCAGATCCAATAATGCAGATCCAGATCGTCTGGATGACTTTGATTTATGCTGTGATGATTCCAGTTCGGCGTGAAGACAATTCTTCATGTCGTCAGTTTGCACACTTCTCAATGGTCCGGGATTTTTCAGGTGATTTTCTATGTAATAAACTTAATAAGTTATAGCGTAATGAAAATTGCATAATTAGATCTGGACCATCCTATATATAGGCAGTTTATTAGCAGTAACTAGATTTTACAAAAAAATTACAAATCTTTGAACAAATGTTTTGTTATACTGCAACCTATTTATTTTCCATTGCCAAAAACAGGGTCATATCTATCACATTCATGCAAATATAGGAAAAAAGAGGTTTTAAAGATTCACTTTATCTGAGTCCACCACCTGCTCCCACCTGCAGCAGTAAAATGTTGTTCTGCACAACAGGCCATTTATTCGGATCCTGCAAGTGCTGTGAGAATGCAGGCCTCTACTCAAGTGTATCAATTCAAATAAAAGTATGGAGTGCTTTTCATTTTACATCCAGAGATTCTTAGAAAGCAGTTGCTGTTGTTTGGAACAACTGATCTAGCATCCCTATAGTAAAAAATGAAACAGATTTCTATTACAAAAATATTAGACATCAACAAGTACCTTAGATGCCACGCTGCACATCAGACATGTGCAAGTCATCAACCTCTTCATCCGTTTTCCCCTGAGTGAAAGTTTTCTTTTTCAATGTGGCCTAATAGCTAGCAGCTTCATTTAAAATTAATTAAGTAAATTAAAATGATAAGGTGTGGAAACAAGAAGGGAATACATGAAGAAGGATTGGGGTGCCAGCCTGATAAAGCCCATTTAATAGCTGCAGTTGAGATAGGAAAAAACTAAAAGGAACAAAAGTTTGGACCATCTGTCCAAAGTCAATAGCCAAAAACATGGCTTATGCTTTTAGACAGCAGATAGCTGTCCACACAGGAGAACTTCTCTTGTCGGGAGTTGGGTCCCGAATGAACTCTGACTCCAGCTTGTTTGTCAAGTTTGTCAACTTCCAGAAGCCACATCCCTTCCAGTGTGTTCTCTATTTAAGCTGGCAGTTGGACAGAAGTGACTTTATGTGTCATTGGTTTTCTCCTCAACAAAGAGAAACAAAGTTACATTCAACCCTCTCCCTGTCACACGTCTTTTACCTGCTCGGGAGGCTTGCACATGTAACAGAGGCCATAAGTTTGTATCGCACCACTTGATAACAAGCTATGCAATCTGTAAATTGTCAGCGGACCATACATTGAGAGTAATGTCAGTAAGAAGCTATTAGATAACTAAATACCTGCTAAAGTTTTGGTATTAGAGCAAGTTGTGTAAATTAGTTAGTTGTGTAAATTTTAAATTCATGGAGTAACTACACTGAAGGTTTACTGACTTGAAGAGAAATTGTATGTTTTTATGAATAGGAACAGGAAATACACAAAGATAAAAAACTAGCAGAAGTTAAAACCACAAGTCACCAGACTGATCAACAAAGTCAAAACAAGAACAAAAATCAAAGGTCTGGGACAATGGCATAAAATCTGAGAACCAGAAAATCAAAAATAAAGATCTTGAAAGTTACAAATGATGATAGGTTTGTTCTCCGCAAACTTGCATACAAAATGGCTGTCAAGACCACCTTCTAATTTCTTACCATCTCAAAGTAATGATCTTAGAGGTCATTCCTCCAGCAAACAGGCTCCACATCATGATGATGGAATCCACAAAAAGGCAATGCCCAAGGACAAACAACATGGAATTGTGGCAAACGCATTAAACCTGAAATCTGACTTCAACAATTAGAATTCCAGAGTTCCAAAACCTCATAAAGAACAAAGCATAAAAATGTATAAAATATATGTTAATATATCAATCATAACAGAAGATTAGATTACCAGGAAGATGATGGGGCCTGGGCAGAAGGTCAGGACAGTTTTCCCAGGGCATTAGGTGGCAGCACATGGCTACTACATGTGATAGATGAGACTGCAGATACTTGCGATGAAGAATAGATAGTGGCAAAGACAGAGGGAGCTTTTGGTGTTGTGGTAGTGCTCATGGATGCAGAAATATCTGGGGGTCTTCAAATGGAGTTGTAGTAAGATGATGTCAGGACTTTAAGAGCACAGTCCTGACCCCAGAAGTTTTTTTGGGGATTGACCTGGAGGTGGCTCTACAAAGGAGTGTAATGGTACCTCTTCTTCAGTAGTGATTTGAGGTAAAGCTGGTAAGGGATGGCGTATTCACAATTACATGTACTTACAGTTAGCATGGTGGTTTTATAACAGTAATGTAATTCAAAAAGAGATAAACATAATCAAGTAACCATCAGTCTGGGGATACGTGATGTCACTGTGCTGACACTTTAAAAGAGGCTGACGCTTGTTTACTAGTGTATAAGCTTCAGAATAACATACAAAATTCTCCGTTTTGGCTTAACCTTGCATTTTCACATTTATTTTTGACCAACATATTGGTACATGGCAATGTTACAACCTTTCTGGTATTGGCCTTGGTCTGTTTATTTCAGTTATAATATTTCTGCACCTACTTGAAGCATGTCTTTGTCCCTGCCTCTTTAGTCATTACTTCTCTTTGCCTAAAAACAATTGTGATTATAACATAGTGAGGTCAATGAGAAAGTCTCCACTTCTTCCAATGACTCTCCAAACTGATTCCCCTTTAAAAAGTACTGTACAGAGCTATTGAGTTGGCACGCCACACAGGCAGAAGATAAGGGACCAGGAGATGAAACAGAGTCACTAAACAAGGAGGAGGTTAGAAACATGTGCTGATACAAGCTGAGGTCAAAACTGAAATCAATAACATGAACAAAATCACTAACCCATAAATTGTTATTAGCAAGAATTGAATAGCCAGAAAACTATTCACAATAATGCACACGGATTTGTTTATTATCCGGAATGTTGGACATTTTTCTGTAGAGAATTATTGGGTTAAATATTGTCACCCGTTTGACATAATCATAGTGTGACTTTCGGAAAATGCCATCCAACAATGCAATGTCTCAACATGGCAACCCATGCTAAAATAATGGTGCTTTTCACCATGGTGTTGCGATTACTCTAAAACGTACCAATGAAATAACTTAGAAAACAAAATACAAGAAAGAAATAATAACAGTACTGAGTTCTCCATCTCCATTCTTCTAAGCCTTTAAGAAAATACTGAAGACCGGGAAAAAAAAAAATAATGCAAAGCAACGCCCAACAGACAGCTTCATAACTTGCACACACAGACTCTACTTTGGCAAAACAATTGTTTTGTTTTTTAGACACAGGGCATAATTGAAACACTTTGGGAATTCGCAGCACATGCTGAGGTTGTGATTCGGTCAACCATTTACGCTGCAATCTCAGATGGATCCCAGGCTACTTCGTTGCACTTATCCCAATCTGTCAAAAAGGTGCCTGTCCTGTTTGTTTTATGTATTTATTTGTTTGTTTGTTTGTTTTTGCTTCATGGAGATTTTTTATTTCACTAATAGAACTATTTTTATAATTTTTTAAAGAGCTTAAAGTGGGCTGGAATTCACCAGTACTTCATATCTGCACTTTAACATTTTGTAGTGATGGGCGACTCACAAATAATTTGTTCTTTCTGAACGACTCTTTCAGGTGAATCATACAAATTGACTTGTGTGCACTGCGGTGGGTTGGCACCCTGCCCAGGATTGGTCCCTGCCTTGTGCCCTGTGTTGGCTGGGATTGGCTCCAGCAGACCCCCGTGACCCTGTGTTCGGATTCAGCGGGTTGGAAAATGGATGGAGGGATGGACTTGTGTGCATGAACTGATTGACTGGGCGCCCTTGCACTTGGGTGTCCTGCGTGACGTCATCTGCGTCTTTCACTTCATTGACGCTGTTAGATGTTTACAGATGTTTAAAGCTCAACTCAGCAAGTTTCCTCTCATTTCACTTATGATTCAAACTATAACAGTATCGGCAGTACAGCAGTACTTGATTAGACCTCTTTTTGTACAGTAAATGTGGCTAAACATGGCTTTTAACATCAATTGAAATATTGTGGTTTACTTGGTGAACTCTGTATCGGCATATTCTTTGTTGGGCAGATCAATATTTCATAAAGTTAGCAATCACTAACTGTGGTACTAGAACACTGGAGCATATGCCAAGCTCACACAATCTAGCCATTTTTTAATTAGGCCAAATCCATTTCTGTATTTATTTTTACCTATATTTATGGATGTTTATTACTTTTATCACTATCGTTATCGTTTAAGCACCACCATTTTGTTTTTTTCGAGTGACTGCATCCATATTGTTGATGGTGCCATGTTGCTGCCACTTGACCATTGGAAGTTCTCATGCATGATGTCACCAGCAGATAACTATTTAAAATGGTGGTATTTTACTGTTGTTGTCTATATTTGTTTTTGAGGTTTGTTTAGCTATTACTAAATCAAAGCAGGATGTTAGTAGTTGTATGTATTTTTTTACTTTGATTTTTATTTTGCATAAATATCACTTATTGTGAGGAGTAAAACAACCTCAAGGTGCAAAGTGTACTCAGAATCATAGTCAAAAAGGCAGACAATGGTCATAAATATAAAGACAAAGGAATCAAAAGGGCAAAGCAAAAATCAAAGTCGAGGACAAAAAGAAGTTCAAACTCAGACACAAGGGCCTGCTTGAAACGAATCTAAAAATCGCTAAAATTCTTGAGAGTTTAGTTACGTGAATCTGACAAGGGAAAGTGATTGTGTATTATTCGATCACTAGTGTGACTAAATCGGTCACTTAACACCATTCGAAGTGTCCTGTAAACAATGAAAACAAGATATTAATTAAATAAAACTTTTCCAGTTCAAGTTGGAACTAAAAACAAATCATAAAAATAGAATCATCAATATAAAAACATAATCTGACTAAAATTATATATATATATATAATTATGAAAAACCCAAATAATACTTCAGTAATGAGTTTGGTGTTTTTTGGCCTCATTATAATTTTCCGCTTTCAACCTTGATACAATCCGAACAGAATTGTTTCTGGCTTTATGTATCAGTCTTCATTTTTGGACATTATTGGTCTTCCATAAGGCAGAACAATAGCCACCTTTCTTTCCTCACATTAAACTTTACTTTCACCCTTTCTTTTTGCTTAGATTCTATTGTGCCTTCATTTAATCATTTGGTACTCTTGACACTTTGCTCGAACCTTTCTTGTTTGCTCCCAGGCCATTGCCACGATGCTCTTTATTGTGCCGACTCTTCTCAGAATCAGAATATAACTTTGAACATCCATCCATTATCCTACCCAGGGACACGGGGGGTCTGCTGGAGAAATCCCAGCCAACACAGGGCACAAGGCAGGAAACAAACCCTGGGCAGGGTGCCAGCCCACCGCAGGGCACACACACACACACACAACAGGGATAATTTAGAATCGCCAATGCACCAAACTTGCATGTCTTTGGACTGTGGGAGGAAACCCACGCAGACATGGGGAGAACATGCAAACTCCACACAGGGAGGACCCGGGAGTGAACCCAGGTCTCCTAGCTGCAAGGCGCTACCCACTGCGCCACCGTGCCACCCAACTTTGAACATACACTACTGAATTCCTCTCACAAGTTTCTGCTTTAACAGTTTAGTAGCAGCAGCAGATTTCAATGCTGCCCTCCATTACAGTGCTTAATAGCATTTATAAAATGAAAGAGATAAACATATAAAGGCTTGGAGTAACTCCATTTATTGTCGAGTGATTAAAATGAATGTCCGAGAAAAGAGAAAAAGTAGAGAAACAAGTCAATAAAGACATAATGGCACTTTAGTGAAAAGCCTTCCTTCTGAAGTGGGATGTTACTTGGTCAAAGGTCTGGTCCAGTGTAACAATAGACTTCCTGCAGCGCTATACTTTGTAGTCAAGGAAACAGAAGTGTCGGTGTTGTTCAATCACAATAATAAGTAATGACATTAGTCCTCCGGAGAGTTCTTCTTCCATCAAGGGCAAATGGAAATTCAGTAACTGATTGTGCCACATCCAATCCACCCCAGAACTATTTTTGATAGACCCAAGACCAAGTAACACTCTTGACATTAAAACATTCTTAAAGAGAACAGCCTATCAGCCCAACACACCTCACCCATCCTATCCACTATGTAACCTAACATTTTAACCTTCTTGATGGCTTGTGATCGCTGTCTGGAGGTTGATAATGTCAATCCCACTATGACTCCCAAATCCTTCTCATAAGGTGTGCTTTCTTTTTTCTGACCACCCATTGTGTATTCAAACCTAACATTTTTACTTCCTATATGTAATACTTTAAATTTACTGACATTAAATTTCATCTGCCACAAATCTGCCCAAGCCTGTATGTTATCCAAGTCCTTCTGTAATGATATAACAGATTCTAGATTATCTGCCCATCCACCTGGCTTGGTATTGTCTGTAAACTTAACTAGCTTGTTATTTATATTCCTATCCAAATCATTAATATATTGTGATAAACCAGCCCAGCCACTGACAGAGAGACACCGAATGTCCCGAGTACACACGCTTTTATTTATCTCGTTCCAATACACAGTACCACAATACCTAAACTGGACAACTCAGTCTCTTTCTCTCTCTATCGCCTCTCTTTCTTTCTTTCACCTCTTTGGCCACCTTCACTTCCTGACTCAGGCTCCCATCTTCTCCCTCCCAACTCTAGCCTTGAGTGGAGTATGGTGGCCTCCTTTATACAAAGTGTTTCTTCATTAACATCCAGCAGCACTTCCGCCACACCCGGATTCAGCTCCTCTTCTCGCAGCATTCCTGTTGTGGCAGAAGTGCTGTCGACCACCATTCTGGAGCTGTCCAGGCGCCCCCTGGTGGTGTCCACATCCTCCCACAGTGTTGAGCATCCCGGCTCCGTGGTCCCCAGGCAACCCAGGAAGTCTGCCCTCTCATGTTCCACGGAAAATCCTGCGTCTCTCCTGGTCCTTCCCCTCTCTCAGCGTCCCGGTGGGGCAATGACCACGGACATCTGTCACAATATATTAAAAATAGCAGCAGCCCTAATAATGACCCTTGTGGGACACCACTCCTAACATCAACCAGTGCTGATAAGGTTCCTCACACCATAAACCTCTGCCTTTTGTGTCATGTTACAATTACCAGTTCAAAGGGAGTCATTTTGCCAGTCTGCTGCACCTGGCCTAATTACTGGGATGCACTATTAGCTCCTGCCCTGCAGAACACAAGCCTATTGCTCGGTCAAGCTTAAGGTTCCTCTGTGTCTAAAAACACTATACTTCTCCTTGCGATACCTTGAATTCCAACATGATGGGCACACAGGATCACCAATCTGGCAAATTCTGTTTTGGGTACTTGGGTATCAGGACTGATTTTACACAATTGGCACCCTTATCTTGTGTCACATCCTTTGTAGGATGTTATCATATGTCCTTTGTCAGGGATGCCAGGGGCCATGACCCGGCCGGGACGACATGAAGGACCGGATGTGGGTCTGCACCCACCCTGGATCACGTGGGGGTCACCTTCCTGGTTGCTCTGGGGGCCACGGGTACAGGGCATGGAAGCCCTACCCTGTAGGGGCCCGTGGTCACCGCCAGGAGGCGCCCCAATGCCTTGGGGACCTGTTACCCCAGCACTTCAGGAAGTGCTGGGGGGAAGAGTTAGGACGGCGCCCGGAGAGCTGCCGGGAGGACAGCCGGCACTTCCGCCACGCTGGGGCGTGGCCAGAGGAGGCATGCCAGGAACACCTGGAGCTCATCCGGGGACCGTTTAAAAGGGGCTGTCTCCATTCATTCAGGGCTAGAGTCGGGAGGCGGAAGGACAAAGCTCAGGAGAGCTGTAGAGGCGGCCTGAAGACAAGGCATTGAGTGGCCAGGACTTTGTTTGGGGTTTATGTGCACGTGACTGGGTCTGTGTGACCAATTAGTGTTGTATATATTGTAAATAAACGTGTTTGTGGGTGACATGAACGTGTCTGCCTGTCTGTGTCCGGGTCAACTTCCACACCTTCCTACCATGCAAAGCAAGAAGATCAATACTCTGTTCCAATGCTGCTGAAGGAACATCCACTCTCTAGATTCTAGAAAATCTTTGGGCTTTTTGTTTCTGGATCTTAGCTTCTCACAGGGTCCATCACTTCAGACCTGTAATAGTCTCACAGTCACCCTTGAAACTAAACAACAAAGTCCACTGTGCCGCTAACATTTCAAATTGGGGTCACAGCACAGTACTGGGGCTTGTTATGCATGGCTGGCACTTTCTTCCTAACTCTCGCCTTCTATGTAATGGACCTTTGAACCCAGCCATCAACAACTCCTCTCTCGGTAGAGACTATAGATGCTAACTTGGTAACATGTTTTCTCACTTCAGTCTTCCTACATTGGCAGACAAATTTATTTCTAGGTATTTTGCAGGAGGTTTTTAATTTTGCTGCTGGAGGAGAAAAAAAATTGAAGAGCATAAGTAGAGGGTAGAAAATGTTAGAGGACTGAATTCTTTACCATTTTATCTGATGCTGCAAAGAAGCCTCACCATGGCAGTTCTCAGAAAATTTTAACAGCTGTTCCTGTGAAAGCCTGCTTTCCTGGGAAGCAAACAATACTTTGTTCAGGCCGCATGCCTCCCAGACCACATAATGGTAGTATACATCACATCTAAGTTACATTTAAAAGGGATCCTGCAGATTAGTGAGTCCATTAACAGGTCTGCTATAAGCTTTTTCCTTTTCAAAGACAATTAATAAACACATAATGCCATTCTTTTTTATCTTTAGCCCTTATTTATAATTATCCATCCATTGTCTGGCCTTCTTTTGCAATACAAGTTAAAACCAATCAGAAGCCTATCCCTGCAGCAATGGGTATACGGGAAGGAACCTGCCTTAGATGGGATGCCATCTTTACACAGGGTGTGCCCAGACAAAGCCACATATTCAATACATAAAGAATTTTGAACTATTGTGTAGCAGATAGCACCAGAAACTGTGGATCACAGCAAGAATTCCTTTTGTGGGGACTGTGACGAGTTGCATCATAAGACAAAATATATAACTACTTATAGCCTGGCGTTTACTATGTAAATAGTTATAGAAAAGGCTCTTACCATTTGGGCAGAGGGGCAGGTGCAGAGAGATGAAATCAGCTCTGGTAAGCCAGCAGTGCAGCCACTGTGCAGGATCACGCTTCGAGGTAGATTAGATGCCAGCAGCCCATAAAATTGTGGACTGCAAATGAATGAAGGTTCATTAATTAGAAAGAGAGCTTAGAGTATTTGACTGAAGAGAAAGAGTGAGAGAGTATGGCCATCTATGTGTTAATAGTAGAATTTCAGGTGGGGGAATGTGGTGCATTACACACGTCACGGCATAAGCCTGTGGTATAGCAGGTCCACAGCTCAGATCAAAAAGGCCAGTTTTTTTTAAATAGATAATCACTGCACTCGTCGCTTAAAGATGGGGCGTAGTAGTGTGGCCGGAGTGGTTCCCAGGCGCAACTGTAATTGAAGCCAGGAGCTGCTAATCGCCACACCTGAGCCACGTCCCCAAAATAAATAGGAGAAGTGCGAAGTGGAAAAAAAAAATAAAGGAGGAGAACAGTAAAAGACCGGAAAGCTAGCAAAATTAGGGTAGTGCAAAAGAATGGACTAGCCAGCTAAGTAAAAGGAAGGTCAGCGCAGGATAAAGCAAGCAATTGGCGCTCAAATGACAGATCGTGCCCACTGCATGGGAGAGTGGGTACGATCAAGGAGTCCGGACTAGGGATCTGAGGGATGACCACATGTGTGAGAAAGAAGACGGAAGGACCACTGACCCACAGCGGTCTAGCAGACGCCAGCGGAGGCAGCTAAGACAGGGGTCAGTAGAAAGAGGAAGTGTCGTTGGCTGAGCAAACCATGGGTGAGCTGAAGAGACTGGAAAGGAGCCGTGCTTGGCTGGTGTAGCCCCAATGTCTGCTGCTGTTTTAGCCTTCTTTTAACCTTTTGGGATTTCACTGTTTTTATGGATTATTTATTTATGGCACTGTGAAGCACTGTACTTTCTTTTTGGACACAAACTGTTTTGATTTTGTTGTTTATAATAAAAGCACTTTTGCACCATCCCCTTGCTTCATTGTGTCTAACTGTCCAGCTCATCCGGTGACAATACCCGACGGTGTTGGGTTCAAGAGCTCCCAAAATGGAGACGGGAGCCTGGAGCAGAACCAGCATCGTCCCAGCCCTTATTGAAAGGAATGGGTGGTGCAGGGGGATTGGCCATGGTAGTTCCTTAGCTTATAAACCTGGAATGTTAGGTGCTAGAGTTTGTCTTTCTGCCTTCATCAACCCACAAAGAAGAACAGAAGTGAAGAAAAGCTCTAGACGAAATAGTGGGGTTACTCAGTACTGTGTGTCTGTAGATACGATAACCTTTTATTGTTTTCTTGACTGTCATACAAAGGAAGAAGAAGAAGAAGTAGAAGAAGAAGAAGTAGAAGAAGAAAAAGAAAAAAAAGAATTTGTAAATATTTGTTCCTGATTGGTTTTGGTATTTATTTGGAGCATGCGCTCCGAACGTTGTGTTTTATTTTATTCTTATTTTTTTGATGACACAGCACTGAGTTTCTTTTGTTCTTTTTTTGTCATGGTAAATAAAGGAGCACTGTTTTACGCTTTTACATTTTGTGATATCTCACTGAGTCTCAACCACTGAGGCGCGGTCGTGAACTACTAGATGCCCATGGTGAATCGTGCTGGACTGAGAGCATGGGGCATCACAGGGATAAGCTGTACAAAAGCATTAATCCCTTGGCCACTTGTGGGCAGCAATATAATCCCATTACAGTGGTTGAGTTTCCCACTGTTGTGATCTACCTGCTGACAAATCTCAAAAAAGATGACAGGCTTCAAAAATAAAAGCCAGACTTGTGCTCCACCACAAGTCTGCATCAAAAGAACTGGTGTCACTATGCAGCCTATTCCTAAATTTTGCTCCCAATAGAGGTGCAAATGAACAACCCGCGTGCTATCTGTTGTATATGATTGTTCAATGATGCTTTTGTCCATTGCTTTATGTTTGGGTGTTGATTGCTATGGTCTGCGGCTTTTGAGACGTATGACTGCCGGAGGGAGGGCTGTCGTTTAGAAGGCACGCTGTATGGAGAGTTAGTTAAACATGGCTCAAAATAAACAGCATTCGAAACGTTATTCTGAGTGTGTCGCTACTTCAGTCTAGAGAACACTACACTACCCTTGTTTACCTCTCTCAAGACAAAGCCACGACTGCCCACAAGCATCATTACGCCAGTTGCTAGCATTCAGTGAACAACCCACGCTATAACTCTCTGTGAATTTTCACATGATTTTGTGTTTTTTCGCGTAAATTTGAATTGATTGTTGAAAAGTATGAAGGTGGCATGCATATCTGGGACTTGGCTGCTGCATACCGTATGGCGAGAACGACGATATCTACCAATTGTGAAAAACAAAGACGTTATTAAAAATTAAAGTGAGGTTAAATTTTCATTTACTTCATCTAATTGCTTTTGTATTTATGTATTTTAGTATTAAGAAGTGTTTAAATTATTTTATACAACTCCATCAATGTATAATATGCTAATAACAGTAGGATTTTTTTCATGGGAATGGATTAACCATTTTCCCTTTATTTCTTATGGAAAAAATTCATTTGGTATACGTTCTGTTTGGTATAAGTCAAAGGATCTGGAACGGATTAAGGACATATACCGAGGTAACACTGTATATTTAAAGGGAAAGAGAAAAAATGTAAAATTGAGGTCAGGATAACTAAACAAAGTTACTTTAATATTTTAGAACATATTATAAGAATTTAAAATCTAACCAATAAAACTGGACTTTAAGTTGGCTAACCAACAGGAAGCAAAGAGTACAGTTAAGAGGATAATGTGAAGTGAAGTCATCAGATCATCAGTGGAGTACCTCAGGGGTCTGTCCTGGAGCTGTTGCTCTTTCTGAATTAACTTAATGACATCCGGTGTAGTTAGTAAACTTGTGAAATTCGCAGATGACACTCAGATTGGAGGAATGGCAGACACAGAAAAGGCAGGAAAACAATTCAAGAAGTTTCAGAGCTGAGCAAATTCCTGGAAAATACAGTTTAATGTAGAAATGTGCAAAGTGCTCTACCTCGATGTAAGGAAAGTCAATTATAAATACAAGATGGGAGACACTGTCCTACAGGAAGCAAATGGAAATCTGGAAAGGATTCAGAGGTTTATTATGACACAAAGTTTTCTCCTTTTAAACAACGTGCAGAAGCTATTAAAAAATCAAATAAAATGTTAGGTTATGTTGTACAAACAGTTGAACATAAATCAAGGGATGTTATGCTCAGGCTGTATAATGCACTTGCGAGACTGAATCTGGTGTATTGTGTGCAGTTCTGGACAGACTCAGAGAAATAAACCTGTTTAGTCTCAAGCCGAAGATATTGCACGGAGACCTAATCAAGGTCTTCAAAATCCTCAAAGGCTTTGATAAAACAGATCCATCAGAATTCTTTTTAATTTAATTCAAGGACACCTGTGGAAAAAAAGGAGAAGTGCATTTAAGACTGAAGCCAGGAAGCACCACTTGGCGTAAAGAGTTGTCAGAATCTGGAAGACGCATCATGGGAAGTGTCTGTACCTGCACAGGTTCTTGGCATGCATGATGAAAGCAGTAGGCCTTCCTGGATGGTCATCCATACCAGGTCTTTGTGTCTGTTGGTGAACTTGCAGGAGGTCAAACTTCCCCAAACCACCTCTGTAGGGGTGGCAAGAAGAGTCCCAGATAGTTCTGTACCCCTCTGAGCTCTGATCAGAATCACATTTATACACCAAGTACAAACATGGAGTTGGAATTTTATTTCGTACATAAAGTGTATACATAAAGTCAATAAACACGGCTATGCCAGACCAAACCTAAGTATGATTAGATGAAAATACAGTGGTCACTGTAACACCCAGACATGAATAGGATAAAATATAAGACAATCAGCCAAAATTCTTCTCTGCTGATCTGACAATACTCTGCAGATATGATAATGAACTTGGAGATTGTCTTCAGCTTACTCCTGTCCAGTTTATTTCACCCCAGTTGGTGTTCCTTCACGAAGTGGGTAACGTCCAGGTAGAACCACAGGGTGTCCCAGTCATAAGGATAAGAGTTGTCCCATTTTCCCCAAAGGAGTCACTTTCAGATACGCATGAGGAACAAGCAGAAGATGAAGTTTAAACCTAAGCTGATACTGTAGCCTGTCAGGGTTTTGCCGATGAAGTTGCAGGCAAACAGCAAGGTGGGCATGATGATCCACATGTGCTTCCCGCTCACCTGGCACTGAAAGATCTCCCAGAACTAACCTTATAAAGACTTACATCTCCTTAGTCAGATGTGCTACAGGTTGGCTAGGGCTCAGTGAGGAAGACAAGGCCAGTAAAGTGAAGAAGGAGACGCAAACTCTCTTAAATAGTTGAGTGGTTAGCCCAAGTCTGTTCAGATGTGCCCAGAGAGACATAGTGTTTTAGTGTTTACTATTTTGGTTGCACTTTGTGTTATATTTTGAACCCTCCATTTTACTCTCCTTTATGTTTTTTTGATTTTTTTAGTATTATAAATGGTTCTTTTAACTAAAGACTGAACTGGCCAGTTGTCTTAATGGGATTGGACAGTGGTTCACAGTGCCTCCATTTGATCACAACTGTCAAAAAATGTACATGGAGAGAACAGGCCAGCTCTAAACAAAAAGCCATCTCAGTGGGCATCCAAACCATATTGTAAAGCGTGAGCTCTACCCTCCATGCTACTGCACAGTGCTGATCTTATATTCCTTCGCTTATCAAGGACGAGGGCTGCTTTTATCAGTTAAAAACATTTACATTATTTTTGTATATCAGCAGCCGGGATAAGATCCCTGTATTATGTGGGTCTCCTGCTTATTCTGTCCACAAAGTCATATACATTGTATTAATTACATGACATCTTTTGTCTTTTGAGAAAAATCTATAAATACTGGTAAAGTAGCAGCTACAAAGTAATGTGTGTAACAGTTAAACAGCTTTAGCCACGCAGTTTGCATCCTAACCATTGCCTTCTTTGATATAACATAGGAGGATAAAAAGAGTTCTTTTATGTGTTTAGGAAAGTATTTGTAATTCAGATCTATTTATGGCCATTGTCAGAATACCACACAATTATTTCAAGAAATGTCTAAAAAATTGCTTTTATCTTACATATAATTGCAAATTTGTGCTACACGATAGGAATGAATACATTTGAATGAATTTAAACAGAAGACTAATTGTGACTCAGCCTACACACAACCCAATCAAGATGAAAACTTTGTGCTGGTGACAAGCAGAACTTTAGAATTTTGGTGGAAAATAAAAAAAAAAAAAAAAAAAAAAAGGATTTCATTTCATGATTGTTTGTACAACACCTGCAGTAAATGGCAAATTACTGACCACCTTCTCTGGGCAATTCAAGGATGCTTAGCCATATGTGGTAAAACACCCAACCAAAATCTGAGAGGTCTCATGAGTAAGGAAAACTGTGGCAATGCGTTATTATAAAGAGCATTTTAGTTCTGTTTACTTCTGACAATTAAATAAAACAAACACAACCTACACACTAATTCTTTGTGTTTAAAAAAATAAATTAGTGTCTCATAGCTTGCAAAAATGAAATAACCCATCAGAGATAATATTTTTAACTCAACCTTAATAAGCAATCACAGTCAGAGACAAAGAATCGGCCACCCATTTCCTGCACTTGTATAACCATTTAAGAGTTGCATTTGACCAGAATCTATTGTTATAGCGAAAAACTTTATACAAATTGCCAATGCATGATGGGGCACATTGACGTCTGCACCTCAGTCACTCTTAGAGTTTTACACCAAGAAACTGGAGTTTCTGAATGGGCTCTGTGACAACACTAAAATCAATCAAACTACGTGTCATAGGGCTCAAATGTTTTGTCCATCCATCAACCATCTGAGCTGTGTCATTTGTAAATTGGTAACTTTCCAAAGTTGTGAGATGAAGAACAGGGAGCTTGTGCTCTCCACAAAATACAAAGCTCAGGGGTGGACTAGACTTTGGTTGTTGACCAGCACTGTGACGTTACCATTGAAGGAGAAGGTGAAGAGTATTATGAATGGTAAAGGTGCACCAGAATACACAGACAGTAAAACAGCAAATGCTGTGAACTCTAACTTTATTAAAGTTTACACATGTGCAGAAGTCGCTAACAGGGACTGCTATGGATGTACTTGAACATCGCAGAGCAAGAAGTACTGCTTGGATTAAATAGGCTGAAATCTAACAAATTACCAGGACCAGGTAACATATCTCCTTGAGTACTTAAGGATGGTAGTGAGTGCATATACTGTATAAGCGCTTAGTGCATTTTATTAAGGCTTACGCACCCTGCAAAAACTGGGATTGGAGGGTAGCAAATATTATCCAATTGTACTGTACATGTATAAGAAGGGTGCTGTTTTTAAAATGTATAAATTATCTGGAAAAATATAATTAATGATCTGGTTAAGTTTTCAAATGATTCTAAACTAGGTAAAAAGCAGATAACATAGAAGCAATGAAATTGTTACAGAGATATTTGGCCTGGCCTGGGCAGATTTGTGCCAGATGAAATTGAATGTAAGTAAATGTGAAGTATTACATGTGGGAAATGCAAATGTTAGATTTGAATCAACAGTGATATGTCTGAATCTTGAAAGTTACACATTTTAAAAGGTCCTAGGAGTCATGGTGGACTCACCACTATCTCCATCCAGACACTGTACAGAAGTGACCATGAAGGCTAATATGATGTTAGGTTACATATAACCAAGTGTGGAGTACAAGTCAAGAGAGGTTAGAAAAATTATGAAGAGAACAGGCCATTCAGTCCAACAAGCTGGCCCATCCTCTTCACCGAGAAATTGTCCAAAATTATAAGTTGAGATCTCAAGGTCCCTAAAGTTCTACTCTGTAGCACACTACTTGATAGTTTCTCCTATGTGCTTGTGGTTCTCTATGTGAAAAAAAAAAATTTGTACGAAATCTGCCCTTATCAAGTTTCCACTTGTGCCCCTGTGTTCTTGTTGCAGAATGTAACTTAAAGTAATAATTTGAATCTACTGTAATAATTCCACTCATAATTGTAAACACATCATTTATGTCCCCTCTTAATCTCCAATTGCTTAAACTGAAAAGGTTTAATTCTTTTAATCTCCCTGTAAAGCTCATACCTCTTAGTCCTGGATTCGGCCTAGTCGCTCTGCTCTGGACTTTCTCTAGTGCTGCTATGTCTTTTTTGTTATCCAAGTGTGGCCTCATTAATGTGTAATCATTAAAGTGTTTTTTATGAGAAAATGTGCCATTACAGTGGAACTTTAAACTGAAGATAAGCGTAACCTGACAAACCCACTGCACACCCTACAACACATGAGCATGCTTTTCTTCTTCGTATGACATTAGAACATTAGAACATTAAATCAGTTATGACAAGAACAAGCCATTCAGTCCATCAAGCTTTTAAACAAGAGGCCATCAAGCATCCTGTCTGCTAAGATTATCCAACATAACATCAAGGCACATTTTGAAAGTCTCTAAAGTCTCTACTATGCTATTCAACAATTTATTCCAAGTATCTGTGGTTCTTTGCTTAAAAAGAACTTTCTAACATTTGTGCAAAATCAGCCCTCAACAAGTTTCCAACCAAGCCGCTGTGTTCTTGTTGAAACTTAAGATTGTGTAATATGTTAATAACGTCATCTAATGTAATTGGTTACAATCTAATTTAACACCAATGTGATTGGGCAGTTTGTTATCAAAAGATTAGATGATTTGCTATCTTAGTTAATATGTGAAAATAAAGTTTCCAAAAAGAAAAGTCTGTGTTATGTGTTTACTTAATTAATAGAAAGTTACCATCGAATGTGTGAGTGTCAAATGCAATTTAATTAAATTCAGTTTATTTTTGTGTAAGTGCTGTTTTTTTGTCAGTGCTGTGACAAGTTCATATACAAACTTTACAAAAGACACAAAATAGTTTGAAGCTGTTTAACATAAATGGAGCCCAGCACTATTTGTCCATTAATTAACTGACCAGCTGACATCTGAGGAGTGGAAAACAAAAACTCCAGTCAGCAAAATAAACCTCTAGGGCAGGGGTGTCCAAAACGTTGATCGCGATCAACCGGTAGATCAAAAAGGTAGTCCAGGTAGATCGCGTTGCATTCAAAAAAAATTCTTTTAAACGTTAGTCTATCATATATCCTCCCTGTGGCATTTGATTGACATACAGGGCGGCCAGTCTGAGATCTCTTCTCTTCTAACACACTGGTCATCCCGCATGCACGATCAAACGCTCAAGCTATTGCAAAACTCTGGCTATCTAAGTGATCTAGTTAGCCTTCCAATTTATAACAACTAAAGAAGGGATTTAAAAAAAAATTTTTGGGGAGGGTATGGGCTTTATGTGTAATTAGAAGAGGATTTTTTTTCTCACAATGTCACAATCGAAGTGCGTTTGTCTGATCTGTTAATCTATCATTGCTATTCCAAAGAAGGAAAATGTGGAAAGGCACTTTCGAACTGTTCATAAAAACTACAAAATTGACTTCCTTTCAAAAAGTGATCTGAGAAAGAGAAAGGAGAGCGAACTAAAATCACAGTTAATCAGATAGCCGCCATTTTTCACTAGGCTGAATTCATCAGCAAAGGCAGACACATAGAAGCATCGTTCCTGGTGAGTCACTCGATCATTAAGCATAAGAAGTCCTTCCAAGATGGAGAGCTGATAAAAGATGCCTTCGTTGAGGTAGATGGCTAGGGAGAAATTCCTGCTGAGATTTCAAGACCCCTGGATGGAGAAAAAGGTGTTTCTCCTTGTCATTAAAACATGCAGAATACAAGCAACTTAATAACGATCAATGGCCGCTAGACTTGGCATTTTTATTCCGATCTGACCAACATGTTGAATGAGCTTAATTTACAGCTGCAAGGAAAAGACAAAACCATGGTCAATATGATTAGCTCAGTTAATGCTTTTAAACGAAAAATGCAACATCTGGCCTCAAAGCTGTAGCACCTTGATTTGGGGAACATCCAAAACCTCGCGTCAGAGCTGGAGACGCAATGGAAGGCGTGTGCGCAACTTGACAGCATACGCTACAGAGCAGATTGAAAATTGCCGGTCAGACTTTGACAGACGGTTTCAAGACTCAGCTTTACTTGAGCCAATCGTTACATTTAAGTGCTATCCATTTAGGGAAGAAAAAATTGCAACACTGTTTCACCTAAAATTCCCCTAAAGTGGAGGATGAGATTTTGACACTACAGGATGACATTCAGCTGAAGTCTGGGGCTCATGGACAGTTTTGGAACTCACAGAGGAAAAGTACTCAAACACGAGGAAACATGCTACCTCCTTGACTGCATTATTCGGCTCTACTTATTTATGCAAGTCAGCCTTTTCCCACATGAAGATTATTAAATCCAAGACCTTGGATCACGTGGGGGCCACCAACCTGGTTGCTTTGGGGGTCACAGGTTGAGGGCTTGGAAGCCCAACCCTGTAGGGGCCCATGGTCACCGCCAGGGAGCGCCCCAATGCCTTGGGAACCCTGGACCTCAGCACTTCCACCACACCAGGAAGTTCTTGGGGGAAGAGAAGCAGGGACACCAGGAGTACAGCTGGCACTTCCGCCACACGGGGGCGTGTCGGCGGGTGATTGCCGGGGAGCACCTGGAGCATATCCGGGTGAGGATAAAAGGGGCCGCCTCCCTTCATTCAGGGCTGGAGTCGGGAGAGAAGGAAGGACTGAGCTTGTTGGAGGAGGCAAGGAGGTGACCTGAAGAGAACAAGGTATTGTGTGGCCAGGACTTTGGGGGTTTGTGTGCACTATGAATTGTAAATAGTTTTGTAAATAAACGTGTGGTGGTGGAAAACAACATCTCTGCCTGTTTGTGCCCGTGTTACGTTCACAGTATGTATATGTATATAGATAGATAGATAGATAGATAGATAGATAGATAGATAGATAGATAGATAGATAGATAGATAGATAGATAGATAGATAGATAGATAGATAGATAGATAGATAGATAGCTTTTTTAATGTAGGTAGATCATTTTGACCTGGTCATTTTAAAAGTAGCTTGCGGGCTGAAAAAGTGTGGGCACCCCTGCTGTAGGGGGGTACACTGTCAATTATAACAAAGAAAGTTAATGGCGAAGTCTGACACAGTCACACTTCTGGTGACTTCGGCCAACTGGCTGCCCACCCCATCCTGGGCATTCTACAGTAGAGTCTGTACTTGACCCCCCAATTCATCCATCCATCCATCCATTTTCTAACCCGCTGAATCCGAACAGGGTCACGGGGGTCTGCTGGAGCCAATCCCAGCCAACACAGGGCACAAGGCAGGAACCAATCCTGGGCAGGGTGCCAACCCCACCCAATTCAACAACAGAATATTTCTATCTGTTGATTCCAGAGCTCTGAAGAATGAACTCATCTAAATTTTGTTCAGGAATTTGGCACAAACAAAAATGTTTGTTTAAGGGTAAGTATGAATAACTCCGATGCATTACATAGTTTATGCTACTGTGGTTGGAGTAACAAATTTGGTTATTGTCAGATGAACCTGAACTGAGTCTGAACTACTTGATTCATTTACGTGAAATTTTTTACACATAATTGAATTAAGTTTTCCCCAACAAATACTTTTCCTTAAAAGAGTACTCATGTATTTAACAAACCTAAATGAATTTTAAACTTAGAGAAACTGGGTAGATCTAACATTCTAAATAATGTCATTGGAGAATTGGATTGAAATCTGGGGACTGAGCATGTCCTTGGACTACGCTGAAGTCCCTGTGATATTCATGAAGATAGTCTGAGATGGCCCATGCTGTATTACAGACACTGGAACCATCACATCTCACATCAACTATCATACCTTGATTGAAGTGACATAGATTGTACATCTTAATAATTGCGATGTCTGGTTAAACAGTAAGTTTCTTTGCCACATGTGCATGATACTGCCATATATTGAGTTTGTGCATCATTGTTGACTGTTTAGAGGTCAGGTCAGGTCAGGTTGGGGAGCATGAACTGGTACAACGTGTTGCTGAACCCACCACACGATAAAACAGCTCAGGATCCTGCTTGGCAACCCCTCAGGCAGACACGGGATTTAGTCCTACCCCCCAGAAATGACTGTTAAGTGCAACCAGGTGCTACATGGGCATCCCCTTAGCCTGGTCCAGCTGCTCAGGTCCTCAACAATGAGGATCCTGTGAGCCGGATCACCCATAGTGCCATAACTGGCACTCCCTCACAATGCAGGTAATGTGCCTCATTTGGGACTCCATGAGTAACTGCTCATTCAACACAAAGTCAAACCAGCGGTACCCAAGAATTCTCCAAAGGGAATTCTCCTGTTTAGAGGAGGGGAAGTTATTTGAGTTAATGAGCAGGTGTATCTAATAAAGAGGCTGCTGAGTTTAATTTCAAATAATGTCATACACAACAAGAATGAGCTTCTTAAACTGGTCAATGAATGTATGATTCTCAAGGAAAAAAAAACATTTGCAGGACTATAACATTGCTAATACTTTTAAATTAGGTGACTATATTATTATTATACGGCAATGAGCTGATAAATGATGTTTTTCACAGTTCTGATGGCAAAGAAATCACAAGATCTGTCTCTCTGGTGAAGTTCCGCTTGCTGTACAGAATCTTGCTTTTGTTGAAATGAACATGTGATTGCAAGAATACAGTGCTTAACTCCTCGTGTCTACAGTGCATCTACTCTTATCAAAACAAATGAAGCCTGCCATTTCTAAAGTTAGAATAAGAAAAGAATCTTCATCCTAAAACAAAAAACAGCAGAAATTACTAAGCAGGAAGCTTATGACATGCATGGCATTAAGTTATAAATGTTTTACAGGACTAAAATGATAAATTACTTTGCTACTCCCACTATGAAGAGCCTGAGTGGAGATAGGATACACGTGATGAAGCCCCAAGATACAAGAACCTTGTAATTCTCTGGGCTGGAGGTACCTGAGAAGAGGAAATTTAAGGTAAACACAGATAAAGAAATGGATTAATTATTTCTTCTCAAAATCACTGCGCCTACATAGTCAAGTCAAGTTCATTGTGTACTGTACATAGTACAATGAAATTCTCACTTGTATGACTCCTAAGACAATTAAAATATATACATATACAGTGGTGTGAAAAATTATTTGCCCCCTTCCTGATTTCTTATTCTTTTGCATGTTTCTCCCTAAATAATAAAAACCATCATTTAAAAACTGCATTTTGTGTATACTTGTGTTATATTTGACTAATGGTTAAATGTGTTTGATGATCAGAAACATTTTGTGTGACAAACATGCAAAAGAATAAGAAATCAGGAAGGGGGCAAATAGTTTTTCACACCACTGTATATACTGAAACAAATTGGACCATAGATTCTATAAGAGAAATATGAAGAATCAAAGGTGAAGAAGACCCCAATAACTTTTCTATCCAATGGATATTGAATATATAACAAGATAAAAAGCATGCAAAGAAACCAAACGTATGTTGTCCCCAGTCTACCAACAGTCCCATACACAAGCTCAAGGAGAGAGAAGCAGATTAGTGAAATTAATTTCGGGCTGGAAACCTGATACAGGAGTGATGGGTTTGGGTTCATGGAGCATTGTTGTCCTTCATGGTCACTGAGCAGCTGTTCAGGCACTTATGAGTTGCATGCGTTACAGAAGTGAGCCAACATACTTGGTAAAGAAACAAACTGGGCACTCGTGTTTAATTTAAAATAGGGTATCTAAAATATGTTACGATGCACAAAATGAAAAACTCTTAAAATGTAAATGTTGTTCTTTCAGACAAAATGCAAAGTATGGTCGCCATGAAGGGCAAAATGCAAAAAAATAAAAAAGAGCAAAGAATGAAAATGTGTGTAATAAAATAAAAACAATAATCTGTTACATTGATATTGAAAAATAAGTGTAAAAATAACTTTAAAAAGTCAATACATAAAATAAAATATAGCAATATACACTAGAATAAAAATGTTGCATGAAATGGACATGGAAAATGAGTGCATTAAATTCTGAAAACATTAATTCATGAAATAAACATCAAAAATGTCATGTCATTTTCTAACTCACTTAATGCAGACCAGGGCTGTGGAGTGTGCTGGAGCCTATGCCAGCTAGTATAGGGCATCACATCACAGTCCATCGCAGTGTGAACAAATACACACACACACACACACACACACACACGCACACACACACACACAGGCCAATGTAACGTTGCCAAATCACCTAACCTGCAAGTCATTGGGTAGTGGGAAAAAAAAAATGATCACCCAAAGGAAAATCACACAGACTCATGAAGAACATGAAGGAAGAACCCGGAACGTGAACCCTGATCTCCTTAGTGTGAGATAGGAGCACTAACACTGTGCCACCATGCCACTTGACATCAAATATGGGCATGTGAAATTAATATCAAAAAGTTAGGGCAAAAAATGAAAACCAAAACACCACCATACCTAAGGAAGAAAAATGATAAGCCTTTATTTCTACTGTTGTAACTAAAGAGGGAAGAAAGGTAGAAAAGAAGATGCTGTGCCAGCTAGTGTGCATAGTGTTGCAGTGTCAGAACACAGGACAGGGACAAGACCCAGCAAGACTCAGGAGAGATTGAGGTAGAACACCACTGGGGTTCATAGGCCTTGTCAGTGTAGTAGGCATCCTCGAAAGGCGAAAATCAGGAACACCAGAAAAGACGATGGACACGAGAGGTACAAGGTATCTATAGGACACCAGTCTGCAGTCAACCTAGCTGGTGCCATGGCTGTCTCAGTCTCATTGTAGGAACAGTGTAAGGCCACAAAAGGTTGGCAGGAATGCAGAATGCCAGATTTTCCAAGTGTGTAGCTTTGTTTTATTATCCAATCGCTATATCCCAACAACAGGGTCACGGGGGTCTGCTGGAGCCAATCCCAGCCAACACAGGGCGCAAGGCAGGAAACAAACCCCGGGCAGGGCGCCAGCCCACCACAGTTTTTGTATTGTTGTTTTGCATTTATGTTTAAATTTCTTACAATATTAACTTCTACTATCATTTGGTCATACTTTACTTAGTTGTTTTTAAGTACCTGTGACATTACTGCATTTATTGTCATTACAGTGTTGGCCGAGCACAGTAATACACGTGATGGCATGTGACATCACTGTGGAAATTTTATTAATGGACTTCTCTGAAGCTTGTCTGGAAGAACTATTTAAAAAAGAAAAACATTTTTTAACAGTTTTAGGGTTTTGAGCGTAGACCATCTATAGCTTTTGTTTATTTTATCTTTCAAGTAATTGTAAATAGTTCTTAATTCTAGTGTCCCAACTTCTCTCTGTCATGATCACAAGAACAATTATTTTTGTTGTTTGTTTATGTCTATTCTATCCATCCATCCATTGTCTAACCCGCTAAATCCGAATACAGGGTCACGGGGGTCTGCTGGAGCCAATCCCAGCCAACACAGGGCACAAGGCAGGAACCGATCCTGGGCAGGGTGCCAACCCACCACAGGACACTGTCTATTCTAGATAGACAGGAAATTTTTAATCAGTGGTGGTGATTGTAGTTCGGCGGCCCATGAAATTGTATTTGGTGTACGTATTCTGATCCTATTGCTGTTTTCAATGCACATGCTCACATTAGGCCTGATAATAGCAAATCATAAGGTGAACAGCCACAGTTATGTAGATGACACACAGCTTTACCTCTCTATAGCACCTGATGAGCCCACAGCTTTGGCCTGTCTGATCCAATGTCTTACTTGTGTTTCTGAATGGATGGGTAATAATTTTCTCAAGCTTAATAAGGAAAAACTGAAATAATGTTTGGAAAAAAAGGAAATAGTGAGTGTTTTAGAAATAAACTTGATTCCTTAGCACAGTGGTTCTCAAACTGTGGGGCGGGCCCCCCTTGGGGGGCACAAAGTAACAAAAAGGGGGGCATGAAGATGTGAAAAAAAGAAAACAAGAATCGAAAATATGAAAATTACATCTATTAAAACTAAAACAAATTAATTTAAACTACATTCTGATACTAGAAAAATAAATATAGAGCACCTATGATATATCATTAATTAAAAAAGAATAAATTGGTATTAGTGGGCTCCTTTCAAAAAAACGTTAGGGAGGGCGCAATTAAAACTGTTATGAAAACTCGGATCGCAAATACAGTACGTAAAGTTTGAGAAGCGCTGCCTTAGCATTAAAAGTCATGGCGGAAGTAAAGAATTTAGGTGTGATCATGGGCTCTGACCTATACTTTACATAGCACATTAACCAGATTACTAAGGCTGCCTTCTTTCATTTAAACAACATTATAAAAGTTAGACCTCTTCTGACATTGCTAGATGCTGAGAAAGGAATTGCACCTTTGTTTTTAGTTGACTAGATGACTGTAATACACTCCTAATGGTTCACCTTGTAGCGGGGCTACATGATTTCTGACATTTCTATTGGTCTGTTCAGTTGTTCTGCGGTGGGCTGGCGCCCTGCCCAGGGTTTGTTTCCTGCCTTGAGCCTTGTGTTGGCTGGGTTTGGCTCCAGCAGACCCCGTGACCCTGTAGTTGGGATACAGAGGGTTGGATAATGGATGGATGTTCAATTGTTGCTGTCTTTTTACAGAGCTACCAGATGTTCATTGTGTAGAAGCAACCACCCATTAAGAAACAGAATGGGACAAACACATAATTCACAGCTGCTGGTACTTTGAGGTGGGGGTTCCTCTTTGTTTCTGGTCAAAAAGATTTCCATGGTACTTCTATATACAGAGGGCTTTCATTTAATAACTTCCACCATGTTTGCACGTGCTAGAACAGTTTTTGATGGACACTACCAGGGCTGAGGGGTTTCCAGAAGCCACCTCACCACAGTTGCATATTTTCTTTGCTTTCAGCCTGGAAAAGAATTGACATCCGATTGGTGAGACTGTTCTGCTTTTTGTTCAATTTTCTTTATTTTGGGATAGCTCCATCATTACCATCAATCATTTTCCGTCCATTTTACTTCAAGGATTTTTGCCCATTTCATCTTTTTTAACCATCTTCCCAGTTACCGTTTCAACCCAGGCTTTGTGTATGTTTGGTTTATGGTATTATTTTGTGTGTATTCTGTATAATGGTTATTTGCGGTGTACTTTTTGGGGCACCTGAAGGTCCCTATTCGGGTGCTGATGAGTCAGACAGGCACTAGAGGAGTGCGGTGCTTCTGCGGAATCTCCTTCAATGGACATTCCAGACAGGAAGCACAAAAGCGGATGGACCTCACCTTGTTTATTCAATAAAATTAAAGCTTAATCTGCTCTAAGGTCTTCATAATTCTCAGATGGGCACCTAGGAGGTAGGCGTCAGCCAGTTCACAAACCTGCCACCGGAAGGCTCATAGGAATAGTAGCAACAGCCTCATCTCATCCTCATGTTCTGCTACATGGTATAATAAATCATTATTAATCACAAAGTGGGGTCCCTGTGGCATGGGATAGGATGTGCGTTGGCCTTTATTCAGGATGACTACATTCTTGGCAAACTTTAGGGAATTGTCGTTCCACTATTCTGTCTTGAAAGAGGCCAATGTTTGTCTGAATTGAAAATGTAAAGCAGCAAGTAGATCCGGAGTGGCCTTAGTGTGTGGACTGACATTCCACTAGACCTCATCGTCAGTCTCCATAGAGATGTCTGCACAAGACGGCATTAGGTCTCCCACATCACTCTGAGTTACCACTTGATCACGCTCCACTGATGGCTGCTGACACGATGTGGGGACAGTTTGAGACAAAGACTCTCTATCTATAATAAGGCCCAAAGGTTTCCCCAGGTTGGTTCCTGTCACTTCGCTTTTTATGTTCAACCAGACTAGCCTTAGTATCACTGGGTAGGGTGGTCTGGGCATTACAGCCACCCTAAACTTTCAAGTTATCCCCTAGATGGAGATGGACCTGTACCACCGAGTTTCCTCCTTGAGTAAAGTCTGAGTGGTCATTCTGGATTTCCACTGTCTCGAAAGCATGTAACAGCAAGGAATAATTGATATGATACTGCCAGATTCAATTGAGGCTGTGACTGTGACTTTGTGCCCATTTATTACAACTACCTCAGTGAAAGAAAGAGAACGAGGGATGGCCATGAAACAATAACTTTATCTTCATCCCCAGCTGCAGTTCATAGGCTCACTGAAACAGCGGCAATAGGTGATGGTGTGTCTCATCTCCTCATACTTGTAGCAGCATGAGAAGGCTCCGCGCCTCTCCTGAAGTTTGACTGCTGGATCTGTTGTGCTGCCGGTAGGCTTAGAAGTAGCAACACGGAGAACAGCAGGCTTTCTAAAAACCCAAGTTGCAAAACTGCGTGGTGTCACTCGAGGGATGCTACTAGCTCTTCCAGGGATTTTATTTCTAGCCTGAAGATTGGCTGGGGGAGAAAATTGGGGAGGACTTTCATTAAGTAGTGATAGACTACATCTTCCATGAGTTTTTTAGGTTTATTTATTTATGGTCTCTGCCAGCACCCAACTCTATCCCATTGCTTGAAAGCTTGGCAGTGCGCCGGCCACTCAAGGTCAAAACCACTCCCTACAGACCCTTGCTTGCTGATTCGAGTTGATGCCGTATTGTGGCAGCACCTCTACTTCCAGATGGTCATATTCACCAGCTGCCTGCTCATTGAGGTCCACTCAAAAATGGCACCAGTATGTGTGCCCATTCTACACACTCCCAGTGAAGACAGACAGTGGTGCATTCAAATACTAGAAATTCTAAATATCGTCATCGGAGTGCAACGGAAGTAATAAGTGGGATGGACTCAACAATCGTTCTTGTTGGAGGGTGGCACAGGTTTGATTACATACCTCCATCTTAGCAAGCCGAATCCATTGCCTCACTACCTTGACCTTTAGAGCCCGGATTTCTGCCAGTAGTTGGGATAATTAATCCTGATCCTCCATCTCAGCAACTTTCGAGTATCCTGCTGACTACATCACTGTAATAAAGGAACAAAGACATTACAAATCTTTGGGAAACCTGAAGGACAACCCCATCTGTAGTAAAGAAAATGTCATAAAATAGACTGCTCAAGATGGTGTAATGTCCAGTATTATTGGCTACTGGCAGGAAGAGGCGGATCCAGGCAGATGGACACCCGAAGATACATCAGCAATGTCATTGTCATCAATCTTCCAGTCTGCAGAGAGAGGAAGAGAAAAAACATCAGTCAACAGCATCATCTGACTTTCTAGCAGGAAATTATAATTATCTGAGCCCTTAAACTGATCTCCATGTGCACATGTATGACACTGTATATAGTGTTTATTAGCATTAATTAATTAAATATTTTGCAATTTACTGTTTTTTCTCCATCAATTTTGGAAATATGGTTCGGAAATTTGTGAACAGAGTGCTGGATTGACTTGGCCTAGTCCAAACTTTTTTTCCAGGTGCCAGGCCTGGGAGTGAAGCAGCCAGCCAAGGTACTGTATTTTGAGCTAGTCGTTACAACATGAAAAAGACATCAACTGGTTGCAGTTAGTTCAGAATGCAGCAACAAGAATCATAATCACAAAAAGAAAATCACCCATTTTAGCATCAATAACATTCGTTGTCTGTGCCCTTTAGAACTAATTTCAAAATGCTTTTAATCGTTTAGATAGATAGATAGATAGATAGATAGATAGATAGATAGATAGATAGATAGATAGATAGATAGATAGATAGATAGATAGATAGTATCAGGGATGCCAGGGGCAACGACCCGGCCGGGACACCTTGAGGGACCGGAGGAGGGTCTATGTGCACCCTGGATCACATGGGGGCCGCCATCCTGGTTGCTTTGAAGCTCCACCCTGTAGGGGCCCGTAGTCGCTGCCAGGGGAACCCTGGACCTTAGCACTTCCGCCACACTAGGAAGTGCTGGGGGGAAGAAGAGCAGAGACACCTGGTGTGCTTCCAGGGATGCAGCCGGCACTTCCGCCACACAGGGGCATGTTGGTGGGTGATTGCCGGAGCCCACCTGGAGCACATCCGGGTGATAATAAAAGGGGCCACCTCCCTTCATTCAGTGCAAGAGTCGGGAGTGGAGTGGACTGAGCTGAAGAGGAGAGAAGGAGGCGGTCTGAAGAAAGCATTGTGTTGCCAGGACTTTTGGGGACTTTGGGGGTTTTGTGGTGCACTTTTGTGACTTTATTGTAAATAAACGTGATTGTGGGTGAGATGAATGTGTCCGCCTGTCTGTGTCTGGGCCAGCTGCCACAATAGATAGATACTTTATTAATCCCAAGGGGAAATTAACAATATTATTTATTTATAATAAATAATAATTTATAAATCTCTAGTCTAAATAGTCTTGCTTCTTCTTATATTTTGCAGTGCCTGCACCCGACATTCCAAGTTCTAACGTTAGACCTTCTAATAGTGGTTTACTTATTTTACTAAGCATAAAAGAAGTGGTGATGCGATCTTTTATTATAATGCACCAAAAATCTGGAATGCTTCACCAATAAAGATGCCCAAGGTAATTACAGTGGAACTTTTTAAAAAAAACATAAAAAAGCCCACTTTTTAATTAGAATTTTTCAGCATTGCATTTTACTTCTACATCTAATAGATTATACCTGCATAAAAATATATTATTCATGGATTCAGAATCATAATTAATCTCTAATTTTTTCATTTCTTTTCTGGTTTCTCTGCAGTGCCATTTTACATCATCACCACCGGGGCAAAGTCTTGTGCAGCTGCCTGTGCTCCTCGAATGAAAGCAGATACCCCAACTATCCAACGTGACCCATTACATCGAATCATAGACTTCTAAACAGCTCTGGGATTTGCATTGATGGGTCAGCTGTCTACCCCGTCAACTCACCATGGCTTCAGAAATATGGCCATCTATTTTCACAGGTTTAAGTTTTCTTTCAGCTTTTAACCAACAGCCACTGCTTGATCCATCCATCCATATGCCCTGTCATCCAACCTTTTTTTGAGTTTCCCCGGCCCTCGAGGAGGTAACCTGCTGGAGGTGGGCATCATTGAACCAGTTAATGCCTTGCCATGGGTCTCAACCCTAGTGATAGCAAAAAAAAGGCAAGAGCTTTGCACCTCTGCATTGCCCTCAGGTCTGTGAATAAAGGTGACCTGGTTCAGTTCATTAGCTCTGCTCTTGTTTCCTTCTTGGCCGTGTTTTACAGCCTCCTTGTAGTCAGTGATCATCATCAAACCATTCCACACTTCCTTCATGTTGTTTTATGGTAACTTGTGATCAAGTTTGTCTCAATAATGGCCTTTCCCCTTTCAGAGCTTCTTCTTCAGTTCTGAC
Source organism: Polypterus senegalus (assembly GCF_016835505.1). Classification (NCBI taxonomy): domain Eukaryota; kingdom Metazoa; phylum Chordata; class Cladistia; order Polypteriformes; family Polypteridae; genus Polypterus; species Polypterus senegalus. The sequence continues at coordinate 33,944,548 of NC_053158.1, forward strand.
TTCACCTGTTATATTTCATCTTTATCTCCAGACCTGAAGGCTCTCTTCTTCCTTTTTAATAGTCCTTTCATGCCTTTTGTGATCCATGGTTTGTTGTTGGGGTAACGGTACACTGTCTTTTTAGGGACTCTGTTATCTACACAGAACTTGATATAGTGTGTGATACAGTGGCTGAGTCCCTCAAAGTCCTGGCCACGTGACTCACAAAGCATGCCCCAGTGAGTGATTTCAAGTCATCCTTCAGAGCATCCTCAGCCTCTGTTGTCCATTCCTACATGGTCCTGGTGGTGGCTAACAGCTGCTGGACAATGAGTTTATCCTTTAGTCTCTAGTTTTCTAGCCCACAATTAGCATGCCAGACACAACAAGCAAGTGTCATGTTATGTCATTTTCTATCCCACTTAATCCAGACCTTTGTCATGTGTGGGGTTGGAGCCTAACCCAGCTAGCATAGGTGGCAAGGCAGGAACAAACCCAGGACAGAGCGCCAGTGAACACATACACACGCACACACCACCTACACACTACTGGCAGCTTCAGTGTTTTTAAATGTAAACCTGCAGATTAAATGAGCAGATCTGACCACGTCTTACTGCTGCCTACAAACCTGTGATTGACAGCAGCAGCTCTCTTATTCATGCCAGTAGTTCATATGTGTGCATCAGGGTGGTAATTTGTTTTCTGGACTAGACATCTAGGAGACCTGGGTTCGCTTCCCAGGTCCTCCCTGCGTGGAGTTTGCATGTTCTCCTCGTGTCTGCATGGGTTTCCTCCCACAGTCCAAAGACATGCAGGTTAGGTGCATTGACGATTCTAAATTGTCCCTAGTGTGTGTGTGGGTGTATGTGTGTGTCCTGTGGTGGGCTGGCACCCTGCACAGGGATTTGTTCCTGCCTTGTGCCCTGTGCTGGCTGGGATTGGCTCCAGCAGACCCCTGTGACCCTGTGCTAGGATATAGCGGGTTGGACAATGAGTGACTGACTGACTAAAGATGAACAAAAATACCAACAAGACATAAATACTCATTGATCAAGATGCTCCAAGAGGACAATCTAGAACTACAAATAAAATTCATGAAGGAAGAGAATGGTAACAACCTTTGGGCAAATTTAAATAAAGGAAAATCACTGGTGAGGTTGAGCAAATCTATGGAAACCCCAGAGTGGCCATTCCAGAAAGAAAAAAATAAAACGAATACAGTCCAAAAGACAGAAATGACTGACAGGAAATCAAACATCAGGCACATAACAGAGACAAGGGCTTAGTTCTGGTTCAGTGAACTCCATCTTCACTGAAGACCTGAGAGCAGAAATGCGGCATCTGCAATGCTCAGTGCTAGCAGGAGATGTTGAAGATGGCTGTCTAATAAAAGAGAAAGAGATGCAGTGTACACAAGACTGAGGTTTTCTTTTGTTCCAGCACTCTAATAATTTTTAGTTTATTTTGTAATATTTACATTTTTGAGTTTTCCATAGCTGCTATATTTCGATCTCCTTGAGCACTGACTGGGGTACACGGTGTATCCATGGATGATAGCCCCGGATTTAGTTAGATTTGGATGATGGCGGATGGCGTGTTTTGCAAGTGAGTTCGAAACACTGCAGTAAGAACTTGATAACTTTAATTTAACAGAACACAGTTTTACAGCCAAAGAACTTCCTGCACTGCCCAGTCCCCCTCTCTTCTGGTTCCCAGTATTTCACCTCCCATAAGCCTATGTTACACCCCTAACACTTCACAGTATTATAAACACTTTATCCCACATCTCCCCTTCTTAGAAATCAACACTTCTCCTTAAACAAAATTTAACATCAATTATATAATTTCAGCTTAGGAAAATTCTTACTTATTTTCTTTGTCCTTACAAGTCCAGCTTTCTAGGCTTAACTATAGCTCTCTCACATCTGGCTGTTGGTGTTGAGGGCTGGTTTGATATAACATTACTTTTTGACAATGATGATGCAGTGAGAAGCAAAGGTGTTGGCACTTCTATTTGTTCTTGAGTGACATCCCTGTTCTCTGGAGCAGGTGGCTGCATAGGGATCAGGTGACAGCGGTTGCGGCGTATTGTTCCATGAGGCACATCAAGCAAATAAGGTTGGGGGGCTGGATGTTCATGTACATTAGAATCGGTCACCCAGACTTCACTTCCAACAGACAACTTGCTGAGGTTTCTTTGTGTCTTTGGTTCAAGTTCTGCATATCTGCTATCCTCTATTCCCTTTCCTGCAAAGCAACTGTGACCTCAGGAATTGTGGGAGTATTGGTACAGTAGTATGGAGTCATCTTCTCATAAGCAGCTGAGCAGGACTGTACCCATTGTGTTGAGGTGTAGATCTATAGGCAAGCAGTGCTAAATATCGATCACTTGCTTTCTGCGGTAGATTCTTAATGGTTGGTACTGCTCACTCTGCTTCACTATTACTTTGAGGAAAGCTTGGGTTACTAGTCACATGATTAAGTAAAGATGTCTAGTCCAGAAAACTGTGGTCCATTATCTGTGGCTAAAGTCCCAGATATGCCACAAGGAAGAAAAAATAGACGTTAAATGAACTTTGACATTGGTAGATTTTAGGGCACTCAGATGAGCAATCTCTACATACCTAGAATGATAATCCACAAGTAGTAGGTACTTTTGGTCTTTTAGTGAAAATAGATCTTGCCAAGGTCTGCCTGGGTAGTCAGTTGGTATTAATGGTTTGGTGTGATTTGTTCTTTCTTTTATGCATGCCCTGTAATTCTATACAAGCTTGTTCTGCCGATGGCTGAGGCCAGCCCAACACACAGAATGACGGGCGCATTCTCTGCACTTTAACAACCCCTGATGTCCCTCGCGGATCTTAGACAGCACATCATTTCTTAGTGTGGAAAGTATGACAAGCCTAGTCCATTTTAACAGCAATCCACCTTGAACAATAAGGAAACACCTTACCTATTCTGTTTCTTTTCTCGGTACCCAAATGTGGCCATTGGTGCCACGGCCCACCTGCCAAGTTGTTTGCCTGCCTATGGTAAAGTCATCCCTGATGGAGGATCACAGGAATCATGGGAAAGAGGGGTCCTTTCATCGGAGCAACGTTTCAGCCGTGGCATGGCCAAATGGGGAGGCAGCTTGATGGATGAGGTCTCCAGGACTCTAAAAATATCCAAACCTAATTATGTCATATCATCTACTGTTAAACCGTACTTCTAAAATTTTTATTATTATGCTGTCTTAAGGAATTGTTCTGTTCTGTATATTGTATTGTATTGACCCCCTACTTTTGACACCCACTGCACGCCCAACCTACCTGGAAAGGGGTCTCTCTTTGAACTGCCTTTCCCGAAGGTTTCTTCCATTTTTCCCTACAAGGTTTTTATTGGGAGTTTTTCCTTGTCTTCTCAGAGAGTCAAGGCTGGGGGGCTGTCAAAAGGCAGGGCCTGTTAAAGCCCATTGCGGCACTTCCTGTGTGATTTTGGGCTATACAAAAATAAACTGTATTGTATTGTATTGTATTGTATAAGGAAAGCATGGCCTGGCAAAGGTCCAACAACAACAACAACAACAACATTTATTTATATAGCACATTTTCATACAAAAAAGTAGCTCAAAGTGCTTTACATAATGAAGAAAAATAAAAGACAAAATAAGAAATTAAAATAAGACATTAGTTAACATAGAAAAAGAGTAAGGTCCGATGGCCAGGGAGGACAGAAAAAACAAAAACAAAAAAAAAAAAAAAACACACCAGACAGCTGGAGAAAAAAAAATAAAATCTGCAGGTGTTCCAGACCACGAGACCGCCCAGTCCCCTCTGGGCATTCTACCTAACATAAGTAAAATAGTCCTCTTTGCATTTAGGGTTCTCACGGACGGACTTGATGATGATTACTAGCTGTGAATTGTGGGAGACAGAGCATTACAATGTTCAGATTACTTTTGATGTGCAATCACTGGATATGCCCACATTTTGATCAAACTTTGCAATGCATTGTCCATGGTCTTCAAGAAAGACTTAGGAACAATTTTAATTCAGTATCTTTTAGTAGTTTCCAAATTAGCTATTACAGACTTTCATTTTTTAAGAGTTCTTATTTATCCAAAATCAGTCCCTGAGCACACACTTAACTCTGTCTGGCCATCCCTCTGTACACATTGACATAACTTGGGTGCAGACACTGTCAGCTTTAAAGTGCTCTCTCAGGCTCTCAATATAGGCAGTGCTGGGTGGAAGATGTTCTATAATAGCATCAATATAAATATTGGTGCTTACCATGTTTTCATCCTCCTCACGATTTGCTTCCCGTCTAACTGGTGCACATGCCAGAGCATCCGCAATCCACAGACTTTACCCTGAGACACGATGAGTAATTGAGTATTGTAAGTGTACCTCATCAATCTCATCCTGAAGCACTGAATTCTTGGAGGCACAGAATCCCATGCTTGAGTTCCAAGAAGGTTCAGGAGAGTCATATGATCAGTTTCCATCATAATGTATTTCCCCAAGTATGTAGTCTGCATGTCCATTTCAGGCCCAGTGCTTCTTTCTCTACCTGTGTATATCGTTCCTGTTTATGTGAATGAGTGTGATGCGTATGCCACAGGTTTCCACTCCTATACCCACCTCCTAACCCAAAAGATGAAGCATCTGCTGGCAACTAGTGATGTGCAGTGAGGTTCATGGCTGGTAAGGCACTGACTCCTTCAGAGTCAGATTTACAAATATGTGAACCCAAAAGAGTAGCACATTGACTACTAGTTATCTTTCACTCTCATCAGCATTCTTTACACACACATTGGTAAGGTACATATTTGGCTAAGAAAGAACGATACATTTATAGCAGTGAGAGAGAGCGGTGAGAGCGCATTTGCTCTGCACCCCTCATGTGTTCTAAATTTGCCATTGCAATTTCATAATTCATACTCATTCAATACAAATGAAAGTATTGAGTGATATACAAAAAAACAGATTTCAATTTGACCTTATTTGAAATATTTAGTTGTTTTTAAAAGCTTTTAATTCTGATGCTTTAATCAATTTTAATGCAGACTGTTCAACAAAAGGATAACAAGAAAAACAAAAGAATATTTTATTTAAGGTCAAAATTTAGTTGTCCCTTAGTTTGCTGCAAACCTTTTAGCTCCAGCATTGGTCTTCCATTATTTATCACTTCCTGTTTTGCCTGATAGTTCAATTTTGAGACATTTTTAAGCTTAGATAATATAATCTTCAATTTTGCCAGTCAGTCGGAACAAATAATAAAAATAAACAGACTGCTGCAGTGCACTTGACTTTCTGATACTGCTAACTTATACAGCATCTGCGTAGAAGAACAGCAGCAACAAGCACCTGTTGGGCTCACATGCGCCCCCTTCAGTGCGGCACTGTACCGTCTGCCTCAGCTTGTGCCTTTTCACTGCGTTTTAATATCCGATCAGCAAGACTAAATATGTCACACACATTCAGTAAAGATATTAGCCAAACTGTGGAAAGTCAGGGTGTATAATAAACGAGTCTGCAAACATTATATTGGCGACATACAGAGAGACAGCAACAGGCACGCGCCAATTGCAAGCATCAACCCAATGTGTGAGAGAGAGCGCAGTGCGAGGTGAGGTGAGTCTCGTTGCTGCCGCACCTCGCGTTTCTTCCCTGTATTTGAACAGGAAATGCGCAAATTCAGCAATTTTGACTATAAAAATGATCAAAACTATTGGAATCATACAGAAAACAAAATTATAGCACAGACCAGTGGACAAATGTATTTTATGTTATCATTATTAGTTTTTTTACTTTTCATGAAGCTTGCACATTCCTGTTACCAACACGGGTGATGAAGAGAGCTCCTCCTTGAGAGTTTCAAAAGCTTTAACTCGGTCTTGTCCCCAAACCCAGTGCTTCTTCTTTGACAGCAGGTCTCTTAATGGCTTCTCTTTTTCTGCTAAGTGAGGAATAAATTTTCCAAACTGATTTACCATGCCCAGAAAACTCCTAAGCTCACTGACATTAGAAGGCTCTTGTGTTTTAATATAGCGTCTGTATATTTGGGTCTGGTTTAAAAACTGCTCCTCATTTTTGTTCAAGTTGCATTTTTCAAAGTGACGCCTCCTTTCTGGCTTTTCTTTACTAACACACGCAGTCTTCTATGATGCTCTTCTTGTGTTTATCTCCCAAATAAGCACATCGTCCATATGACAGAAGACTCCCTCCAGTCCTTCAGTGATGTCTGAGACTATATGACTTTAAAAGTGTTCAGGTACAGAAGCAATGCCAAATGGAAGGTGATTAAAATAATACCTCCACTCCTAAAAGGGGTTATAAAGGTTGAGAACTTGGCTGACTCTTTAGTCATGGGAATTTGCCAAAACCCCATACTGGCATCAAGCTTGCTGAAAAAGCTTTGTTGCTGCTGACATGCCAAGAGTTTGTTCCACAGTGGGCAGTATGGATTTTTTCTGCATACTAATTCATTTGGCTTGGTGAGTTCAACACAAATCCGCACTGCACCGTTTTTCTTGAGGACTACCACAATGCTTGCACACCAGTCCTTTGCTTCCCCCACTCTGCTAATTACTTCACTGCTTTCCAAACACTGGAGCTCCTCTTTGACTTCATGCATCAGAGGGTATGGGATCCAATTTGGTGACTTTAAGGAAAAGGCCACTGCACCTGGCTTTAGTTTAATAGCACAGGGCTGTTGGACGGAACCCAAACCACTGCACAATTTTGGAGATTATCTCTTTAGGGTCTCCAAAGTATTAAGACGTTCTAAAAATTATACCTTTGTGACAGCTGGTCTTCCAAGTAACGCTGTATGGAGATTTCAGATTATGCGAACATCCTCCACCATCTCTCTCTCTCTCCTTTCTGCAGTAAAAGGATTGTTACATCGATTAAATCTAGTGGCGACTGGCCTGGCCCTAGAAGTGGCTCCACCGCATGTTTCACAGCAGGCTTAGACTTGCTCACAGCAATAAAATGTGAAAACATCTAAGGGGGTGAATAACTTTTATGGGCACTGTATCTTGTGTGAAGGTGCAGGTGGACTCCATGCTCTCGGTCTTCTTTGGGAGTGACTGCGTCAAGCGTCAATAGCTTAACTGAGATGAGCCGACAGATGAGGATACACACAGCAAGGGGTCGGTGTAAAAGTGATTCAGTGTTTTTATTAAAAACAAAAACAAACATTGTCCAAATATGCAGTGCTCAAAAAGTTCTAAATAGATAATCCTTAAAAACCTGTGAGGTAAATCCAAAATTTAAAATGAGAATAAAATCAACACAGTCATCAGGTCAATGGAGCCCAGCACAACTCCCACGTCATCTGCCCGGCTCACCCATTGCTCGCTCAGCTGGCGGAGACTCCAGCAGCCACAGTCCTCACCAACCGACCACCATCTTAGCCGCTTTGAGTGGCATTTACCAGACCGCTCAGGGTTGGTTGTCCTTCCATCATCCTTCTTCTTCCCCTGCCATGCCTCAGATCCCTGGGAAGGATTCCGCAATAATCGCATCCACTCCTCAACAAATATTCAGTTGGAATGATCTGCCCCTAGAGCGCCAATCCTTTGCTACTTCAACATCTGTGCTACCTATCACTATGCTTTGCTTCCTCTGCAGAACCATTGAGACCCCTGATTGATCTGCCCGCCTCTGCACATGTGTGTGGTGCGGTCAGCCAGCACCTCAATTAACCACGGAGTGAAACGCACTCGCACACACCCACACTCAATTGGAGCCTACACTTTTTGGGGTGCGATTATTTGTTTAAAATTCGCACAGAGCCACTTTTTTATCACAATTTTTGATGCATGCTGACTTGCTGAAGAAAAATAAAAGCATGAAAAATAAAAGTAGTTATTTGCAAGCAGTTATCTTCAAATCCGAAACTGAACTTTGCGGTTTGCCAACATTTTCAGACCCCACTTACTGACGTCTGTCTGAGGCACATTTTGTCACAATAAAAGCTTTAAATGGAGTTGAGGTCAGGACTTTGACTGGGCCGCTCAAGGACATTGACCTGTTTACGCATGAGCCATTCTGATTATAACTGGTGATTGAGATTACCCCTAGAGAAGTGTACTTTTTATAATCTTTAGAAAATATGTCCATTTAAATATTAAGATGCTCCATTTGATTTTTGTTGCTAAAAATAAAAAAAGATTTCAGCATTTAAATGAAAAATGTCCAACTGGTACCACAAGGTGCAAATACACACGACAATAAATTGAACATTTTTCTAGCAGCACCTGAATAAAATATGGTGTAACAAAAAACACAGACAAGCATAAAGGTTTGGGGTACCCACAGGCAAACCCCATATAATTGAAAATAATAGTTATAAATTGCATTGAAAAAGGATAAAAAGACATCTGTACAGACGCAAGTCCAAAGTGACTGCTCCAAGATGGCGACACTTCCAGTTAAGTACAGGCCAGGCAGGAAAAGGCGGGTCCAGGGTGACTTACACTGGAAATGATGTCAGAGGTGGTAGGGCTGTCAATCGTCAGGAGAGAGGAAGAGAAGAGGCATTAGTAAACATCGCCATCTTGTGGATCAGCAAGGAATTACCACCACCAAAGCCTTTAAGCTGTTTCCAAAAAGCACATGTGTGACAACAGTTAAGGATCATTGATCTATCTAACTGCACTGAGGAGCCGCTACTGAAACAAGTAACACATTTTTATACATGCATTTTGATTTATTTTATATTTTGATGGTGTAGAATTTGTTTTTCAAGGTCTTCTAATACTTTTGATTTATTTTGACAAAGTTTGCTTTTGTTCTTGTTCTGTCCTGTTCTTTATCTATGCTGTCAAAAATGAAATCTACACCAAGTGAAAAGTATCTAAATCGTAGCATCACATCTAGTTTTTCTTCTTGTAAGAACTTGACTTATCCAAAAATGTGTACTTACGATTATTTAGCTTACTTTAAGAAATTTTGTTTTAAACTTTGGCAGATATCTTTTGTGAAATAAAAGTAAAACACCCATTTCAAATTTTGTTCATCTGGTTTTTGCATATGCATTTTTTGTAGCGTACACGATGCGACAGGATGTGCCACGTAACCACGACTGTCATTTCCATTATGTCACAGGATGTGGCAGTATAAATATTGTTGTGCATTACACACAAGTTCACAGTCACTGAAGTTTCTTTTTCTTTCTTCTGTTCTCCCAGGCTTTCTCTCCTCTCTTTTTTGTAGTAAAGACATCACTAAAGAACTTGGCCAAAGTTTAATAGCGATTAGTTCACGAATATTAAAAATGGAGTGTTTTTAAGCCATATATGGTCATTGATGGGCGGTGACAAGGAGGAGCCAAAAGCACAAGCACAAGCACATTTTTTAAGTTGATTTTAGATTTATACAGGAACTCAGTGTGGCGTGCGCTGCACATTCAGTGCTATGTAAATCAATTCTTTTTTGCGCGTATGCCATTTTTGCCTGTTGAATATTAGCAAAGATTTTAGGCTGGAATCTAAGCAAGGTTTTATACATGAACATTATCACAAATGTTGTCTCACATTTTCATCTCCCAAACTCATATTATTATAGAGGGGCACAGCACCCCCTGATTCTTGTACTGCATCACTTCATTTGTGCTGCAGTTGCAGTCATTAGCAGTCCCTCCTATTTATTGTCAAGTGTGAAGGCTAGGAGGCGCCAGTGAGTCCCAAACCCCAAAACACGAATACACAAAGACAGTCCCAGGTTCAAATAAATGGCATTTTATTACACAATACCTCAGCATAAAGCACAAAAAAAACAGTTCTCTCACCTCCAATTCACCTCCCCTTGTTGCCTTCCTTCCTTCCTCCCACCTCCAACTCGCCTGGACAAGGGATTGCGCCCCCTTTTATTGAGGATCCCGGAGTACTTCTGGTGCCAGGGCTGTTGCCCACTGGAAGCACTGTCAAATGGAAGTCTCATATAGTAAGAAGTATATCTCCCTGCAGCACCTCTTGCAGCACCTGTGCTGCTGATTCCCGAATGTGTCAATATCCAGAGCTACTGCCATCTAGTGACCTGGAGAAACAAACATCCCTTAGAATCAGCTCATCCCTGTCCTTCCTTTTCATCCTGGCCAAGGAAAGCACTATAAAAATTTCTGGACACCTGTGCATTTGCCTGAGGCTTCCCACCCAAGTAAGGAATCTTCTTTCCTGCTCTGGATGTCCTTCCAATCACCCGAGAAGTTCCTTTTGGGTCTGACACCTCGCTCTCCCTTGTCTGTCCTCTTGGAGCCTCCCATCTGGGTAAGGAACCATCCCCTCTCCTGGTTGGGATGCCCATCCATCTCATGTGGCACTAGTACAAGAAGTAAATAAATTACTTTCAGTGACAGCTCATCACAGAGCACACTAACTCATACAGGGCATACTTCCCAATTCACAGTCACACGGTAACTTAATCAGCATATCTTTGGGATGTGGACGCAATACCAGAGTACAAGGAGAAATGCCCAAGCAGACATGAGAACATCTATCCAACCAACACAGGGTGCAAGGCAGGAAACAAACCCCGGGCAGGGCGCCAGCCCACTGCAGGGCACACACACACCAGGCACACTCTAGAGACAATTTAGAATCTCCAAGGCACCTAACCTGCATGTCCATTTCAACATAATGTAGCTTATCAATCCATATTAATTTAATTTTACACTCCCATGGCCAGGTCATAGAGTCAGTTCCTGGACACAACAAATTCCTGTACTCTAACATGAGCGGTCAACACATCTGATGTGGACGTCTGCTTCAAGAAGCACAGAGTATCACAGGAAGCGATAACTGGTTTCTACAGGTCCATTATTTAAATCCTGATGAAGTTAGGAGTAGTTTTCCTAAATTAAGAAAATGGATAATATGTTATTATTTGTACTTATAAGAGTAGGACCAAATTTGCACCATTCTGAGATCTTTGAGCCAGTTAGGACCACTTTCCTACTCTGTGATGCTTGCTAAATATAGATATAATCCAATTTAGAGTTTGTGGCCGGCCATGAAGAAGGCTGTTCACTCACAATCTCCATGCAGCCTGATAGAGCCGCAGCAGTTCTGAAAAGACAAATGGGGAGAAACGGCAGTGAGGAGCTGAAAGAGAGGGACACTTGTGCACACAGACTCAAGGCTGTCATGACTGTCATCTACTAAACACTGACTTGAAGGGGGTGAATACTTATGACATTAATTAGTTTGTCTGCGGTGGGCTGGCGCCCAGCTCAGGGTTTGTTTCCTGCCCTGTGCCTTGTGTTGGCTGGGATTGGCTCCATCAGACCCTCATGACCCTGTAGTTAGGATATAGCGGGTTGGATAATGGATGGATGGATGGATTATTTTGTGCTTTATATATATATTATCCAAATTCTCCCCATCATGCTTGCACGATGTTTGTCTTCCCACACAGGGCAGGCTCTTAGCCTGTATAGGTTACTGTTCGGTTAGGCTAATTAGATAAGAGGTTAAGAAAAGATTTGCTAAAGAAAGAAAAGAGAAGCCTTTGTATGTATGCATGTGCTTAACATTTCTCAAATCCACTTGATCCAACTCAGCTTCATGGTGGGCAGAGCCTATCCTGACAGCATTGAGCTCAAGGCTGGAAACAACACAGGATGGGAGCGGGTCCATCTCAGGACATTTACACACATAAAGAACACAACCACACACAATCAAACCAGACCAGCTAACAATTACCAGTAAGCCTAACCCATATGTCTTTGGGCATGTGGGAGGAAAATTGATCCAGATGTGGGGAGAACATACAAAGTCCACACTGGCAGGACTTGAACCCAAGAACCCAAGACTATGGAGTGGTCAGACAGCAGCATTAACCACCATGCCATCCGCCCTGGCATTGTTAGTAATCAATTTCCTTCTGGTAATTTCTCCCAAAAATTAAATTAGCTAAGTGAATGTATGAAGGCGAATTGCACATTTTCCCAGAGTTATTGGATTTTTTTTTCCAAAATATATACTTGCATGTACAATTAATACATATATATTTTTCATAAAAGCCATATTTAAAAGTGTGAATCAAGTAAAGTCTTCCTTATAATTTCTTGTTATTATTCACACAAAGTCTATAAATGGAAAAATAGAGGTTTCCGTCATAAAGCCACAGGTTAATTGTGCATTATTCAAAGAAGCATGCAGTACAGCAGATTTAAGAGCCTCTCTCGGCCTTCTCAGGTTTTTCGTGCATCACTGAATTTGCTGCAGGCAAAGCAAAAAAAAAAAAATCAACATTTGGAGCCTTACACCGTCATAGTGACACCTAGTGGCTCATTTCAGGTATTACTCTGGAATTTTGTGCACGACTTTGAAATGCGGTGTAGTTCAGGGCTTCAGTCTATCTCACCTGAAGTGCTGTGTAAAGAATACAGTGACATTGTCATACATCGGACTACCTGGTAACACATCACTACTCTCTAGTGCCATGATCAGCAAGTATTACTAGTCAAATGTGGATTAATAAAGTTAATAAAGTCTGTCTACAGTATCTATCTATCTATCTATCTATCTATCTATCTATCTCCCTGGATTTTTCTCTTGTATAAACTGACTTGTTCATAAAAACCAGGCAATCTAAAAATAAAGCAAAAAGGAATCATAAACACGCAGATAGACAGCATGGAGGGGAACAGTGGAGAAGAAAGCTGGGTCAGTCATTTAATTTTAACAAATTAGTACTTCATTGTAAGAATATGAAATCCCTAAAGACTGTATCAGATGAGATGTTCTAAATTACTGTTGCTTTTGTATATTGTCAGTGTCTCAGTAAGGCAACAATTAATAGAAATGGGTGCAAGAGATTAAAGAATTCTTTTTTCATTTTATCCATCCATTTTCCTGACCCACATAATCTAATTCAGGATCAACAGGCTTCTTCAAGTCAGTCTGATATCACTTTTTTATTACTTAGTGCATTACAAATTGGCCATCTTAAAATACTGTACTCATGTATACATGTAATATAGGTGAAATAAAATAAAAGCTAGCATTCAGAAAAGCATAAAACAGCATGGGAAAGGCAATATAAAAACAAAATGTATTATTATTATTATTATTATACAATATGTATTGAACATACTAATATATACAGTTGAAGTCAGAAGTTTACATATACTTAGGGTGAATTCTTTAAACTTCTCTTTATAACCCCTTGACTCCAATTAGGCTAATTGGCTATCAGAAGCTAACTGTCAAATTGCCTGAAGGCTTGAAATCATTTTCTGGAATTTTCCAAGCTGTTTAAAGAAACAGTTAAGAAAGTGTATGCAGACTTGTGATCCACTGGAATTGTGACGTAGTCAATAAAAAGTGAAATATTGTCTGTGAACATTGTTGGAAAAAATTACTTTTGCTTTGCACAAAGTAGATGTCTTAAACAATATGCCAAATTTATAGTTTGCGGAGGGGTTTGTGGTAATTAGCCCGGCTAATTCTAAAACTTGGTCATCTAAAAAGAAATAACTAAGATCATTTAAAAAAAAAAATTATGGAAAAAGTGACTGAGCAGCAGGGTGTTGGAGTAGCACAGTTGCAACTACAGGGGTATTGTTGATTCTGGAGTCTAGTTTTGATTAATATTATTATTATTAAAAACCAATTTAGTATTATTTTTATAAAACTGTGTTCAAAAGGAAATGTAGCTATTTCGCTCACCACTACCTCTGTTATGTTGTAATATTTTATTTTACATAACTTACAGTGGGAGATTCACGCCAGTGGGCAGGGACAGAGGCGACTGGATGCATGTGTGTCAAGCAGGCAGGCAGAAATTTCATTAAACTGTATGAACTAATGACAAAGCAGAACCTTACATGTTTTAAGCCAACACTGTTGTACATCTGCATATTATTACAAAGTGAAAGAGATAAGCGCTGATGAAACTTAATAAAATATGATTTTATTAGCGCATACCCAGCAGTGTGTCTGTCTGCAGAAAAAGTGCCGACCTCATTGAGAGGTTTATTTACCTCGGCAGTAACATTCTTGTCTCTGGTGACTCTTCCTGTAAAGTCAGTAGACAACAACAACAACAACAACAACAACAACATTTATTTATATAGCACATTTTCATACAAACAGTAGCTCAAAGTGCTTTATATACTGAAGAAAAGAAAAAAGACACAATAAGAAAACAAAATAAATCAACATTAATTAACATCAAATAAGAGTAAGGTTCAATGGCCAGGGGGGACAGAAAAAACAAAAAAAACTCCAGACGGCTGAAGAAAAAATAAAATCTGTAGGGATTCCAGACCATGAGACCACCCAGTCCCCTCTGGGCATTCTACCTAACATAAATGAAACAGTCCTCTTTGGACTTAGGGTTCTCACAGAAGGGCTTGATGATGATGATGGTCACGTAGACTTCTGCCTTTAAATCCATCCATCATTGTTGGAGCATCATGAAGCTTTGAGTAGGTGGAGGTGGCGCAGGCCACCACCACCACAAAGAAACCGGAAAAAGAAACAGAAAAGAGAGTAGGGGCCAGTATGGATTTTAGAGCCACCGTGAGTAGTTATTATACGGAAATTGAACATACAGAGTATCAGGATTAAGTTAAATTAAATTAAATTGAAGTTATAGAAAGGCCATAGTAAGTAATGTGTTTTCAGCAGTGTTTTAAAGTGCTCTACTGTATTAGCCTGGCGAATTCCTATTGGCAGGCTATTCCAGATTTTAGGTGCATAACAGCAGAAGGCCGCCTCACCACTTCTTTTAAGTTTTGTTCTTGGAATTCTAAGGAGACACTCATTTGAGGATCTGAGGTTACGATTTGGAATATAAGGTGTCAGACATTCCGATATATAAGATGGGGCGAGATTATTTAAGGCTTTATAAACCATAAGCAGAATTTTAAAGTCAATCCTGAATGACACAGGTAACCAGTGTAGTGACATCAAAACTGGAGTAATATGTTCTGATTTTCTTTTCCTAGTTAGGATTCTAGCAGCTGCATTCAGCACTAGTTGCAAACGATTTATGTCTTTTTTGGTAGTCCTGAGAGGAGTGCGTTACAGTAATCTAGTCGACTGAAAACAAACGCGTGAACTAATTTCTCAGCATCTTTCAGTGATATAAGAGGTCTAACTTTACTTATGTTTCTTAAGTGAAAAAATGCTGTCCTAGTGATCTGATTAATATGCAATTTAAAATTCAGATTACAGTCAACAATTACCCCTTAGCTCCGTCTTGACTTTTAATCCTAATGTATCCAGTTTATTTCTAATAGCCTCATTGTATCCATTATTGCTAATCACTAAGATTTCAGTTTTCTCTTTATTTAACTTGAGGAAGTTACTATTCATCCATTCTGAGATACAAGTCAGACATTGTGTTAGTGAATCAAGAGAGTCGGAGTCATCAGGTGCTATTGATAAGTACAGCTGTGTGTCATCAGCATAGCTGTGGTAGCTCACGTTGTGCCCTGAGATAATCTGACCTAACGGAAGCATGTAGATTGAGAATAACAGCGGACCCAGGATAGAGCCTTGTGGAACACCATATTGGATATCAAGTGTCTTCGAGTTGTAATTCCCACAACTAACAAAAAATTTTCTCCCTGTCAGGTAGGATTCAAACCAATTTAAGACCGTGCCAGAGAGGCCCACCCATTGACTAAGGCGATTTCTAAGAATATTATGATCAATGGTGTCAAATGCAGCACTCAGATCTAAGAGGACTGGGCGAGCATGGGGGGGTCATGAGGACGCTGGAAAGGGGTGTGTGGCTCTCCCAATATCTCTGCAAAAAGATGAAGTTGCAAGTCTTTAGAGTCCTGGTGCTTCCTGTTCTGTTATATGGCTGAAAGACATTAACGCTATCCAGTTACCTGAGACAAAGACTGGATGGACTACTTCGGTACTGTGTCTCTTTGGAGAATCCTTGGGTACTGCTGGTTTGACTTTGAGTCTAATGACCTGGTGATCACCAAGTCCAAAATGGGACATATTACCTTCATTGTGAGGAACCGTCAGTTATGGCAGTATGGACATGTGGCGTGATTCCCTGAGGGTGATCCGGCTCACAGAGGACCCGAGCAGTTGGACCAGGCAAGGGGACACCCACGTAACACCTGGCTGTGGCAGACAGATGGTCATTTCTGGAGGGTGGGATTAGACCGCGTGTCTGCCTAGGGGGTTACCAACCAGGATCCTGTTTCATTGTGTGGTGACTGCAGCAACATGCTGTACCAGTGCATGCTCCCCAACCTGATCTGTCTTGATGCCAATTCACTATTCAAAGTTTTACTGTTTCTTTATTTTGAACACTTCTTGAGGTTGATTTTATGATAAGGCAGTTATAATTTTAGGCTTTGATTCCGATGTAACACAATGATTTGTAGCAATTTAAATTACATTGAGTGAATCAACTTTGAATTATCATTATGTTATTGAGTACCGCCACTGCTGCTGTTAAAAAAAAAAGTTTTGGGGCAGCTACCCGTATATTATTCCTGGCTGCAAATGATTAATTAAGGTATCGAATTTGTACAGATTGGAGTCTACAACTGAACTGATTTGCTGGCACAAAGATGGCGGCTTTAAGGGAGACCGGAGGAAGTGATGTCACCATTGGGGCCTGAAGCGGAAGTGGTGTCAATGGGCCCGGGACCGGAAGCAACATCATCAGTAGGATCGGAAACAGAAGTGGCGTCACTGGGACCAGGTGGAATTTCCTGTAACTGGTCTGCAGAGAAGTGAGTGAAAGAGTTAGTACACTCCACCACCTATTTGGTCTGGCGTACAATTACTCTCATTCAGGCCCAATAGCTGCCTCCCATACGCATGTGTGACACTGTGAACCACAGTTACGTTCAGATTCACACTTCTTTGTGATGATTGTGGTCTCAGGTATAAAGGGCATCATTTGAAATGTCTGGATTTTCTGAGTTTGGGTATAATTCCTAAAAAGAAATTAAAAATATCTGTGTGTGTGTTTGTGCATCCTAAAAGGTTCTGTTCACTTTGAGTTTGATAAAGGATTTAGTTTTGCCTCTGACACTTGGTTATTGTGTGTTATGGTTTCAACTTTTGGCTATGTATCCCACTCCTCTTATCTCCTGATCCCTTTAATCAAGCCATTTTCATTCTAAGGTACAAAATGTGCTCTTTAAAACCCATTGTACACTGCAGGAGCAGGCACTGTATTTTTTTATATATTATGCTTCATTTTAGAACACAATCTCATGTGGCAAATTCATATATATCATGACTGTTATCAAATAACTTTGTGTTGAAAAATGGCAAGAATATCCTTTATGTTAATGAAAAGTGGAGTGTAGGGGCAAAGTAGAAATCAGCTTGTAGGTATCTACTCGACATGCAAGTGTAGCAGCTACTGTATATACTTGCGTTTAAGTTCTCCCGCAGATAAGTCAGTCATATAAGTCAAAGTATTGGTCCAAGTGATTATGATGTGCTAACGCCCACCTGGGAGAATAACCACGGAGCACACGGCCTTTATTTTCCTATGTATTGTGCCTATGTGACCACACAGTAATACCCAAACTATTCCGAAGTGACGTTTGAACTGTTTTGTGTATTTTGTATCTCACACCCCATACACCTTTATCATAAGAGCATCTCTTATCTCCAATGGAGTGTTTGATCAGAAGAAAATATGAAGCTGGTTTTAAATTAAAAGTCGTTGAAGTGGCAAAAGAAATTGGTAACTACACTGCTGCAACAAAGTTCGATGTGTCTGAGAAAACTGATGCGAGATTAAAATATTAAGTGTCATATTTTTGAAGGGGTGTATAAGTCGGGGTCTGATTTTTTGATCAATTTTTGGGATTTCAAGACCCAACTTATATGGAAGTATATACGGTAATTAAAAAAAGGATTTATAATTCTTGTGTGTGTTAAGACTTAACAAACTCAGAGGTTAAGTATGAAACAAATGACCATGCTGGAATTACCAAGAAATGCCTAACATTGAATACTGAAATACACAACCTTTCATCTGTTGTCTCACTCTTGAAAGAAAGCTGATGTAATTGGTGCATAGTTTACTGTGAGTGCCAGGGCCATCTTAACAGCATCATAGGTCCCCGGGCAACGTAGTGCACTGGGGCCCCTGTTTTAATAGCTGAACAGAAACAAACATAGGCATCAGAAACATCATGGGCCCCTACGCTGCTGGGGCTCCTGGCCAGTACTCATTATGTCTATACATTAACACGGCCCTGAGTCAAAGAATGACAATGAGATGTTGCTTCGATATTCAATTTCCGGTGAAGAAAGAAAGAAATCTACAGGTATATGGGCCCAACATCAACATATAAATGGAGACACCTACATGAATTCTAGCCAGATGACACCCCATAGTGGTCACCCACAAGATAAGTCTATTACGAGCAACAAAGAAAATAATCAATAAACTCATCAGGGAGATGTAACGGATGACAATCAGAGAAATGGTAGCAGTGATTGTTCCAGGAGACAGCGGAACAGAATTCTACAACAAGAGGAGTGTCAAACTAGTAAATGGCCAGAATGCTTTGATTCATATATGTGCTTTGTAGAGTACACAAATTTGATTAGCATGCAATAATTTTCCATTCCTATCTTGTCTCAATTGTAAAAGGAACATGCTCATACTTTTAGTAAGACTCTTTCACAAACAACTGTTGCAGCAGTTTTTCCATATCACCTGACATTACACCCATTACTACAACTTTATCCAGTTATCCATTTTCCAAACCCACTTATGCAGGGCAGGGATATGGGGTGACTTGGAACCTTACCCAGCATTCATCGCACACAAGGCAGAAACACCACCTGAGCAACAACTTTATGCACTACAAAATTAGAGTTTTAGTTATTGGGGTGGCGCAATGGTAGGATGGCTGCCTCACAGTTTGGACACCAGGGTTCACGTCCCGGTTCTGCCCTGCATGGAGTTTGCATGTTATCCTTGTGTCTGAGTGGATTTCCTCCAGGTACTCCTGTTTCCTCCCATAGTCCAAACACAGGTAGGTTAAGTGGATTGGCAATACTACATTGACCCTAGTGTGTGGTTGGGGTGTGTGTGTGTGTGTGCGCGTGTTCACTCTGCAATGGACTGGTATCCTGTCTAGGGTTTGTTCCTGCCTTGCACCCTATGCTAGAAAGTGACTGACCAACTTTTCGTCATTCCTCCTAGACTATCAGGTAACATAACATTTTCAAACCTACAGTACTTAATCCAATTCAGGGCTGCTGGGAGCAATTACCTTTTAACTCCAAATAAATACATATTATATAATAAAAATTAAAAAAATGATTGCTTTTATTTGCCAAAACAAGGTTCATTGAATGAACAGCTTGGGAGCCTAAGATCTTGCTCCTAAAGCAAGAGAACATGACTATCATACATTAAATTACTAAACTGCCTGATAAGCCAAGGCACTGTACCCAGTGTTCCTTAAAAGTGTAACTTTGTATATTGTTAGTACTCTACGGGTCAGGAAGTGGATCAGCACTAGCACTTCTACTCTTCTCATGTTCTAAAAGAATATTCAATGCGCTCAAAGTAAAGAGGCCAGTCCAACCCAGCACACCATCATGGCACACAGTCTGTGAGGCTGAGTCCTTGGCATATAACAATAGCAGGCGCCTGGAAAGCACAGAAGCTTGAACATAAGAGATATTTCTGCTGTGAATAGCGGTGTGCGTTTTTCTCCTGCCATTCTAATTTCAGAACTATACTGAAGGAAAGAGAAAGAAAGTGTAATGTAAAGACATGGGCCTTCAGCATTGAGCAGTGTAATTACTGCTGTTGCATCCGCGTGGGATTGTATGAGTGCATCATGCAGTCATTTTTATTATTCCCATCAAGCCATTCAATGATTAAATAATGCAAGGTATAGTTTGCCGTCCCCAGCACTTTGCCAAGAGCACTGCATTTTTTCATGTGAGCTGACAGATTGTACTCCTGGCTATCGTGACACAAATTCCATCCCCAACTCTGTGTATTTTTTGTGGTATTTTGTGTCCCTGTGTTTGTTGTAACTCTTAAACTGAGAACCTAGAGATTATGTACAGCCACGTACCTAGTTTTTAACAGTGGCTTTCTCTATTATACCTTCCCATAAAGCTGTAGCTAGTGAAGCACCCCGGAAACAGTTATTGTCTTCACCGTCTCTCAGATCTAATCGATTGCTGCTTGTAACTCCTTTAGAGTTCTCTTAGGCCTTTTGGCCTCCCTAACTATTCTTCTTCTTGATTGATCATTCAGTTTTTGTGGACAGCCTGCTCTAAGCAGATTTACAGCTCTTCCGTACTCTTTCCATTTCTTCATGAATGCTTTAACTGGACTCCCAAGGATATTCATTCACTTGGATATTTTCTTGTCTCCTGACTTATGCTTTTCACGAAGTTGCTTGATGTATTCTTTTTTTCTTCATTGTTCAGGTAAGGTCATAATGGTGGCTCATCACAATTTGGACCTTCCAGATGCACACATTTGGACTACAATCAACTTAAACCCCAGACAGATGATCTGCATTGAAATAATTGTGTAACGTCTGGAACAGGGGTTCTCAAACTCGGTCCTGGAGCCTGCAGGTGCCTGCAGGTTTTTGTTCAGGCCAGATTCATAATCAGTGACAACAACTGATAACGCTGATCTCATTTAATTAGCTGGTGTTTATTTTTTTCTCTTCTCTTATTCATCATTCAGAAAAGCACAGCAGCATGGTTTTTACACTTATAAGACATTTAGAATTATTTTTGTTTTTGCTATAGATTTAAATGCTTAACTCTCTTTTGTTGATTTCGTTATATTTTGTCCTTTCTCTGTGCAGTTTGCTCCCTTCATTGTATCTTATTAATGACAATTAAAAACGAGCAGAGCAGACACCCCAGCAAATGACACTGAATGGTGAAAGGCTGCAACTGCTTTAGCATCAGACCCACTAGTTAGTAAATAATGAATTAATTAAACAATTAGAACACTTGGAAAAGTAGACTGAAAATCAAGGTGAAAATATTGTTAAAAAGAAAAAAAATACATTATCCCCATATAACTGCTTAGTACTTTTTAATAAAAAAAATGACCAAACGTAGTTTTCTAATTTCTATATTGTTCCCAAAACACAGAATCTGGGAAATAACAGTTCACTTAATTAGCCCAGGAGTCCAATTAAAAACAGAAGCTGCAGCCAGAGGGGGTCCCCAGGACTGAGTTTGAAAAGCCCTGGTCTACAGAACATGATGCACCAGTGATGACTGAGGTGATTCATATTAAATGGGTTGAATGCTTACGTGATTAATTATTTAGTTTTTTTAAATTTCCAATTAATTTAGACCACTTTGCAAGGATCTGTTTTTACTTTGACATTAACAATTTTTTTTTCTGTTGCTCAGTGTCACAAAAGCCAAATTAAATAAACTGAGATTCAATGTTGAATTCTAATAAAATGTGAATATTTCCAAAGCATAAACATTTTTATAGGCATTGTATGGTGTAGCCTTT
Organism: Polypterus senegalus; assembly: GCF_016835505.1. Taxonomy (NCBI): domain Eukaryota; kingdom Metazoa; phylum Chordata; class Cladistia; order Polypteriformes; family Polypteridae; genus Polypterus; species Polypterus senegalus. Next base: position 33,965,997 of record NC_053158.1, read on the forward strand.
CTCATAAACAGACTACTCAAGTAGTGGAGCCCAAAGACTTTTTTATTTTTATATGTTGTTAGTAATTACACAATATGTTGCCTTCTTTTTGTGGTTTTAAATTAGGGACTGAACTGGTGATCAGATCTTCTAGCCACATTACTTTAATATAATAATAAATGAGATGAATTAAGCACTGTATCATGCATTGATTTATCAAAATTTGTAACCTACCTATCAGTATCATAAATGTAGTGCTAGGGTGTTGTACCTTGTTAGCCATTATGGATGTAGTGAGAAGTCAAGCAAAATGACACCTTTTACTGGCCATTTAGAAAGACTACAATATGCAAGACTTCAGGGCAACTCGGACCCCTTCTTCAGCAGTAACCAGGTCAGAAACTGAAAACAGGCCATGTTCAGTATCCTGCTCTATAAGTAAGACATTCAATTATTGTATATAATGATTTTTTGACTAATGTATTAAAAAACAATTAAAATATTATTTCAAATAATAACAAAAATATATAAAATTAACATAAATAAGGAGACTGGCTAGCTTGCCTACAGGCTACAAGCACTTTTCATATTTCTGCTGTGCCCCGTCTACAGGGTTAAAGCTCTAAAGCTGTACATTAAAACGGCTGGAAAGATCTTGTCAGTGAATCTTCTTTTTATATGTATGCAGGTGCAGGCTGCTGAGCAAGGCTTCTGCACACAGCAATGTACACATCTAAGTGAGGTACAGATCTTTCCAGGTTCTTTGGTATTTAGAAGCAAGGATTGACAGCAGCTACATGTCAGGTAAATCCAAAAACTGAAAACACCAAAGCGTCGCCGATGATGCAGCCAGTACAAGCAAGTGAAAGGAAACTGCCAGTGCGTCAAAAGTGTGATCAGAGAGAGGCGCTGAAGTACTACAGGCATTTCAAGCCCGGATTAAATACTTTACTATATTTAGACCATCTAAAAATTTTTAGAAGCATGACATTCAGAAAATGGTTATAGCATTTTACAAACAACACAGTGAGAATACAGTACAAGCATTCGGTGCAGCTTATAAAGCTTTCCATCATTACATAAGACATTGCACAATCTTTCCTTAGGTAATTGATTTCTGTAACTGGAATAGCTAAGACCAAACACTGCATTGTTCTCCTGGTATATCAAATTGTATTAAAATAAAAATCTTCAATTAGGAACAGACATCAGAGTGAAAATGCAGGCACATTGCAGTAGTTTCCCATGTAAACATTTATCACTGCTGAAACTAACAATGGATTATTTTACCTGAGGGTTGATTGGTGGCTCTGGAGTTGGAGCTACTGCCTTAATTGGTTGATCCTCAGCCCACTCACACTCTGCGGAGTGCCGGAGTGCTAGCATGCTCTCAGGGTGTTTTCAGAAGTATTTGCAGAACACTTCAGCATCCTTACACATATTGGAGACCCTCATGCCAGGTTGGAAGGCAGTTCTAAATTAGTACAGTCTGAGTGACACTAAATGTGTGTTGTACACATGATGCTGATGATATGGTCCCCACAGTCAAGTTAAATAAAAAGCGAGGTTGGGAACTAATTTTATGCCAAACTTATTGTTCACATTAAAACTCAAGGAACTGGCAAAATAAAAGATTACATGTAAGTTACTTCAAACAAAACTAAAGACAAAACACTCGACTCTTAGCATCTGTGAAGATGTCATGTTCTAATTTGCTTTTATCCAGGTAAGCTTTACAGGGGCAGAAGCTCATCCTGGAAACATCTTTGGGCGCGGGACACCAGTCTGTCATATGGCACACTATGTGGAACGTGACTATAAAATAAAGGGGAAAGCAGGAATGAGTCACAGCAGGTGCCAGGGATTGGGGCTGGAGTGTAGAGAGAGGCGACAATGCCTCAGTGGCACATTGCTAATGGAGGTATTTTTATACAACAGTATGATTTTTATGTTGCAAAATAAGTGTGGAAAATGCTCAGACCCGACACACACAGGCAGACACAGAATGTCATAAAACACACACGTTTTATTTGTGTAAATCACAACGATACCAACGATACGTGCACCAAACACCTACTAAGTCCTTAAGATACTTCTTCTTCTCTATTGCCTCTAACTCTTCCCAGGCAAGCTCTTGTCCACTTCCACCCAACTCTGACTCCCTTGCTGGAGTGAGGCTGCCTCTTTTATACTTCCCCCGGATGTGCTCTAAGTGCTTCCTGATCTTCTCTCAACAGCACTTCCTGGTGTGGCGGAAGTGCTGCTCTTGCACCCAGAAGCACTCCGGGCATACCAGGATTCTACTTCCGGCAGCACTTCCTGGTGTGGCGGAAGTGCTGCATTCCAGGGCTCCATAACTATCCGGGCACCCCCTGGCGGTGACCACATGCCCCAACCGGGATGAGCTTCCAAGCTCTGTTCCCATGGTCCCTACATAGACCAGGGCGGCTGCCCTCTCGTGGCCCGAGGAAGGTATTGCTCCTGTCCCGGTCCCTCCAGGCGACCCGGCTGGGCAGGAACTCCAGCCATCAACCGCACCAGGAAAATCAGTTATTTGCATGGTTAAGGGTAACCTTTACCCATAGTTCAGTTCTTTTTGTTGGTATGCACAGTACGAAAGCAGGATACTGGGGACAGTTGATTGCTCAAAGGTTTGGTGTATGGATGCCTGTCAAAACCGCTTCATAACCTGAGCTTGAGCAGGGTTATAAAGCAGCGCCTGACCACCTTTTGGATACTGCATAGTGGCTCAATAAAGGCTCTCTGATGGTTATGTTTGTTGTGGACCAATGTATACCAATGCAGAAAAACCCAACAGTACAAAAATAAGAATTACGGTTGAACCTTAAGAGCTGTATATACTTCCAATGCCTTATTTCTATTGCTGGAGAAAATCTTTTTATAACCCTTTAGCATCTTGGACTCATAGGCTCACAAGGTTTTTTCTGTGTTAAATAAGCTAGAATTGTTTTAATATATGCAGTTATGTTCAACTTATCCTTGAAATGATGCCATAAGATTACCATTATCCAAGGGTATTTTATTCTGACTTTTGTCCATCGGCTGTGATGTATGAAGACTTTTCTCGAGGAAGCCGCCCCAGACCTTGAGTCTCAGGTCCATGAATATATGCCATTTTTAATGGTTAGATCATTTTTCTTTACCTTTTTAAGTAAATATACGTATAATCAGCATGCTATCAGCTATATGCTAGATATCCTCTTGTATAATCATATCTATAAAAGCATTTTCCAACCAAATAAATGTTAGCATTTCAGTGATTACAGGACAAGAAAACACGTCTTGCTTGGTACACTCCAGAGGCATCTTTGACTGAGAGCATGCAGGAAACAAAAAAGTGTATACACATTCTGAAGCTTTGTATCAGTAAATTGTATTTGCATTCATTTTTCTGATTTTTCATATTTTATATTTATTGATTATGCGATTTTTGTCAAATGTTATTAATTTCTGGAATGTTACTAAGGTTTCAGACCCATGTAAAATGTCTGAGTGTTAAGTGTCTCTAAGTTTGCACTACAATAAGAAGGGAGGGTGTCTTTTAGAGAAGCATGTAGGGGAAGAAAAACAGATGAGTTTTGTTTTGCCTTGAATATCGTAATCGCAAAACACAATAAAAATATTTTGGGGAGGGGGTCAGATAGAAGCCACAAATATACACTGTGCCGGGAAGTCTGTATTGCAAGATGTATAATATGTTGATAAAGTTCATCACCTCAGGAGTTGTAAGGTTGTGCAGAAGGGACGGTGGAGGTTTGGGGCTGAAAAAATGTATCAACTTCAGGCAACATTTTTAATGCACCAGCCCTGCCAAGGGATATAACATGCCTTCCAGCTTCCTCCATATACACCGACTTAGCAGAAAGCCTTTGTTCGCCCACTCGCATACCCTATTAATGCAACCTACCTATAGTTGAACTCTTATGATTTCCAGGCAAAGAACACATGTGCAGGGAATAATAAGGGTGATAGAAAAATTAATAGAAGATGGACGAAATAAATAGGGCAAAACATTGTCTAGGTACAAGGAAGAGTCAGAAAGCCAAAAAATCAGTCAAAATTAATGGTCAACACAAATACGCAACGTCAGATTTGTAGGCGAAAAGAAATGTAAAGTCCTCAGACTAGCCAGTTAATTGCCAATAATTAACTCTAATTCTCATTGACTGTTAAAAGAAAATGATCTGAAAACATAGATGTGTCTTATATATGCAGAATAAGATGACATAATACATATTGTGACTGCTGTGTCACATGACAAGCACATGCTTAGCAGGGCCATAACACAAGATGGCGGTGATCAAAGCAAGATAAGAAACGAAACAGCATCGTCACAATAGTGTAATAAACTAATGAACAAGAAAAACACATTTAAAAAAGTCCAAACATGAAATGAACGGAGTCTAAGATGCCAAATGTGCTTGTATAGAATTAACATTTCTTTAGGTGTTAATTATTTTTATTTTGGTGTTTTTAATGATGAAGATTCAATTTCTGTTATTATTATTGCTTTGTAATTTAAAAGTTAATGTTCATTTACCTCTTAGCTTTCTTTATTTATGTCATACATTTTTGAAGGTCAAATGACCACAATTGCTGTATTGATGACGTAATGGAAGCTCCAATATAAATATGGCAGATCACACTTTATGTTATCCCGTGGTGGATGAAAAAATTCACAGATCTTCACAGTGGTAGTTGGCTTTAATTCCAAGTTGGTGATTGTGTTAGAATTTTGTGTTTTGGTTGTGACCCAATTCTGAATCAAACTTTTATTTTTTTAATTTACCTTTTGATTCTGGTCAGTGATGGTCATTTACACTTCTCTGATATTCTGTCCCTTGCTTGTCTTTTTACCCACAATTTCTCATTTTCTATTCATATTCATTCTTGGTTAATGTAAGCTCAGAATAATCTCTGATACTCTGTATGATACAGTATAACACATAGTGCACAACCTACCAAGTGTCATCACTTCTGCAACAAACTGGCATTTTCCTATCCAGGACACTTTTTCTTCTCATTTTTCTTGTCATTATTTAAAACACACACACATATTCTGTCATGTTTAAACCAGACTTCCTCCTGGCCTCATGCTGAAATTTATTTTTATGTCTCTTTATGTTAATTTTTTATGTATTCATTTCTGTTATTTATGCTAATATTGTATGATATGTGTCTAATTATGTAGTCATAGTCAATTTTATTTTTTTTCCATTAATCCTTTTTTTAATAGTAATTATTTTTGTTGCTTTTTCTTACACAAGTATCTATAAAAGTAAATATGTATTATATAGTGTGACGAACAGCATGGGATGGACTGCTCTCCTGGATGGGATGAACCCCATACCTTGTCTCAGTCAGACTGGTATGTTGTGGAAAACATGGATGGACTGTAATTCTAGCTGGGATGGACAGAAGATCTTTACCCAGGTGGGAGTCCAGTACAATATATGTACAGTGGGAGACAGCCTATCAAGACTGTATGCTCTCCCGATACACTAGGTGACAGCACTCCTTGACCATTGCACCCATGCACATGCTTGCAAGGTATGCTGGGAACTGTAGTCCTGTTGGACAACCCTGCCTGGTTCCATGGGTGCTGCCAGGGGGATCTGCAGGTAAGAACCATCCCAACTTTGGGAGGCTCCTGCCTGACCCAGAAGTAATTCCTATCACTGGAAGTACTCCCAGGTTAAGAATAAAAACATTTGCACTGCCTCAATCATGGAGGTGTAGTTGGGAAAGGCTTGTCTTGATAGTGGAGAAAAATAACAAGAAAAGTGTTTGTGATTGTACTTGTTCTTCGGAGGAAAAGCCTGTAAAAGGCATTTTGTATAATAAAAAATACACTTTTTTTGAACCTTTGATTGTGTCTGTGCACTTATGTCCGAAATTTGGGGCTCTGGGGCACGCCCTAGTAGTCACAGTAGTATAGAGAATGTTTTTCTATAATGAGTGAATACACTTTTGAACCCACATCTCTGATTCTCCTTGAAATCTATCTAATAAAGTATTTGGAGTCTAGAGAAAAGGGAAGGGATTAGAGAAGAGAAATAGAAGAGATATGAGAAGGCATTTTAGCCTGGGCTGCAGTCAGCCCTAGTTCGTTCTGACAGTGACCACAAGTGAAGATGAAGACTGCAGATATTCGACACAGGCTAGTAAGTGTCAGAAAGAGTCAAAGGTTTGAAGATATTTAGTTTTATTCTCAAGATGTAGAAAGTCCTAAAGTAAGGACAAGGTCACTATCAGACACTTCCACAACAAGTAACCTTGGTGCCATTACAGGTAATTTCCATGCCAATACACATGCAGTCTGCAGTTGTCTCCAGAAGCTCTCCAACTTGTTCATCAAAAGCAAGCCAACGTAGTTCTTTAGTTGCTTCTTCAGAATTCTTGTTACACTACCTTTCTGTCACTCATGGTGGCTGCACTCTCCCCACCCTAACCTAACAACCATGTTCCATTTATATCTAGATTCTAGGGATCATCTAAATGGAAAATTAATTTGAGAAATATATCTGAAATAGATTTTCAGGCTTGAGTGTTGCCCTGCTAAGTCCCACTTTATAAGGCAACAGTATCCTCTGGTGGTCCAAGGCCCCACTCTTCTATATTTAAAAGACTGTCTCCTTGTTTCTTTGACCTCTGTTATTTTGCCTCAGTGCTGGGCATCTACTGCCACAAAGCGGCATGAGAGAATCCTGCTGATGTCCCGCTAATTTCCCAATACACCTCTTTTCAACTGGTAGCCCTTGGGAATTTTTTTTTCTGTACACACACACACACACACGCACACGCACACGCACACACACACACACACACACACACTCACATGCACACGCACACGCTCACGCGCACACACACACATCTCTTCTCTATATTCTACGCTGAATAAGTCTTCATGAAATCAATGGCTTCCTTTCACCTACATTTCTTATGTTCTATATGTTTTGACGCTGCCACCTGGGACACCAGGGGGTTTTTGGTGTTCTGTCATAACAGGTCTGCAGTTTTCTCTTGGCTGCCTTGGAAAGCAATTTCTCAGTCTCATGCTGAGTGTAGCTCATTAGATTAGCATCCAGTCTGAGTGAGTTTTAATATTTCATCACATTTTCTGCAAATGCTGCTTCTTCACACTGAAAATTCATTCTAAACTCTGCTAAAGACTACAACTGCATAATAACAAACAAGCTGGCATCCTGGTGATATGAATAACTAAATAGCTTTCACTGAAGCTGAGCTGCTCAGGCTTGTTGGCATCCCTGACCTCTTCCACCTCTTACTGTCTATGGACTCATGCCCACTCAGAACTAGAAGTCTCCTGGATGTTCAGCAGAATTAAGAAATTTGTGAATATTGCCCTTGTGCTAACAATTGTATCCTCCAACTGACACTGTATAGCACTGGATGAAAATTGTTAATTAATCAAATTGGTATTGTGTTTATGGTTTTTATCTATCGAAATGAAAATATTTAACATTTTAGCTGAACTAGTAATTTGTTATGTAGAACTGTAATTACCAGTGTCCAGGCTCATATCATAGTCTTCTCACTCTCCGTATTGATTTGGAAAATGTTTGGTATGAACTCTGGTTTTCATCTCTTATCCCAAATGATGTAATTCCAGATTAGGATGATTGGTGACTCTAAATTGTAAGCATGTGTGAGTGCTGATATGTAACTGAGTGCACCAGTGCTGGGTTTGACCACAATCAAGCACTAGTTTGTGCCCATTTTCAAGAGATATTATCAGACACTCGTCTGGTGCCCTCCAACACCATTGCTGCCACTCCAATCTTCCATGGGTCTTTTATGTGGCCTCAGTGATTGTTTCTCTACCTCACATTCACTTCACCAGTTAAGGGGGTACTTTCAAGACTCCTCTGAGAATGTTTTGTGTACTCCTGACCAAGAGGGGGCACAATTGCTGACTCCCTCTCCCTTTTGCCTGTAGACAAAATGAAAAACCCCAGAATAGCGTTTGCATCACTCTCTGTATAAATCCTAGTTTGATGTTTGACGCATTGGATTGACGGTGTACAATCAGTATAGATGACCTGCCAAAACAGTTATGTATATATTTCATTCTTGACCATAGTAGTAGTGTGTTGTACCATGTTAGCCTTTATGAATGCAACGAGAAGTCAAGCAAAATAACACCTTTTGTTGGCTAACTAAAAAGATTGCAATATGCAAGTTGTGCTTCACCAAACACTTAAAATCTTAAGTCACCTGCCAAAAAAGGTACAGCGAAGCAGATGATATTTTAATGGTGTTTTAAAATGACCACAAGTTTGAGTCATTTTTTCAGCTGAACCTGAATTTCAGCACTACATTTCATCCTTCACATCGTCTAAATGACATGGAAATCACTGCAATAAAGAGAAAATGGTGTGATGTGAAGTACAACACTTTAGAAAATTTCCAAAAAGTTATAACAAAATAATTATAGGTTGGTCAATTACTTTTGTTTAGCTGTCTAAGAAACAAAGCATAAAAGTTCTAATACAATAATTCAATGAACAGAATAAAAAGATTTTCAGATAAGCAGATTCAGTAGCTCATGAAATTAGTTCAGTGATCCAAAACAGTTAGGCTAAAAAATATATTTATTTCTCATTGCACACTGCCAGTTTTAATAAAAAATGCAATAGCAGTGGTAGTCTTATTGCACTAGAGAAAAAAGAGAATCTATTTAAATTAAAATGATTTAAAAGCTTTTTTACAAAAACCTGGTCATTGTAGAATTTTCCGTGTTTCATTATGAATTAAAATGAATGACAGTGGAACAGTTTGTATTGAATGTTAACACCTCTTTCTTTCAGAAACAAGACAAATTTAAATCAAACTTTCTCCATTTTCTTTTTTTTTTTTTACAAGTTGTATCTGGCAACATCAGGGTGAAAAAGAAAGCAACATTTCTGAAAATTAGATAACTAAAAAGTAGAATTAAACACTCCCTGGTTGGGGGAAGCTTTGAGATTGGATGGATTCATCTCTACAGATTTTACACACCTAGTAGGAGTAACACTGACCCATTCCTCCTCACAGAATTGTTCAAGCTCATTCTGTGACCGGTATTGGAGCTGCTATATTGGTTTTTCATTCCTAATTAATTCTGGTCTTGTATGCACAGTTTTTCATGCCTTTTTGGGTTTCTGAATAATAGGATTATATGTATTATGTCTGGTTTGGTTTACTAGCATGCATTGTCATTTGTTTACCTTGTTACCTTGGTAAAGACCTGGAACCAGAGGGGCCTGGACGGTCTCATGGTCTGGAATCCCTACAGATTTTATTTTTTCTCCAGCCATCTGGAGTTTTTTTGTTTTTTCTGTCCCCCCTGGCCATGGAACCTTACTCTTATTCGATGTTAATGTTGATTTATTTTGTTTTATAATTGTCTTTCATTTTTCTATTCTTTAATATGTAAAGCACTTTGAGCTACTCTTTGTATGAAAATGTGCTATATAAATAAATGTTGTTGTTGTTGTTGAAATGCATATCCCACGAAACAAGCATGGCAACATTAAGGTTAAAAACTGTAGATTCTTGTGGTGTTTTTGATACATGTTTCTTGTTAACTAATTTTTGGTTTATCTTTTTAACTTCAACTTTGCTACATGTTTATGGGTTTTGGTGCTTGAGTTTTTTAAATCTTGGCAACAATTTCTACCTGCCTCTCAACTATGTTGCATCTGCTGATCCTCTTCCTTTTCCATGCTATATTTTTATCTTGGCAACGGAGGAGTTCCCTCACAAGGCCAGGAGGACAAAAAAACAAAAAAAAAAAAAACTGGACTGGAAATCTGCAGGGGTTCCAAGGCCAAAAGACCACCCAGTCCCCACTGAGTATTCTACCTAACATAGATGGTCTAAATGGTTTACAGGCTTCACGTGGAAGAATGATGATGGTCATGTGGACATCTGGGACACAGGGGGCAGCATGGTACCTTGATCAGGGGGTATTAAAATAATGGGTTTTTCAGAAGTTTTTTAAATTGTTCTACAGTATTAGCTTGGCAAATTTCTACAGGTAAAGTATTCCAAAGTTTAGGTACATGAAAGCAAAAGGCCCGCCTCACCACATCTTTTCAGGTTAGCTCTTGGAATTATAAGCAGACCTTTATTTGAAGATCTGAAGTTACAACTTGGAGTGTAGGGGGACAGACATCCCACAATATAGGAGAGGGCGAGATTATTTAAGGCTTTGTAAATCATTAGTAGTATTTTAAAGTGAATTCTAAATGATGCGGGTAACCAATGTAATGAAGCTAAAACTGGTGAAGTGTGCTCAGAGTTTCTTTTTCTAGTTAAGATTGTTGATGCTGCATTCTGCACTAACTGTAACCGACTGATGTCTTTCTTAGGTAGTCCTGTAAGTAATGCATTACATTAATCTACTTGACTGAAAACAAAAGCGTGAACTAATTTTTCAGTGACCTGTGAAGTTATGAGAGATCTGACTTTAGCTATATTCCTTAAGTGAAAAAATGCAGTTCTAGTAATCTGATTAATTTGTGATTTAAAATAAATTCAGAGTCAATAGTTACCCCTAAATTCTTTACCTCCAATCTTGACTTTTAAGCCAAAGGGATCAAGTTTATTTCTAATACTCTCACTATATCAATGTTTGTCAATCACTAAGATTTATGTTTTCTCCTTATTTAGTTTGAGAAAGTTATTGCTCATCCATTCAGAAATACAAGTAAAACAAAGAATCAGAAAGCCAAGAGCATCAGGGTCATCAGGCGCTATCGATAAATACAGCTGTATGTCATCTGCATAGCCGTGGAAGCGCGCCTTATGCTTTGAGATAATCTGACCTAATGGAAGCATACAGACTGAAAAGAGCAGTGGACCCAGAATAGATACTTGTGGTACACCATATAAAATATCGTGAGTATTTGAAGTATAATCACCACAACATCACCACAACTAAAAATGAATTTTGGGTTTGTTCCCTGGCTTATATGTATTTTCCTTTTTATTATTGCTTTAAATTATTATTTTTCAAATATGTATGTGCTTTTTGTTAATATTGTTTTATTGAAAAATTATTTAGTAATTTTTTATTATGTATATTTGTCTCCGGGCTATGTTCCTTGTATTCTGTGGGTGGAGGAAGCGGCCGGACCACCGTGATATCATTTTAGAAGGATCACCCTTGGTCTTTATATTCTGGCAAAGGAGGATTCCCACAGAGTGTCATTTGTTGTTAAATGCAGATTGTTTGGCTTCTTATGGTTTATTGAATGTTTTGCTTGGCTTCTTGGATTCTGGTTACTGGATTACAGACTGTGCCCGTTTTGCCCTTTTTGGCCATTTTTTTTCTCCTCCAGTGTATGCCATGATTTCTCTTGAATCACCATGTCTTGGCTGTACTGCTTTAATAACAGAATCACTCATTCCTACATCTGTTGTGAATAAGTCGACAAAAAACAGAAAAAGAGTGATAGGCCTCCAAAAGACCCACAGTCATGGTCAGTGCCTTCACTAGCCTGGATAGAGATAAACCTTACTCCAAGCAGCCTGACCCCAAACTCCACAGGCAGGCTTTGGGATGCACAGGCCCAAAATGCAGGAATGGCTTTAAACATTCAAAGCTCCTTAAATGTTCCAAAATATATAAAAACATCCCTTAAAGTACAAGAAACCATCAGGCCTCTTGTTTAAGAGCCAAGTCTAACAAAAAACTTTTTATAAATGAAGGAATGTATTTCAATGAGCAAAAGAAGCATACAATGGTAAAACAGTATTAACAAAAATGACATAAACACGTAAAAAAATTATTTCAAAACAACAATAAAGAGGGAAAGGCACAAAAACCGTGAAACAAACCCTGGCTTTAAATTAACAATTATATTTTCAATTTATTTATTTTCAATAAATAGATAGATAGAAGGGCAGCACGGTGGCACAGTGGTAGCGCTGCTGCCTCGCAGTTAGGAGACCTGAGTTTGCTTCCCAGGTCCTCCCTGTGTGGAGTTTGCATGTTCTCCCGTGTCTGCGTGGGTTTCCTATCACAGTCCAAAGACATGCAGGTTAGGTGGATTGGCCCTAGTGTGTGCTTGGTGTGTGCTTGGTGTGTTTGTGTGTGTCCTGCGGTGGGTTGGCACCCTGCCCAGGATTGGTTCCTGCCTTGTGCCCTGTGTTGGCTGGGATTGGCTCCAGCAGATCCCCGTGACCCAGTGTTTGGATTCAGTGGGTTGGAAAATGGATGGATGGCTAGATAGAAGGAAAAAACAGCTATTATATTTTACTGTTATTTAAGTTTATCATTTTTTCAGATTATTTTCAATGCCATTTTGTTTTAACATGAGGCACCACCATTTCGAGAGTTTCACATTGACTGTTGCCTTCTCAGAATGCTTCCTACAATGCATTAAGCTGGTGTAGCAATGACATCATCAGCAGAACTATCTAAAGGTCACCTCTTGCATTTCTAATTCATCTCAAGACTCAATAACAAATCATAAATTGTGTGCAACTTGTTTGATACTTTTTGTTGCTAGAATCTCTGCTTGTTGACTTTTTGAGTTTTTGGGGGGCCACCTTGACATTACTGCTCCTGAGACCCCCCTCTGAGCCAGGAAAGAGGATTACAGCAGTGGTGAACTGAGTTAGTTAAGGAGCTGATTTTAAGCATTGCTGTTTTGTTTGGATTTTCAGTTTTTTTGTGATTTTTTTTTTTGCTTTGTTCTTGGTTTCTGCTTCTGGATTACATATTGGGATTTGTTCGCTTTGAAGTGCATATTTCAGCAAATTATTTTTGCTTCATTTCTTGCCTTTTCCTTTTTTTCTAATTTAGTGCTCCCATTTACTTATTTAAAATAAACTGTATTTTTATAAAGATTATCTATTGGACTTGTCTCTACAATCCACAGTTTCTACGCTTTCTCTCTTTAGAGTGTTGTGCCTCGGGTCAATGAAAACACTGGGAGATAAATGGGAGCTCAAACTAACAAAGCCAAAGTCAGTACCAAGCGATCAAAGACACAAAGCATCACAGCCTAAACATGAACTAAACTTATAGCTGACAAAGAAAAAAAATTAAAATAACAGGATTTTAAGAAGAATGTGCGCAAGCTTAAAAGTTATTTTGTCTTTTGATATCTGCAAACTTAGATGAGGAAGTAACCCTTGGGAGTGAACCTTATACCCCATGACTCCAGTCACTGCCTATAGTGACGATTACTACTTGAATAGCATCTCCTAACTAGACACAAATTGTATTGCATGAGAATGTGAAAATAAATTAAAAAGAGAAAAAACACTTTATATCAAAGAGCAAAATTTTGCAACCAACTCCAAAATGTAAATAACTCTTGGTACCATTTAGGAAGAAAAAAACTTGACAAAACTACTAGAAATCACAATAGGGAGGCCTATTGAGACTTCCTTTAAACTTTAAAGTAAGCCCCTCATGTTAGGCCTGTTTAAGTCTTCAACCTACAGGTAGCAATTTGGAGACTTGTCACCTTAGAATGAGTCTATTCTGGGCTGGCCAGTGCATGTCCTGAGTAGGCCTCACATCCATTTCACCAAGTCTGGAAATCCAAATCATAATAGCAAGTAAGGAAACAAGTGGAAAAGTCACCTGGATAGATAGGGCATAAAACTTACACATACACAGACACAGAGTGGCTGCAGGGTTTTGTTTTTGGTTTATTTTGTATATTTTGTGTATCCAACTACTTTCTTTTTCATTATGCCTTTCATGCATTTTGGATTTCTTATCATTATTTGGGTTTGAAGGTGGCTCATGTGTACTCTTTATTATTTACACGATTGATAACAATGCAGTCACACACTCATTTTCAAACACCTTTTCATCTAATCAAAAAGTCATAGGAGGTCGGAGTCTATGCATGCAGGGTGCATTCACACAAACATCCTCACTCACCCTTTGACTCACTGTAGTGATTTGGGGGTTTTAGCCACTTCAGTTCCATTTTTTCAGATTTCTACATTTATCTTGACATTCTTCTTGTTAATTTTAGCATTATTTTTATTTTAGCCACCATTTTGTTTATTGTAGGTGCTAAAATTTTGAAGTATGGCAGTTTTTTCGTTGATAGCAATGCTGTCATTATGCCATTACTGTATTGTGATTGTGTTCTGTTTTTAATTTTGAACTCATTACTGAAACAAGTTTCTGTGCAGGAATTTATGGACATTGCGGTTGCTTGGGGTGCTGAATGTATTTCTGATGTTATTTTGTTTTGTTGTTTCTTACTTTCATATACAGTAGTTAAAAATGGTGTCTTTTCTCAATGCCATGCTGATTTTTATTGTCTCCACTACGTTGTGTGTCGTTGCTGCCACATTCAACCAGTGACACGTAGTGCATGATTACAACATTAAAAAATTTTGATGAGAACAGGCCATTCTGTCTTAAATGCTCACCAATCCTACTGAGCTAATTTCTCCAAAATAATATTAAGTCCAGTAGCAATGGCTTAAAATATCAGTCTTGTTCATTACCGTATTATCCAAGATTCGGACAAAGACAGAGTTTGTTCCTCTTTGGATTTATGAGTATTTGAATTATTAGTTTTGAACTTTCACTTCGACTTAAAGTTCTTGTTTTTACTTGGTAAAAGGCTGACTACATTTTATTGTCATGAACTTGGCTTGGTTACTAACTTACATTTCCTCTCCATGGGTCATCTTTATAAAACTTGCCTGCAAGCAAAAAGAAGTTAGAAATGTGCATAAGCAGCTTTCTATGCAAATGTCAGGATTTATAAAAGAAAACTTGAGAGGAGAATCTGTGTATATTTACAGCCGCTCTGAATCATCAGTATGCAACATTTCGGAGAAACTGGGAAATGACGAAACCCTTGATCAAATTGGGAAATGCAGCCAAATCAGCTAAATGACAACTCATACGTATAATGATTCATATTGCTGAGCCGTTATTGCAATGTGCATTGACGTGACAAACATATTAACCTGAAAAAAGTAATAATTATGATGTACAGACTGTATTTTAGCTCTTTTTTTAGTAGAGTCAATGCTGCACTGCATTTACACTGAAGAACTTTTTTGCTTTTTAGCCAGTTTATATTGGATACCTGTTGTCACTTCTGAGGGAACTGGATGACAGATCAGGAATATCTCAGCCAAGCCTCACTCTGTCATGCCTGCTGTGCTGGTAGCTATTAATCGACTGGCAATGTGCAAAATCCAGGTTTTGTACAGCGTTGGTGAATATACATAAAATATACATAAAATAGAACATGGTTTGCCTACTTAAAAAGGCAATGTGTGGCAGTGTCCGGTTCTGCTAAGATAATATATGCACTTTACTGCACTCGTATTGCAACAGGGCATCTAGTGAGAATGAAGCTGCTTTTGTTAATCATGAGAGTGACATTCAATTAATGCACAAGCAAAATGAGACCAAAAAATATCATAGCTTGGTGGCCTGGGCAAAATGTTGATCCATTTGTTTTAAGGCAAAGTAGCTTTAGCTGATGTGATGGTACTGTAAGTAGTGGCTGGCTTGATGGTAAGATCACTGGAAGGATCCTCAGTTTTTATATGGAGTGTACTATTGATTGTAACAGCAATCATGTCATTACATATGCCAGGTAGTAGCAGCTATCTACTTTTGGATTGCAACACAATCATTTTTAATTCTGCTAGTAAGTAAAACCTTTTCTTTGAATTATGATTTTTATGGAGCACATTTTGGCAATGCTATTTTAATTAGTATTTTAGGCTTTGTTGCTATTGATCATTTTTGCTTCCTGGTTTTGGCCACTGCCTGTATTGACTTTTGAGTTTTGGCCTTTATATTTCTCGATCATTTTTTCCCTTTTCTCTCTTTCTAAACATTACACTTACTTACTCACTCAAGTCACTGCATATTGTTGGAATTTGGGAGGAAAAACTCACACGAACACTAAAAGAACGGGCAAACTCCACAATGATGCCAAGCTATAGAATACAAACCCACTGGATACTTGATCCACTATACCAGTGTTTTTAAACCACTGTGCCACGTCTGAGTGGTGCACCATGAGAGCTACCCAGGGGTGCTTGGGGAAATAATGGTGTAGTGCACCTCGGTCCAAAACTGACAGGGTCAAACTCTGTAGGTGGTTGTGACATGTCTGTGAAGGACAGGACTACCTGGAGAGGCTGGCATAAAAGCACTTCAATGATCGCTGTATTAGAGCACTTTGTATGTGTCCCCTGGCTGCTAGAGTCCATGTGCCTGAGTGTTTGGTCGCCAATGACAAAACAGGTCACAAGTTGCCTCTGAAGCAGAGAGGACCGGGCAAAGGGGGCGAAACAGCTGGGAAATGTCACTGGGAAGTGCTGTGTCATTGAACGCTATTCTCAGAGCTGCTTTTTTACCAGCTTCTTTGGTAGTCCCAACTTTCAGACAGTTGTGGATATGTATGAAATATAATGCGTTTGTGGTTAGTAAAATAGTGGAGTGGTGGGCCTTGGGATGTTTTTCGTTACAAAAAGTGTGCCATCAGAGAAAAAAAGGTTGGGAAACACTGCACTATACCACCATGCCATACTATTTTTCTTAGCTAGAAAATAATTTATTCTATTTTCTGGCACTTGATGACATTCACACAGGGCACCATAGGTGGTAAACTGACTAATTCTGCTGCTGCTTTTCTTCGGCAGCTCTAGTAACCGCCATGCATTTGATAGACTTAACCACATTGCATTCTCTTCTCTTCAGGCAGCCTACTGTATGCACATTTTCATACACATATGAAATTATATAAGCATCTAATATTGACAAACCAGTAGGCAACAGCAGATGGCTGCAGACTGCAAACAGTCATTCCTGCCTGCTATCAGAAACATAATGTTGTGATGTTCACCATCCCAGGATTGCAAATATCCCAGAGTGAATTCAGGGTGGGCCACATGCTGCCCGGGGGATACAGGTTACCACTACTGTGGCATCTGTTTGATTAAATGTGCACACTTTGAGGAAAACGCTTTGTTTTAGAATTTAAGGGCATGTTAAATTGTTTTGGTAGCTAAGGCATTGATTTATAATTTTAAGTAAGGTACAATTTTTCGGTGATATCTCTTTACAACCAAGGCCAGTTTGACACTAAACCAAATTGTTTTCAATAATAAATGCCTTTGTCATTGGCATTCATAACAAAATGACATACAACTGGCAGGTACCACATTGTGTTTATCTGGTGTGGTCAGTAGGAAGCGTCTCAGAGCTCAGATCCTAGATACAACTAGGCAGACATGAATTCCAGGTTCAGAAGATCCTTTATTAGCACAAATTTCTTTTATAAATTATGTTTCATTTTGTTTTGTTTTATTCTCCACTCCTCTCAAGCAAATTTAGTTCACTTTATCCCAACTCCAACTCCTGAAGTAATGTGGAGCAGCTGTTATTGTGTTAGACCTGGGACCAGCGCAGGCAGAAAACAACCATGAAATAAAAGAGTCCTTACCTGGCAGGACGACACCTTGGCTGCCACCACAACACCAACAGGGGTGTTCTCCCAAACTACGGCTCCCAAGAACTCCTGGTGGCGTCCAGACCAGAGGCATGCCAGAGGAGCACCACTACCTACTGTACTGGAGAAATACCTGCTCTTAACAGGAATTTTCCCTACATCAGTCCAATATTTGTAGCAGTACCCATTCTGGCCAGAATACCCATTCATCCCAGCTGTCCACCCTTAATGGCAGCCTCCTAGACAGATAAGGCAAGACCTTCCTTCATTCATAGCTTTAAGAGATACTGAGTGTTGTCATGTGCATACACATAAGGGACCGCTTAAGGCTTTGGATGATTGTAATTCCTTGCCACTCCAATGGTTGGCGCTTTGTTCTAATGCCTTTGCACTTCCTCCCCTTGCAGACCAGAATATTGATGGCTATAACACCACTGATGTCAATTTCGGGGTCCTCTTGGACTCACCTCTTCCTGTCAGGAGGACTTCAGACTGGAAGATCCGCCATCTTGATGCAGTTCACTCAACTTGCAAAGAGAATAAAAATAGCAATAATTACTGTAGCTTTTTATGTTAATACAGTATTTTTTTTGCTTGTTAGATAGTATTTATTAACAGGAAATACTTAATATTAAAAGAGAATCCACAAGGGTAATATTCCTTTCTAGAGAGCATTTATTGCAAGTCTACAGCTGACCTGTAAATTTATCACAATAAATGAAATAATGTGTGGAGAGAGGAGACATGAATTAAAAAAGCTTAGTCAAAATCAATAGATGGCAGCACTGCTTTGCCATTGTTCAAATGAATTAAATGTGCTTATTAGGGCATCTGAATTAATCACCATATGTACTGTCTCAAATATTCATTTCAGTATACATTGTACAGTTATACTTGTCGAAAATAAAATGATAAGCATTATGCAATAGTGCAGGCTTAACTGTTGCCCTTGTATATTGGGAGAAAGTGGCTTCCACTGCTTATTAAAACAACTGACAAAGAACCTGCCAAGAGCTAAAAGTTACCTGAAGGACCACTTTTGTCTTTTTCCTGGTCTCATTACTGGAAAGATCACCCCTCCACCAACTATAACAGCACTTTGGTATCTCTCCTGCCATTTGAAGTTGGTCTCTACAAAAATTGGGAAACTATTTTAATTGATACTTTGGGTACATAATATGAACTTGAAGTCATGTATTGGGGGAGCTTATCAACATCAGCAACACCAAGGCTGGTTTACATCTTGAAGGCTGCTCCACCACCAACATTAGAGAAGGCACTTGCTGGTCACAATCAAAATCAGAGTTTGAATAAAACTATTCACCATCCCGCTAGTCCTTGAAAACATACAGTACACAAGACTCCTTCTGAGGGGAAATCTGCCACTCTTGAAAAAACAGAATTTTCTCCCTACATCTAAATGCAGCCTGACAGGCACCTAGCACTCACGGCAAATCTTCTCATCAGGAGTTTCAGCAACAGTCTTGGCTAACCGACTGGAGTTGTATAGCTATTTGGTCAAAATATTTACTGTGTCTACAACAAATCAATTATCCCAGCTGAAAAAAAATTGGTCAACGAGATTCATGATCACCTGCTTAATTGGTGCCCACACTTGTGATACTTCTGCACGTGGAAAGTAGACTGATTCTGGGGCATCTTCATGGCAATTCAGTGAGGGAAAAGAGGAATTTTGATTTCCGAATGTTATGAGCAAACATCCTATAAAACCAAACACACAATATTTAAAATTTTAAACACAGTCCGTGTGAACATTAGTACTCTTATATGTCACTAAAATAGAATATTTTTTGTTGCTTGTGCAACCACTAATCTGTATCTGATATGACATGTTCATTATGGGTATGGCATGTCCCACAGATGTGGTCCTTTAGATTAGGAAATAGGCAATAGTTATGTGGAGCCAGGTCTGGAGAACAAGGTGGTTATGGTATCTTGTTTTAATCCAGAGTTTTTCATTAGTGTGGGAAGAATAGAGATAACAAAGCTATTGATTGAATGGGCGCCTATGGCAATCAAAGCTGGGTGATAGCAAACGATATCAAAAAAGTCCATGAAAAAATGTTACATTACATGTGTCAAATCATTTTCAGTTGATGGGGCTCTTTTGCAATGAATTAGGGGTGTTTTCTATTCAAAAGCATGATCCCATTTGAATGCATTTCATGTTTGCGTATTGTTCTGATTATCCTGAAGTGTTTAACAATATTTTTGCAAAAAATGCATATGTTTGGCATGTTGTCAGCATACAACTTGGTGACTTGACATGTGGATTAGTAATGGGAGATTTTTTCATGGATTTTTAATATTGTTTGCTGTTGTCCAGTATTGGTCTCCTCAGATGGGACATTTCATCAAAAGCTGGGTTATCTTGACATACTTCATGAAAATATGAGGGCTAAGTAACATATAAAAGTATGATTTTTGTGTGGAATACTCCTTTAATGTATATTCCAAAGGAATTAGATATAGTTGTATTGTTAGTGAAATATTTGCAAATGATACAGTAGCTCCTGTTACAAAATCAAAATTCTAGGCAGGGAACATGGCTCTGCTTTGTGAGTTGCCGACAAGGTCTGCAGAAGTTGACAGATCAATGGTAGGAGATTAAGAGATAATTAGGATAAAAGGCTCTTGTGAAAGTGACCATCTACAAAATGCAGTGATTCCAATTAATGACCTATGTATAGTATAGAGTATTAAGGTGGAAAGGGAGGATCAGTGGGATGTGGACTTCATTTCTGGATTTCCTATTTGTGTGGATGCTGTAAAATCTAACTCTCTCCAGTCCTGGACCATTTCTTCCTATATACTGTAATATTCTGGGGTCCTATATAATATTCTGGGGGTCCAGGACTGGTTTTCCACCTCCTCATCTTTAAGGAACCAACGTAGTCATTCTTCTCAATGATTGAGACCATCTGGTGCCCCATAAGGGCCAGGATATGGTCCAACGTCCAGCCAGCCATCCTTGGCATTGCCTTTTCTTTTAATAGATGGTTAGTCATTCTCATTTCTTGGGATGCCTGCCCTATGGCTTCCTGAGGCAAAATGACACACTTCTGTTAATGCGTCATTTCATTTTGATATATGTTAGTGTTCCTGCCCATCTCCATTTCAGGGCATCCCTTACATGTATGTATATTCCATATTGCCCCATATGTGCTATGTGGTTCTCACATTGGTATATACAGGGCCTCTTCTACTTCCAATAAGGTCTCCTTACTGTTTGGGAGGTCTCATCTCGTATTTTGGCCTGCTTGCATCATTACTTCGGGGCACTTGCCCCTGGCAACCTCTTGCTGGATGGAGACATTTTCAGCTGTTTATGAGGGTCCATTGACAATACAAAATCTCAGATAGTCTAAGAAAAAGCTCTGCCACCAAAAAAGTCTATATTGTATAAGACTTGGCAAACCCACAAACTGTGGTGTGGTAACCTAGGAGAAATGAAGTGAATAACTCTCCAAAGTAGAGCAGAGACAATTAAAAGATGATGACAAAGAGCAAAAGAGAGAAAAAGGGAATTCAGAGAGGAAAAATTCTAGCTCTCATAAACCTAGAGGGATGTGTGACAGCTGTTTGGCAAGTTCAACAGGCCAGCAAGCTTCTTGTTACAAACCAAAAAGTTATTGTATTGAGTGTAGTAAATATGGTTTGCCTGAGTTACCTATATTATATTGTGGGTAAGGACAGACAGTTCCTGAACTGGGGCAAGTTAACTTAATTACTTATCCAAACATAATAATGAGCTATGTTTCTACTCTGTCAATGGGTACAGCATTGCCAGAGAAAAAGCCTTTAAACTGAGTGCCATCCTCTTTAGTGGCACCCTGAAGCAGCACCTCAACTTCAAAATCTTAATGCACACCTAGCGCACAACACACAGAAATTTAGGATTTACAATAAAACTGATTTTAGAACTGCATGGATCGGTGGAGTTGCTTTCTTGAGTGTGTCAGACACATGTGAGTAAAGGGTATTCTGAAACCTCTGTGACTGTTATGTATACGCCCACGTCAGACGGACTACAGTTGCCGGCTCCTTCTTATCTTTTATACAGTAAGTCTATGGGTAGAACATCCAGCAGAACAATGATATCACTTCCTCTATAATTCTGAAAGCCTTGTCACTTCCACCCTTGCCACCATGTAACCCAGAGGATCACCCCAGAGGCTGGCATTCAGTTGAAAACCTGCAAGTGCATGAGACTTTACTTTTCTACAGATATTCTGATGTAGCAGTAGGGGGCACTATCGCTCCCTTGAACCCTCAGGTATCACTCCAAACACCAGGTAAAAGTGCTACAATTATTCTTTTTATTATAAGAATTACGTGCCCTAAGCACCCTCCTCTCCACACTACTCATAAATCAACAATAATCACAATCAATAAACAATCATCCAAATTCCCAGACACGTTGCCACCCTTCCATCCAGCTCAGCTCGCTGTCTGGGAGCTCCCATAGTCCTTTTATATTCCCTGACCCGGAAGTGTTCCCAATCCGAGTCCATGTGATCCTGTATCACTTCCGGGTCAGGTAAAAGTTCTTTTCTTCACCCCGGAAGCCTGTCACTCTTCCTTTGATGAACTTCCGGGTCATAGGGCACAACTGAGTCCATTGGCCTCCCGACAGCGACTCCCAGTGGTCCCCAAGGTATCCAGCAGGGCTGTGCATAAAAACTACATAGTCCATTAGGCCCTGCTGGAATTCGGGGTCCGTCCATGTTGTCGGGAGAGCTCCTCCTGGCGACATGGGGGTGAGGGCCGGAATATGAAGCCGGACATCCATCACACCGATTATAATTGATGGATCCTGATGGTCCACTTTATTCATCTTGGAAACCTTTGATTTATTTATTTTTTCTCCATTATTAAACATGTTTGAACAGTAGGGGGCACCACTGAGCCCCCAAACCCAAGATACACGACCCAACACAACTCCAGGTGCAAATGGAAGGATCTCTAATTCAGACATCTCAATAGAATTACACTTAGGGCTCATTTATACTTCACGCTCAGAACGCATACTTGCACGCATCATGGCTGCCACACAAACCCAGCATTCATTTGATGTGTCCTCTGAGCACATCCTCAGAAATTAATGCGACGCATGTGCGAGTTGCAGTACCAGCAAAAAGTTGGGGGGCGTAGTGTGATAAAAGTTGGAATGTGACGTCAGACTCTGTTTACTATCTATATGTGACAGAAAGCCGCTATGCAGATCCTACGGGATCGATGTGCACACTTCGATGTTTGATGAATGGTTCAAAGTGGTGAAGCAAAATGCCGACATATAGATACATTCGTGGTGCTTTTATATTCAAGCGTTGCATATTCCCGATCGTAATGACACAATACATTTTAAAAGTCTTACATAACATCTTTTGTGCCATCTGTTTTTTCTGGGGCTTCCTCCTGACCTGACAGCAGCCACAAACAGCAATAGATCACCACACAGAACGCATTAAATGTATGATATTCCAACTCTCTGCACATTTAAAATCCTTAGATCTATACTTGATATCACTTTCACGATGAAATGCATTAAAGTATGTATGTTACATCTTACAGACAAATCGTTCATTTTGTTTAAATAATGAAAACTGTTAATGATTGCACACATGGGGATGACACGGTGGCGGAGTGGTAGCACTGCTGTCTCACAGGGAGTCATGTCGTTGGTATTCCCTGCCTGGAGTTTACATGTTTTCCACCTGGGTTTCCAGTGTGGTCCGGTTTCCTTCCAAAGATATGCAGATTTGGTGACACTAAAATGATGCTAGTGTATGTGAGTGCTTGTATTTACCTTGTAATGAGCTGATGCCCCGTCTAGGAATTGTTTCTGCCTTGTTCCCAATGCTAGCTGGAATGGGCACATCCCTGGATTGATTGATTTAATCATTAAACATCCTTTTCAGAGATATTGCGGTAAGCTGTCATCGGAATTTAATGGGTGTTCCAGGCAATTCGCAACACAGCAAAGTCGAACCTGTTCTTACCGTGATAATATCTTGCACTGCCACCTGGTGGATTCTTCCAGATTTACGTAAAGTACACGCACAAGTATAAACGGTAAAACCCTTGCATAACAGGAGCATCCGCTGGACATTCATTGCGTAAAGTATAAACCTGGCCTTACAGCCAATATACAGCCTTCTAAGTTCTCTCTCCTTCTCTCCTCCAGTACCATAGCCCACTGCCTCGCAACTCTGTGTCGAATCAAATGAGTCAGTTGGCCTTCTTTTAAGCCCAACCCAAGAACTGCTTCTGTTCTGTTGTCCTAGTCATCCGGAACACTTCTGGGTCATGCAGAAACCAGGGCAGTCTTGTCCCGACAATTCCCTCCGGTGGACCCCAAAGACTCCTAATGGGTTGCGTTTTGGGAGTCCATTTCCCATGTAACCGTGTGGGTATCTTCATTGGGTTTAACCCTGAGAAACACTGCCACCTGCGATGTGGGGGAACGACCCGCTTCTGGAGAGTCCATTTTTCCAGTCCTTCCATTATGGCCTCCTGGCTGGGTAGGAAACCTTCCTTTATCCTGGCCAGAGTGCCACAAGTGTTAAACCTTAATTTATACATGCAAATACTCATTAACAACATTCCTAATTTGGCCGTAAGTACGTTTTTTTTGGGAATTATACCTTGGTAATTTAGTAGTGTCTACAGATATGCATTGCAAGCAATCTTTTCATCAAAAAAGCTTCTTCAGATTTTAATTGAATTTCTTGCCTGATTAGATTTTTAGTTTTCCCTTTTCATACACCAAAATAACCCTACAGTGAAAGGTTTACTGGATTGAAACATGACTTGTGCTAAAGAACTTCATTTTCGTATGAAACTGAGAAAATAAGTGTGACTGGAAAGGTTACATTTTACAATATAACTGCCAGGACAGACTGCACTTCTGTCACAAGAATTAAGTAGATGTGCTCCAGTGAGAATGGGATTCTCTTCTCCAGCCAAGGAACATGTAATCATCTATCCATCATCATTATATGCAGCTCCATCATATGGAGTCAAACAGCAGAACTTTAGCACATGTGTGTTACAACTTACAGAGAAGCTGGCATGCAGATTTTGATTGGAGGTACCATGAACTTCTTGATGAAAACACAACATCAAATTGACTTTTAAGCAGCAGGAATTTTTTTTTCTTTATTTCACCTTACACAGTTTCTTGCATTAGGAATTTGTTAGTTTTTGTATGCCTTGAGGTCAGAGCAGAGAGTCAGCCACTGTACAGTACCTCTGGAAGCAATTGCATGTTAAGTGCCTTGCTCAAAGGCCCAGCAGAGTAGGATCTCCTTTGGCAGTATGGAGATTTGAACTGGCAGCCTCCCAGATACCGGTGCAGATCCTTAGCCTGTTACTCTAATGTGAACAGCACATCTTAGATCTTTTAGGGGTAGGAATCATCAGGGACACCACGCTACAATATTATCATGATAGTCTCACAACAAGTCAATATTATGACTTTTTGCAATATGTTAGACATGATTATTCAATTCTGAAATACATTGGAATGTGTCATTTAAAATTATCTAACTGTTGTTAAAGTTGTGAAACAGTGTAAATCTGTTATACCTATTAAAAAAACCTGGCTCAAATCATGCTACTTAAATGTTTTTTAGATATGAAGAATAATTTCAAGTGTCTCATCAGTGTTTAGAGTAAAACTGGGAATATTCAGTTACAGTACAGTACATAACACACACACACCATTGTGTCTAGCAGGGAATGTTAGCATACATATAGACCAAGTTTGATGCTGGGAATCAGACTCTGGAAAAAGGTCATTCCACTTACATTGTCATCACAAAGCCACAGTGGTGATAAAATAACAACAAAATCAAATTTGAAAAGAAACAATAATTTCATATTTATCTTGAACTAAACAATCACTCAGCATATTCCACAATCAGGCTCTGTTGGAAGACACACGATAAAAGTCACCAGAGATGAATGCAGCAGTTAGCTGTGGTGCCCAGTATCAAACAGGACATATATTCAGTCCAGGGGAATTGTTCTTTCGGTATTGCAGCTCAGACTTGAACCTTTATATATCCCTCTCCAGAAAACATGGTGGAGATGTTATGATTTTAAATGTAGCCACCACTGTACAGATGTATAATACATACTATACTATACCATTTTGTAAGGCCCACTTATTTTTTATATTTATTTTTTGATTTTATTAAAATCAAATAACATTCCATACAAATAACTCAAGTTTTACAAAAAAAAGGTTTGAAACATATCAATCCCACTCCTGAGAAAGATAGCTAAGCCAGCAGAGTAAAACTTAAAGCTAGTAAAAATAAGTAAATAGATAAATTAATAAATGTATAAAGATGGAGTAAAAGAGGTGACATAACCTGCATCCTCAATTTAAATGCTTATTTTAAACTGTTATTGATTAGATCCTGCCAGGTTTTGAAAAAGTTTTGTACAGATCTTCTAAGTGCGAATTTGATTTTTCCCAGTTTCAAATAGTATATAACATCAGTTACCCACTGACTTAAAATAGGAGAGTTAGGATTCTTCCAGTTGAGCAAGATAAGTCTACGTGCCCATAGCGTAGAAAAGGCAATTACAGTTTGTTTGACCTTCTCCATGTTAAGCACATCTGGAAGTACACCAAACACAGCTGTTAGTGGATTAGGAGAGATTGTGACACCATGGCCGTCTGAAAGGCATTTAAAGATTTTGGTCCAAAATGATGTTAATTTGGTGCAGGCCCAAAACATGTGGCCCAGTGAGGTCAGAACTTGTTTGCAGGTTGGATCTTGCCCTGGAAAAATTTTGGACAATTTTGAACGAGAGAGATGCGCTCGATATATAATTTTAAGTTGAATAATTCTATGCTTTGCGCATAAGGAGCTCAAGTGAATTCTGTGCATTGCTACTTTCCACTCCTATTCTGAGATTTTGAGAGAGAGATCCTTTTCCCACTGTACTCTTGGATCTTTAAAAGGGATGGACTATAAAATGGTTTTATATATTACAGAAATGCTGCCTGAGTCCTCAAGAGTGATCAATTTTTTTTATAGCGTAGAGGTAGGTGGGAGATGAGGAAAATCGGGCAGGTTTTGTTTAACAAAGTTTCTAATTTGAAGGTAGTGAAAGAAATGTGTTGCTGGAAAGTTAAATTTGGAATGTAACTGTTCGTAGGATGCAAAGATGTTGTCTCTGTACAGATCTCTAAGTGATTTAATCCTGAATGTTTTCCAGGCATTAAAAACTGCATATGTTTGAGAGGGTGGAAAAAGGTGGTTCTTGTGCCGAGGTGCCACAGATATCTTAAAATACTTCCTACATTGGCTCAATATTCTGAGTGAGTGAAGCACAATTGGTTTGTTAGTATATTGGTGATAACTTGTATTTATTGGGGTGCAAAGCAAGGAATATAAAGAAGTACTGCAGGATTTTATTTCTATTGCGGACCAAACCTGTGTATGCTCATCTATTTGTGTCCATGTCCACACTTTATAGCTTGTATATTTGCTGATCAGTAATAAAATTTAAAGTTATGTAGAGCCATGCCGCCTTCCGCCTTAGGTCTTTGCAGGGTCACCCTTCGGATATGTGGATGTTTTGTATTCCAAATAAAGGTTATTATTGAATCTAATTTCTTAAAAAAGCATCTATTGATGTATATTGGGAATGTTTTGAAATAAAAAGAGAAGCTTAGGAAGGATATTCATCTCAACAATGTTTGTTAATTCTTCTAGCTAAAGTGAGATGAAGGGTTGACCATCTATGCAAGTCTTGCTTAATTTTTTCCATGTAGACGGCAACATTTTTTTGATAAAGAGCTTTTATGTTTACTTGTAATGTTTACCCCTTGGTATTTAAACTGATCTGCGATGATAAAAGAGAAGGTGTCCAATCTAATATTGTATGCTTGAGAATTCACTGGGAAGAGCACACTTTTATTCAAATTGATTCTGAGACTAGAAATCTTTTGAAATTCTATTAGTGCTGTTAGGACTGCAGGCACAGTATTTTGTAGATCTGATATATACAGTACCATATCATCTGCATATAGAGAAACTTTCTGCTCCAGTCCTTCTCTGACAATCCCCTTTATCTCATAAGCATTTCGACAGTGAGTTGCCAGTGGCTTAATGGCAATTGCAAAAAGCAGTGGTGACAAGGGGCATCCTTGTTTGGTACCACATTCTAGTTTAAAGTATTCTGAATTAATGGTGTTAATACAAACTGAAGATTCTGTATTGGTATACAGTAGTTTGGTCCATGCACAAATATTCGGGCCAAACCCAAATTTCTCCAATGTAGTGAAAAGGTAGTTCCATTTGACCATATCAAATGCTTTTTCTGAATCCAATGATCATCTCCAGGGTGTTTGGCTTTGTAGGTGAATATATCGCATTAAACAGGCGTCGAAGATTGGAAGCTAAGTGTCTGCCTTTAATCCAGTTTGGTCTTGTGATATTACCGAAGGCAGCACTTTCTCCATCCTTCTATCTAGGACTTTGGAGAGTAACTTAACATCATCATTCAGAAGTGAAATTGGTCTGTATGATGCACATTGTAATAAGTCCTTATTTTGTTTAGGAAAGACTGTAATTAATGCTTGGCGAAAAGTTTGAGGTAGAATTTTATTTTCTCTAGCTTCTGTAAATGTTGCTAATAGAAGAGAAGCTAGCTGCTTTCCCACTCTGAAGTGAGTTTATAGCATCTAGTAATTCTGATAGTGCCAGAGGTTTATCCAATTCCTCTGCACTAAGAGTATCTATTTGTGGTATCTGTAATGCATCCCGAAATGCATTAGATTGTGTGTTGTCTTCTTTATACTGAGTAGAATATAAAGATTTATAGTAGACTCTAAATGCGTGCACTTAATTCTGAGCAGGGTTGTAGGGGAACTACAGCCTAACAATAGCAAGCATATCTTCAGCAGGGATGCTCCAATCAGGTTTTCATGTTGCTTGATTGGCCGATTCTGAATTTTTTTTCTTTATTCCTTTAAAAAACTTCTTACACTAAGCTTTTGCATAACCAGGAACATAGAAGCCTTATGTCCTATATTAAAGTGTATTTTTATAAACAATAGATGATAGGTTTATGTTTTATTAACAAAATGAAGTTTCAGTGACTATAAAATAATAAATAAAATTTCTTTAAAACACATACTTTAACTAATATGTACAAAAATATTTATCCATAACATATATACTGTAGCATCAAATAAAAGAAGATGCTTCTCATAATTACAAACTGTCATAGTGTTTTGTTTTTTCCGTAACTTACTATCTGAAACAAGGCTTAATTAAAAAAAAAGTTTTCACCACTTCTCTAACAACAAATATATATATATATATATTGTTGTGAAGAAATTTTGAGAAGGCAGACTTGTAATGCGTTGTAGTGGCTGTGGTGTGTCGGTTAGAACACAGGAACTAATCCAACCATTTCAGGAACATCGCTTTAATGTTGAAATGCCAAAAATTCACATGAAATAGAACAACTGTACAGGTAGGTGAGGTTAGATGTGTGGTTATTTGGTCAACAACGCACAAACGTAAAAACTTTCTCCAGTGGCTCCAGTAGTTCCAGCTTTCACGAAGTACATCTCACAAACGCACATGCTCACTGCACACTCCACGGTTTTCACATGATCATGCTTCAGCGCCTTAAAGGCACACAAGCCGTTTTTACATATACTGTACAGTGGAACCTCGGTATACGTCCTTAATCCGTTCCAGACCTTTTGACTTATACCAAACAGGACGTATACCAAACAAATTTTTCCCATAAGAAATAATGGGAAAATGATTAATCCGTTCCCATGAAAAAAAAAATCCTATTGCTATTGGCATATTATACATTGATGGGGTTGTATAAAATAATTTAAACACTGCTTAATACTAAACTACATAAATACAAAAGCAATTAGATGAAATAAATGAAAATTTTACCTCACTTTACTTTTCAATAACATCTTTGTTTTTCACAATCGTAGATACCGTCGTTCTCGGCAAACGGTATGCAACAGCCATGTTCCGGATACGCATGCCACCTTCATACTTTTCAACAATCAATTCAAATTTACATGAAAAAAACACAAAATCATGCTGTGACGATGCAGGTTTGCTGTATGCTACCATCTGCTGCCGGGGAGCCCTTGAGTCGGTAATGTGCCTCGCTGCTAACCTCATCGGTAACAACAAAGCAAGGGGATGGTGAAAAAGTGCAAAGTGCTTTTATTAAAACAATTAACAAAACAAGGTGTTCAAATTAAAGTGCAGTCTCCAAAGTTCTAATAAATAATCCATAAAATCAGAAGTGAAACGTGGAGGTTAAAACAATAGAAAAAGTCTTCTTAAAACAACAAAGTTAAAAGCAGGAAGCATTCTTTAAAAAAAAAAAAACAAGAAGCCCGGTGCCTGCTTCCCAACTGGGCAGTCGCCCTACTCGCAGCTGACCTTCGCTCTTGCTCGCTTTCTCTCTCTCTCTCTCTCTCTCGCGTCCGTTCTTTCTTTTTACTCCCCTTCAAGCCAAGGCGCTTCTGTTTATCAAGATAAGCAGCCCTCTCTATCTCTCACTCACTCAACCTCCCGTCTTTTTTTTCTTTTTACTGCCCTTCTAGCTGACTCGCGCTTCTGTTTATCAAGATAAGCAGCCCCAGGAACAATCATGAATGCGGACGGTCCCTCAGAAGTGCACTTTGGTGAGAAACGCCCACATCGCTAATCGCCCTGACAACCTTCAGCCACATAACCACCACACCCCCTCACCAAGCTGCGAGCGCGGTGATTATTTATTTTAAAACTGGACTTTGACAGGAGCTGTGGACCCGCTATATCACATACGTGAAAGTTCACAGAGAGATATAGCACGGGTTGTTCACTGAATGCTACGGTAGCAACTGGCGCACTAACGCTCGTGGGCAGTCTTGAGAGAGGTAAACAAGGTTAGCACGCGAGTCGTATTCCAAACAAAGGTCGTATACCAAGCAAACTTTTTGTGTCCAAACAGGACGTATACCAAGTTGGACTTATTCCAAAACAGACGTATACCGAGGTACCACTGTATATATATATGAATTGTTACACATGTGCACACAGGAGACGGTTTATGGGCTCAAATAGTGTTGTTTCTCAGTCGGACCAGGGGTTGGTGCTGTCAACTGAACCATTCTCCTTTTGTCCCTCTGAAGTCCAGCCGAAGACCATGCCTCTCAATGACATCACATCTGGCCCGCCCAGAACCCACAACATCACTTCCTGTTCCAGCCTTCCTGATCTCGCCTCTTACTGCTTTCTGCCATATTTATAAAGCAGATTCACCCTGTTAGTTCAGTTATGTTTTGGACTTCTGGTAGTAAAGATGTGTTTTCTTTTGCTGTTTTTATTAATTTAAGTATATGGGGTTGGCATCCTGAAACCTTTGTATGTCTATTGACTTATCCTTTTTACAGTACAATATATGTATTCTCACATAATCAAGTAATTGATACTGGCAATTAAACATTGCTTAAATTTAAATATACATGCACTTATAGGTTTTAATAATTTCATATCATTAAATGCACTACAGCTTTATGCTGTTAAAATATACATTTACCATATTTATAGAAGTGTGTTTGCTTCCTTCATTGTATCAGCTAGGCATTCTAGAAGTGTAATTATAAATATGGATTTCCATTTTAATTATTTCTTACCAAAACGTATGCTGTAGGACACACAGGAACAAATAATAGAACACATTAAAATCTTAAAAAAAAGCCTATTGTTTACTAAGCAGCAATTTCAAATTTGTCTTTATCTTTTCTTTTTCCAGTTAGAAGAGTAAGCTTCTGCATTTTAAACAAGCTTGCTGTCCAAACTCAAGCGGTGTCTGTTTTAATTTAAAGGACAAATTAAAGGTCTTAACTCCTTTTCTTGCCATTTGTCAATTTTCACAGGATGACTTCTCAGATAACTTTTTTCAGTTTATTACTCCACTTTCTTTAATGCAAAGGCTAATATACTAATTGTCTCTGTTCACTGATGAAATAAGCCACTAATTGATGCTGTTTGTTTACACTGCAGGAAGTTTGCAGCAAAAGAAAAAAAAAATGGATGGGCTCTTGCTCAACTACCATATTATCTTGTGTGAAGGGGCACAAAAACTAAATTTCCGTAAAGATTAGAAAAGCAGGGGCTGAAAAATATTGGTTTTGGTGATAGACCTTTTTCTGATCACCAATTGAGTCTTTTTTATTGAAAATCATCTGATTCCTTTTGGCGGCTGATCTATGTGAGCATTTCTAACCTTCAGCTCAAATCAATTTTTGTTTTTACAGCTTTTGTGGCCACCGGGGGCGCATACATCCGCTCTATCCCGACACAGAAAGGCAGAGACACTAATGCAGCACATAACACACTTTCATTTACAAAGGGAAGACGCTTTTCTTGCTCCCTAGAGGACAGCACAGTACAGAGCCCCAAAGTGCATAGTTCACAGTCTCACATCTCTCAGTCTCTCTCGTGTGCACACTCTTTCTTGCAACTCCACTCCTCTCTCAAGCTTCATCCTCTTCCTCCCGACTCTGGCTCTCCGAGTAGCTGGCTCCTTTTATAAGGCACCCGGAGGTGCTCCAGGTGCTCGTTAACCTACCTACAGCAGGGTTGAGGTTCCGTGCTCCAAAAACATGGCATTGCTGTTACTGTAGTTCAATACTTCCTATTTTCTTTTATACTTCAAACATTAAGCAATTAGACTGAGTACTAGAACAAGCAGGAGAGAAAGTTACACATTTATTCATGCATTATAGATATGATTGCCAAAAATATAAGCAGAGTACAAATGTGAGTGTTGGCAACATAATACAACTTGATAATAAGCTACCAGGTGGCCCTCACTCTTATTGTGCTGATTCGTCTCTAATCTGATATGGCGTGGCATGGCAATTGATCCAGCATGCCATCTGCATCGATGAAACAGAGAGACGGAAAGTACACACAAAAAGGGAGAGATGTGGGGGCTCATTTATCCAATTTGAATGGCCTTTGACATGATTTTGAACAAGGCAGGGTGTGTAGTTCCATCGACTCAGGCAGACAGGAAGATTCTGCTCCCATTCCAGTCCATCCAACCTTTCATCCTGTGAGGATGGCTCACAGAATGCAAAGTGTCCCTGTTGATTGATATTTGGAGTTCATACAAAATAACTTTGTGAAACAGGTTACAAGTAGATTCAATTAAAGCCTATAGGTTGGAGGGATGGGGCGAGGCAGCTACTTTTGGACACTGCCTCCCCCAAAATGCTAGATGGCAGCTCTCTTGGAGTGTAGCGGTGCCCCAGATTCCCACAGGGCATCCTGGGACTTGGAGTTCAGTTTCTCAGCCCTGTTGGATACCGTGGGTGCCGTCAGGAGGAGCTGTGAAAGGACTGGAGGAGCCATGCATCATCCATAGCCTGGAAGTACTTACAAGGACAGAAGCTCCGAAGTACTTCCAGGCTGAAGAAAAAGTCAGTTCTCCATCCAACCTGGAAGAGCTAGCAAGTCATGGGGAAGGAAGGACAGAAGAACTTCCAGGTCAAGGATTATTTAAAGGACTGAGCTAAAGTCCGGAGAAGTAGGACAGAGCTTGCTGGGAGGTGTGGAAAAGAGATTTGAGTTTAATTATTGTGATTATTATTGTTGTATTGCCTGTTTATTGTGGAGGAGGTGCTAAAGGGCACTATTATAGGAAGAAAGGAATTAAAAGGTCTTCTTGTTGCTTTTAATCTGTGTCCAGAGCGTCTGTCTGTTGGGTTTAAAGGGACAATAGCGACCCCTAGTGTCTTACAATATATATGTTATAAATTGGAGTTACAAACATGACGAAAAAATGGTGTGAAGCTTGCAAAATGTCCCACAAAGCAGGGCCGATCCTTCACTAACTTGCCTTGATAAGGTCTTCTCTAGGAACCCAGCCCTAACTACTACTAGCAGGCTTCCAGCCTTGCAGGCCCAGAAATGAAGAGCTGGATATAAATGTTTAAAATATTTTAAAAAAAAGTTCTGGAGAGTTTGAAGGAGAATTGCTGTCAACATCGGGGCCTCATGTATAAACGGTGTGTACGTACAAAAATGTTGCGTAAGAACGTTTCCGCGTTCAAATCGCGATGTATAAAACCTAAACTTGGTGTAAAGCCACGCACATTTCCACGGTACCTCATACCCTGTCATATGCAAGTTCTGCGCTCGGTTTTGCAGACTAGTGGCACCCAGCGTCAAAGCAGTGCTACTGTTCCTGTGTGGTTATCCTTTCTTTTTTAGATCAACATCCCTGATGCGGCTTTATAAATACACTGAAATTAACGCATATTGTTTATTAGTTTAATGCATCTGATTGTAATTAACCAGTAACAATATAATGGTCCACAGAATGGTCAAACTATTCTAAATACAATAGCTGCTTTAGCGTTGTTACTCTCACTGCACCTTCTTCTTCTTCTTTCAGCTGCTCCCGTTAGGGGCTGCCACATCGGATCATCTTTTTCCATATTACTCTCACTGCACCACTCAGAGTATTTATGTCATTGTATCTGAGTGGGGAATCAAAGATCTACAGAAGCTGAGAAAGAGAATTATCAGTATACAGCATCAAGCACACGCTGCATCAGCCATGCTGTCTATTGAACTGCTTTCACACGGCAAACGTTTCAAAGCCTTTCCTGTACTGACCTCGCGGTTCAGAAAGAGTTTCATCCCAAGAGCTTTAAACGCACTCAATCAAGTGCTCCTTCTAGAACTGTCTGTACTTATAAGGAGAATTACCTCACTGTAAACTTGCTTTATAGTTACAATATTGCACACCCTGAGCCACTTCATAATGCACGTATTTACATATGATGACGATATCATTTTTAAGATGAAATGCAGCAAAATATGTTTATTATATTATACAGATAAAACTTTAACTTCATTTAAATAATCTATATTGTCACTAATTAAACATGCCAGGACACGGTGCTGCAGCGCTAGCTATTAGCTTGCGGTCCGTTCACGGATTGTTCCTACCTCATGCTGTATTCTTACTGGGACTGGCGTGACACTGGAATGACAACTAGAATAATTAAATACGTACTACGAAGATATTTCAATGTTCCTTAAAAGTTTTGAAGAATCGCGTTCTAAGGTTACAGATGGCTTAACATCTATTACAGAGCTGAATGTGTGGCGATTGGGTATTTGGAGAAAGAAAAGTAAGGACAGGAATTGGAGGTTAGTACATTTGAAAGAAACAGTACTGCTACAATAAAGTATTTCATCGAAGGTCGCGCATGGTGCAACAAGCATCTGAGACATGAACGATCACTGCGCCACCATGTTTCAATGTTTAATAACATGATTTAACTCCTATCATCATGAAAATGATATCACGTATACATCTCAGTGTTTTAATAA
Organism: Polypterus senegalus; assembly: GCF_016835505.1. Lineage (NCBI taxonomy): Eukaryota > Metazoa > Chordata > Cladistia > Polypteriformes > Polypteridae > Polypterus > Polypterus senegalus. The sequence continues at coordinate 34,000,900 of NC_053158.1, forward strand.
TTCAGAGAGCTGTACTATCATGAATGTAATGGATACAACGTCCTGTTGGAGAAAGAGAAAGCCGGTTTAAGAAGCACGTAGTGATTCTCACACATAGAGCACATAGAAGATCAAATACAAAACAAAGCATTTGACTTGCTACTTTAGATACGATGGCATTTGAATAAATGAAACAATTTTAAGATGAAGTTTATGATGTTCTGCTTTAATGACAAAATAAACTACATGATTAAAGTGGAAATTTCGAGATTAAAGTTGACATTTCGTGCTTTTTTCCCACCGTGTGCCTATTTTTTTTTTCTCTGTACCCTAATAAGCTTTCACATGACACTCAGCTGGTGGGCTATGACTCGCCTTTTCAAGGCGACTTTGATATGTGACAACTTCTTTTTTATTTCGGGCACTGTGTGACTTTGTGAACTTGAACTTTTGAGTTTCTCCGTAAGAGTTTATTACATTATTATTCACAGTAGAAACTGACACTTGCTTTTTTTCCACCCGCACTGTTAAACTGTGCTTGAAGCTGTTGTGCTATGAGGCGCCTATCACACAACCTGGCGACACTCAGAAACTTGACTTCTAATTGGGTTGTGACTTTAGATCTGCCAGATCTCTTCCTATCAGAATTTCTTCCAGTTTCTAAATATCTTTGGATTGTATAGAACACCACTCTGTACTCACTGACACTTTTATTTTATTTTTTGCAATCTCTCTAAATGGAAGGCCTACACTTCTAAGGTAATAATGCTCTGTCTCATTTCATTTGTTAATTGCCATTTTCTTGCCATTATCTTTGGAATATTGTCCAAGTAGTACTTCAGAGGGTTTAGTAACACAGTCTTTTACAACTCTGCTTTAAGACAGAAAAAGGGTTTTAAAGTAATTAAAAGAATTTGGGACACTTGTGCAAATTGTTTGCTTTACCTTGCAAGGCTTAATTTACTTTAATTGCTGCAGAGCATCTGTAGGTTGTACCCTATTAGTTGTTCCCTGAAGAAGACCCATTTGTAATATTTGTATGATCCCCAGGTCTAAGTACGAGCAGAACAAAATTGGTCCCAAGTTTAACAAATCTGCACCTAGTCTTGATTTGGCCTCTCATTTTTCCTTAGTTTGCTCAGCTGGCAGTTTGGTTGAGAGTTAATTGCCTCCATGCCTCAGTTAAATAGCAGTCAACCTCATTTAACAACATGCCCTATACAATCTTAACGATTTAAAAGGACGGAGTACAGGCAAAAATTACATTGTCATGTAAACTTGATAAAAAATAAATCCTATCTAATAATTGCAATATAAATAATTGCAATTTTTAAGCTATCGTTGTTATAAACACCATTCACTTCAAGCATATGAAAAGGCATTGATCTCCCTATTTGGAAAGTAATCTGGTTGAGAGGTACACATTAGTAGAATCGTATCTGAAATGTAGCTGTCTCTCTGTATGTTCATTTCCCATTTTTATATTCTGTAGATAATACAAACGAGTAGATAATTGTCATTTATTATGCACAAAACTCTTCCTAATAACCAAATGAATCCAACAGTAAAGAGTATAATTAGTCAGATGGTGGAGAATATTCATAAAGAATGTCTCATCCAAAGTACAAACTCTCTATAATACTTCTTGTATTATATAGAGATATACTGTATTATATTGTACATATTGTGAGAGATCGCATATAAGGTCTGGAGAACACTCTGAAGGAACACAGCATAGAAGAAACTGGTAGTATCTTTTGGAGCCAGTGGCCAAGCAATGTAAAATGCAATATAAAACTTTCCATGCATCACTTGTCTTTTTCTATGGCATTTAGTTAAATGTGTTTAATTCAGTATCACGCTATATTTCAGTAAAAATATACAAAATAAAATCTGGTTTCTATATTGTTAATGTCGTATAAGTGTTTTTTTCATGTCCATAACAGTTTTTCCAATGTGTGTGGAATTCACTTTGTAACATTCTTCACCATGCTAAGTCCATTAAATCTGGTTAGGAGGTGGTCTGAGTTAGAATAACATTTCACTCACCTTCTCCAACTCCAAGAAGCACACTAGAACTGGATTTAATCTTAGTGATGGTCTGCTGCTAGTCCGCAGCTCTGAGCACACTGCAATATCCCTAAACCCAAAAGGTAATCTTGTTACCGTAAATGAACACTGAGACCAGTTTTGCACAGGATCATACAAAGCTGACAGAACACTGCAACTGACCCAAAGTGGTTCTGGAATCCTGCCTTCAATAACTCCTGCCATTTGATGGGAACATCAGGAATAATGTCTAGTGCTGCCAGTATACATTTTTACATGACAATACTTGCAAGTTTGATGGTTCATATCAAACTTTATCTTCCCAGTAATACAATGAAAATCAAACTGAACACAAATGCTCAACTTTTTTATCAGGATATCTGCAGCAATACTAATGTTAGTGGTACACCACCCATTGGAATGTCAACATAATGCCCTCTTTTACTCAAAAAATACTATAATGTTTTGCTTCTAAATTTCCATGGGTGGTGAAAAAATTTAAATTATTGCAACAAGTAAATTGCAATAATATTCTGTATCAATTTCTTCCAATTCTACTTTTTAAAAGCCATAGACATGTGAGAAGAAGGTAAGTACACTCCATGAATTTGTTTTTTTATTTTTCAACATATATGGAAATAATTAATTTGAACAGTATCTTTAGATAAAGATGATGCTATTGAAGAAAAAAAAATACAAATTTGACTTTGCAAAAATGTATACAATGAAAAATGAACAGATATGCCATTTCTGTCTGTGTTAAAAGTTTAGTTTACCCTTTAATAGCTGGTACTGCCCCTTTATGTAGGTGCTTCCTATAACTGTCTACTTGTCTCTGATATTGACCGTCAGAAATTTTTTTACCACTCTTCCATGCAGAATTCCTTGAGGTGTGTGAGCAGCCCCAAACCCATTTCCACCAACATGCTTTACTGTTGGTACCAGGTTTTTCGGGATAAGCAGTATCCTTGGTTTTCATCAAACATATCTAATTCTATCTGTGCCTATCTGGGTCTTTGTCTAAGTGTTCACGGACAAACATTAGTCTTATCCTGATGTTCTTTCTGGACAACAAAGTTTTCCTACTAGCATACTTCACATTTATATCCAATTTGTGTGGCCTCTTTCTAATGGTAGACTCATGTACTTTGACATCAGCAGTGGCAAGAGCTACCTATAAGTCCTGTGATGAAATTCTGGGATTCTTAGTGACTTTTTTTTAGCATCTGTTCTCCTCTTGCGCTGAACTTTCTGAAAACATTTCCAGATGTCTGATATTTGCTCAATTTGTAGATGATATTCTAGACAGTGAAACTGCTGATTTACCAATGTTCAGATATCTTTTTAGGACTCTCTTTGAAGGCCTCAGATAGCTCTTACAATCTAGGCATAGTGATAATACACACTTCAATAACAAAGAGCAACTCAAACTACAGGTCTGAGGTTTAAATAAGACTGAGTCAAACAAGATTTACTTTTAATGATGTTCTAATTATTTGCACCTTATTTGGTGCACCCAATTCTAATTTTAGGTATTTGAGCTAGTGATAAATGTAGGGATATACTTAATTATCTTACATATGAAATTTGCATTAATATTTATTTAATTTATACAATGGACCACAATTGTAAATATGGCATGATGTTTGTTATATTATATCACATTTACCTAAAGATACTTTTTAAATAATGATCAAATTTTCATATGTCCACATATGTTAAAAAAGAAAAAACTACATGGGGTATACTTACTTTTTCACAGGACTGTATGAAAATGATCATCCTTTGTTACGTATCATGCCCTTCATTTTGCAAAGTGATCAAGAGATGAGCACCACAAATGCAAGATCATGTAGAATCAGGTTCTGCTTCTTTGGGCAGCACTCCTTACACAGCAAGACCTGTCACTGGTGAGAAATTTACTCAAAGAGCATCAGCGCTGGATCTCTCTCAGTCACTACATGTCTACCCTGAGAAATATTGGCAGCAGTATTCAAACAGACAGCACCTGTTTTAATAAGCTGAGCTAAAGAGAGAACTCTTTCAGCCAGCTGCCAACAAGGCTTCTGACTTTGCAAGTGGTAATGTCATGTGAAGCTGCAAAGTCTTTCAGTCTGACACTCGTCAACATTTGGCTTCCTGGACATAACTCAGATCTGCACTACACTAGGAGTGTAAAAACCAATCACCTTAGCCAGTTGAATTCTTTCCTCAATGACTAATCGTGTGATTATCCTTTGTGGTGTGCTCATTCCATTTGAGCCCTGCTATACTTACCATTCGCAGAATCTCACCCTTCATTGCAAGGCCGCTCTTATGTTGCCTCTCTGTGATGAACTGAGGTTACAGCAGACATGTAACAGTTTTCTTCTTATGCAACATTTCCTATGCAGTACATCCCCATTGGGCTCCCCAGATGTGAACTTCGGTCTGCACCCTGTTTGGAGTATGGTAAGGAGATGTCTAAGCCAGTAAAGTGAAAGGAGGTCTCTGCTGGCTCAGGTGACACATTAGACTTCTGACCGCCAGACTGCTCCTACTTCACGCTGGGTTTATGTTATTTGAGCCATGTTTTATTTTCAATAAATGATAAAATCTGTACAGTCTTAAAAACTATTTTGGAACAAGAATGGAGACATATTGTCCGGTCTTGGCACATCTGACAAGAGGAGGGATGGCCAGAAGACAGGCAGAGGCAGAACAGAGACTTCTTGAAGGGACATATGGAGAGAACTTCAAAGACTGAAGATGCTGAGAAGCAGAGTTATTCAGAGAACCTTAGATCAAGACAATAGTTTTGAGCAGAACCCTTGCAGCAATAGGGAACCAGTGAAGAGATTGAGGCAGAGGAGTAGTAGGGAGTGAAACAAGGAATGGAGAACACCAGTCAAGCAGCTTCATTCTGGAGAAGCTGGAGAGATAATAAAGGTTAGTTGATGAAGAAATCCATGCCAGGATAGAGTTGCAATAGTCCAGCTAAGAGAGAACCAATGCCTGTACAAGGAGCTACGTGGCATAATGCACAGATGACTTGCATGTGCAAGAGGATCACAAACAGCTCCAGCCCAGTATCTGAATTCAGTAGCTGTGAGCCAGTGACACTAACCACTGAGCCACTATAACACCAAAAATGATTAAATACTTTTGTAAAAACATTCAATTATTTTGTGAAGTAACTTTTTTATTTCTTTTTGGAAGAGTAAAATCATTTCTGTGAATTAACATCCATCCAGGGTCATGGAAATGCTGGAGCCTACCCAAGAAACGATCACTGGACAGGGCAACAGCCTATAAAACGGTGAACACACACATTACTGGCAAAGTTAGCAATCCACCTAAGCTATACGTACTTGGACCGTTGCAGTCAGAGAAAGCAAACATGCACACAGAGAGAACATACAAACTCAACCCCAGTTTCCTAGTTGTGAGGAATCAGGACTACTACTGTGCTGCCCAGAAACAAGCTGGTGTAATATAACAATAACTTTGCGGTTGATTCCTTTATTTTTTTTAAATGTACAAAACATTTGCCAGATTGACAATTATTTAACAAATACAGTAATAACTCAATATAGCAATTTGTTTTTTTATTTTTACAAAATGGCACACCTGTGTTAATCAACAATGATCTGGCAAATAATACAATACTTTTAATTAAATGGTGTTTTAACAAAATAACTTTACTATGCATTTGTGAAATAACCAATTATGAGAATGTGCGTGTTGCATGATAAATTGACGCTCTCATTTGCCATTGCAGACCACCACCTTCACTTCAGCTTTCTCGTTATCTGGCTGCCCCCGCAAACAGGTAAACTGTACAGGTGATAATAATCCTATAGTACGTTGGGGGTCAACCGTCGAAAATAAAATTAATCATGTGAGAGCACCCAGCCAATTGACTGTACACGCGAAAATGATGCGTACGCAACAAGTTCGGGTCTCGACGACCCCACGTAATAATAATGATCAGCTGAAAAGCAACACGGCTACGTGTCACGGGCTCTAATGCCGTCAAACCATACTACATCTCTAATTGTTCATAACTCAGACGTTCATGTACACCCATGGATATAGCGCCTTTCCACAGCGACCTCGGAATAAAGCGCACTGCGGCTTTCGGCGTCCCCCAGCAGCGTACAGTCAGGGAGCCGGCGACGTGATGAGTAGAGAGATTCCGCGCTACGTCATTGGCGTAGGCGCTTCGGTGAATGGAATGGTGCGGCCGCGCTCATTAGCATTACGTACACACAGCAGCGCAGGGAGACGCAGAGCGAGCAGCAGGCAGGGCGATGCGAAACGCAAAATAAATCCTGGGAAACGACCGCTTCTTCACCGACTGGGCTGGTTTTCGAGAGGTGGGAGTCGGTGGATTAAAAAAAAGAAGAAGAAGAACCAATAAACGCTGAACGTGAAGCATGAGAGTGGGGCGGACCAAGACGCTGGTTAAAGAATATCCTTCTGGTGAGTAACGCGTTGGGGTTAAATGACCTTACATGTAGCGTGCATTACTTCACAGGTAAATATCAGCTGATCGGGCTGACAGCTCCATTCTGTCAGGCGAATGAAGAAAATCGTCGTTCACGGTGTCTGAGTTCACCGTTTCTTTCTCATTGTTGCCTTAATAAAGGTTACGAGTGCATACGTGTGACATGCATGTACTGTGTGACTTGCCGCTGATGCAGTGCACCGCAGCTGGGACCGGTGTGTGTAATTGTGCCTCCTCGTGCTTTGTAGCCTGTTGCCCCTTTACATCTTATTTTTATTTCTTACCGTGCTGTTTAGTGTATGCTGCCCCAGAAAAGGCAGATTTTGCAGCTACTGGCTGCAGGTTCCGATGAGCGCTACGGTGATGCACCGATCGGGAAACCCGGTGGCCCCTTAAACAGGTGTCCACTGAGAGGATGATGAGGCATCGGCTCCTGCCCTGTGCCCAGAAATTAGCAGAGTGAGAATGATTACCTATATATTAAAAAGAAAAAAACACAACAAACCAGCAAAACAAAAAACGTTCAAATCTGATATTGCTTCCTTCCCACGAAACCCTAGAGGAGATTACCTAAGAGAATAGCGGAATACAATTATTGTATTTGAATGTATATACATAGAATCTTTACGTTTGAAAGCGTGGATATATGTTCCTTAGGTATACCACGATGGCATTGCTTTTCTTGGTCGAGAAGCCCGCGAGTTGCTCTGTATTTTCTTCACGCAAGGATTGTAACTTTTTTTTTTATTCTACTGAAGATGACATCATAGGAAATCGGGGAGATGCGGTTGCCAACTGGGAATTTGTTGCATTCAGATGCACAGCTCTGCTTTACCAGTGTAAACTGTGCCTTGTGAAATCATTCATATAGAGGTGAGGCAATACATTAGGATGATCATATGTCTCATTATTTCCTTGCCTTTAGTTTATTTTTAAACCCCATTTTCAACAGTACAATATTTTTTATATGACTGCTGTATTGTAATATATCCAGAAAATACATATTTCTGAGGGTCCTTTGTGGTTATTGGATACTGTTCATGCTTTGCAGATTAAGCTGGAAACTGATGTATTCATTCATCAAATGTATTGATGGGCATGCTGTATTAAGCTGGTTGTTAAGTATGTCAAAGATAGGAATGGTTAAAATTGTCATGTTGGGGGTCAACCATATTTCTTTTAATTTAAAGTGCAAAAGATATTGACTAAATGTATGTTGTTAGATTTAGCTTAATCATCACAAATTGTAGTGCAGTTGTACATAACATTTTAAATTTCATTAATTTTCCTTGTCTTCATTAGGGTCACATAAGAAAAAGTCACACTTTATAGTCGCACTTCATTTTTTATTTTCCTGTTCTTCCTTTAACCTTGTATACTAGGGACTTAAAGAGGTCTCATTTTCCAACAACCTCTCCATTTTCTTACTTGCCTACTGCAATTACAGGGATATCTGGAGAATGTTGCTGCATATAGGGTGTCCTGGTCATTACAGTCCTCACCGGAGTGAAACCATTGAAAGTGAAGTGAACCATTGGTCATTACCAGCTTAATCAGCTTGACTGGCGTTGTCCACCTTTTGCCATTCAATATCCTTAGGGCTGGAGTTGTACGTGGAAAAATTCCACACGATTTTACTGTAGATTTAACGGAAATAATTTATATGATAAAAGAAAACGTAGTATTTTTCATTGTAGTGCATTTTACATTTCCAGATTATTTCTATTTCATTCCACTGCTTCTTCATGACATCAAAATAAACAATTTGTCCATTATCAGTTAAGTCACTTGTGCACTCATTGCAGCCTTTTATTACATTTTTTTAAAATTAGCATTAGGTAGATGCACTTTTTTTTTTTTTAAATGTAATGTGTTAGGAGGGACTCTATGTGAGAAAAAAACTTCATTTCAGCAGGCATGCTGGCCGCAGCAAACCTCTGTCAACAGGTTTCCTCTGCCACCCCATTGTGTCATTGTTAAAATTTGCCAACTGTGTTTACATTTTTTTGATGTTTCCAAATTGTGAAGGTACTTGGATACGTTACATATGACTCATAATGTATGAAACTACACAGTCTAGGAAACTTCTTTCCAATTATTTTATGTAAATTCTAAAGGAAGAGTAAATTTCATAACACATACTAAAAAGATTTCTTATCGACAACATTTCAGTTTCTAAATCTTTGTTACTTTGCTTTGTGTTAATGCATTACCTTGTAAGAATATGACTGCAGTCAGAAGATTGTACACCCTTATACTTTCACATTTGCAAACAAACACTGAAACCGTTTTACTGTTACAGTAGATCTGTAACAAGGGGATGGGCTGGAATGATCATATTGATTGACTTAGAGGACAAGTCAGTCTTCTGTTGTTTATTTAACTGTATTCTATTTTAAGCTATGTAAATTTAAACATTTTAATATAGTTAAGCAAATACCTATATGAATGAAACATTTACATTAACTATGAAGGACATTATTTTTGATGCATTTTTTCAATACATGTTTCTATGTATTTGTGTGTGTTTGTGTCTCTCCCCAGTTTTGGACATATGCATACTCATATGTTGCATTCACAGCACATGCACAGCTCTGAGCTGTGACGTTTTACCTTCTCACTTCAGAGCATTCACGTAGGTTTCCAGTTGGACTATTAGGAGATGTAGGAAGTTGCTGCTTATTTGTCAATTGGTCTGTTAAAAAAAAAAAAAAAAGCACTTAAAGATAAACACCATTTTTTGTGTTAAGTGTAAAAATGTAAGCGTATTAAATATGTATCATTTTGCTCCAAATGCAATTTCACCAATAAAATGGTATTTCCGTTTTATATAATTCACTAAGGTAAAAAAAGGTCAACATTACATCACAACTCCAAGAATTTGAGTAGCTTTGTTTTCTCTGAATTGTCCAACTTATAGCTCTGAGTTTAAAATGCATGAATGTGGAACGTCTGACTCAGAAACTCATATTTATGATATATCTGGTAGCACATGAGTGCAATCATATATATTACTATTATAGAACAAAGGAAACATAGCATCGTTTGGATTATGTGATAAATTGTGAGCTTTAAATTTCTAACTTTCCTAGTAACTTTTCACATTCTACAGGACGATTTACTACATTTTAACTGTCTTTCTTATTTATGTCTATGTAAACTTAGGGATCTTTGTCTAGTCAGAGCAGATACAGTAGAAAGGGGAGTTCACTTGCCACTCTCCAACAGATCTGTTTAACACAAAATGTAACTATATACACACCAGAGCTTTTGCAGAGTAACTTTGGAGCATTTACCTGTATTTAAGAGAAATCCATGACGTTAACTTATTAAGAAAGATTTTACACCAATCCTTGAGTAACACACCATTGTCCACACTGCATTAACATATTTGTTTGAATCGAGTTTTTGTTCATGTACCTTTCTTTACTAAGAGTGTGTTAGAAAGTGATAGCAATAGAATTGCCCTTGGTTATACAACAAAATCTGGATATAGGCTATCCGTTTGACACAACTAGTCTTGCCAAATAGTGTAGTAGGTATGGTTGCATTGAAATTTATTTTGGCATTAAGCAATAATTTTTGTACTAAACTATCTTTACCTTATAATTTACTGTCTTCTATATGTGTACCAACATGAAGGAATATATTTGGATATATTTACTGTATATTTAATGTATGTTTTTGGACTTTTTCATATTTAATGTGTTACAAAGTGTTATATTAAAGCCCATATGTGAAATGTTTTCTCCTTTGAAATGAAAACATAGTTTTACAAACCCATCTTAAATATGCATAAAAATAATTTATTTACCTCTTGAGTGCAAATTTGGCAGAAAATATGAAAGATCCCTCTCTGATTTTCACATCTGGACTGTACAGCTTTTTGTTCATTTTTCTTTATAGATTTGCCAAAACATTCACAATTTGGATCCGGGGTATTACATAATGACAGTTTTTGACTTCTGCCACATACTGTATTCTCAGTAGAACCAGGCCTGGGTTTTGGTTTGGACAATCCATAACATTGGCATTTTTTTTGTTTTTAAGATCCTGCATTGATTTTTCTGCATGTTTTTGGCCATTGTCTTGCTGGCCTTCTCCAAAGATCAGGCCTTCTGGCAGGCTAATGGTGGTTTTCCTCTAGGATTTCTATTTACTTGTCTGCATATGTTTGTTCTTGTGTCTTCAAAAGTTTTTAATCTGTGCTACATCATCACGTGGCAACCATTTTGCTTTGCATTGCCGTTTCACTAACTGAACATTAAACCCAGTTCTTGGAAAGACGACCATGAATGCTCATTACTGTTACATGTTACCATGTAATCTTTTCAGACTTGGTCCCACAGTCCTTCAAATGCCCCCTGGTATAGTGTAGTCAAGATGCAATGTTGGCATTTTTCTGTGATGGCTTTGATTTTACCTCTCTTCTATTTAAAAAAGAAAAATGAAAAAAAAAACATGCGTAAAGCCCTGAGGCAGTTGCTGTTTACCCAGTTTCTTGCATCTCAGCCATCAAAGACTGTAGAGATGCCTGAAGCTAACTGATTGCTTCCCATTAGTGCCCTTGATTTTAGAGGACACACTGTTATACACAGATTACTTATTGAAGTGTATTTTTCAATGTTCATTATAATATTAATTAATGTGCTTTAGTGAACCCTCAGTGGTTTGGAGTTGATAGATCTGAAATGACATTACTGAAGGCTATTTTGAATGTTCCTTTATCTTCATGGTGTAGTTTTGTTAGGAGCGCAATAACTAAGGGTTGGATTTTTCAGAATTAGAAATCCAATTAGAAGTTGAATTAAAAATTTCACACAAAGTCATGTGAAGTACATTAATTGAAAATGGTTTGGTTTTTTTGCTTATTAAAAGACTTGCTAATCTCTGTTTAAGATCATAAAAGTCAATGCTTTTAGAAGTCTGTCTTACTTGGACATCATAGAGGATTTTTTTTCCTTTTGGCGGTGGGATCGTTTAGTACAATGCACTTAAAAACATTATCACAGTCAAGAGTAAGAAAAATCCAAGAAGGTGCCTGTTCTTCCATTTCTGTATCTAAATAACACATAGAAGAAAACTCTGAATAATTGTATGGAGTTTATAATTCAATACATTTCATTAATAAATAAACAACATATCAGAATATACTGTATTTACAAGTATTTATTAGATTAAAGAAAGCACAAATTATGAGAAAAGTTTCAATTGAATATCTGTACAAAATAATCATGCATTATCCATTTTTCACCTACTCTGGCAACACTGGGAACAAGGCAGAGTGTGCATTTAGACTCCTTCATGCCATCCCAGTTAAGAATTATCAGTTAACCCAGGGGTTTCCAACCGTTTTCATGACAATGCCCCCCTAAGAGACTTAACTTAGGCTGTGGACTGCCTACCTATCACCATCCAACAAACGAAGTATCCCACATGTCTATAATAAACTGATATACAGACCTACTATTTGTTAAGTGTATGTAAAAAACTATATAAAGCAAGGCATTTTTTCTATGGGAAAAATAGACTTCTCATAATAAATATATAAATTAAACCAACTCTAGGCCTAGTGAGACTTTGGGGCTTGGATGTTCTTACACAGTTTGTCCACTTTGGGTTGTAGCTGGTTTATGGATAATCTCAAATCATTTTCCAAATTTAGACAAGCTCTGTTTTCGGTTCTTGGTTCTTTCAATAAAACCTGACGCACTGAAGTATGTTCTTGCCAATGGTAAGTGGCATTGGATAGTTTTTTTAATCAACACTGGGCATTTATTTCAGAGATTGCTCCAAAATTCTGACAGGGGAATGGCAGAGATTTAAATTTTAAAGCTTCCGCCATTGGCTATTTCAATTAATTCCTCTTCTGACATCAAATCAAGTAAACCATCTTCAGTTCTGGACTCAGATGGATTTCTGATCCAGTTTAAATGACAATTGTCCAGGTCTGGTAAATTGGTAAATAGCCGCTAAAGTATTCCTTCAGGCATGTCACATGTGACAATATTATAGACAGGACTATGTCTTTAGGCACATTGGATGTTCCTAGCTTCTGGAAAAGGAGCGGGAACATCGCAGTATTTCCTTCATTCAGTTTTTTCTCCCAAAGTTAGATTTAATGCAGAAACTTTATCTTGCGAACTAACTATGCTGTGATCGCAGCCCTGCATGCTCTGATTCAAGGTATTTAAAAGTTGAAATATGTCAATCAAATGTGCTAGCTTCAGAACCCACTAGTGGTTGTGGTAAACAGCTAGCAAACTTGGAGTTCTCAGACAAGAGAAATTCATGCAGCTCTTTGCGCCGAACAAACACTCATTGTAAAACAGCCTCATGAAACAGCCACCGGACCTCAGAATACAGCAGAAGGCTTTGAAACCTGGCACCAATGTCATTGCACAGTTTGGCAAACGCCTGATTTAACCTATAGCAGCATGCACATCTTTGAAATGTAGTAGGACGTGTGGGGGCCTGAAGAGAAAAGTCATGCAGTTTAAAAGGAAAAAAAATCTCTTCATAAGAGGCCACCGAACTGAGGATCAGTACCTAGTTCAGCGAATTATGAGGTGGCAACACTAGCCACTGCAGCACCAGGCCACTCATTTCTTTTGATCCAAAGTGTTAAAATCGGATTCAGAATGGCAATCTTGGTGGGGCAAAAAGCAATAATACTGTACTTTAAATTGTTAGTACAACTGTACATCCAGGCATGAAGAACTTTCATACTAGTACTCTACCTGAAGTTGCATTTTGCCTTTTTTCAGTCCACATACCAGCTCAAACACGGATTTGTTTTCTCACTACATTTTGCAAAACATTATTAACTCTTTTGCTTCAGCTATTCGATCATGTTGCTTAGCTCCAAGTGTTGTTGATGATAAAAATGTCTCTAATTTGCATAAGTAAAGTCACCACTGATATTTGAAAAAAGTAACAAAGGTGACAAACTAGTGGACACATTTCAGTCTACCATGCTCATTTTGTTTTCTATTTTCAAGATTTCCCCAGTATTCTGCCTACTATTGACAGTCAAGTTTTCCTCTTCAGCTACATAACCCTTTGTGTAAAGATGTGTCTCCTGAATTCTGTCTTTAATGCAGTTTCCTCTTAATTTCCATAATAGTTATTAGACAATTCACTATTTAATTGAAACAATTCAGCTAGAACATTTTTACTAATGTTTTTGGAAATTTTGGAGAAATGGATTAGGACCAAGCTTAGGCTTCTTTGTTTAAGACTGAAGAGATTAAACTCCTTTAGCCTATCACACATCACCTTTAGTCCCGGGATGCACTCTTATTTGCACAGATTCTAAAGATGATGTGTCTTTTTTATGTACAGTGGTGTGAAAAACTATTTGCCCCCTTCCTGATTTCTTATTCTTTTGCATGTTTGTCACACAAAATGTTTCTGATCATCAAACACATTTAACCATTAGTCAAATATAAAACAAGTAAACACAAAATTCAGTTTTTATATGGTGGTTATTATTATTTAGGGAGAAAAAAAACCCAAACCTACATGGCCCTGTGTGAAAAGTAATTGCCCCCTGAACCTAATAACTGGTTGGGCCACCCTTAGCAGCAATAACTGCAATTAAGCGTTTGCGATAACTTGCAATGAGTCTTTTACAGCGCTCTGGAGGAATTTTGGTCCACTCATCTTTGCAGAATTGTTGTAATTCAGCTTTATTTGAGGGTTTTCTAGCATGAACCGCCTTTTTCAGGTCATGCCATAGCATCTCAATTGGATTCAGGTCAGGACTTTGACTAGGCCACTCCAAAGTCTTCATTTTGTTTTTCTTCAGCCATTCAGAGGTGGATTTGCTGGTGTGTTTTGGGTCATTGTCCTGTTGCAGCACCCAAGATCGCTTCAGCTTGAGTTGACGAACAGATGGCCGGACATTCTCCTTCAGGATTTTTGGTAGACAGTAGAATTCATGGTTCCATCTATCACAGCAAGCCTTCCAGGTCCTGAAGCAGCAAAACAACCCCAGACCATCACACTACCACCACCATATTTTACTGTTGGTATGATGTTCTTTTCTGAAATGCTGTGTTCCTTTTACGCCAGATGTAGCGGGACATTTGCCTTCCAAAAGTTCAACTTTTGTCTCATCAGTCCACAAGGTATTTTCCCAAAAGTCTTGGCAATCATTGAGATGTTTCTTAGCAAAATTGAGACGAGCCCTAATGTTCTTTTGCTTAACAGTGGTTTGCGTCTTGGAAATCTGCCATGCAGGCCGTTTTTGCCCAGTCTCTTTCTTATGGTGGAGTCGTGAACACTGACCTTAATTGAGGCAAGTGAGGCCTGCAGTTCTTTAGATGTTGTCCTGGGGTCTGTTGTGACCTCTCGGATGAGTCGTCTCTGCGCTCTTGGGGTAATTTTGGTCGGCCGGCCACTCCTGGGAAGGTTCACCACTGTTCCATGTTTTTGCCATTTGTGGATAATGGCTCTCACTGTGGTTCGCTGGAGTCCCAAAGCTTTAGAAATGGCTTTATAACCTTTACCAGACTGATAGATCTCAATTACTTCTGTTCTCATTTGTTCCTGAATTTCTTTGGATCTTGGCATAATGTCTAGCTTTTGAGGTGCTTTTGGTCTACTTCTCTGTGTCAGGCAGCTCCTATTGAAGTGATTTCTTGATTGAAACAGGTGTGGCAGTAATCAGGCTTGGGGGTGGCTACGGAAATTGAACTCAGGTGTGATACACCACAGTTAGGTTATTTTTGAACAAGGGGGCAATTACTTTTTCACACAGGGCCATGTAGGTTTGGATTTTTTTCTCCCTAAATAATAAAAACCATCATTTAAAAACTGCATTTTGTGTTTACTTGTGTTATATTTGACTAATGGTTAAATGTGTTTGATGATCAGAAACATTTGTGTGACAAACATGCAAAAGAATAAAAAATCAGGAAGGGGGCAAATAGTTTTTCATACCACTGTATTGCAGTGATGAAAACTGATGAAAGAACTGTAAATGCGATCTCACTTGCTCATTATAACTCTCATCCAAACATTCCTTTATATTTGTATCTAGTGAACACTCCGCTAACATTCTTATAATGCTGAAACTGCTGTGTTAATGTTTAACTGACATTTTCTATAGTGTAAAGCAGTGCATATATATAGATATAGATATATAGATAGATAGATTGTGATGGAAGTCTGGGATGCTAGATGGAGACTTCGCTGCTGCATAGAGGTGCCCCAGATTCCCGCTGGGTACCCTGGGATCTGGAGTTCGGCTTCACAGCACTGCTGAGTGCCGTGGGTGCCGCTAGGAAATGCTGCATGGAGGTTGTGGAGTGTTTACTGTCCGCAAAGCCCTGAAGTCACAGGGACGGAACCCCTAAAGTACTTCTGGGCTTAAGAAAAAACAGCTTCAACATCTGACCCAGAAGTGCTGGCAAGTCACAAGGACAGAAGCACTTCCGGGTCAACAACTATATGAAGGACTACTGGAGACCCAGTAAACGAGCTGGAGTCGGGAGGAGTATAACAGAGCTGCATGGGAGGTGTGGAGGAGAGATTTGAGTGTATAATTCTTGATTTATTGGTTATTGAATTGCCTGTTTATTGTGGCTGGGGTGCTTGGAGGCACTGTTTAAAAGAAGAAAATAATTAAACAAGTTCTTGGTGCTTTTAACTGGTGTTGTCGGTGTCTGTGTGTTGGGTTAGGTGCTGTTATAGCTCCATCTAGTGTTATATATATATATATATACACACTCACCTAAAGGATTATTAGGAACACCATACTAATACGGTGTTTGATCCACTTTCGCCTTCAGAACTGCCTTAATTCTACATGGCATTGATTCAACAAGGTGCTGAAAGCATTCTTTAGAAATGTTGGTCCATATTAATAGGAAAGCATCTTGCAGTTGATGGAGATTTATGGGATGCACATCCAGGGCACGAAGCTCCCGTTCCACCACATCCCAAAGATGCTCTATTGGGTTGAGATCTGGTGACTGTGGGGGCCATTTTGGTACAGTGAACTCATTGTCATGTTCAAGAAACCAATTTGAAATGATTTGAGCTTTGTGACATGGTGCATTATCCTGCTGGAAGTAGCCATCAGAGGATGGGTACATGGTGGTCATGAAGGGATGGACATGGTCAGAAACAATGCTCATGTAGCCCGTGGCATTTAAACGATGCCTAATTGGCACTAAGGGGCCTAAAGTGTGCCAAGAAAACATCCCCCACACCATTACACCACCGCCACCAGCCTGCACAGTGGTAACAAGGCATGATGGATCCATGTTCGCATTCTGTTTACGCCAAATTCTGACTCTACCATTTGAATGTCTCAACAGAAATCGAGACTCATCAGACCAGGCAACATTTTTCCAGTCTTCAACTGTCCAATTTGGTGAGCTCGTGCAAATTGTAGCCTCTTTTTCCTATTTGTAGTGGAGATGAGTGGTACCCGGTGGGGTCTTCTGCTGTTGTAGCCCATCCACCTCAAGGTTGTGCGTGTTGTGGCTTCACAAATGCTTTGCTGCATACCTCGGTTGTAACGAGCGGTTATTGCAGTCTAAGTTGCTCTTCTATCAGCTTGAATCAGTCGGCCCATTCTCCTCTGACCGCTAGCATCAACAAGGCATTTTCACCCACAGGACTGCCACATACTGGATGTTTTTCCCTTTTCACACCATTCTTTGTAAACCCTAGAAATGGTTGTGCGTGAAAATCCCAGTAACTGAGCAGATTGTGAAATACTCAGACCGTTCCGTCTGGCACCAACAACCATGCCACGCTCAAAATTGCTTAAATCACCTTTCTTTCCCATTCTGACATTCAGTTTGGAGTTCAGGAGATTGTCTTGACCAGGACCACACCCCTAAATGCATTGAAGCAACTGCCATGTGATTGGTTGATTAGATAATTGCATTAATGAGAAATTGAACAGGTGTTCCTAATAATCCTTTAGGTGAGTGTGTGTATATATATATATATATATATATATATATATATATATATATATATATATATATATATATAGTCACGCTTGGGACACAGATTTGCACGGAGACACAGGAGGTCGTAGAAACAAGAAGGATTTTTATTCAAACACTGCAAACACATGAGCTTAAACGTGCTCCATGACAAGTCAGAGATAACAGTTCCGCTAGGAGCAGATATATATATCTTTGCATTATTTGACAGTAAAACTTTGCAACATTCTATGATGTGCTTCTCGCAACTGAAAGAGGGCACTGTGGCGGATGTTTGCCGACTTGCAGACCAATCACAAGCGTTACCTGGTAGGTAACCACCCATACAATCAGATTGTGATTCAGACTACGAATGCCATGAACATAATATGTATATACAGGGTAGTCCAGATCTAATTATGCAGATCCAGATCGTCTGGATGACTTTGATTTATGCGGGAACGATTCCAGTTCGGTGCGAACACAATTTTTCATGTCGTTCGTCCGCATACTTCCCGATGGTCTGGGATTTTTTGGGTGATTATCTATGTAATAGATAGTTATAGCATGATGAAAATTGCATAATTAGATCTGGATCTATCTATCTATCTATCTATCTATCTATAATATACAGTATGTATGACAACTTTTTTTTTATTTTGATTCTGTACATTACTATAATGAATTTTAAATGAAACAACTCAGATGCAGTTGAAGTGCAGACTTTCAGCTTTAATTCAGTGGGGTGAACAAAAAGATTGCATAAAAATGTGAGGCAGCTAAAGCATTTTTTAACACAATCCCTTTATTTCAGGGGCTCAAAAGTAATTGGACAAATTAAATAACTGGAAATAAAATGTTCATTTCTAATACTTGGTTGAAAACCCTTTGCTGGCAATGACAGCCTGAAGTCTTGAACTCATGGACATCACCAGATGCTGGGTTTCCTCCTTTTTAATGCTCTGCCAGGCCTTTACTGCAGCAGCTTTCAGTTGCTGTTTGTTTGTGGGCCTTTCTGTCCGAAGTTTAGTCTTCAACAAGTGAAATGCATGCTCAATTGGGTTAAGATCAGGTGACTGACTTGGCCATTCAAGAATTTTCCACTTCTTTGCTTTAATAAACTCCTGGGTTGCTTTGGCTGTATGTTTTGGGTCATTGTCCATCTGTATCATGAAACACGCCCAATCAATTTGACTGCATTTAGCTGGATTTGAGCAGACAGTATGTCTCTGAACACCTCAGAATTCATTCGGCTGCTTCTGTCCTGTGTCACATCATCAGTAAACACTAGCCACTGGCAGTCATGCACACCCAAGCCATCACACTGCCTCCACCGTGTTTTACAGATGATGTGGTATGCTTTGGATAATGAGCTGTTCCACGCCTTCTCCATACTTTTTTCTTGCCATCATTCTGGTAGAGGTTGATCTTGGTTTCATCTGTCCAAAGAATGTTTTTCCAGAACTGTGCTGGCTTTTTTAGATGTTCTTTAGCAAAGTCCAATCTAGCCTTTCTATTCTTGAGGCTTATGAGTGGCTTGCACCTTGCAGTGCACCCTCTGTATTTACTTTCATGCAGTCTTCTCTTTATGGTAGACTTGGATATCGATATGACTACCCCTGGAGAGTGTTGTTCACTTGGTTGGCTGTTGTGAAGGGGTTTCTCTTCACCATGGAAATGATTCTGCGATCATCCACCACTGTTGTCTTCCGTGGACGTCCAGGTCTTTTTGCGTTGCTGAGTTCACCAGTGCTTGCTTTCTTTCTCAGGATGTACCAAACTGTAGATTTTGCCACTCGTAATATTGTAGCAATTTCTCGGATGGGTTTTTCTGTTTTCGCAGCTTAAGGATGGCTTCTTTCACCTGCATGGAGAGCTCCTTTGACCGCATGTTGTCTGTTCACAGCAAAATCTTCCACATGCAAGCACCACACCTCAAATCAACTCCAGGCCTTTTATCTGCTTAATTGATAAGACATAACGACGGACTTGCCCACACCTGCCCATGAAATAGCCTTTGAGTCAATTGTCCAATTACTTTTGAGCCCCTGAAATGAAGGGATTGTGTTAAAAAAATGCTTTAGTTGCCTCACATTTTTATGCAATCGTTTTGTTCAACCCACTGAATTAAAGCTGAAAGTCTGCACTTCAACTGCATCTGAGTTGTTTCATTTAAAATTCATTGTGGTAATGTACAGAACTAAAATTAGATTATATATATATATATATATATATATATATATATATATATATATATATATATATATATATATATATATATATAATATATAATATATATATATATATATAATATATATATATATATATATATATATATATATATATATATATATATATATATATATATATATATATATATATATATATATATATATATATATATATATATATATATATATATATATATATATATATATATATATATATATATATATATATATATATATATATATATATATATATATATATATATATATAATATATATATATATATATATATATGTATATATATATATATATATATATATATATATATATATATATATATATATATATATATATATATATATATATGTATGTATATATATATATATATATATGTATATATATATATATATATATATATATATATATATGTATATATATATATATATGTATATATATATATGTATATATATATATATATATATATGTATATATATATATATATATGTTGTTAAATATACATTCATTTTAAATATATATTGTAAATATTTTAGAAGTTCAAAAACTTTACAAAATGTGTAGGTTTGACCTTTTTATGACTATTATTCTCAGTTTGCAGTAAGTGGCTTTCTTTTATTAGAAATAATCAGCACATTTTTCAAGTCTTGTATTTCTAGTAGCCATTGACTGATTTTAGTTTATGGAGGCAAATACATTTAGCTGCACCTTTACACATTAGATACACAGCTTTAGGATGCACCCTGTTTGTGCTGTGCATAGAAACCCAGCTCCAAGAATAATGATTTGATATCCTACAAGACTTCTGCCCAGTCATGAATGAGATTCTTAAAAAGCGCAATGCAACTAAAAACCATGTAACATTACACAGCTTTTCCAGTGATTTTCAGTATTATCCTTCATTAACATAATTTTAGCAAGTCATAGGCAATTGGTGGCATGCTCCTGTAAAGTTATTTGTGTAATGTGACATGCCCAGTGAGTTAGTCTAACTAGTCCACGACTTGTTCTGACAAAGTCAAAAAAGTTCATTTTGTCTTTAGTCGAAGTGTCGGAGTCTGTATGCATAAGAGCTGACATCCAATGAATGCTCATCCAGAAGTACAATTCATATAATGCAGCGATGAGGAATCAGGAGTGCAAGTCAGTCTTATGTTTTACTAAAACAGAATAGATAAAGGAAAAAAAGGTAAAAATTAGGGTTGAACTTGCTTTACCCGTTTTAACTCCTTATATTTTACTGGCTCCATAATATAGCACACTATTACAGTCACAAAAGGAGGGAGCAGGACTGTGTGGATGGTCAGCTAATTGTGACATGTTCTGCGCTTTTTAAGTTATTTAAATTGACATGGTCTGGCGACGAGATTGGTAAATTCAGATGGCAAATCTGGCATAATCCACGAGTACAAATCACGTAATGTGACATCTGCTTTAGGGAGCCTACTTTTCTCTCCCAAAGTAAAGCATGTTAGGTTAATTATCCCAGTATTAGGGAATATGTGAACATATGTGTGCCCCATTCAAATTTCATTTTTGTCTTACTTTTTATCCATGCTGGATCCTCATGACTGAGGAAATCAAGGATGTTTAGTAAATGGTTGGTTATATTATAGCAGACTTAGCTCCTATTGTCAATTTATTTGTTAATTTATAATGTTGAATGGGGAAAAATACATAATTCCATATGTTGTAGCAGCATTTGTGCAGTGTATGTGCACAAGTATGAGCTGGGCCACTATTGCTGTCTGACATGATAGATCATAGAGACATGAAATGAACTTATTTATCTATTATTTATCTATGCAGATAGACATATTTCCTAGTCTGTTATTTTTCATTAATGTGTATATGCACAAAACTTTGCAGTTATTTGCGTATTTCAGTCATCATCAAAAAAAATATCAAATTGTTTGAAGTTTTTATTTTATTATACGTGGGCTAAGGGTAGGATATTTGTGATGACTTAAATGAATGGCCGTTTTTTCCCAATAGGGCTCTGTTGTATCGTTAACATTTCTACTGCTCTATTAATTCAGAAATTGCAGAAAAATTCTTTAGCTTTATCCTCCCCTTCCTTTTTACATTTAGTGACTGAATGTGTGTATTTAATGTATGATGTGAGTAATGTGTTTAAAACTTCCAACAACACTAAAAGGCTAATTCTTAAGTATTAACTTCCCCACTGACACTTTGCTCAATAGATAATTTGTACAGTTAAAAGAATCCATTTGCTGCGTGTCCTATCTTTAAAGAATGAAAGGAAGCAAATTTCAGCTTATCAGCATAACAAACAGAAAACCATTATCAGCTTTTAGTTTTCTTTCTTAGGCTTGTACACTATGTATCTGTTTTCCACTGCTGAAAGCAAGCTGCTGAAGTTCATTAGCTGCAACATTTGCACTCTAACATGGAGTCCATTTCACAGTTCACTAGAGGCATTATGATATGATCGATATAAGTGTCATCAGGTTGTTTGATGCAAACGGTTATTTGCAAACACTCAAGATACTAATAGTGTAACTTTTCACAACCAGAAAGATATGGACAGGCAAAGTTTAATGCATTGGTGATACAGTAGCAACCCCAAATAGGAAAGAAGTTAGTGAAATGAAAATCACTGCACCACTCTAGATTTAAAACATTCTTAAATTGTAGAAAACCAGAGCCAGGGCATAGTCTATTTTATGATGTCTAAAGGGGAACGTCAACATTTTTGATGCACTGGTCCATTTTAGTGCATACTAACTAATGGCCAGCTGATTTGTTGTCTTTTGCTTGTGTTTTTAATAGTTTTGAATTTTCTTCCAACACACTTAAGTCTATCATACTACCTTTACCTGCTTTCTTGCAGAGTAGTTTTCAAGGCAAGAACTGGGCAGAAGATCACTAAAGTACAATCCAATAGTTTGTTACTTTCAGATAACCCACACACACTGACATTTTGTTTCTTTCTATATTTCACAGTAAACCATAGAAATTCTGAATAAGTTTGCAAAAATAATGGATTGTTGTAAACTTTGTTTTACCATTTACAAGGACTGTTACAGTCATAGTAAGATAGTGGCATGTTAATGCGATGAATTTGGGAGAAATAGGTAGTTTGTTTGTTCTGCAAGTGTGAAATGTTATAGTATGTAGGACTTCCCACCTGTTTTTTTTTCCTATGGCAAAAATATTAATAAAAAATTCTAAAAGGGTGTTTTAATCCGTGCTGCTGGCTTCATACTGAAGAGAGCTATCTAGACTTGATCTAGAAACTGGCCTTATGAAGGCAAAAATGACCACCCCAACCATGGTGTAGAAGACAAGTTCAAAATCCTTAACACAATAATCCTATACTAGAGGAGGTTGGGAAAAAACATAGGTGCATAGACTCATTGTTTGTGATCACTGCTGTTTCCTATTTGATTGGTTAATAAGGAGTACTAAAACGCATTGAGTGTCCGTTTTACTCCTTACTTAAAAAAATCATTTTACTGCCGAAAAACATTTGAAAAAGAGTTTACAAGGCTGCATGTCTATTGTAATTGGGACACGTCCTTATATCGGCCGACAGTAGATGTCCCTGAAAATCTCAGCTGGTGCACCTCTCATAAATTTATAAACAATGGTTCTTTTTTCATTGATGATGCCTCACCAGATCTGTTGCTTTGGGGCATGTAAACACTTTTTTGATGTAAAAATGTATCAAATAAACTCCTTTTGGAAGAAATCAAACAGCTAAACCATGAAAGGTTAAAACTAAAAAGTAGTCAGAAACATTTAACCGTATAAGACGTGTACTGAGAAAACAAGAGAGCCAACTGATAGACAAACAAATGAAATTCAGAAATGTTTTTAGGGATGGGAGATATCAGCAAAACTATACTTCATGATATTAAAAATATTTGGACAGTAACTGGGTATATATCTATACTAATAAACGGCAAAGCCCTCACTGACTCACTCACTCACTCACTGACTGACTGACTGACTGACTCATCACTAATTCTCCAACTTCCCGTGTAGGTAGAAGGCTGAAATTTGGTAGGTTATTCCTTACAGCTTCCTTACAAAAGTTGGGCAGGTTTCATATCGAAATTCTACGTAATGGTCATAACTGGAAGCTGTTTTTCCATTTACTGTAATGGAGATGAGCTTGAAACCCGTGGGGCGGAGTTTCGTGACATCATCACGCCTTCCACGCAATCACGCAGTACGTAGAAAACCAGGAAGAGGCCCAAAAAGCGCTGAAGAAAACATGCATTATATAATTGAGAAGGCAGCAAAACAATAAGAAGCGAGCGAGTGACATATACAACCATATTCATGAGTTCTGCTACTTCGGAAACAAAGCACGATGTAAACCTACACTTTAAATTAAGTTCATAGACAGGCTGCCGCTGGCGTTTGTAATTTAGTGCCTACCCATATAAGGCTGTCCGTCAGCGCAATCCAATAGCAAACTGCCACGGGTAAATATTCACGGGTGAAGGACTGTGCTTATGGAGAGGAAGATGAGATGGTCAGGGTGGTGTTTGGCACAAACTCAGCTTAAACTGCGAGAGAAAGTTTTAAGTGCCGGACTAAGGTAACATTAGATACAGCCATTGACATAGCATGACATGGCACCAGCACAGCTGGGAACCTTCGATGCATGTACACCGAGCGGCTCACGTGAACTGACGCAGTGCACAGACAAAAAGCAACAGTTCCAAAGAGTGCTGAATAAAAAACGAATTACAAAATTGAAATATGAAGCGTCTGATACATACAAGCATATTCATAAATGCAGCTACTGTGGAAACAAAGCACACGGTGGAAAAAGTCAATGTCCCGCTAAAGGAAGACAGTGTAAAAAAACCCGTGCATGCAGTGTGTCAGGTCTCAGATAAAGAAGAAGACGAGCTGTTTATTGATGCAGTAAGAAACAAATCGATGAATGAAACCTGTCATCTTTACAACGATTGACAAACACGGAATGTAACTTGAACACAACACATCCTACAAATACGAACCTGATTGAAAGAAATAATGATAATCAAATCCTTGATGACAGCAACACTCAGTAAAACTCACAAAACAATTACTGTATATTGACAGTCATGTTACGTTATTTTTAAAATGTTCCCTTTTCTTTTTCATAGCTTCTTTAACACACTACATCTCCTGCTGCGTAAACGCGGGTATATATATATATGTGTATATGTATATGTATATATATACCCCGATCTACATACTCGAATAATGGATACTTTATTCGCCATCAATGATTTTTTTGGTAAAGCCATACTCAGTGTATTCATTAGATGAACGGTAAAAAGTAAGAGCGAGGGAGGATGACTTATTGAGGCATGCAGGCTGTAGTGGCCAAACTCTATCTGAATTGCGCGATCACATTTGAAAAAATATATCTTTTCAAGTTCTATTTAGTCCATATGTGTCAAACTCGAGAGATCATTTTATATACTGTATTATTGTTATTAATGGCCCGGGTATATGAAGCGCTGGTAACACAATAAACTACAGATCCCATAATGCAGCGCTTCAGCTGCCTTGCCGAACACTTGCCGCGTTAATCAAGTCTAGTTTATGATGCTGGAAGTTATTGCAAAGCTAGCTCACACGATGCTGAAGAGAAAAGTTGATTCTGAAAATAGAGCCTTTAAAAACCGATGGGAGGCTGAGTATATGTTTACTGAACCCGTGTGTCTCATTTGTGGAGCTAATGTGGCTGTAATTACAGAATTTAATCTAAGACGGCACTATGAGACAAAACATCAGGGTAACCTGAAAGACCTGAATGCAATGCAGAAGATACAGAAAGCAGAATAATTAAATAAGAATCTGACACTTCAGCGGACGTTTTTACCCGTGCACAATCACAAAGTGATTTCAAGTGAAGCTGCTTTTATGGGAGACACAAATGCACCAGTGCAACTTGCCCCACTTTCCCTGTTGCCAAGTAATGTTGAACCAACTCGCCACTACGGTGTTCCCAAATGCGCACTTTGCTGATAAACTGAGCGCACTGAGTTTGCACGGCGCTTTGGTGACTTTGAAGAACAAAAAAAGTCCGCCTACATGCGGCTCGAACCTTGTGCATGTTTGGTAGCACATATCTGTGTGAGAAGCTCTTCTCAGTGATAAAGACTAACAAAACAGCACACAGGAGTCGCCTCACTGATGAGCACCTGCAATCCATCCTGAGAATCTCCACAACACAGAACCTCACACCAAACATAAACGAACTTGTTGCCAAAAAAAGATGCCAGGCGTCCAGCTCTAAAATGACATATGAGCAAAGACAACTGAATGATTTGATTTGTTATTGCTGAAAGGAACACATTTTATTTATATTTCCAGGTTTTGTTATGCAGCATGTTCATATTTGAATTTGTATAATTTTGACAGGATATATTTTTATGGAGAGCAAAATCTTTTGGGATATTTAAAATCTAAGTTTATTTTTATATAAAATTACATAAGAGTAAAGAAATTTGAATGTTTGTTCTTTTAACGTTTACTTTATTTCTAACTTGTATAATTTAGACAGGATATATTTTTATGGAGAGCAAAATATTATAAGTTGTTTAAGGTTTGAGTTGATTTATTCAGGAATAATATTCCTGTCTGTTTTTACCATTCCTACCAAAGATATTTCTGTCGACTAAATAAAAATTCCTTCTATTTAAAATTTAAATAGAACTTGAACAAATACGATAGTTCATAATATCCACGCAGACTTGCACGTAAGAGCGGGAGTTATCCGTTTTAACAAGCAGCGTATTGCACTGATACGAAATAGCTGTGTGTGTATATATGTAGATATGTATGTATATGTATATATATGTTTATATATGTGTGTGTGTATGTATATATATATATGTATTTGTGTGTGTATGTATGTATGTGTGTATGTATATGTATGTGTATATATGTAGATATATATATGTATGTATGTGTGTGTGTGTGTGTGTATATATGTGTATATGTATACATATGTATATATATATGTTTATGTGTGTGTGTGTGTAAATATATATATATATATATATATATGACAGCAACACTCATCACTCACAACAGTGACAAAACAATTACATTGACAATCATGTTACGTTATTTTCAAAATGTTTCCTTTTCTTTTTCATTGCTTCTTTAACACACTACTTCTCCGCTGCGAAGTGCAGATATTTTGCTAGTAATGGTATAGATATACAAATATAAATCTTTCTGACTTAATTTATATCAAAATGATTACTTTTTTTAAAACTTGTGATTTAACAAGATTTATTTTTTTCATATTTGAACAGTTATATACATTACAATTAAACACATCAAACAGAGACCAAATTTACCAAATAATAAATATTGTTTTAGAATGAAACCTGTCTTTCAGCGGTGTAAAAATCTCTTAAATAAAAAGTCCATGATGATGTGCACTTGTCATGTTTTCACATAACTTGGAACTAGAGAATGGTTTTACTTTCAAAAATATTTCTCATTACTGTGCAAAGTGATGGTAAATTGTAGTCAACAAAATATAAACACCTGATGGGTAAATTGAAACATTTTTCCTTGGTGATGCATCATGGATGGTGTCATGAATTGCAGTAAGAACCATAATGAGATGAGGATTGAGGGGAGTCACTGACCAGGCTGGGCCTTCTATGACTGCCTGGAAAAGGCCTCACCCGAATGAGCCTAATCCGAGCTCTGCTGGCCTGCTTCAGGCCTTGAAGGCTTGAAAAGGCAAATAAGTCTCAAAAATATATCAAAAGCTCCACAACAGGAAGATGACTGAAAACTGCAGCATGCACAGCAGGGCTACCAAGAAACTTTATAAAATAAAAGGGTTATCTTCAAAAACTCAAAAATACAAAGAAAAACTTACAGAAGCTGAAAAGAGGTACAAAGGAGTTGCCAAAAGGGAATCAAACCCCAATATGCAAATCCAATAAACAGAGCAAAGTAAATCAAAAACCTAGAAAATCAAATAAGAAATGCAATACTTCTAATACCTCCGGCAGACTTCAATGCACCATGAGCTCTCCTCTGGTTTTGGCCCCCGCTTCTTTGGGGATACACCCACAAAAAGTATGGAACATAAGTACATTTAAAGTGACAGTATTTGGTTAGAAACATAATAACAACAACAACATTTATTTATATAGCACATTTTCATATAAACAGTAGCTCAAAGTGCTATAATAGAAACTGTGTTAAAATAAAACACATAACTCGGAAACGACAAAAAGAACAATAAATTTAAAAAATGCATAAACACATGTAATACCATAACAGATGGTCCATAAGGTATTTCAAATAAATGTTTTGTTTGTTGCTACATTTCTTTATCAGGTTTTTGAGTTAATAAGTGCAAAGAAAGCCAGCAGCTTACCATAACTGACATTAGATCACATGAATACCCTGTCATTAGATTTCTGTGTGCAGTGATGAGCTGTTGTGCATGTTGGTTGCTCTTGGTCACAACTACTGCACATCTAAAGTGTCATCACTTGCTAACTTACTGAAATTCTGAAAGGAATAATCTGTATATGATAAATCTCCTTAAACCCTGGACATCGGTGAAAGTTGGCCAAAGCTTTTGTTACAAGATGCACATTCAGAAGTGGTGTTATACATTAATGTTTATGCAAAATCGTCACCTTTTTGTTTTTCAGTATCACTAGAACTAGAAATTATGAACCCATCAATTGCCATTGTTAAAGAACTGTCACTAATGAAACACAACAAGGTGCTTTCTTCTACACATGCTTTACTCTCTTAACTTCCTGTGTTCAGCTCTACTGCTGCTTTAAATGCTGTCCAACAGCCATCCCCTGTCAGTCACTACCTGCAATTCACTGGAGATGTTTAAACTCTGAGAAGGCAGTGTTAACCCGTTGTTAAGAAGTTAAAGAGGACTGGATTGGCCTGTCTAGCGGCAAGAATATTTTTTTAAGAAAGAAAGAACAAATAGGTTTTTTGTATATCTTGATTCATTTTGGGGCTCCTGGATCCTATAGGGCTGGGGCTGCAGTCCATGTTAGCCTGTACAGGAGGCCAGCCATAATTGTCAGGTCTGTGAGGCATTATGACTGAGCTGCCTGTATTTTTAAATTTACTCCATCCACAATATGCCACCTTGTGTTTTCTCCTTTCACCATATCAAAAACATTAAGATGAGTTTATATACATGTTTTACGCTAACTGAAATAACTGGAGCACCAGTTGTTTTCAGATTATCATATCTCTTTGATCACATGTAATGAAAAAACACGAGTAATAAGTAAGTGCTATTTTTTTCTTTAATTATTGTTGATTTGTCTGGAGAAGGGAGTGACAGCAATTCACATTTTAGCAGCAACATAAAATATATGAGAATATGGTGCAGTATATGCACTAGCATTATAGTGTAGTGGTGATGAAATCATATTGTGTGTGTGTGTATTTTTCTCTTCTTTAAAAGGCACCTCATTCAAGGCCAAGTACTATTTTCACTCCATTCATTTGTCTCCTTATATTCCATTTCATTTTCATAGCTGTATTACCACATGTTACATTGTGTCAGAATGTAACAGATGCCTATTCTCCACCATGCCACCAAAACATTGTCCTGCATCACTTTTGTGAGAGGTAACAAAAGTAGCTTCCTGATGGGCTAAACTGTTGTTAAAAAAGCTTTGTTAAAATTTCTACCAACTGTTGTTAAAAAAGCTTTGTTAAAATTTCTACCACTTGACATATTTCAACCGGTGCACTAGTAATTGTCATAAGTAGCATCAAGCAGACAGTTTAAAAAATCTAGAAAATAGTAATTATCATTCATACCATTTCACAGGGTGCATTAAACAATGATGAAATATATTTTGTAATACACCTTAATATATAAAGAAATATTTAAATAACTCTTTTTCTATATATGCGCTCTCTGTAAGTCGAAAGATTTGTCTGTGGAAGATCATCATAGTCATGCTTAGGTCATCAAGGCATGCTCTGCTCCTGGTAACACTGTTGGGCTAACCAAAAATAAAGTGTCAAAGTCCATGCTCAGGTTGGTAATGGTACCACACATAATAGATTATTGAAAGCAGGGTCTTGTGCCCAATGTTAAGAATCCAGAGAAAAATACTATTGAAAAACTGATATGCTGTGTGATCGAACAAGCCGTCCCATGACAATGACTGTCAGTATTTTTTCATTATTTATAGTGATGTAATTGCTGTCATGCATCTACAACTAGTCGGCTTTAGATCATCATAAGGTGTTGGGCAGCCTGAGAGGTGCTTGAGGGAAAAGGGTCATTCTGGGATCTGGATAAGCAGGTTCCCTTCATGTTAGAAAAAGAACCCCTCTGAGCTGGTAATATTTATAGATCTACCAGTTGGTGGTTGCAGTACTGCCAGGCATTTATGGACAACCTGGGAAAACATATCTGTGCTTGGAGAGCTGCACTTAACTTTGTACAGAAAAGTCACTTGTGCCATTCTTTACATGTTGCAGGGTTACTGAAATGTGCAGCAAGACTTAATAACAGGTGGTTTGAACAGCTAGAGAGAAAAGTGTGTACAATTGAAAAGGTGACATTTATAGCATTTAGAAGTGCTCGAGTACAGAAGCTCAGCACTGCAGGGTTTATGCTGTTCAAAACCTATTTTTGTACTTTTGTTCCTTCTGTTGTTAACTGTGAGCTGTAGTATTTTTACAATCTATCTTAATGTGGATATATATATATATATATATATGCGCACATCCACATGGAGTAGATTACTTATATATAGTGTATAAAATAAAAACCTTGATTATCCAGGTTAACAAAAAATAATATAACAGGATTTAAAAAGAAAATTACAATGCAGAAGAGCATTACCATTAATACGCAATAAAATTACCATTTTCAATACGTTTTTCAATTTTGTTGCCATTATGCTTTATATCATTTATTCACCATCCTGGAGGGGCACAGTGGCTTCAGATTTGTGTTACAACTGGCTTCCTAACTAGCAGACAGTCCTTGCTAATGATAAATTTGTAAATTAACTGTATTGCTTGTTAGTGCTTTCATTCATCCAAGGCCAATTTTAAATACATTGCTGAGTTTCCTTTTCTGAGAACATTATCCATATATTTTGTGCACTAGAACAGGTTTGCTCTTCCTGATCCTCCCCTTTTCATTGTCATTTATTTCTAAACATTTTATTAGCACAGATACTTCACAATGCACATTCACAATTGTAAATGCAACCAAGTTAGATGGAAAGCAGGAGCAGGTTACTTTGTTATTTGCATTTCATTATTAACTGTTGCTGGTTAAGCAAACAGGAAACGCTTAAAACTTAAGTGCAGCTGCGTAATACTAATACAGGCAATTAAGGGTAGCTTTAGATGCAAATAAGTAGGTTCTAATTATTAAATTGGTTCAGGGGAAAACCTGTAGCCACTGTGACGCTCTGGGACCGTGAGTGAGGATCCTTGCTCTACAATGTCATTATTATTTGTCTTGGATTAATGAAAGTATTAACAAGCAATACGGTTAAATATCAAGTTTCATTATCAGCAAAATCTATCTTCTAACTGTCTATCTATCCACTGTGGCCCTCATTGCTGTACATGGAATGAAAAAGTACAGTAAAGGATCAAAACAACAAACACCTGTTCCTGCTGAGCTGAAATGGAAGGATGCATGGACCTCAAGTGGTTTGGAGAAGTCGCAAGCCAAAAACAGAATTACTCTTATTTTATGTCGATTGAAAAATAGGTTCATGGATATTGAATCCTTCACTATATATCTCTTCTCATTATTGAACTATAAACCAATGTGTCTTTTAAATATGTACAAGTGAGAAATATCGATTCACCCGCTATATTTTTTTAACCTGACTCTCAAGTCTTAGAATCATTTGAGTGAGTTAAAGAAAGAGAGATAGGGAGGTTGGGAGCATGCACTGATTAGGTCATCCTTAAACTAAACACCGGCTACTTGCCGAGAACACAACCAAAAACTGTTCTCGAAATGTTTTGTTTACATTTTAAGCATAGATGAGCCTTGTAAGTATAAAATATTGCCATTATTAAAACACTAAAACAATTTTTAAGACAAATTTTTCAAAAGGAAACACATTACATAAAACATTTATACTAGCAGTCCTTCAGCTGCCTTTTGTCTAAATAGGATTATCGTATTAACACGAGATGTGATTCAAATACCCCTTTATGTGAGATAGATAAAAAAAGTTTTTGATTTTTTTTTGACGTACAGTATTATTTGACCAGTCACTGGTAGAACTCTACACCCTGTTCCAAATCACATACCAGTAGGCCCTTAAACCTCTAGTGCAAACTACAAGCTCAAACAAGGCATAAATAATTAAAAACTCTTGCTCGTTTCTCATTTATTTTGCCAAACAAGTTAACTTCGTGCTTGTGCAATCATTACAACTGCAGAGCATGCTAGGGCTTGCAGCTGAGCCCCAATGAAGCCTTCAGGCACACTTTGAGTACAGGCAAATTTATAGCATACACACAACTTTTCCCCATTGGCATCATTTAACACAGAACTAAATAATCCACATCACACTGTAATGCAAACCTGCCAACAGTATGCTAAGTCAGCTGTTACTTTTACAATAAATTTTCTGAAAATGTTAATCAGACCTTGTAATACAATTGGGATATAAATGATAAACATACTGTTTAAACAAATACACCTTTTAATAGTTAAATTGTTGTGGGATTCAGAAAATGTCTATTATGTATAATGCTTCTAACTGATGTAGGCATGAGACAAAACCTGCTTGCATGATCAGAATTGCTGCAGACCCACTCAATTAGTGAATGTTATAAGAAAAGCATTGTATCTTGACACAATTTATTCGATTTCTTATGTGCACCTGACTACAGGAAAGTGCAAAAGTAACATTTTAAATATTTTGATTGACAGAGTGTTTAATTAAAATGCTGAAATTTCTACAATGCACAATATGTTGGTAACCAATCTCCTTCCACTGTAATGTATTGCATACCAACATCAGACCTGATTTCCAAAACCAGTTCTCCTGTTTACCTTCATTTGCTGGTAACTCAAAACATAACGCAGTAACAACTGTGCCACTTTATATACAATAAAAAAAAATTTCTTAAGACAGTTGTCGTCTGTTTTAGTGCTGTCATTTAATCAGGGGTATCAGAAGTACTATGTAACTAACCCAAGTACTTTTTATGTGTACATTATACTGTATGTGTATTTTTTTTTTCTTTTAACCAGAGGCTAATAATATTACAGACAGTATGATGTAGTGGTTAAGGCTTTGGACCTTGGACATCAAACCTGAGGTTATGGGTTCAAATCCTGCTGCTGACACTGTGTGACCATGAGCAATTCACTTCTCCTCCCTGTGCTTCTACAGGAAAAACAAAAGAAAAGTAACCAGCATCTCAGATGTTGTAAGTTGCCTTTGATCAATACATGTCAAATAATAAGAAATAATAATGTTATTATTAGGTCACTGGAACTGCTTACTCGTGAGGACACCATATACAATTGTCTATGCATTAGATCCGTTCCTGCTGTTTTTCTGCTTTTCCTAGTGACTTGGCTTTTGTTGATGGTCATTGCACCACACAGTTTTACAGGAAGGTGTTTTGTTTTGAATTGAAATGGGTGGTAATCAGTAGGAATAATGTGAAATTTAAATATATATTATTATCAATATTTGGATGTTTACAATTTTTGTTTACATCATTCACTCTAGTACAGTATTTCTTTTCATTTTTTCCTCAGTTTTATGTAGCCCCCCCTTTAAAGTCTGCAGATGCAAATGTGTATGAAAAGCAAGTGTCCTGGTTGTTACATGGATGTATTAATGTGAAGAGAGGAGCGTGGATTGGTAGCTTTGACTGTTGCAACATACTTTCTGTGGTTTCCCCATTAGAAATTCAAGTGCCACGATCTAAGACCAATGCTGGGGTATTCCCCTTTGTAGTTTTCATCACTGTGACCTGGGGCTGGAAGTCAATGGAGCAGAAAGGATAACCAAAATGAGAGCTGGTACACCTCTGAGATTTGCAGTAAACATTGAGCTTTGCATTTTCCATTAGCTTGATTGAACTTTCACTTTCCATTTCACAACGTGATCACATTTCTTTTTCGTTTGTAGTACTCCGCCATATCTTTAGTCATCTGTCAACCCTATTGGTTAGTGGTACCATTCACATGTCCCATCAATCACATCTGTTCCATCAATACATGTGTTGATTTATTTTCTTTTTTCTGTAAATGTGTGGCCAGCTGCAGGAATGACAGTTCTTTAAGATAAATTTAGGGGTGCCAACTGGTCTTTTACATTAACAGAAATGTTCAACAAAATAATCAATGATTCTTGGCTTTTGGGCATTTTGGCTTTCAGACAAACAAAAAGGCTCAGCTTTAGCCACAGGTTCAGGGTCTGTTTGCTTGGGAGCTCTGTTCGGCGGGTCAGTCTTGCTGATGAGGCGCTTCCTTCCAGGCAGCTGAGGTTGTTATAGCCAAGGAACTAAGTGCCCTCACTTTGCAGTTCCTCAGTGCTGCATGGAAAGAAGAAGACAATGTTAGTGAGAAATAATGTTTTTGTCAGGGAGGGAGTCAGTCAGTTCAACTTTGCAGCATATGTGCAAAGATATACTGTACATTAGAAAAGATAGTACTGTATAGGAAAAGTATTTTCATGGAGTTGAAATTTCGTCTTGAAGTTTACAAAGGATCTACATTGAAGAGATACTGTATCTCAGGGGTACTGTACCCCAGTCCTTAAGATCCACAGCGAGTGCAGGTTTTCATTCCAAACAGTTTCGTAATCAGAAGCTCGGACTAGCAGATAATGAAGCCTAGTATGTGTTTATATGGCTTCAGTGTTCTCCCTAGCATCTTTTAGCCAGGTGCCCCACCCGGCTAATTTAGTTGAGCGCCCGGCTGTCATCTCGCATGACATTGTAAGATGACAGCTGCAGAGATGGCAAGGGACGAGCGGGTGGGTGGGCAAATATTTTAGAGGTAGAATCACAAGTTGCGAGGTGCTAAAGCTAATAGCGGGGATCGAGGCGGAGCGTAGTTCAGAAGCAAAGAGCATGGGGAGGTTGGCTTTCAAGAGGGGGGTGTACATGGTAATAACAGGGGCGGAGCAGTTTAATTACAGTCGCAAAGAGTATGGAGAGGTAAGCAGGCGAGAGGAGGCTGTACATGCTAATAGCGGGAGCGGAGCGGCACTTCACAAGCAAAGACGGTGTGGAGGTGGGCGGGCAAGAGGAGGACTGATAAAACAAAAAAAATACTCGTACGCAGTGCAGTCTGTGTAGTGCTGCTAAGCGTATGTCGAGAATAAAGTTGATATTTCCACTTTATTCTCGCTGTTTATCTCGAGATTAAAGTTGACATGTTGACTTTATTCTCATAGTTTGTCATTAAAGTAGAACATCGTAAACTAAACTAAACTTCATCTAAAAATGATTAATTAATTAACTAGATTTTCTCAAACCTCGTCATAAATTATGTAGCACATGAAATGCTTTGTTATCATGTGGTGATGTTATGTGAAGAAAGAAAAAGGAAGGATAGGAATTGGGGTTTTGGTACATCAGATAGAGACAGCACGCATGCAATAAAGAAAGCCCGTTCAGAAGAACATCCATTGAATTCTGTGTTCATGTCTCCAACCACCATATCACTAACCCAGCATTTACACAATATTTAAGTTATACCTGTGCAATTCCCATTCATACGTCCAGTTTTTTGGAGCCTTGTCACACCTGCCATAAAGTTTTCTACACTGAACATACACCTGGGGACCACTTACAGCGAGGGAGCAGCACTACCGCCACACTACCGTGCATGTTTAATACCTGCTTTAATGCATTTCATCATGAAAATGATATCAAGTATGTATCATAGCATTGTAAATGTTCAGAGAGCAGGAATATCATGAAATGAATGTATTCCGTGCAGCGATCCCTCCCAGTGCCTCCTCAGTGCAAGAGGAAGTCCGGTTAAGAAGCGTGTAGTGATTAACAACTCGTCGGGGTACACTTAACCTAAAGCATTTAATGCACTACACTACCTTATGACGGGGTTTGAGAAAATCTAGTAAATTAAACATTGATTTTAAGATGAAGTTTAGTTCACGACATTCTACTTTAATGACAAATTAAACTATGAGAATAAAGTGGAAATGGTGAATTTAATCTTGGCATAAACGGCAAGAATAAAGTCAACATGTCGACTTAATTCTCGACATAAATTTTTTTTTTTTTCCAATGTGCCCGTATTTTTTTTTCTTCACCGTGGCCCTAATACGCTTCTGTAGTTTTGTTAAAGTGACCCATCTAGCATTCCTTTTTTGTACGTACCTTGCCCTGCCGTAGTGCAAGTGTGCATTGGATATCCAACAGGCTCTCACATTCCCATTCAAAAGTCTTATTCATAGGTACTTTTAATTTTTTCCAAACGTTTTACCAACATGAGCAAAAAAAGTGTTCAGAAAACAACACTGCTCAGTTATTTCAGAAAAGAGACGCCAAATCTAATGAAGGTGCAGCGTCAACTCCTCATGTGGCATATTCAGACAAAGACATTGCAGAGGCTGGTCCATCAGGGGAAATCTCTTCAGCACACACTCTGCCAATTGATAAATCTAAGCACCGCCTATCCGGCATAAACAAACAATGGTTTAAAGATTTTGATTGGCTAATGGTCAAAGAAAATTGTATGCGGTGCTCATTGTGCATGAAATATTCAAACAAACATCCCCCAAGGAGGGAGTTACTTTGGGTAAATGTGCCATACACAAGAATTCAAAAAGAAAGCTTGCTGGACCATGAAAAAAGTAAAACACACATTGAGTCTTCTGCTGACCTTTTAGGAAAGCGTGTACTGGAGCAAACTGGAATCGGTGAAATTGAAAGATCTTTATCTGTATTAAATAACTTACAGAGAGATGCCTTTGTGGGAGCTTTAAGATCCATGTATTCGTTGGCAAAAAATGAGTTGCCACATACAACATTGTTTGAAAAGCTGTTGGAACACTGTAAAGAAATGGGTTGTTCCTTTTCTAAGAAGAAAACAAAAATAAATATTTAACTGAAGACACCTTCTGCATATGCAAGTTGGCTTTGAAGAATATTTCTTAATTTTTTTCATTGTTATCACTTTTGTTCCCGACAGTGACAATACTTGTGCCTCTTGGTTTATGTCATAAGAATTATTATTTAAAATTTTTGTTAGGGTTGCAGGATCCTGAATTGGATACTTCTTTAATTTAATAAAAAATATTCTGGCACAAGTGTCAAACTTTAAAAAAGGAAGTCATATGGAGCATTGGAAAATAATTAATAATAATTGACTAACCACCAAATTTTCCTATCCCGCCCCACCCGGCTACTTTTTCATGCCACCCGGCTGGAAAAAAATTCTGGGGAGAACATTGGGCTTGTTAGTGCTTTCATTCTTCCAAGACAAATCTTAATCAAATTGAAGATGTTTTGTGGTCCGGTTTGTACCTCTTGGTCTTTACCTTCCCTCTCATTTATTTCAAAACACTGTATTAACACAGATAATGTACTGTACATTCACAGAGTAAAATGGAAGCATGTTTGCTGAAGAGCAGCTGGTTCCTTTGTCATTTGCACCCCATTATTAAATGATGGCTGTTTAAAAAAACATACAAGAATTAAAAACCTGAATGTAGCTGTTTAATACTAAAATAAGAAATTAAAGGTTCTGAATCGTAACAAACAAGTTAAATAAAACTAAACCCAAAATCATATTGCTTTAGTAATAAATAAATAGGTTCTAATTCAAAATTTTGTTAAAGCAAAAACCTGCAGCCACTGCAGACCTCCAAGACTGAAAATTAAGTGTCCCTGCTATATCTTCTATTTATAGACAGACAGTAATAGTTTGTTTTTTGCAGCCCATTAGTGAACTTTAACTAGAAAGGATTCTCCCTTTTCATTTCTAATTGTGTCTTAAAGTATTTTATAGTTAAAATTCCAACTTTATGTAGGTAAACTTGTGCTGGATGCATTAGATTTTCAGTTTTAGCACTCGGATCTATTTT
Source organism: Polypterus senegalus (assembly GCF_016835505.1). Classification (NCBI taxonomy): domain Eukaryota; kingdom Metazoa; phylum Chordata; class Cladistia; order Polypteriformes; family Polypteridae; genus Polypterus; species Polypterus senegalus. The sequence continues at coordinate 34,038,684 of NC_053158.1, forward strand.
ATTTTAAAAAGTCAATGCAAGTTGCAATTTTTCATTCAGCAACGATCAGCATGTCAATTGTAACATAAGATGCTTAATGTATCTTTGACTTGTCTATAGCAGGATCCCTAGATGCAGCACTCAGATTAGGAGAACGTTGCAGAAACATCAATTATTGCAACAGTTTCAAATGTGTCTTTTGTCTTATCTGAATATTCATAAGACAGTCACAAACAAAACCTATATTTTATTGAATTTGATGGCCCACCAGATATTTCAAAGTAGGAAGTACAGTTTAGGTCTTTTTTGTTCATTATCAATGCACAATTGGTGCTGATGTTACAAGCCATCTTTACTCTGTGAGTGCCTTATGAATGTCATATAATGAATTCCAGTCAAATGTTTGACTGGTCCAAAGCATAAAATTCAGCTTAGCTTTCCTTTTTTCAAGGGTTTGAGGAGTAACACGTGTATTGTGGATAAGCAGCTAAAAAATTACTTGTGAAATTCCATCACTTCTTTGCTTATACCTTGTTGTCATTTAGCCATGTAGATGCTATTATGTTATACTAAAGGTTCAAACTTTCAGTTTGTATTTTTTCTTTAACCTATAAGAGGACTAAAATTACTGCTCCACTCACCACATGTTCAGTGATTCACTTTTGATTGAGAAAAGGAATAAAGTGTGTGGAAATTTGTTCAAGGCCTTCACCAAAGTATGGTGTCAGTGATCATCAATCCATGTTGGGTATAGAAAATAATGTGAAGACACCAGCATCCACTTCTCTGGCATATGGGAGTAACTCTGGATGACTTGTAATTGACTGCAAATTTGAATGTTACTAGGGTGCAAACGTCCCTCGTTGCCCACCAAAAATATTTTTTAATGAAGGTTTGGAACTCTTTGTGCAATGATGGATGAAGTTAATTATAAAACTAAGGGAGGATGGACGAGTTCAACACATGTGGTTTTAAATTCCGCACCTGGTTGTTACCTTTGTGAAATTTTTGTTTTCTCTATGGCTGTCTAGGATTTCCTCCAGTTTTCTTCCTAGGTTAATTGTTGATTCCAAACTTTTCATGTGTGAGTGTGGGCTTCCTAATGGACTGGCACCCCTTCCACGATGGTGTGCCCAGTGTTTCCAGTATAAGCAGTGGCCCTCACAATTCTGAATTTGATTGAATGAGCTTGGGAATGATATGTTTTGTCTTGTCATATGTGACTAATACACACTCCAATTCCATTTCTATATTGAAATGTTAATTTTTTCTGTGTTTTTGCTGTACTCTGTGATTAAAAATCATTTGGTTGTCTGAGGTTTTCCTAAGAGATCTAATGTGATCTTCTTACCATTTCTGTAGTTATGCAGCAGTTGAGTTGTAGGCATAATGGCAAGCATTACAGTGTGTGATGTGAAAAAAGGCACAGCAGTACAAAAGAGAAAGGGAGTCAAATCCTGTTTTGTTTTTTCTTTTGGTTTCTTTGGATAGATTTTAAAGTAAATTGTTGTACCTGTATTATTTTAGTTTATTTAATTGCATAGTATGCTGTTGGTAATGCTCAGCTTTTTGAGAATGAAATTAAAAATAAAAATAAATCTTAAAAATAAAGAAAGCAAAGCCATTTTTTGCTTTTTACTTTCAAGCAGTTGGGTGGCTGCTACACACTGGTACTGTGAGTGGGTTAGAAAAACAGTATACTTATATATGTAACAAATTTATTAACTTAATAATATCTCATATTTATGTAAATAAATGTCCCGTACTAGTTGAGCATGTAGTGTAATTTTTGCTTTCTAAAATAATCTCTCTATTATAAAAAAAATCTTGGGAGCGAAGGACTAGGGAGACGAGACATGATTTTCACGTGAAGATCACAGAAGACACTTAAAAGACCTGCGAGACGAAAGAGATTGGCCACGAAGCATCTCGCGGGGACCTTAAACATGAGACTTTGTGCCAAGAGATTGACCCAGAACCGTCTCATGGGGATGTAGAACATGAGATTCTTGCAAGACACGCCCTACTTACAACCTATATTAAATAAGACCACGGGCTGCAAAACACTCAGTCGTGTAAAGGCTTTGAGCACATACAGATCCAGGGTTCTTAGCACATGTAAAGCGTATAAGGACAATAGATTAAAGATGAAACATCGACGACTAAGCAAAGAAGAAAGAGAGAAGAAAAAATGCAGAAAAGAAAAAGAATAACTGAAGTGCAAATTCAGAAAATTAGGAAAGTAGTAATCAGCCCGGACCAAGTGGAATTGAAAAAAATGCATGTCCAATCGGGCTCAGAATTAAAAGACAAAGTAGAACTTCATAAAGACGTTCACAAACGTTGGTGCTATACACATGCAGAGCAGGTTAGAGATTATGAAAGCGGTGGAATTTGAAAGGCTCAAAAAAAAGTTGACGTGATACAAATGCAGAGAAGGTTAAAGAATATGAAAGCCGGAAAATTAGAAAGTATCAAAAAAAGAAAGTAAAGATCATAGTAGCACAAACAAATGGAAATTATTACTCGAAAAAAGGGAAAATAATCACCACAGACCAATCAATCAACATTTATTTATATAGCACATATTCATACAAAAAAAATGTAGCTCAAAGTGCTTTACAAAATGAATAGAAAAATAGAAGACACAATAAAAAATAAACATAAGTCAACATGAATTAACATAGAATAAGAGTAAGGTCCGATGGCCAGGGTGGACAGAAAAAACAAAAAAAAAAACTCCAAAAGCTGGATAAAAAAATAAAATCTGTAGGGGTTTCAGACCAAGAGACCGCCCAGTCCCCTCTGGGCAACTGACCAGGTGTCGTTGAAAAAAAAGCAGGACAAAGCAAGGTCAGAAATAAAAGACAAAGAATACAAAAAAAAGTAAAACGTCATAAAGAGGTTAATAAACAAGGGGGCCAAAAACATGCAGAGCAGGTTAGAGATAATGAAAACTGTGGAATTCAAAAGACTAAAGAAAAACGTAGGCACAATACACATGCAGAGCAAGATACAGAATATGAAAGCAGAAAAAAACAAAAGTGTCAAAAAAAAGAAAGTAAAGATCGCATTAGTGCAAACAAAGAGAAACTGTTACTCAGAGAAATAACAAAAAGGCGAGTAGAAAATTAATATACAGTATGGACATAGGTGATATTTCAGAAGTATGTAAATATTGTAAGGCTTTGAAGTTTAATTCAGAGAATTTCAAAAATGGGGTTTACCTCGCATGCATTTATTGGTTTCTTTGCAAAAAAATTATTAACTGCTGATGATGTAGATCGTTTTGTCTGTGCTGAAATTCAAAACAGAGAAACCTATCCTGAACTATAGTACAAAGTCATTAAACACATGTATCACGGATCTCATTTAAAAGATTCAGGATGTTGGGACTCGAAAGATTCCAAATATTGTTTTTAACGAAGTTCTGAAATAAAAGTGAAACCAATGAAATAGCAACAATTTAAAAAAAAAATCTTAAGTGTGTATCCGGATAACCAAACACGGGGAGTTGGCGAGTGAAGCAAGCAAGGGGCGAAGCCCCCTGGTATTATTATAAAAAAAAAAAAGAGCAGTATGTGATAAGTCGGAGGACAGTTTCTGGAAGGAAGAATTATTGGTGTCAATATCCACGTTTGAGTGAGTACTGATTTGAAATGACTCTCACAATTCATGTGTGATTACTATGTAAAAATCATTTATTTGCATTGTAAAATGGTACTTGATCTTGACACAGTCAGTGATTTATTAAAAAATGCTGTGATTCTGTAGAAGAGCTGCTTTCATGTGACATAAATTACAGTAATGTAAATATGCAATCCCTGAAAAAAGGAGATTTTTTTAGCATCCCATATGTGGGCATATGGTTATCAAATGTTATTTTCAAAGAGGGGTAGATAAATTAGTCATAGGTCAGTATGGTCATGCAGTGATTGCTGCTGCTTCCTCATAGCTCTGACATCTTGGATTCAATGCCAAGACACTGTAGATTTTGCATATTTTAAATGGGTCTTCAGCATTTTTCTTAGCATTCTGGTTTTCCTTATACATCCCAAAGATGTGTTCTGGATAAAATGATGACACTTAATTTACTTGTAACCAAGCATTGATATAAGCATATTCATCAACCAAGATAGACTGAAACCCTTTTCAGTCTATTCCCTTACTTTGATCTTGAAGTGGCTGACACAGGCCCAGGCCTCTATAGTCCTTAACAGGATAAAACTAGTTCAATAATGAATAGAGAGATGGATGAAATAATCCTTCAAAAAACGTTAGGAAATTACACTTTTCCATTATTCAGCTAACAAAAATCATCAGGAATGCAGTTTCTTAGGTTATAAATGTAAGCCCACATAAAGCCTAATCAACCATAAAGATTAAAAGTGTTTAATAAAGATTAATGGTGTTTTTTGTAATGCGGTGTGCCAAACCAGCTGTGAATAATTAATATCATGGTTTGGCTGCTTTGCTGCCTGAAGCCCATGAGTCCACATTGTACCAGAGAATACCTGAGCAGAACATGGGTTTGCCTGCCAAAGAGCTGAAGACAAACTGAAAATGGATGTCACAGCAAGACAAAAACAGTAGAAGCAGTAGAAGTTTTGGAATGTTCAAATCAAAGACCAGGACTTTATATAATTTTTGAGTTACAATTTTAATATGATAACTGAATGTCAGCTTTCAATAATAATTTCTCAGTTTCTGTTGAAAATATTAAAAACACTGATCATTTTTTGATTACTGCCAAAGCATGTCTTGTCATCTTCTGTACTGTAAATAGTGTGGATGCTTTATAACCAGAATCTTGTTAGCATTTTTAATTACGTAGTCTGTCAAGCCATGGACATTGATAAGACCACAGAAAGTCCCCAGGCTTTCTTTAAACCTCAAATCATTTATTACTTGTAAATATTACCTGCAAATTAGGACATGTATCAGTAAGGTATTGTAACAGGGTTGGATCTTCACCTTTTTTCATTGTTGGCATTCTTAAAGACTTTCTGGCTATTTTTGGAGTGGTATCTGTGTGCATTTCTGTCTTTGAGTCAGGAGTCTCTGGACATGATAATTCCTAAATGAATCCCTCAATCTCAATGAATCTTGGCACACTTGTTAATATTATGAAATGTTAGATGCCTGTACTGCTTTTGAGCAAAATTTCTCCAATAGATTTTATAGGATTAACTACACATCCTCAAAGTGTACAGTATGTCTATGGAAATTATGTAGGTAAATTCATTTGCTGAACAAGTTTTTACATTATTTTAATATTATCAGGAAGAAAAAAAAATTATCATGTGCATGAGGACACACAGATAGATAGATAGATGGTAGTTAATTTGCTCCAAGTGAAAATTAATCTTTTATAGAAGCTCAAGAAATATAGAAATACTATAACAAACATAAATAAGAACCATTTTGCTCAAATACACACTTGAATTACAAAAAAGGAGGAGACAAAATATCAAGAATATCACACACACACGATTGTTGTAAACACTTAGTTCTTTTTGTGTGTGTATTTTTTTTATTACCACTTTTTTATTTTTAAATAATTTACTTTTTTTAATTTACAGAAATAAAAATTAAACAACTGTACAAAAAACAAAAACAAGATTATGTAGGCTGTCAAGATGCCATAATAAGCAGATGGGCAGTAGGGGATGACTCACTTTTATGCCTTTCTAGTTATGTGTTTTAGAAGAAAAAATGATAGTGGTGGAACTGGACATAAAGGTGTCACATTCATTTGGTAAGTTTAACTATATGGGAATGTGACAATTTGAATATTTGAAAGTGAATTCAAATATTTCATAAATCTCTACTCCTGTTTCATTTTACTCTAGATATTTGTAGGTAACATCCATCCATCCATCCATTATCCAACCCACTATATCCTAACTACAAGGTCACGGGGGGTCTGCTGGAGCCAATCCCAGCCAACACAGGGCGTAAGGCAGGAAACAAACCCCGGGCAGGGTGCCAGCCCACCACAGTTCTAGGTTCTACCACCAAATATTCACAAAGTAAAATTTTTGTTTGGATTGCTACTATTGCCATTACTGCAATGGATTATTATCTCTCCTCTGCCACTCCTTTTTAAATGTGTGGTGGTCAAAAAGTTTCAAATTCAAATGGAGAAGTTGACCAGATAGACACACTTCTTTGTATATAGGCACTAATATGATCAAAGAAAAAGTGAACTTTACGTGTTCTGTGCTTTGTGTCATGTTCTGTATTTCACAGCTGCTGCATTTATGGGAATATTGTAAAAAAAAAAAAAGGCAGAATCACTTAAGATTGTTAATACACGTGACCCATTGCTGTATTTTCTTTAATGCTACCACACTGATTTCACAGACATTCTATTAATTATTAGATCCAATTTATTCAATGAATGAATGCAGAAGGGTCAGAGCTAATCCTGGAAAAGCTGGCTGAAAGGTATTGTAATGATTACTAAGTGTTTCAAAGTGGTTATTCTATAAATATATAGAAAACATATTTGATTTATTAGCAGGGTGTCGGAAGTCAATAAAAGACATGAAATCCTACAGTAACTTCCAGCAAAATGACAGCCTATTGACAGGTTTCACAGTTTGTATAACTGAATTTCTACAGAGGAGGAGAGGGCATAAATTAGTCTCAAGATGCTTTCCAAGGTGGCATATTCTTAAAGAACTGTTTGTAATATTCATCCAAAATTTACATTTCAGTTTATTATAAGAAAAATCCTACAGAGAAAAGAAATAAAGTACAGTATGTAGAACGTGGGAAATCACAGGATATTTTTTAATGGCTAATTGAAATTGAGTTTGTATTGGTATGAAATTAAATAAACATGCCATGTTTAGCAACCACCAGGAAAAAATATATGTCTATATTCTTAGTCTGTATAAAAAATATAATAAATAATGTGTTATGAAAATGGCATATTAACAGTTTTATTGCCTAGTTTTTTAAAACTCACAAAAATATACATGTAGTTCTCATAGTCTGATATTTTCATCTTTATGTTATGTTTGAACACATACTTGCTACACAAAATATTCAAATCTCTGTTATTGGCATAAGTCACAGACCAATTGCATATGCCAGGAATTTAGTGAAAAGATGTACAGGTTAGGGATAAATAAAGAAAAACAAAGGCCATAGTAAGTCTTTAAATGTATAAAGGACAGCATAATACATGTAAAGTCTAAATGAACAACATGGAAAGCAGCAGCTGATAAACCATATAGAGCAGCATGTTCATTCCAAAAATAGAATATGAGTTCACTTCTCTGTCTGTACATTTCAAGTCTATGAACCAAGTAGTACTACTTACACAAATGTTAAGTATCCTTTTTTGAAAATGATTTTATTGCCATAAATAAGGACTATATTAAAGCCTTATTTTATTTCAGGTTTTCAAATAAATCATATCTAGCCAGATAAGAATTAAAGTTAAACTCATTGAGTTAGCTAGGCAAGGTGGTACGATATCTCAAAGCTCCTGGGTTCTCTGGCCTTACAACAGTCCATGACTCAATTGAGTATTTCAGACTCCAGTGCTGCTTGGTTTTTGTCATTGAGACGAACTTCATATTACGCTTGTTTGTATTGAGATTGTGAATCACTGTTTAACTTAATCTGTACATTTAAAACTTCAACTTAAGATGAAGTTTGTTAACTTAAGGTAGAAATGCAGTTTTACTTATCAGCATGTCTTTGTCCTTCTTAAGTCCCAATTCTAGAATTTTCTGCTATTATTTAGCATAAGATTGTGGGTCTTAATTCTGTCCTTTTCATGAAATCTTATTTTCTGCATACATTATGTTTTACTGCATATCACTAATAGCTGATTGTTTTTTGTGAAATATTGTTGAAAGTTTGTTGTACAATAGTTAGCAAATCCCAACATCATCATTCGTAAAAATGGAATTTAGTTTGCTGGAATCTAACATTCTGGCAGTCATTAGTAATGTGGCAGAACTTTTTATTTGTACACTGCTCATCATCTTTCAGTTTATCTGTTACCAATAGGGCCACCTGTTAATACATATACCACACTCAAGACTGTGACAGCATTACAACTGGCAAGATGAAGAACTCTGGAGGAATCCATGCTCTTGTATTATATGTGTCTCAATTGGAGTTGTGACAGCAAGTAATGAGAAGGAGAGAAGAATGTTGTTGCTTCTTCTATAGGCTTCCTCCGAATTATAAACTATGTTACAGAAATATGCTTATATGAAGAAAGAAACGTAATACCATTCATTGTATGACCTACAATAAAACTAAATATTTGTGGTTAAGAACACTTTGAGTTTGGGATAGTTTTCAAGCACTAGCATTCAGTCATTTCTGTGGCCTTCCCAAGAATGCATTGGTACAAGTCTGAAGTGCTGAATTTTGGTGATGCGCAGTTATTCTCAGATTATGGGAGGTATTTTTAGCAAAAAAGGAAATGAAAACTGAAGTTCTAAAATGTAAGTGCAATCTCCATTTTAAAGTTCATGTCATGGTCTCAGTATGGTGGTGAGAAGATCAAAATCGTCAAAGTCAAAGAAGTATTCTATTGATCAAAGTGACTACAGCTATGCAGGACAAAGAAATGGGGGAAGACAAGATGCAAAGCCCCGCCATTGACCTACACTATTTGCATGTTGAAAACTTGAAAATGAAAGTGCAAAGTGGAAAATGAAAATTCAATGAGCAGCAAGTGGCACCAGTAGTTTTCATTTTTGCAATTTCATTGCTGCTCAGGCTGAAAATGAAATTGATATTATTTTATTTTTAAATTTTGCAGCATTCTTCCACTTAGACTTTGAAAATTAACAAAATAGGGATTGCATTTTCACTTTATAATTTTAATTTTCATTTCCTTTTTTTGTAGAAAATAACTCCCATATTCAGATTTGTCACTGCATTCATGTCAAATCTGGTATGTTTCACATGCTAGCAATAAAATGATTCTGATTCACATTATGTGGAACTCTGCCCCTTCCCCATCTGTCAGCAGATGGTGCTGTTTTGCAAAAACTTAAATAAGTAGTAAACATTTCACTTAAACAGGTGTTCTTAAACATGTTAATAAGAGGACTCCCCAAAAAAAACAGTACCCTGCTGGTACCCAAGACAGTGAGAGCTATATACTGAGAAATAACAATAGCCATATCATACAAAAAAAAATTAAAAACTGAAGCTTTTTGTTTCATTTCAAACATATTTGTCACATGAATATTACTGAAAGAGAAAATTGAAAAGCAAATGTTTTGTTAATAAAACAATAATTATTATTCAAAACAGAGATTAGACTCCTGAGGTATATCCCTGCCAGTGCAATGTTTAGTATAAGCTTTAATAAACCTGAGAGAAGTCAATTTTTACGGTGCAGTGCAAGCATGTGATCATGTTTGATAGTATGAACAATCATTTAACTGAGTCTAGTTGAATCATAGCACTGGATAATGAATAAAATAGCCAAAAAACAATAATTGATGCCATTTATTTTTTATCTTTTCTTAAATAACATTTAAAAGAAAAAAAAAAAAAGATTTTTCAAATGATTTCCAGAATTATTTTCTAAATGAGTTCACAAATACTTTTTTTTTGCTCAGTTCATTGAATTGTTAAACTATTTCAGTTATTCCTAAAAATGTATGCACTATTTGGATTTTATACAGTGACAGAATAAATCTTGATGATTAATTTGGAGAACTGTCCAGTTTGAAAGGTTTAATTCTGCCAGCTGGCGTCATGCTGTATGTTTACAGTTTGCCTCAAAATAGGATAGTTTCTAGTATTCTTACAATCCTCAAAGATCCAAACATTTCCTTCACACTACAAGTAGACTGACTTTTATTGAACCTCTTTAAAACAGTGTTATGAGGAGGAATTTTTACTCTCCAAAGCACATTAAAACGGGTTTAGATGGATTGTATGCCATATCGGGGAACACCCGCTGAAACACTGACTAGTTGGTCATTTAAACCCCAACCCTATTCACTTACATTGATAATAGCCACATACCCGTGATGGATCCATGCATTGTTTTTCGCATACAGCTGCAAAAATGGTATGCTAAATAGAGGTGGAAAATCATTCCACACAAAATTCATACTTTCATGAACTCTGCTAACTTTACTACACAGTCATTTGGCGATCCATTGTTTAAGAAACACTGATTTAAACAATTGTTAAAATGTTTATAGAAATGACCTAATTGAATTTTTCCAATTTCCCACAATATTCCTTCTTAACTAGAAAACTATTTCTTTTTTGGAGTAAAATTTTCTTTCTACCTAGTGATTTTAACCTCTTTCCAGGTTGATTGAACAGAACTTCCAGTTTTCTATGTTCACCTTATGTGCGGATGAGAAGTCTAAATGTTTCAGTTTCACCTAAGGACATTTTTTTGTGATGTAATTTAAAGGGTGTGTGAACTTGTACATCTCATTGTTTTGTACATCATGTCGGTGATAGTAGTAGTGTGTTGTACTGTGTTAGCCATTATGAATGCAATGAGAAGTCAAGCAAAGGACCCTCTCCTTTCATAAGCTGTCTGTGGGTTGTCAAGGAACTTAAAAAGGTAAAACTGGTTCCAAAGCCATGATGATTAAGAAGCATTGCTTTAAGATAAAAGCTGTAATCCAGTAAGAAAATGAAATTGTTATCCTAAAGTGGCTAAGTGGAAAAAAATGTAGCAATTGCTACCTTTGACACTGCACTTTTATTGATGCTGTTATTTAAAATTTGTGGTCACTGATGAAATAACCTGGAGCAGCGCAGTGGTTGATGGGAATTGCAGTCCCCACTTTGGCATTTACACAAGATTTCAGATAAGTTGAAGGGGATGGAGATAATACAGTATATATTAAATTCCTTTCTTACTGGATCAGTTGCGTTAAATTGACTACTGTCACAGCCACCGTGCCTGACAAGCACTCACTAAACACTTCTTATTTAAGCTTTGACAAACTTTGCTCCTTTCACTTCGCTTCTACAGACAGCCTTCATTTGCGTAAATCCGCATGCCCCTTTTCTCTGTGTGTTCACTGTCAGCACTGTGACAAAACAAGGGACATGGTGTGTCAGGATGTCCAACTCACTAGAGCATTATTAGCTACAAATACATATTATCAACTAAGAAAATGCATGACTGCTAACCTTCATCTATGATGTCACCAAATTTCACTTAAATCTATTAAGGCATTTTTGAGGTTTTTGGGGTATTTAGTTTTTCTGTTGTGAGTTTTCCATTTTTTGTTTTTACCCCAAAATATCAATATTTTGAAATGTCCTTTCTTCATGGACACTTACTGCTATAGATGTAAATCCTCCCAAATTTCAGCTTTTTAGCTAAACAGGGAAATTGTGTTTTTGTTGTTGAGTGAGTGAGTCAGTCAACTTTGCATTATTTATATATAGATATAATTTAGCACTTAGGCTTTTGAAGAAAAATAGAAAAGTTATGAGTATTCATTTGACTTTCTGCTTTTGGTGTTGAGTATTTGGTGTTGATTTTGAGATACAGTATCTTGTAATACATTCCTTTGGTGGTGGTACTGTATGACAATATATTGACATACTTGATCTTTTGTGTGAGTTTTTTTTGCCAACAAGCCACTACAGATGATTCAAAATGCAACACCACATCTGGAGTTCAATCAGCCAAAGTTGGCAAATGTCACACCACTTTTCAGATCATTACATAGGCTCCCAGTAGGGAGCATTAAATTCACATCCTTGATGCTTCCTTACAGAGTAGTCACTGGGTCAGCACCTATATATTTATAATATATAATGTAATAATAATATAATATATTAATGTGTGTGTGTGTATATGTACATTTCAAAAAGAAATGAAGAGGTTTGGAATGACCACAGCTAAATATTATTAAAATGATCTGAGAATTAGAGGAATGCATTAGGGCCAGAATCCCATGAGACTCATGGGATGCAATATGAAAGCTGCAAGCATGTGGCCTTTTCACTCTCATGCGAGCACTCAGAATTGAAATTACGGGATAAATGTCGGATGACTAATTGCCTGTAATTTTCTGTAAAACTTAAGTAAAGAAGCTAGTTCCCTTGAATACAAACAAAAACCATTACATTATGAAAATTCTTTTTTGTTTGCATAATTATAATCCATTTGTTGCCCTGCTCGAGATTTGTTTCCTGCCTTGCGCCCTGTGTTGGCAGGGATTGGCTCCAGCAGACCCCCGTGACCCTGTAGTTAGGATATAGCGGGTTGGATGATGGATGGATGGATAATCCAGTTGTAATGTTGTTTTTATATTGTATAATTTTTAAGCTTCAGATACTCAAAGCATAAGCAGATAAGCTATGAGCCAGCAGATAAGTGTAGGGCAGTCAAAACCAGACCAGTGCCATAAAAATAAGTTTGTTTAACATTTCCCAACGAATGTAACTGGTGTTTCAGAGAAAAGTATTTATCCCAGCTAGCATTAAATAAGAAAAAAATCACAAAAAATATTGCTATGTCTGTCAAGACATTTGACCCCATAATTTTCTTGATGGTGAAGATTTTGCACAGATTGTTCAAAACTTCATTGATGCAGCTGTGATATATTTCAGATTTGTTTTCATTAACATAAAATCTTCTGTTAACAGATTTAAAATTACTTTTATTATTTGTGTATTTATGGGATTAAATTGAGTTATTTTGGAAATGGAGATGGAGAAGCAGTTAGTGTCTATAAGAGTGCCTAAAAATAAAATACATTTTAAAGCTGTTTGTACATGCAAGAAAGTCAACATCAAACCATTGAATTGGATCTTAGTAAGCAAATTACACTTTTTGTCAATGTAACTTACCAAGCTACCATTTTAAATAAATGTCTACATTACATTATTACTGTCAAAACAGGCATCACCTGGTAATGAAACCAAAAGTGGGTCAGTTCTGCTGTAGAATACTCGACCTATCCATCTATTCAGTTTCAGGTTTACTGGGTGTAATTTATAGTTCTTCTCGACTGAATAAACAAATGCAAAATTTTGAGCATTCTTGGAGAAGTACAATTTAAGAGCTTTTGATTTAGCTGTAAAATGTACTGATAATGTTACTCCTTGAATACTGTATACAGTTATTAGTTACATAGTGTGAAGATGAGACAGGTAAGGTTAAGTTTCTTACTCTTGTGAATGTCCCCCTCAGCCACAAGATGGCACTGGAAGTTGGAGTCGAAAGGATATTGGAGTTTGGCCTTCCCCAGTCACACTCTGTGGTGTGTGGAGCCTGTAGGGAATCCTAGTGTGACCAGGGAGAGACCCTCATGCGTACTAGCAAAACTCTGCAGATTACACTAAAACTGAAAATGGCACACAATGTGGAGGCAGTAAAAGCAGTTTAAGAAGACTTGGACAACCTTCACAACTCGGTGAAAACGTGGAAAATGCCATTTAAAGTAGAAAAGTTCAAGGTGCTAAAAGTGGGCAAAAAGAATGTAAGTTATTAACACAAGATGGGAGACACTGTTATCTGAAAAGGACTTAGGTGTTTTATATTGGCACGTTTTAATCATCTAAGCAATGTGAAGAATCAATTAAAAAGACACATAAAAGATAAAGTTATATAGTAGAAACTGTTAAATATAAATCCAGGAATGTGGTGCACTTTATAATGCACCACTGAGATTTCAATCTGTGCAGATGAGAGCAACCAGGTACATCACAGGACTTGAGAACATGTTGTAGTCTGTCTTGTCTCGTGGGACTAGACATGATTCCCAAACATGAATATATGTATGGGGACAAACTGTTAAAAAGTGTGTATTGAATAGCAGTGAAATCCATCCATCCATTGTCCACCACTTATCCGAGGTCGGGTCGCGGGGGCAGCAGCCTAAACAGGGAAGCCCAGACCTCCCTCTCCCTGACTACCTCCTCCACCTCCTCTGGAGGGACCCCAAGGTGTTCCCAGGCCAGCTGGGAGATATAATCTCTCCAGTGTGTCCTGGGTCTGCCCCGTGGCCTTCTCCCAGTGGGACATGCCCCGAACACCCCCCCAGGGAGGTGTACAGGGGGCATCCTGACCAGATGCCCGAACCACCTCAACTGACTCCTCTCAATACGGAGGAGCAGCGACTCTACTCCGAGTCTCTCCAGGAAACTGAGAGAAAACTCATTTTGGCAGCTTGTATCCGCGATCTTGCTCTTTCGGTCACTACCCATAGCTCGTGACCATAGGTGAGGGTAGGAACGTAGATCGACTGGTAAATTGACAAACTTGCCTTTTGGCTCAGCTCTCTCTTCACCACGACGGACCATTGCAGAGCCTGCATTACTGCAGATGCGCACCGATCCCTCTGTCAACCTTCTGCTCCATTCTTCCCTCGTTCTTGAACAAGACCCCAAGATACTTGAACTCCTCCACTTGAGGCAGTAATGTGTTCCCAACCCAGAGAGAGCATTCCACCCTTTTCCGGCAGAGAACCATGGCCTCGGATTTAGAGGTGCTGACTCTCATCCCCGCTGCTTCACACGTGGCTGTGAACCGCTCCAGTGAGAGCTGGAGGTCACTGTCCAATGAAGCCAACAGAACCACGTCATCCACAAATAACAGAGACGAAATTCTGAGGTCACCGAACCAGACCCCCTCTGCTCCTTCGCTGCGCCTAGAAATTCTGTCCATAAAACTTATGAACAGAATCGGTGACAAAGGGCAACTCTGGCGGAGTCCAATCTCAACAGGAAATGAGTTTGACTTATTAACGGCAATGCGGACCAAACTCCTGCTCTTCCTGTACAGGGAATGAATGGTTCGTAACAACAAGCCTTGCACCCCGTACTCTTGGACCACACCCCACAGGATGCTTCGAGGGGCACTGGTCGATTGCCTTCTCCAAATCTAGCAGTGAAATTGCAGGCTGCAAAGGCTACCCCCACAAGGTTACATCCTAAAACACCAGCCACTAATTCCTCTAGTCCATGTGTTTTAAGCTGCCGGAGGGATTTGGGGCGGAGCAAAAGGTACTGAACAAAAGACTTGACACTGAGAGAAAATAAAAAGTTGAAATTACTGTTATCCTTTCAGGAGTTCAGTAGCACAAGGTAACTGAAGTTTAATAATTAATTTGCACATTGTAATAAGTACTGCGCATATCCTTTCTTTGTCTGTGCTATTTTACATATCAGTGTGAGCCTCTACCAGTGTTCATTGTGTTAACTGTTGGAGGAGGAATTCTACCAGCAGAGTTTGAGTACTCATATGTTTTCTATTTTAACATTTCATCCTGTCAATAGTAAACATTAACAGATAAAGGAGTTCAACTGGTTTCATTACCCCTTCTTGGTGGTTCACACAAAGCACATCCTGAGTCACAATGCAGAAGCTTCAAAGGTTGACTGCATTTAAAGCCAGACTGCAACTCTACAGAACATGCGGTAAACAACAACAAAATTTATTTATATAGCACATTTTCATACAAAAGAATGTAGCTCAAAGTGCTTTACATAATGAAGAATAGAAAAATAAGAGACACAGTAAGAAAATAAAACAAGTCAACATTAATTAACATAGAATAAGAGTAAGGTTCAATGGCCAGGGGGGACAGAAAAAACCAAAAAACTCCAGACAGCCGGAGAAAAAAATAAAATCTGCAGGGATTCCAGGTCATGAGACCGCCCAGTCCCCTCTGGGCAATCTACCTAACATAAATGAAACAGTCCTCTTTGTATTTATGGTTTTCACGGAAGGACTTGATGATGATGATCACGTGGACTTCTGGATTTTAGTCCATCAATGCTGGGGCATCATGGTGCTTTGAGTAGGTTGGTGGTGGCAGGCCGCCACCACAGAAAACCGGAAAAGAAACAGAGAGAGTAGGGGTCGGTAGGGATTTTAGAGCCACCATGAATAGTTATTATGATGAATTGAACATACAGAGTATCAGGATTAAGATAAAGTGAAGTTATGAGAAGGCCATGTTAAAGTAATGTGTTTTCAGCAGTGTTTTAAAGTGCTCTACTGTATTTGCCTGGCGAATTCCTATCGGCAGGCTATTCCAGATTTTAGGTGCATAGCAGCAGAAGGCCGCCTCACCACTTCTTTTAAGTTTAGCTTTTGGAATTGTAAGGAGACACTCATTTGATGATCTGAGATTACGATTTGGAATATAGGGTGTCAGACATTCCGATATATAAGATGGAGCGAGATTATTTAAGGCTTTGTAAACTATAAGCAGAATTTTAAAGTCAATTCTGAAAGACACAGGTAACCAGTGTAGCGACATCAAAACAGGAGAAATGTGTTCGGATTTTCTTTTCCTAGTTAGGATTCTAGCAGCTGCATTCTGCACTCGTTGCAAATGATTTATGTCTTTTTTGGGTAGTCCTGAGAGCAGTGCGTTACAGTAATCTAATCGACTAAAAACAAAAGTGTGAATTAATTTCTCAGCATCTTTCAATGATATAAGAGGTCTAACCATTGCTTAATTTCTTAAGTGAAAAAATGCTGTCCTAGTGGTCTGATGAATATGTGATTTAAAATTCAGGTTACAGTCAACGGTTACCCTAATTTTTTACTTCCGTCTTAACTTCTAATCCTAATGCGTCAAGTTTATTTCTGATAACCTCACTGAATCCATTTTTGCCAATCAATAAAATTTCAGTTTTCTCTTTATTTAACTTGAGAAAATTACTATTCATCCATTCAGAAATACCAGTAAGACATTGTGTTATTGATTCGAGAGAGTCGGTGTCATCAGGTGCTACTGATAAGTACAGCTGTGTGTCATCAGCATAGCTGTGGTAGCTCACGTTGTAACTTGAGATAATCTGACCTAAGGGAAGCATATAGATTGAGAAAAGCGGACCCAGGATAGAGCCTTGTGGAACACCATATAGAATATCATGCGTCTTTGAGTTGTAATTACCACAACTAACAAAGAATTTTCTCCCTGCCAGGTAGGATTCAAACCAATTTAAGACACTGCCAGAGAGGCCCACCCATTGACTAAGGCGATTTCTAAGAATATTGTGATCAATGGTATCAAACGCGGCACTCAGATCGAGGAGACTCTGTCTGCATTTACCCACAAGTCATTTACTACTTTAACGAGTGCAGTTTCTGTACTGTGATTTGTTCTAAAACCTGACTGAAATTTATCTAGAATAGCATGTTTACTTAAGTGGTCATTTAACTGCATAATGACTGCCTTCTCTAGAATTTTACTTAAGAAGGGCAGGTTAGAGATGGGTCTAAAATTTTCAAAAGCAGAGGGGTCAAGATTATTTTTCTTGAGTAGGGGTTTAACTACAGCAGTCTTAAGACAGTCTGGGAAAACCCCCGTATCTAATGACGAGTTTACTATGTCAAGGATATTATCAATAAGCGCCTGATACTTCTTTGAAAAACCTTGTTGGTATTGGGTCAAGGACGCAGGTGGAGGGTTTCAGTTGAGAGATTATTCTATGTAAATCAGGTAAATCTATCCTGGTGAAAGAATTGAATTTGTTTATAACAGCGTACTGGGGCTTAGGAGGTTCCACAGTGTTGGGGAGATATACTATATTATTTCTAATATCATTAATTTTTTGATTGAAAAATATAGCAATGTTCTCACAGGTTTCGCTGGAAGTATTATGGGGGCATTCCTTTGTGTTACCTGGGTTTAGCAGACGATCAATTGTAGAAAATAGGACTCTGGGATTACTAGCATTGTTATTTATAATCTGAGAGAAATAGCAGCCTCTCAAGACGGACTGTGTTATTGTATTCTGTTATTTTAACCTTCAATATCTCATAATGGATAGTTAGTTTAGTTTTCCTCCATTTACGCTCAGCTCTACGACATGTTCTCTTTAATTCAGACACTCTTTGGGTCTTCCAAGGTATAACAATGCTAGAAGATTTTTTAATTGTCTTTTCAGGTGCAACTATGTCAACAGCAGCTCTTACTTTAGAATTAAAGTTTTCCACTTTACTATTTACATCATCCTTGCTATTGTAGCTGGCACTATAACCGGACTGATTGCTTAGAATGTTTGTAAGTTTTACAGCTGCTGAGGAGTCAAAGAAGCGTTTTTTAACAATATGCTTCTCATGAATGTTTTCTATCATTATTTCTATACTGAATAGTAGAAGAAAGTGGTCTGAAAGACCAATATCAACGATCTGCTTCACATCAACTGTTAGTCCTTTGGTGACAATTAAGTCTTAACGTATGACCTGCTTTATGTGTAGGCTGATTAACGAGCTGTCTCAAATCAAAAGAGTCTAGGAGGTTCATAAATTCTTTTACTTTTAGGTCACACTGATTATCGATATGAAAGTTAAAGTTGCCTACAATTAAGAGTGTGTCATAATTCGTAATTAAAATTGACATTAGGTCTGAGGTTTCCTCAATGAAAGATGCTTTAAATTTAGGAGGTCTATACACGGATAAAACTAGAACGTGAGAAACTCCATGAATAACAACGGCGAGATACTCAAAGGACTTAAATTTACCAAAATTAACATCTTTGCACTTTAACCGGCTTGAGTAAATGTTAGCCAAGCCTCCGCCCTTCTTTCCCTGGCTGTCTGCACGAGTAAAACTGTAATCCGGAGGCGCAGATTCGATTAAAACAGCTGCGCCGTCTAAGCTGAGCCACGTTTCACTTAGTGCAATAAAATCAATGTTTCTATCATTAATAAGATCATTGATAAAAAACGTCTTGTTAGTTAAAGCTCTAACATTTAATAGCGCCATATTTAATGATTCTGGGTGGGGGGGCAGAGCTGAATTCTATGCGCATTATTAGTTATTGGAACAGAAACTAAATTATTTTTGTTAGCGCCGCTCTGTGTGTATTTTTTACGTAATCTACAATCTGTTTTTATAGTTTTAATGCATTGTTGATCTAAAGTAGCAATTGCAACTAAATTATTGGTGTTTATGCCGCACTGCCTAGACGTTTTACGTGCATTAAGACTGGTTATTAAAGTATTAATGTTGTGCACTTTTACAGAAGACTTTATTAAGCCATTATGTCCTAGCAAAGCAGTAGTATTATGGAGGAAGTTTAAAGTAGAAACAGACAGTCATGATAGACAAATTACCTTAGCGATTTTTTTCGGAGAGGACCCGGGCGCCGAATCAATTCGGGTGCAAGCCATCCCGCTTGAAGAAACGCGGTCTTTCCCAAAAAAGGTCCCAATTATCGATGAACCCGATGCCTTGAGTCTCGCAGAAGCCTTTCAGCCAGTTGTTTAATCCCAGCTGACGACTATAGTATTTATTTGATCGTCTGACGAGAGGTAGTGGACCCGAGATGAAAATTTTTGCCGATGGGGTCCTCTCCTTCGTGTCTTTAATTAGTTCTGCGAAGTCAGACTTGAGAATCTCAGACTGTCGGTGCCTTATGTCATTTACGCCGGCGTGTAAAATATTGGATCCAACTGCCCTCTTGTGTTTCTCGAAGATGGTCGGCGCCCGTCTCATCACGTCTCGGACTCGAGCACCGGGAAAACAAGAAACAAAACATTTTTGATTAGGGCATGTGATATTAAGGTTTCGTACTATCGAATCACCTACCACGATTATATCACCCGGGGTTGAAGGCAAACTGGGGACGCGGAGAGGGTCAAACCGGTTCTGGATTGGGATGCTTGCCTGTGCCGATGGAGGTGTTCTAGCCTTGAACCCCCTGCATGTCTGAAATACGCCAAGATCTTCATCGGCGTCGTCGTCGCTCCTTCGAGGCGCGGGGGTGAAGCTTACTTGTCCTTGAAATTGGGCGGCACGAGGTGGGGTTAATGTTGCGTCGACATCAGATGTCGAGGATGTTTTATCCTGCAGCCGAGCCAAACACCAATTGCAATGGGATAACTTAAAGTCACATGCGAATGTTTTTTTTTTCTCATCTCAGACTGTTTGATCACCTTCATTTTTGTGTCTAGATCAATTGCCCTTTTTCCTGTAACAAATGTAACTGAACATAGTCAAAACCACAGCAGGTAATAAACTGAGGTTGAGATGAATGAGTCATGGCATACACAGCTAGCGTGGCGAAAATTGTTGCTTGCTCGTGAGACTTGGTAGCAGTTGTAAGATGAGTGGTTGTCTGATAAATAAGTTGTAAATTGACGGTTACCTGTACATATACTGTATTATCATATATGACTGGACATTGACAAACAAACATATAACATATAGGCTAGCTGTTTACTGATATTTAAGAGTTCTACGTTATCTTGCCACGGATAAATAGTTTTATGATAATAAGTCCAATGTTGTGTGGAATTGTTGCTTTTTTTTGTTTCGGGTTCAAGAGGAGGATTCTTTATGGGTTCGGAGTACACCCTTTCTATTTGCTGCATGATCCTTGTCAGTGCTATGCTGCTACTTCCTCAGCTTGTCTTCTGCTGTCTTTTGCCACTTCATAGGGAAAAAGGGAAAAGGAATTAAGTTTAGATGCTGAAATTCCCTTCTTGAAGTCATGGCTTCTCGGCCTCATCAGATTACTGGCACACAGGACAGACTGGGTTTCAGCTCCTGGTCCTCAAAGAAAGGAGTTTGTCGAATTCAGCTCTGCAAGCAAGAGGCTCATAACTTTTCATTTCAGACATCAGATTTGGATGTTTTCAATCATTTTGGAGAGTTCTTCTTCCCTGAGATAATCCCCAGGGAGTTCAGTGATTGCCCAGCAAATATCTCAGAGAGAGAGAGATTCTTCTTCAGAATGGTGTGTAGAGTTTTAAAGGAATGTTGAATCTTCTCCTGATTGAATTGACATCACTTCCAGGTACAAAACCAGTGTCTTCTAATCGTTGGGTTCTTCTGTCCATCTTAGCTGTCATTCCTCAAATTATAGGTATTTGACCTTGCTCAAGTCCATTGTACACCTTCTGGAGAGAATTGAGGGTTTTGTGCAGCTGGATGCCTGTACCCCTGTTAAATCTGCTTTCTTAACAGGCCTGGTGTAACACAAAAGCATAGCAGAATGGACAATGCATGCTTTGTTCTAAATCAATTAGACAATAATGTTAAATCTTTTTAGTTATTAGTTTAGATGTGCAGTTAGCAGGTGGGTACGGTGCAGCCTTCTCCGTAATTTACTGGTGGTGTTAGGCAGGTTTGTTGATTCGGGTGTTTTGAGTACTGCAGTCTACATCTCCTGTGGCTCTTCATTAGCAGATGTCTTAACGACAGTCCACTTGACAGAGTGCGACACATTGTTTGCTTCAAATGCATATTTTGCAGTTCATATTTTTTATGAATATATTTGCCAGTTCTTTAAAGCTTACATTGACTATCGTAACACTAATCAACAGAGAACACACACAGAACCTGCAATAACTTATTATTCATGTTGAGCATTTGTCTGTTGTTGTGGTTGAATGCTGATATTTAATCTGATGCTTCAGAAATGTGTTTCCCTTACAACAGGTTATGTTTATTTTTAAAACGAGTTATGTTCATTTTTAAAACATGCAGTATGCTTTCTTCACACATGACACATATGTTTGATAGGATTTTTTGGAGACTTTTTGATTGTTCATTACAATCAGAATCTTGCTCTCAGTTGGACCAGGTTAACGAGAGCATCTATGCTCTTTGCAGTTTAAAACCACAATCCCTTCTTTGCATACCGACTTCGTGAGGCTTTGTATTGGTTTAGAAATGTGACACTTAGTGTGCCATCTAATTCTTCCCACCCAGTTTTAAGTAAAGTTCACTTATGGTTGTTTACATACATACTGTATATATGTTTGACTTCAGTAAGACTATAGTCTGACAGACTAATACAATTAAACCTTTTTAGTTTTGAGCATCGGACTCTGTGTGGGGACCTAATCTATGTCTTAAAATTTTAAATGGGAATCTATAAAGGAGATTCAAAGGAATTCTTTTAGCTAAACAGAGAATCATGTATTCAAGGACACCAGTGAAAATTAAAGGGAGTTGCATTCAGTACTGAAGCTAGGAAGCACTTCTAAACACAAAGAGTTGGCAGAATCTAGAGCACACTACTAAGACCTGCAGTTGAAGCAAAAACCTTGACAACCTTTGTTGTGGGAAAAAAAAGAAAACTTTCCTCTATCTTCAAAGAAGGCAGTCATGGAACCCAGATGAGAATGCAGAACAATTCCTTATTTGCACAAAATGCATGTCTCGGTCCATGGAGTGAGCAATTAATTAAACAATTCTCTTTTATACTTTTATCAATACATCACACAATCTAACTCTTAATATGCAGAACTTTATCGTCTTAACCAATCAACTATAGCCACCAGTAATTTCATATACATGTCGATTCTCCCATTAGTGTGAACACCTCCTCGATAATAGGGGTGTTTTATGGATTTTCCTATTGAACGTTTCACCAGTTATTATGAGGGATTCTTTGGCTTTCCCATTAGTTTATCCTTATTTTCTGAAGGGGTGTTTATTACTCATTTACTTGTTTTTGACCTTGATAATTACTTCAGTGGCTCCTCTAAGATGAGACAAAAGCCACTGTCACACACGTGCGAGTAGGAGGCAGCTGAAGGGTCTGAGTAAGTGTAATAAAACATCTGACTGGGTGGCGGCGGAGTGTGCCGACTGTCTTTCTCAGTTCCCTACAGACCTTTCCCGGGAAATCCTACAAGGTTCCAGCGCCTCAGAAGATGTCACTTCCGAAGCTGGCCCCTTTGCTGACGTCACTTCCGAAACTGGCCCCTTTGCTGACGTCACTTCTGGTTCCGGCCATTATGATGACATCATTTCCTCTCCAGACCTTTAAAGCCTCCATCTTTGGCTACTGTAGTCAATTCTGTTTTGGACTCTGTGATATGCACATCGTGCTCATGATACAAAAAAAACCTTTTTCAGCTGGGAAAACAACAATATACGGGTGGCTGCCCCAAACCTTAATAATGTCTTGGACTCTTAATTGTGACACCACACATGCCTAAACTTTAAACAACACTTAGTTAACCCTTTAGTTACATTCAGTCTTTATGCCTAATAATCGATTGCTACAACTTCATAAAGTATATACTTATATTAAATTGTAATTATTATTGTTTGACTAAAAATTCTATACCTTAAAGTATCTGGATGAGATATTGGGACAGCTTAGCTAGTAGATAAACAAAGGAACTTAATGGACTAAATGGTCTCCTCTTGCTTTTGCTCTTGCTCACGTTTGTTATGCTCTTGTGCACTGGGTGGGTAACCCAGAAAGGCTTGCAAAAGCTTACCTGGAATGGGTTCCTTGACCCAGGCTTAAAAGCCTTTCCATTCTGTACACAGAGGGCTTGGAGTTAGGAGGTAGACACTGGCAGTGGCTTGAAAGGCAATGAGGCAAACAGAAAAGGCTAAAATGGTGAGGTGAAAAAGTAAGGAGTAGATATAGATAAGCCAGGAGGTTTAAGCTTTGATATTTTTTAAACCTTATTTGTTTCTTTGGTTTTTGTTTTGATTGTTCACCTGTTCTGTTAATGAAACTACTTTTTCATTTGTTACCTGGTCCCTCTGATCATCATTTGGGTTTGAGGATAACACGTAAGTATCATCTACAGTCCACAATATTATGAGCTTATAATAACATTACTAGACATTAAGCCCGTTAAAATAACGGGCGCTAGAACAGTAGTGCCTAAACATTTGTATGAACAGTCTATATTAAATGGCAAGGGACCTTGTAAGTGACTGTAATATGTGTCACTGTATTGTGTGCCTTTAATTTTCTCTCTCAGTAATACTGGTTTGTATTTCCGTAAAATGCCTCTAATTTTGTCTGACAGTAATATAGTGGAACCGAAGTAATTTCCCCCATAGGATTGCATGTAAATACAATTAATCCGTTCCAGACCGTATGAACTGTATGTAATTATATAGTTTTTAAGCACAAATATAGTTAACTATACCATAGAAAGCACAGCGTAATATTAAACTAAATGTAAAAACATTGAATAACACTAAGAAAACCTTGAACAACAGAGAAAACTAACACTGCAAGAATTTGCGCTATAGCCTTACGACCCGCTCGCTAAAAACTCTTTTTTTAAATGAGGTTTAAGCACAGGGGAAAAAATAAACATTTGAAAAATCTGTAATTTAATAAACAACCAAGAAAAGTAACATTGCAACAATGCACGCACGCGCCTGTGTGTGTGTGTGTGTCTCTCTCTCGCGGGCCTGCATGTGTGTGTCTCTCGCGTGTGTGTCTCTTAAGCGCGCACCTCTGTGTCTGTGTGTGTGTCTGTCTGTCTGTTGCACGCGCGCCTGTGTGTGTGTCTGTCTCTCTCTCTGCAAAGGGGATGCACAGGAAGAGACTGAACACGTGCTGTGTGGCCCCGCGCATGCGCACTTCACCAGAAGACAAACACACACGGACACCTGGACGCACACAAGGGTTTTATTAAAGAGGATAAGAGAAAAAGTCCAAAAAAACAGCTACCAGTCTGATTCCTAGGACTGTAGGATCTCA
This sequence comes from Polypterus senegalus, assembly GCF_016835505.1. NCBI lineage: Eukaryota > Metazoa > Chordata > Cladistia > Polypteriformes > Polypteridae > Polypterus > Polypterus senegalus. The sequence goes on from NC_053158.1 coordinate 34,063,083, forward strand.
GCTGTGGCGAAATGTTTGGAATTGAATCTTTTTATCCATAATTTTTTTAACCTGTTTTTCCATGTCAATGTCTTGTGTAGGACAGCACTGAGTGTAAGGGAGGAACCAATCTTGGAAGGAGCACCAGTCCTTTGCACAAGCTAAGCAATGGGAACTCGCCAATTGCAGGTCTCCTAGATGAATAGTATAAACCTGGAGTAACTGAGGGGAAACAAAAGGAAACTAGTAGAAATATACAGCATTCACACAGACAGGGCCTAGGGTGGGAGTTGATTACTGGAGTTTAGCGCTGTCAGGCAGCATAAATAATTCATGTACTTCCATGCCACCATGAATCTTTTCAGTTTGACCAAATTCAGACTATGAGTAGACCTGCTAAACTGTAAGGGTGATGATAACTATTGGTTTAAAATCTTTTTGAAAAAACACCAATGGTAATTGTTTAGGGACATTTTTGCATTCATATCAAATGCATTTCTTTAAACAATGGGCTATAGATGCTTCTAACAATTCGGTGAGTAGGATGGATCTTCACATCTGAACTTGGAATCTTTTTCTAACTGACATGCTGAATTGCTTGTTCTCATCAAACATTGTTTTTATACCGAGGCCTGAGGAAGATCTTTACAGCATTTTAGGTTCATTACCTTTTTTTTTGTCAATAAGAGTAAGTAGAATAGAGAAAGAGAGACCCGAGAGTATAGTAGTCTGTATTACACTAATCACATTGTTGCTGTTTTACAGCTGATTAAATTTTAAAGTACACAATGTGGTTAGCTGTTGGTAGTTTTTCTTGTGTGTCTTGTATGTACTATACACCTAACGTTGGCAACGAAAAGTTGATTTTCATAGAATGGTTTAATTGATTGATAAAGTCTAACATATCTAACAGAGTTTGGAGACAAAGATACTTCATAAGAATACTTCGTACTGCTGAGAACGTTTGACAGCACTATTTCCACATTAGCATGTAAACAGGTCAGGTCAGGTTGGGGAGCATGCACTGGTACAGTGTGTTGCCGCACCCATCACATGATGAAATAGCTCGGGACCTTGGTTGGCAACCCCCAGGCTGACATGCAGTCCAGTCCTACCCTCCGGAAAGTACCCTCTATCTCCCCTCAGCCAGGTGTTACGTGGGCATCACCTTGACCTGGTCCTGCCACTTGGGCCCTCAACATTGAGGATCCTGTGAGCCACATCACACTAGGGAAAGCAAGAACACAACCCTGATGAACCCCAGAGTGTGCCTCCACAGGCTGTAAACAGCAAGGTAGGATTAATCATTTTAAACTGTTGTATTAAGTCAGTATTCTTTTTCCATTAATCAGACTTTTACATTAATTGTTTCTTAACAACAATGCTTTTTGCTGATGTGTTGCTGGAAGCTTGTTAGTTTTTTAAGCATTCCTCTGAGCCGTACAGACTATGTAGTTTCTCAGCATAGCTCCCGGGCATCATCTAGCAGTAATGAGTTTTAGAAATGCCTGTCTTGCAGTGTAGGCATTATTATTACAACAGATGACTGTATTATACTTGTTAGAATTGGTTGTATTATTCGATTTTTCTACTGTTGTAGTATCATTTACAGTACTAATAGAAAGTATTCACCCCCTTGTAAGTTTTTTACATTTTATTGTTATACAGCATTGAATCACTGTGGAATTAATATTAATTTGGCTTTTTTTGAAAAAGACTCATTTAATGTCAAAGTGAAACCAGATCTCTGCAAAGTAATCTAAATTAACTACAGATATAAAACACAAAGTTGACAATTGACACCCTTCAAGTCAGTATTTAATAGATATACTTTTGTTAGCCATGGCAGCCTTGAGTTTATATATACATCATATATCTTTTTCTGTTTTAGTTAGCTTTGTACATCTGGGCTCTGCTATTACCCGCTTCTTCTTTGCAAAACTACTCAAGCTCTGTTAGGCTTAAAGGGGATTGTAACATGATTGGAGCTCACCGAAGTGCATCACCAACTACCTCTATAATTATGTAAATAAAGGCTACTAATAAAAATCACTGGAAAGGTTGTCTAATGTGACATGGCCTTAACGTAGAACAGTTATTTTTAACCATTGGCTTAGAAGAGATTCTGTCTCAAGAAATTTAAGAGTCAGAAGTTAAGTGATAAAGAAAAATATTGAGTACTCCGATCTGGGTGTATTTTATGTAACACTTGTCACAGTGAACACCATCACAAGTTGCTTTGCCTGTCTGTATATGCTGTGGCCTACTAGTTAGAAAGTCTAAAATCCAGTAGTACAGAGTGGCCCTAAATCCCCAGTCTAAGATTTTGATCATTTGAACAACATTGTTAAATGCAGAGACATAGTCTGCTCTGGCAATTTGTATTATGCATATGTGCGAGAATGGTACAAAATGCTAAATACAGTATATGGCATCCTCTGTGCACTTGTTATAATGACATGCTAACTAGGTATAAGCTGGAGTATTTGGAATATTCTGTTCAATGTGTCCCAGCACCAGTCTATCCAAGCATTTCATTACAATGGGAATTACTGCTGGACTGTAGTTAATGAGACACACCATTTTTCATTTGTTTGGCACAGAGATAATTGTTGTCTTTTTAAAGTGCAGACCACAGATTCTGTCAGTAAGATGCTAAAAAATTCAGTGAAAAGTGTCAGCTAACTAGTCACAAGTTTTTATAATGTGTCCTAAAATTTCATCCAGTCCAGATGCCTCATGGGCTTTGACTGACTTACAAATCCTCTTTATGCCATCCACAGACACAGTAGATGCATTTTTTGTAGATGTATATATTGTCTACCTGAATTGCATTGTTTTGGTTTCTTATTATGAACTTTTGCCATTCTTTAATGACACACTGATGTTTACACATTTTCTGTTGTATCCAGTTACAATATTTGCATACTCATCCAGATGTAATGAGGAGTCTCTAAGCATGTCCCATATAACCAAATTTAGCACAGTTAAGCACAGATGTGCATTTGTGCTTCTCTCCCATATAGTAAGTCACTCCATATAAGCCAGAACTAGGAGTACTGAAAATGCTGTTGTTGTATTTTTTGGGTGTAGCCATCATCCATAATGTTAGTAGACTCAAAGACTTGTGTTAGATAGATTGGCAAATCTGAATGGACCCAGTGTGTGAGTGGGCCCTGTAATGTACTGGCACTCCATCCAAGGCTAGTTCTTGCCTTGAACCCAACAGCATAGTCTCCAACCCAGTGATCCTGAGTTTCATTAGGTGAGTTTGTGAAACCCTACCATGTTTAGAAACCAGTCTTCCTATCAGCTTTCCAGGATTTAAATCCTTTGTCCATTACACAAGATTTAACTCGCACAGTTACCGGTACATTCTGTACAGTTGTACCTCTTTCACAGTTCCTTAGACTCTGGTGCCACTGGATTAATGAGGATAACTTCTGTAAGCACTCAGAACGAGGAATTTCTTTATCGACAGAAGATACCCTTCTCAAATTGTGGACTGAGCCTTCACTCAAGCCAGAAGTAGACCTAATTACATCCCCAATAATGAAACCCATAGTCTGCTGGTCCACCCCACCCTAACACTCCATCTCTTCCACATTTCATCAAACAATGCTTCCAAATTTTGCAGACTGAATCTTCCACAGGAGCCCTTTTTCCTAACCCTCCCTTGATCTCCCTTTGTTGACCACCTAATCTATACAAACTTCTTGTCTACCACTCACTTCCCAGAGAGAGCCACCTTCCTCACAAAGTACCTGAGCTGTAATTTGCTGTGTCACTTGCAAATACTCATCAATGATACTGTTGCATCTGATCCCTCCGGCAAATTTAATCTATACTAATAAAAGGCAAAGCCCTCACTCACTCACTCACTCACTCACTCACTCACTCACTGACTCATCACTAATTCTCCAACTTCCCGTGTGGGTGGAAGGCTGAAATTTGGCAGGTTCATTCCTTACAGCTTCCTTACAAAAGTTGGGCAGGTTTTATATCGAAATTCTACGCGTAATGGTCATAACTGGAAGCTGTTTTTCTCCATTTACTGTAATGGAGATGAGCTTCAACGCCGTGGGGGCGGAGTTTCGTGTGACATCATCACGCCTCCCACGTAATCACGCAGTACATAGAAAACCAGGAAGACCACCAAAAAGCGCTGAAGAAAACATTCATTATATAATTGAGAAGGCAGCGAAACAATAAGAAGCGAGCGAGTGACATATACAACCATGTTCATGAGTTCTGCTACTTCGGAAACAAAGCACGATGTAAACCTACACTTTAAATTAAGTTCATAGACAGGCTGCCGCTGGCGTTTGTAATTTAGTGCCTGCCCATATAAGGCCGTCCGTCAGCGGCAATCCAATAGCAAACTCCCACTAAATATTCACGGGTGAAGGACTGTGTTTATGGAGAGGAAGATGAGATGGTCAGGGTGGTGTTTGATACAAACTCAGCGAAACTGCTAGAGAAGTGCCAGGACTAAGGTAACATTAAATACAGCCATGGACATAGCACGAGATGGCACCAGCACAGCTGGGAAACTTCGATGCATGTACACCGAGCGGCTCACGTGAACTGACGCAGTGCACAGATAAAAGGCAACAGTTCCAAAGAGCTGAACAAAAACAATTACACAATTGAAAAGGCAGCAAAAATATGAAGCGCCTGATAAGCATATTCATAAATCCAGCTACTGCGGAAACAAAGCACACGTGGAAAAAGTCAATGTCCCGCTAAAGGAAGACAGTGTAAAAAACCCGTGCATGCAGTGTGTCAGGTCTCAGATAAAGAAGAAGACGAGCTGTTTATTGATGCAGTAAGAAACGAATCGATGAAAGAAACCTGTCATCTTTACAACGATTGACAAACATGGAATGTAACTTGAACACAACACATCCTACAAATACGAACCTGATTGAAAGAAATAATGATAATCAAATCCTTGATGACAGCAACACTCAGTAACACTCACAAAACAAATACTGTATATTGACAGTCATGTTACGTTATTTTTAAAATGTTCCCTTTTCTTTTTCTAGCTTTTTTAACACACTACTTCTCCGCTGCGATACGCGGGTATATATATATGTATATATATATCCCGATCTACATACTCGAATAATGGATACTTTATTCGCCATCAATGATTGTTTTGGTAAAGCCATACTCAGTGTATTCATTAGATGAACGGTAAAAAAGTAAGAGCGAGGGAGGATGCAGGCTGTAGTGCGTCAACTCTATCTGAATTGCGATCACATTTCAAAAATATATCTTTTCAAGTTCTATTTAGTCCATATTTGTCAAACTCAAGGGCAGGGCCACATCCGCCCGGCGTGTAATTATATCTGGCCCGCGAGATCATTTTATATACTGTATTATTGTTATTAATGGTCCAGGTATATGAAGCGCTGGTAACACAATAAACTACAGATCCCATAATGCAGCACTTCACCTGCCTTGCCGAACACTTACCGCATTAATCAAGTCTAGCTTATGATGCTGCAAGTTATTGCGAAGCTAGCTCACACGATGCTGGAGAGAAAAGTTCATTCTGAAAATAGAGCCTTTAAAAACCGATGGGAGGCTGAGTATATGTTTACTGAACCCGTGTGTCTCATTTGTGGAGCTAATGTGGCTGTAATTACAGAATTTAATCTAAGACGGCACTATGAGACAAAACATCAGGGTAACCTGAATGCAATGCAGAAGATACAGAAAGCAGAATAATTAAATAAGAATCTGACACTTCAGCGGACGTTTTTACCCGTGCACAATCACAAAGTGATTTCAAGTGAACCTGCTTTTATGGGAGACACAAATGCACCAGTGCAACTTGTCCCACTTTCCCTGTTGCCAAGTAATGTTGAACCAAGTCGTCACTACGGTGTTCCCAAATACGCACTTTGCTGATAAACTGAGCGCATTGAGTTTGCACGGCGCTTTGGTGACTTTGAAGAACAAAAAGTCCGTCTACATGCGGCTCGAACCTTGTGCATGTTTGGTAGCACATATCTGTGTGAGAAGCTCTTCTCAGTGATAAAGACTAACAAAACAGCACACAGGAGTCGCCTCACTGATGAGCACCTGCAATCCATCCTGAGAATCTCCACAACACAGAACTTCACACCAAACAGAAACGAACTTGTGGCCAAAAAAAGATGCCAGGCGTCCAGCTCTGATAAAATGACATATGAGCAAAGACAACTGAATGATTTGATTTGTTATTGCTGAAAGGAACACATTTTATTTATATTTCCAGGTTTTGTTATGCAGCATGTTCATATTTGAATTTGTATAATTTTGACAGGATATATTTTTATGGAGAGCAAAATCTTTTGGGATATTTAAAATCTAAGTTTATTTTTATATAAAATTACATAAGAGTAAAGAAATTTGAATGTTTGTTCTTTTAATGTTTACTTTATTTCTAACTTGTATAATTTAGACAGGATATATTTTTATGGAGAGCAAAATATTATAAGTTGTTTAAGGTTTGAGTTGATTTATTCAGGAATAATATTCCTGTCTGTTTTTACCATTCCTACCAAAGATATTTCTGTCGACTAAATAAAAATTCCTTCTATTTAAAATTTAAATAGAACTTGAACAAATACGATAGTTCATAATATCCACGCAGACTTGCACGTAAGAGCGTGAGTTATCCGTTTTAACAAGCAGCGTATTGCACTGATACGAAATAGCTGTGTGTGTATGTATGTATGTGTGTATGTATATGTATGTGTATATATGTAGATATATATGTATGTATATATGTGTATATGTATAGATATGTATATATATATGTTTATGTGTGTGTGTGTGTAAATATATATATTGTCACAAAACGAGTCAAAGACAGAAAAAGGTTTGGGGCAGCCACCCATGTAATTTGGTATCCTGGCTGCAACTTCGTTTTCTTTCCAATACCAGCACTGAAGTGCTTACAACAGAGTCCAAAACAAGACTGACACAGAAGGGAAAAGGGAAGGCTTTTAAAGGGGGAGACAGGAAGTGAGGTCATAAGGGTCGGGCACGTGTTCATTGTTCATTGGTTTAGTCCCGGATGTGACATCAGGGGCCGGAGCTGGCAAGGTCTGTCTCCATTGGCTCGGTCCCAGAAGTGACGCCCAGAGAGACAGGTGGAACCTCCCGGTTAGGTCTACAGGGAAGTGAGAAAGAGAGTTAGTGCGCTCTGCCACATCCCGGCATGGCTCAGAACTGCCTTCACTCGAGCCCTTTAGCTGCCTCCCATGCGCTGCAGTGTGACAAGGCCCCCTCAGCCCAGACCCGTCGGGTCGGGCGACCTTAACCGAGAGGTCGTAAACCCGAGAGAGCATCGGCGCTGGCATGGCGAGCCCCCGACGATGAACGAGCGAAAACTTGTACGGCTGCAGGTCAAGAAACCACCGGGTGACCCGCGGATTCGACTCCTTGTGCAGGGCCATCCACTGTAGAGGTGCATGGTCCGTGACAAGGGTGAACTCACGCCCAACAGGTAGTACCTCAGCTGAGTGATCGCCCATTTAATCGCCAGAGCCTCCCTCTCCACCGCCGCATACCTGGTCTCCCGTCCAACAGTTTCCGCTCAGGAACATGACGGGTGTTCACACCATCGACACTTTGGCTCAGCACGGCTCCCAGGCCTGTGTCCGGCGTCCGCCTGGAGGATGAAAGGCAAAGAAAAGTTAGGTGCCATCAAAATAGGTGCGGACGTAAGGGCCTTCTTCAAGTCACCAAATGCAGCGTCTGTTTTGCAGTCCATACCACAATGTTCGGGCCCTCTTCTTTGTTAAATCAGTCAAGGGCCGCTTTCTCAAAACCGGGTACAAACCGGCGGTAGTACCCGCTAACCCGAAAGGCTTGGACCTGCCGCTTGGTTCATGGACGGGCCATTTCAGAATGGCATCAATTTTGGAGCACTGTGGCCTTACGGTACCTCACCCACCAGGTAGCCTAAATATTTGGCCTCGCTTAATCCAAAGAAACATTTCTTGGGATTAATCCGAGCCCGCCTCACCAAGTGTCCGTAATACCGCTTGGACATGCTGTAGGTGTTCCTTCCATGTGCTGGAATAGATGACCACGCCATCTAGGTAGGCAGCACTGTATGAGTTATGAGGTCAAGCACTTTGTCCACCAGACGCTGAAAGGTTGCTGGAGCCCCGTAACCCAAATGGAAGGACACGATACTGCCAGTGTCCGCTAGGGGTACTAAACGCGTTTTTCCTTCGGAGTCCGTTAAAGGAACCTGCCAGTACCCTTTGTCATGTCAAGTGTGGTCAGGTATTGAGCCTGTCCAAGCCTCTCGAGGAGGTCGCCCACGCGTGGCATTGGATAGGCATCAAATTGGGAGACTTGGTTGCCGACGGAAGTCATTGCAGAACCTCCAACTCCGCCAGGCTTACCGACGAGCACAATGGGGCTGGACCAGGGACTATAACTCTCCTCAATTACACCTAGTTCCAGCATGCGCTTGATCTCAGTTCCACTTCAGCCTTTTTGCCTCGGGAAGACGGTACGGGCGTTCTCGACAACAACCCCGGCTCTGTCACAATGTTGTGCTCAATCAGAGAGGTCCTTCCGGGTGTTCACTGACTACCTCTCGAACGGTCCGGATAACTGTTTCCAGCTCCTGCCGCTGCCTGGGTCTCAAGTCTGCGCCAAAGTTAAGGTCGTGTGTGTGAGCCGAAGAGTGAGCGGGCTGGCCGGAGGAGGGATCAGGGTCCCTGTCCTTCCACGGTTTCAGCAGGTTCACATGATATACCGCTCCTTTGGCCGACGCATTGGGTTGACTCACCAAATAGTCGACCAGTCCCTTCCTCTCCTTAACTTCAGAGGGGCCCTGCCAGTGGGCAAGCAACTTAGAGTGGGAGGTAGGCACTAGGACCATGACCCGATCTCCGGGTGGAACTCCCAAGAGACGTGCGCGTTGTAGTAGCTAACCTGTGCTGCTTGAGCCTCCTCCATGTGACTTTTAAGGACAGGCCAATCTTTCCAAATCTATCGCAGAACTGCGCGATATACTCCAGTATGTTAGTGGTGGGAAGAGCCTCTTCTTCCCAGCCTTCTTTCAAAATATCCAATATGCCCCGAGGTTGTCGCCCATACAGTAGTTCAAAGGGGGAGAACCCCGTGGAGGCTTGTGGGACTTCCCGATAGGCAAAAAGGACGAGGGGGAGGAGCTGATCCCAGTTCCTTCCATCCTCGCTGACCACCTTACGTAGCATTTGCTTGAGAGTTTGATTAAACCTCTCTACTAATCCGCCGGTTTGAGGATGATACACCGAGGTTTTAAATGCTTTATTTTCAGTAATCTGGCAGTCTCCTTGAACGCCTCCGAGGTGAAGGGGTCCCCTGGTCTGTCAAGACTTCTTTGGGGATCCCCACGCGCAATACCCCTAGTAATTCCCGCGCGATGGCTTTAGAGGTAGCTGAGCGCAACGGAACAGCTTCGGGTATCGTAGCATAATCCACGAGGACTAAAATGTACTTGTGTCCTCGGCTGAGGGCTCTAGAGGTCCCACCAGGTCGACCCGATTCTGTGGAAGGGAACGCCAATCAAGGGAATAGGAACAAGAGGAGCACGGTCCCTCCTAGGAATCTGTCGCAGTTGACACTCCGGCAGGAAGCGCAAAAGCGGCTAACCTCCTCATTAATTCCTGGCCAGTAAAACCGTAGCTTGATCCGCTCCAGAGTTTTTTCGGTGCCCAGGTGGCCACCTAGGAGGTGGGCGTGTGCTAGCTCGCAGACCTGCCGCCGGAAGGTACGCTGCACTAGCAGCAGCCTCGCCTCCTGCCCGCCATGCATTGCTACACGGTAAAGGAGGTCATTATCTAACACAAAGTAGGGGCCCTGTGGCATCGACTGACTAGTGCGCTGGCCATTGACAAGGACCACTGCATTTTTACAAACTTCAGGGAGTCGCCATTCCATTGCTCCCTTTGAAAGAAGCCGGCGCTCTTTTAAATTGAAACCGCAACACGGAGAGAGGGTCAGCGCCGACCTCAATGGGCGTGGTTTCTCCCGCCCGCCGCGCGCTGGTGGATGACGGTCAGCCTGCGACGGCCCGGAGTTGCCACGCCAGCCAGGACGGCTGCTTCACCTCTCTGCCGGCTGATTACACGGCGTGGAGGCAGCTTGAGACGGTTCATCTCCGCCCATAACGAGGCCCAACTTAACCCCGGAGTGGTATGTGTCTCACCGCTTTAATGTCAGACCAGTCCCGCCCTAGTATCACCGGGTGCGGAGGATCAGGAAGGATTGCCACGGTTACTTTCTGGACTGATCCTCCGTAGCTAATGACACAAGCGGCGGTGCTGTACCAGCTGGTTTCCCGTGGACACAGGTTATACTGGTCTTGAATTTTAGCCATTGTCGCGTAGCACAAAACGGCGGGCAACAATGGAAATGTTGCTGCCGGAATCGAGCAGAGCGAAGTTTTAAACCCGCTAACGATCACCACGCCTGTATGCGGGACCGCCAACGGGTTTGTCAGAGCACACCAAGCCCTCCTCCCTCCACCTGCATTCCTCCTCGCCTCCAAGCGGTTTGCGTGCCAGCGCCGCCGGACGCCGATGCAAGCTCCGGTTATACAGGGAGGGGCTAGGTCTTGGGACATACCCCGCTGAGTTTGGCAGAAGGACGGTTCCGCTCTCCCAGGGTGTGAGGCCCGCCTCTGTGTTTCCAGAAGCTCTATGAGCTCAGACATGTTCTTAAACTGCACGCCCCAGACCGCTGGGTGAAGCCCTGGGGAAGTGCTTTCAGGAGCAGATAGCACGCTACCTGCTCAATGACCTGGTGGGGCTTGTTTTCCAAGGGCCGTAGCCACTGCCATACTTTTGCCCATAAGGACCAGGCTTGTTTACTGGTCGGCCTCTCAGGGTCCAACCTCCACTTCGTATTTTACTCACCTGCCAGTCTGGGGCACCCCAAGGTGGTAAAGGGGCTGTGGTTTCACTGGGGGCAGGCACTCTCCCCAAGAGAGCATACTGAGTCCCTCTTGTCTCCCTCCAGGGCAGCCCACTGGTGAGCCCCACCCGCACACCCCTGGCCTCTAGATGGCCTAGTTCTGCGTGCTGGGAGCGGAGCCCGCACCGGTCTCGCCAACCACGGGCACCCTCCCCGCCTGAATACTCGGCCCCGCACGCCCCACCTGGGTGTTTTGCAGGTCCTGTCCCCTTCTCTTCTGGGACTTCTCCATCCTGCCGCTACGCCACTGTCACAAAACGAGTCAAAGACAGAAAAGGTTTGGGGCAGCCACCCATGTAATTTGGTATCCTGGCTGCAACTTCGTTTTCTTTCAAATACCAGCACTGAAGTGCTTACAACAGAGTCCAAAACAAGACTGACTCAGAAGGGAAAAGGGAAGGCTTTTAAAGGGGAGACAGGAAGTGAGGTCATAAGGGTCGGGCACGTGTTCATTGTTCATTGGTTTAGTCCCGGATGTGACATCAGGGGCCGGAGCTGGCAAGGTCTGTCTCCATTGGCTCGGTCCCAGAAGTGACGTCCAGAGAGACAGGTGGAACCTCCCGGTTAGGTCTACAGGGAAGTGAGAAAGAGAGTTAGTGCGCTCTGCCACATCCCGCATGGCTCAGAACTGCCTTCACTCGAGCCCTTTAGCTGCCTCCCATGCGCGCGTGTGTGACAATATATATATATATATATATATATATATGACAACAACACTCATCACTCACAACAGTGACAAAACAATTACATTGACAATCATGTTACGTTATTTTCAAAATGTTTCCTTTTCTTTTTCATTGCTTCTTTAACACACTACTTCTCCGCTGCGAAGCGCGGGTATTTTGCTAGTATTACAATAATACTGAAAAAAGACTGGGGGGTAGCATCATAGCAAAATCTCATCCTTTGACCATAATTGTTAGTAGTTGTGGTTACCCTGTAATAAGTGTCAGTTTTTATGTCTTTATAGGTTTGTTTCAGTATTGCCTTTAAAAAGATGGCATATTTCTGTGATTAATGTGGTGGATAAGAAACCAATACCAGTGATCTTTTGTTTTAGTGTATTGGACAAAGAGAGATGAGAGATACACACTTGTTTAGTTTCAGGCAGTGTGTGACGACTGGCATTCCATTTATGACTGGATATGGTGCTGATATGGACTCTGATGCTTAGTGACTGAGGTGATTCAGAGAATTAATGATTGAATAATTATGTATGTTGTTATTTGTTAGGCCTGTGTTTTGTCTTGGTAGAGTAATATATTGCTCTACTTTCCCCTTTTGTATTATTAATATGTAGCCTTTCTCAGAATGCCTCTAATCTCACAGACTTGCCAGTGTTTATAAGGTATTATAGTATATAACTTCTCTCCACCTTCCCTCCTACATCTATAACCTCAGGCAATTAGGTGTAGTAAAAGACAAGCAGGAGCTAAGCTACAATTTAAACAATGTATCTATACTAATAAAAGGCAAATCCCTGACTGACTGACTCACTCACTCACTCACTCACTCACTCACTCACTCACTCACACATCACTAATTCTCCAACTTCCCGTGTAGGTAGAAGGCTGAAATTACTTACTTACAAAAGTTAAGCAGGTTTCATTTCGAAATTCTACATGTAACGGTCATAACGGTCGACAACGTCCGCCATGTTGAACTTTCTTATTTATGGCCCCATCTTCACGAAATTTGGTAGGTGGCTTCCCTGCGCTAACCGAAACCGATGTACATACTTATTTCGATGGTATGATGCCACAGTCGGCCGCCATATTGAACTTTCCAGCGTCACTAATTCTCCAACTTCCCGTGTAGGTAGAAGGCTGAAATTTATCAGGCTCATTCCTTTACAGCTTACTTACAAAATTTAAGCATGTTTCATTTCGAAATTCTGCGTGTAACGGTCATAACTGAATCCTACTTACGTACATATATACAGCCATAGCCTGCAGCTCAGTCACCTTTTGAGGCGGAGTTGCGTCACCCATCACCACGCCTCCCACGTAGTTGGCTGCCTGCTTATATTGCGTCCCCCTTACCCACGCCTCCCACGTAATTGAGTGTCTGCCCATATAAGGCCGTCTGTCACCAGCAATGCAATAGACACGCTGCCACTACGAGGCGTTTGTCATGCCGAATACGATTTTTGCGAGACACAAGTTTAGTGAGAAAACGCAAGATAACAAGACTTTTGATCACTTTGTTACAGAGTTAAAATTGGTGGTGAAGGACTGTGCTTATGCAAACAAAGATGAGATGGTCAGGGATAGAATAGTGTTTGGCACAAACTCCGCGCAAGTGCGAGATAAACTTTTAAGTGCCGGGTCTGAGCTAACATTAAATAAAGCCGTGGACATCGCAAGATCGCACGAGATAGCACAACCACAGCTGAGAACCTTCGATGCATGTACTCAGAGCGGCTCACGTGAACTGACTGTGAACGCAGTACGCACACAAAAAGCAAGAGCTCCAAAGAGCGCTGAGCAAAAACGCATTACACAATTGAGAAGGCAGCAAAAGAATATGAAACGAGTGACGCATACAAGCATATTCATAAGTGCAGCTACTGCGGAAACAAAGCACACGGTGGAAAAAGTCAATGTCCAGCTAAAGGAAGACAGTGTAAAAAATGTGGTAAATTGAACCACTTCACTAAAGTTTGCAGGACTGGGAAAGGTAAACCCATGCATGCAGTGTGTGATGTCCCAGATAAAGAGGAAGACAAGCTGTTTATTGATGCAGTAAGAAAGGAACAACCCTCTGAATCTGAACAAGCCATTAGACATATCAATACGAAAGCAAGGTGTAAAGCTTAAGTTTAAATTAAGTTCATAGACATGCTGCCGCTAAATATTCGCAGGCAAATCCACAACTTAATACCGGAAATGCCTGTTAAACATCTTAGATTCACGGGTAGTGATTTGGGTAGTAAACACTTCGATGAATGAAACCTGTTATCTTTACAATGGTTGACAAACATGGAATATAACTTGAACACAACACATCCTCCAAATACGAACCTGATTGAAAGAAATAATGATAATCAAATCCTTGATGACAGCAACACTCATAACAGTGACAAAACAATTACACTGACAATCATGTTACGTTATTTTTAAAATATTTCCTTTGCTTTTTCATAACTACTTTAACACACTACTTCTCCGCTGCGAAATGAGGGTATTTTGCTAGTTATTGATAATATTCATAAATAATAACAATATGCAAAGTACATTTGAATATTGGCAACCATACAACCTGATTAAATGGTGATATGTAATTCAAGTGGCTCACAGACTGGTTAGTTAGTTAAAATGTCTCTAGTTAAGGCATCATTTGTGGTCAGCTTTCTTCAGAACAGGCCACATGCCTGTTTTAATACAGTATGGCTGCCGAGCTGTGCTCTCCATTGTGTTGTCCTTTCAGTTCATGGTGTGATGGTCTTCATCAGTTTGGTAAGAGAGTGAGGTGCTCCTTCATCAGATGTTAGTAAGAGAGAGAGAGAGAGTGAGAGGGAGGTTAAGCAAGCAGATTTATAGATTCTCTGTCCAACCCCTAGAGCCAATAGGACATTGTGGTACTTAAAGGCTTCAGATACAAGCCATTTCAAACACTTCCCCCAATATGAAACCTCAGATATAAATTTCAAAGGAGTGACAACCATTCAAATAGTAGGTGAGGCGACAACGATTTTTTTGGCAAGAGTACTTTCAGTTGTGTGTGGTAGGTGAGGTGACGATTTTTTTGGTGAGCATACTTTCAGTTTTGTGTGGTAGGTGACTTGTTATGTCACTCCTTTAATACGGTATTTATGTCACTCTTTTGTTATGTCACTCTTATGAAGTGTCACTCCTTCGAAACAGATCCGCCAGATCTGCATACAATGCAATTGTTTGGTTATGTATTTTTTTAAAATACAGTGCCTATAAAAAGTATTCACCCTGTTGGAAGTTTTTTTTATTACTGTATAGCATTAAATCACAGTAGATTTAACTTGGCTTTTCTGACACTGGACAACAGCAAAAGGCTCTTTAATGTCAAAGTAATAACGAATCTGTTCGAAGTGGTCAAAATAAATTATAAATATAAAACACAATATTGTCATTGATCACATAAGTATTCACTCCCCCTTTAAAGTGACACATTTAAATCATGACTTGTGCAACCAATTAGCTTATAAGTCACTTAGTTCAGTGGAGATCACCTATCTGTAGTCAAAGAGCTTCAGTTGATTGTAGTGTTAATGTACCTGTATGTGGAAAGTCCAGCTTGTTGTAAGTCATTGTGGTAGACTAACTTATATAATGAAGACAAAATAGGTAACTAAGCAACTCCATCAAAAGGTGGTTGAAAAGCACAGAGCAGGTGATGGAGACAATACAATACCCAAGTCAGTGAATATCCCTTGAAGTCCAGTAAAATCAATCATTAAGAAATGTAAAGAAGTGACACAGCTGTAAAAGTCACCAACAACAGTGAACCAGATTGGAGAGATTTCAGACAAAAACATTTGCCCAGGGTGCTTCACCAGTAACAACTCTATTGGAGAGTGGCACAGAGGGAAAACAATCTCATGACAGATCAACTTGAGTTTGACAGAAGAAACTCTTTAGCTGGAAGAATGTTCTATGGTCTGATTAAACCACAAATAAGCTTTATGCCCATTAGATTAAATGTCATGTTTTGCATAAGCTAAACACTGCATGTTATCGAAAATGCACCATCCCTACAGTGAAGCATGGTGTTGGCATCATTATGCTGTGGGGATGCTTCTCTTTAGCAGGCCCTGGAAGGCTTGTGAGAATAAAATAAATGCAAGGAGCCTGTGCCCTGGGAGAATATTTATTTTCCAGCAAGACAACAACATCAAGCATAAAGCCAAAGCTACACAAGCAATGATATTGTCCTGTAGTTGCTGAGTCCAATTGAGAATTTACGGTTGGACTTGACAAAGGCCATTCACTCGTGATATCCAGGAGACCTGACATAACCTGAGAAGAATGGAGAAAAAAATCCAAATGGCGAAAGCTGATGGACACCTCTGCACATAGACTCAAGAATGGAATGGCTACCAAATGTGCATCCATTAAATACTGATTTGTAGGTGTTGAATACGTATGCAATAAATCATTTTATGTTTCGTATGTGACATTCATTTAGACCACTTTGACATTAGTCCTTTTATGCTGATCAAAGTAAAAAAAAAAAAAAAAAGAAATTCGCAGTGGTTCAACACATTATGAAAATGAAATGTGAAAACTTCCAAGATATAAATACTTTATATAGGCACCATATGTGATGCAGACTGGTTTAATGACATTACTGGGTTAGAAGTAGGGAATACACCTGCAGCTTTGTGGTTTTAAGTCTCTCTCTTTGGTCACACAGCCATAAGACCTGCTTTTCAAGCCTATGAGAGTTCTTAAAAGTTCAGTCTTTGTGTCAATGAAAAGGTTTGATGTAAAATGTACATAATTCTGTTTTTTTTATTTCTTTACTTGTTTATCAAATTTTCTCTATTCGCCCTTCTTTGGGTTATACAAACAATTAGGCTTTCAGTGATTTTTTTTTTTTTTTGCTCTTATTCAGATTTATTTAAGTGAACAAGTATAAGTGACCATCAACAGAATGTGAATAAGTACAAAGCTAGGAAAGGTTTTTATGTGTATTCCATGCTTTGCAGCGCTGCTCAAGTATGTTTTATTTATAGCTAAGCAAAAGGGAGTTGTATATTCTGCAAATGTGCCTTTGTTTCAGGCCATGTAAATGTTTGGAAGGCTGCAAGCAGAATTTATAACCAATGATGTTGGTACTTGAAGCCAAAAAATACATTTAGCTTATACAGTGTATCAAATTATACATTGATAGCTGGCTCTGAAGAAGACACTTGAACAATATTGTATGAGAGAGAACAGAACTTTACTGATTTACTCCTTCACATAGAGAGGCTTATAATGTCACAGAAAGAAGAAATAATTCAATTGATTTGACCCTTGGTCATCCAAATAAGTCTACTATGGCCTGTTCTAAAATACTTATGATACTGGGTTATGAAAATGTGTTGCTGATCATCTGTTAAAATTCTGTATTTCTGAATATTTTGCTGTCGCGCAATAAACAATTTTGTAATGGTTTGGCAGCTCAGACATGTTTCTGCAGGGCAGAATTAAAACTCACATTTTTCATCTTTTTTTAAGACTTAATTATACAGTACATTTTTTATAAATATATGATTCACTACCAGAATGGCAGATTCACATTTTAAAGTAATGCTGCAGTTATTTAAAACAGGTGTTAAGTCAACTGATTAACGGTGAGTCAGCTCTTGTAAAAAAATTTTTGCTTTAATTTTTTCTTTTTATTTAAGTTGTCATGTTAAAAAAATACATGCAGCTTGGTCTAATGGCTACGGATGTAATTAATGCTCCAGGACTGGAGGCTCGGCCTCCATCACTGCCTAAAATGTACACTTGCACTGGACAAATATATAAAAGTAAAATTAGTTCAGCTTTTTAAAGTGATGTCTTAATTGCTGATGTTTTGGAATGGTAATCACAAGTCTGTTAGTTCAGTGTCCAGCATGTCCAATTGTAGACATACTGACACAAATGTCATTCTACACTTTGATTTGTTTCTTTGCCAAGTTTTTCACTGCTTGTTCAGGCTATAAATAGTCACAAAATGGTCATGTAAATGGATGAATGAATTCTGTTGTGTATGGTATAATGTACATCAGTTATTTTAATTAGGTGGTTCCGATTTACAGCCTTCTTGATGAAGCAAAGTTTGAAAATTACTTGAAAAAAGGCCTGTTGTCCATTTTGTATGACAGAATTTAAAGCTACAATAAAAGACTGCCCCTCTGAAATGGACATGAGCAACACTGGAGCAGCACAAGAAACAATCCTGTCTCCTTTTCTCTTCCCTCTGTACACCTCTGACTATAAATATAACACCAGGTCATGTCACTTGCAGAAATGTTCTGATGATTCTGCACTTATGGGGGTGTATTGATAAAGGCAATGAAATGGAGTATAGGAGTCAGGGGGAGAAATGTGTTTCTTGGTGCAGAAAAACTTGACTTCACCTTAATATCAGCAAAGCCAATGCCCTGTGCAATATGAGTGAGTAGGATAGCATAATGAGTGTGCCCAGTTATGAGACTGATAACCCTTCCAGAGCTGGTTCCTATTTTGTTCCCAGCCCTATTAGGATAGGCACCTTTACAACACTGAAGTGGATTAATCAGGTTAGGCAATGGCTAGATGACTTCAACTAAGCAGTATAATTTTGTCTAACTGGTACAGCAAAGGTTTCCATTACTCTGTTTGGCATTGATTTATTCTTGTTCAGCGGAATCTGGACTTAAACATGAAAAAATTTGTGCATATATCTAACCAAGTGCATTTCTGAAAGGCTTAGAATACAAGACTGGGGAATAGTAACCCCAATTACTGCTTTGCTACCCTGCTGCCAGTAAAGCCTCACTATTTTATTCTATGAATATTTTGTGTTTATACAATACATGGGTTTGTTATGGGTGTTTGCGTTAAATTATTAGTTATTGCTGTAAGAAATTTAGCTATCCATTTTAAGGATTTGCTTGTTCCATAGCAGGGTGACACGTGTAGATCAACTCTTCTTGCAGTGTCAGGGTCAAAGCAGTACAGTCTAGGGTAACATTACTCACAGAATTAACATAACCCCCCATATCTTTTTGGATGTGAGTGAAAACATAATAAACAGGATTTGCTTGATCCACTACAGGGTGGTATGTATAAATCAACTCTCCTTGTAGCATGGGGCTTATTTCAGTACAGTGCTTTTACTTTCAACCCCAATGAACAGAGAGGTAATGTCTCCCTATTAAAACCTGCTATTATAAAATCACACTTTAATTATTAATTAATTGATATTTCCTTATCCTGTGACTAAGTTGTTCTCACAAAGTAATATGATTATATTTTATATTTCCTCCAATAATCTTAACAGATTCAAAGATCACCAGGACAATGTACTTATAAATGTTAATGCATAATAAATATGTTATACTTTGAATATTGAATATTGTTATTATAATTAATTCACTCTCAATTCGCTCAATTCACTTAGTTAAAAAGGCAAACTGAAAGTGAAAATAAAATAGCCAGTAATGTAGTTTACTCCATAACTGATACACACAAACAATGCATAATTTACACACCAGAAAATGCTTGAAATGGATGGATAAGGCCTTATGGTGCCACTTCTTGCATGTTGTGAATTGCTGATTTGTGTAGTTTTCTGACCACTGACAAAGTACAAATATTTTAAGGACACAAGTTAAGTATGAGAGAGTGTGTTTTGCAAATGTGTAAAAGTTAACTGATATTGTTCTCTCCTTTCATCTGCTTGTCCAACAACAAGAACCCTTAGTTATATAGCACATTTCATGCAAAGAGTATAACTCAAAAAGCTTAAGATGTCAAATAGAAAATTACAAGA